>NC_092461.1:57983847-58583847 GCF_047495875.1 Pithys albifrons albifrons | reverse complement strand
AAGGTGAGAGAGAGGCAGCGGCGGGGCCGGGCTGGGGCAGCCGGCGGGCGCCTGGGGCGAGGCGGGCTGGGCCAGGCCAGGCCGGGGCGCGTCCTGCCCTGCCCTGTCCTTGCGGCGTAGTGTGCTCTGGCGGCGGCGGCGGGAGCTGGGACCCGGGCACCGCCTTCCTGTTCGCGGAGCCCCCCGGGGGGCTGTGAGTGCTGGGCGGCGGGGTTGAGGCGGCGGTGCCGCGGGCGGGGGGCGGCGGACAAAGGCGGCAGGCGCGTCGGGGGCGCGGCAGGACGGGCTCCCCCGGGCTCTCCCGCTTTGTCTCGGGCGCTGCTCGGTCCGCACCGAGCCCCGCCGGCCCCTCCCTTCCCCTCCCCTCCCCTCCCTGCGGCCGCCGCGCTCGGAACCCGCTCGGCGGCACCGCGGGCGGGGCGCGGCATCTTCGCCAGCAACCCTTCTTTTTGCAAACAGATGGCTAAGGTGGGTGTTAGGATCCGCTTATCATGCTAGGCGAGTGTTCAGTGCGGTGAAGAAAACTAGGTATGTATTTGCTGACAGGGTATTTGCAACTTTGCCCTCTGCCACTTGAATTAATGAAAATACCCTAGCTCTTTGAAGTACCCGTCCAAAGATACCAGTTGTGAATTCATGAAACTACAGCTTGCAATGTTACCATTTTGGTAGGCCTGTCATTACTGTGTTTTGCATGCAGCTTTTACCATACTACTTAAGAAAAAATAGAGACGTGTTCTGAGAAACTGTCATAAAACAATCATTAAGTGTTCCATGTTCTACTTCTGTAGATGTAGCTGTGTTTAAATAGGAATAAGTACAAACTAGCCTTTGTTCTTTATCCCTATTAGCATGGTTGGAAGAACTGAAGTAATTTTTACAGAATACCTGTGTTCTGTGTTTAGTAGATTTTACAGTAATCAGGCCCTGTTCTTACGCTTAGTGACTTAATCAAGACTATAAATTTGGACATAATTTGGTACTATAATCTCAAGATTTTTTAAAATTTGATCTACTCAGCATTCTTTGATGACTATTAATGTCTTAGGAATCTGAAGGGTGGTGTCCAATGTTCATCAAATAATGCCTTGTCAGGACTCTAGCTCTCATGACAATCGTAAGTTATCTGTACAAAAGGGGAAAACTTGCTTTAATTTGGAGTAATCTTATGTGTTTGACTGCATTTGAGACTGTACATCATCTGCAGCCCATCCATCAACTGATTTGTCTGTGAGCTCATTTACCAAGGCCAGCTATGCTAGCTGTGCTGTATAAGCTCTAGCACCTTCTTAACAGAGGGTAGGAGAGCAGATCTGCAGATAACAGCAAAAGCCTCAAAAAAACTTGTGATTTTTTTTCAGTCGAGTTTGTCCAGTTTCTGACTTTGCTGGAAACGGTTTACATCTTGTTTGGATATCAGAAGGCACTGTGAGTGGTGGGAGGAATAACTGCTAAACCATAGGTGAAATCTCATGTTTACATTGAACTTCTTGAAAGTACTTTCAAAAAGTAGAGCTTATCAAAGCATTTTTACCCTTTATGTGAAATGATCCATCTGAACACTTGAGATGAATTTGAGAACAGCAGAGGAAATAAGTCATTTGTAAAACTTTAATTGACCTTGCCTTGTGAATACTCTTATCTCCCACTGTTATCCAGTGTCCTTAAATGCAAAAATTCTTGAAACTGAAGAACAGTTTTCTACATTTTTATGGGTCACTGTGCTATGTTTTTATTTTTTTAAACAAAAATACTTCCTTTTCTACTTCAAAACATTTGAAGCAAGTTTGTTTGCTTTTATTTAGAGCTTTTCAGTTGAGACAGTCTCTCTTGATGCATTTTACCTTAGGCTCAGATTAAATTTTTGTAGAAAGATTGCCCTGAGAAAGAAAAAATATAGGCAAAGCCAATAACAATAAATTATTTCATTGAGTCTTATGCTTTTGTCCAGTCATTGCACAGAAGAACATCACTGGTTGACATTTTAGATTAAATCTGTGTTTGGATGTGTAGTTGCCCAGTCATACCCATCTGACATAAACGTATGGGCAGCTTCTGAAATCTGGCTCAGCCTGAGCAGCGTTATATTAGTGCTCACTAAAATAATTTCCCAGAGCTGACTTGTGCCGGAGGTCCTTGGCTGCAGTTGTGTGTACAAGGGACATGGTTATGGTGATGGGCATGGCTGTGTGTGTTAGCAACACCCTCCTGGTGTGTTTTTACGATTGGAAGACGCCGTCATGCTCAGGATGCTTGTCCTGGACTTTTCATCCTCTGCAGCTGGTGCTTTTCTTTGCTGAAGCTCAGCATTATAGACGCAAGATCTGTTTTATTTTGGTTTATATAAGCATGCTGTTAATAAGAAAGGACTCTACCCCGTTTATAATGATTCTTTCCAAAAAGTGGAGAGTTGAATGTGTAGTAGTTGGCATGTGGAGCTGCATGAGTGACATTTAAAAGGGTGAATAATATTTCCAGTGTTGGAGTTGTGTTTTCTCACTACGTTGAAGTTTAAATGTTGAGTGAATTGGCAAAGTAGGTTTCTTTGTAACTTCTAAAATTTACTTTTTTTACTTCTTTAAGGCAGTTCCTCTTTCATGTTATTTTTTATCAGTATTGTTATTAGATTGATACTGAAAGTCAACTTTAAAGTTTTGTAAAAGGAATCAGCACATGCTTGTCATTATGGGTGACAAATCCTATCTTAAGTCTAAAGTCGTTATCTCGACATTTGCTACTTTGCAGCCTGTGTACTGTTTGACTGTTTTCCAATTTTTTCACTTCATTTACTGATGAAAATACTAAGAGCAATAGACTGTTTCTGAAAATGTAGTGATCTCTAAGGTGAGCTTAAAAATCCGTCTGTGAGTTCACCATGTGCTGAACCTCAGGACTGTTTTTAATGGATTAACATGTTCTTGTTGCTTTCACTGCTGGATGGCAGGAAAAAAAGCTGTCACATTGGCATGTTTGTTGCTCTCTGTTTCGCTTGAGGGAGATGGAGGAGGGGATCCAAGCATTAAATTCCTGACTTCATTTAAGCCAGAGCAGACCAGTGGTGGTGTTTGATCGGCTTGTCTGCGGTCTGTTGTTTTCTCTGGGAGGATGCCGACAGCAGCTGCTTGAGCCAAATAAATGCCGCTTCCCACACTTGTTCACAACCCATCCCAGCCTAAGGCGTAAGAGACAGGGGAAAGCTGTGTCGGGAAGGGCAAAAGCCCAGTCCTCTGTGCTGGATTGTAATGGCAGCACTTACGCAGCCCCAGTGTTCTCCTTCAGCCCGCGCCCTAGCAGCCAGGAAAGGCTGGTTGTGGTTGGAAGGGGATGGGTGGCTGCTTGCTCAGGAAATAGCCTGCAGTCTCCAACCCAGAGCTTTCCCTTGCAGATGCCGAGCAGGGACTGCTGTGATTAAGCATGTAGGCTCTGAGCAGTCTGGGTGTGTCCTCCAGGCCTCCTAAGAATAAGGCTTTCTGTGTGGCATCTTCTGCTGGGAGCTGTGGGCAGCGCTGTCGTTGTCCCTGGACCCTTCCCTGGCACGGATAATGTGTCGGGCTCCCCGCCCCACCCCTAACAGCGCATTCTCCTTTGGGCTTTTGTAATAGTAATTTGACACTTGAGAGCAAGTGCTTATGCTGGCTTTGACGGAATGTCTGAACAAGCTAATGAATGCCCAGTCTTAATTTTTTTTTCTCTAGTAGTGTAGAAAAGTACTGGGTTTTAAAACAAAAAGTATTACTAATGTGAGTCTTCTTTTCTCTTGAAAGTTCATCCTTGTCTCGCCTCACTGGATGCATGTAGTAGCTTTATTACTTTGGCAGCCATTTTCTTTAGCTCCATTTGACTTTAGACTTCATCTTTTTTTTTTCTTTAATCTGTCCAACAGAAGAAAGAATTAATTTTGTTATACACTGTTCTTAAATCAGCAAGTTGAAAATCATTCAAGATGGAATTGGAAAACTAATATTAATGTATATTCTTTTTAAGGAGTTGTGTTTGGTAGCCATTAAAACTCAGTGATAAATGTGACTTTCACAGAATCACAGACTATTCTGAGTTGGAAGGGACCCACAACGATCGTCGAGTCCCACTCTTAAGTTAATGACCCACAAAGGGGATTGAACCCAGACCTTGACATTATTACAACAACTGCATTGAACAGCCGTGTTTCACTGGCATAGTTGCACTGTTAAGCGATCTGATTTTTTAACAGTGATCTGATATTTTAACACTGTATAACTATGGTCGGTGTATTTACTTTTTTAAAAGCAATTATGTTTCTATATTTTGATTAATGTTACATTCTGGGGAAAAATTGAAATTAAGTATTTTACTGAAGGGAAAATTCTAAAAGCTAAGTATAGGCTGACATGATAGGGAAGAGCACTACCAGAATACATTTCACCTTTAAGGGAGAGGAAGTAATATGTGTAGACAGGAATTTGAGTGTTTCAGATTGATTTCTTCACCCTCTTAGAACTAACAGATCTTAACACTCTTTTCTGTAGTTTTTTCTTGCATTTTTAACTTATTGCAGAAACTAAATCTACTAATTGAGCTAAATCGGTTGAATATAGTGGGAAGACGAACATGTTTTACCTGCACACACTCCTGATGTGGTTATCATCAAGAGCAGGTATTGCATTTAGGTGAAACTTAGTTCCAGGAGTTTGTTAAGCACTTGACTGGAGGGTGAGGAGTGGGCTTACATTTTAAAGAATTTCCAAGGGAGGGTCAAGCTAGGAGTCAATATATTATAAATTAAATTAATTATCAAAGTTGTTTTTAACACATTATTGTTATCCAATAAGATTCTGGTGATCAAGCAGACTTAGATTGAGATTGCTCTGTCCAATTACATTTGTGTAGTAGAGTATGTAGGTTCAGAATTGCTTTGGAGATCATTAGTGCAAAGCAGTCGTGGTTTAAGGTGCGTTGACAACGCAAGTCGTGTTTGCCTGACTGCTCTCACAATCATCACAGTGGCCTGTAGCTTTCTACAGGGGAACAGTGAGTTTATGATGGCAAAGCAGAATTGTGTAACATGTGCATAGGTTTTGCAGGTCACATGCTTTCTAGTGCCTCTAGTTGATGTTAAAGCTTGTTAATAGAAGACCAGATGATGCATCTGGAATTCAGATCAGTCAAATAGTGCTGTGTACATGCCTTTGGTTTTGTTCCATATGCATTATGGGGGAAGGTCTGATAAGTTTTTTTCTGGATGTTTTTCTTGACCAAGTGCCTCTCTAGAATGCCTGTACATTAACACTGACAGTATGGGAGCAAATGGGAGGAATTTGAGGTCTGCACTCAGTTGCAGGGCTAGGATCTTGTTGGGATTGTGCGTAGGTGATAGGACAGGTCACAGGACTGCAGTCCTTGGTCGATGAGTACAGGCTCTTCAGGAAGAACCAGCTGGACAGCAAGGGTAGAAGTTGCCCTTTATGTGGGAGAGCAGTGAGAATGCTTGAAGCTTTGCTATGGAGTCACCTGGGTGCATATGAATCAGGGTTAGCAGGCAGACCAGTATGGAAAGAGCTAAAAGTTTTGCTTCATATGAGGAAGGAAGGAAGGAAAGAAGGACAGACAGAACTGCATGTGAGTTGTGTGTGTGCTACTGTTACAGCCATTCTTGACTGCATGCAATTCATTTCTCAGTCATTAAAAAAAACCCTTCATAGAATCTTCCTCCAGGTTGTCACTCTAAGGCAGTGGGTCTCTCCTTGAAATCTTACTTTCAAGAAAGTAATAACAATCTCACTGTCATCAGCCTCATGTTCAATGCAATAAGAGTAATTTTGACAAATACAATGTATTTGCATTGTCAGGCAGAAGAACTGATACAGTAACATGCAGAAGTAACATAAAAGTGTTTTCAGCTCAAAGGAATGGAAGTTATACTGCTTTTAGTTATATTTTGGAAGCAGAAGTGACAGGTTTATACAAGATTGTCAATACCAAAGTAGAAGAGAATTCATGAGCCTTTCCTCTAAAATTAGGGATAGATAGAAAAAAGTTTGATTTGTTATTTGTTACACGGTTGTGAATAACATAATTGCACAAAAAATTCAAAGTATATGAACAGTATCAGACAGAGCTTACTATGATTTCCTTATTCTTTCTCTAACTCTTCTTGCAAAAAGCTGAATAGATGAGGTGAGAAGGGATTTGCGTGGTAGGGTGAATCATGCACATCCTCAATTACCAAGCAGAGTTTACCAAAGTATGCCAAGTACTGCCTGTTGTTAGGCAGTGTGTTGTATTTGCCTGACTTTCATTTGCATTTCAGAATTCTTTTTGGCAAATAATGAAAAGTTGTAAAACTTACACCGTTATTGGTATACTTTTTCCCTCCCTGTGTCCTGCACTTGTATTATTTCTAGGTGACTCTTGTTTGTTGTCATTAGTCTTTTCAGGTTATAGTTAGTTAATGTGTTGATTAGAAAATACAACCCAGTCATTACTGATTGGTGGGCATATGCTAGACTGGCAGTCCCCATCCAGAGAGCCAGATGCTGTGATTTGTTAATACTGATTCTAACTAACTTGAGGAATGCACTGCTTTTTTTATCCTACCTTAACTATATGGAACTCTTGAGTGGAAAATACCTGGCTTTTGGAGATGAGGGGGGAGTTATGTTAAAAAAAATAAAAACAGTTTTGCAGAAGAATTTGGCAAGTACTCTTCAAGTGATAACTTTCAACACTTGTAAGTTTACTTGCTGGTTTCAACTAAATATCCAGTCTCAAGGCCGAGAATTGTACCAGAGTGTTTCTGCAAGTTTGAATTCAGTGAGACTTTATGGTTCTGATTATCACAGTTGTCTAACCCAAGAAGTTTAGTACTGTCACTGCTGCAGAAAAATATGTTTTGAAGGGCAGTCAGGTGGATTTTGCGACATGATAAAACACTAAGTGCAGTCTTGTTTGTTTGAAGCATTCTGCACTTTGAGTGCACACACATTCTTGCCTATATAAAGCTTTCCCAAAGAGAAAACTGCAACACTGAAGACTTATGCTTTATAGATTTGGAGTCTGTTTGCACACCTGCTTTATCTGTAAACATGACAACGAGAACTAGTGTTATGCCTGTGACTGTATCAGATCAAACTTGTTTGTATTGATGGGTCCAAGCATTGTACTGAGGTAAATCTCAGAACTGGCAGCTTGCACTTTCTGCCATAAATCAATTGGGGTATTTGAACATGAGAGGAAAGAAAGAAAAAAAGCTGTTTCTTGGAAAACTATGTTTCAAGAAAATCTAAACTCATCTGTACTATTGAAAGCACTGTGGTACATCTGGAGCTCTGCTGTCAGACTTAGTGGCCCATCCACACTTTACTGAACTCTTAGCTAAACTCTAAGATCGGAAAGTATAGGCAACTAGACTGCAACCATATTCAGAGGAAGGTGTGCAATAACGTGTAGGTAGAAGAAAACTGGAAGTAGCTGGAGGAGGAGGAGCTCTGACAGGGACAGTTTAGAAACACACATGATGAGATTCTTGCTAATAAAACTTCCAATCTAGTTGTTTAATTCAGATATCAGCATCTTACTACATTGAACTCAGTATTTTCATTTGAGACCTGCTCTCAGGCAAACAGTAGGAGAATATTATGTAAAGCTTTATATCATAGTTTTGGCATCACTTCACCTGAAATACTACTTCTATAGTATTCACATAATAGTGTTGAACATATTCATCTTTTCTCTAGGTGTGTTTAGATTAGATAAACAGTAATAATTGTGTCAGTCCTTTTCCAGGTTAACTGTATTCACTCATGTTTAACACAGACATCTAAACTGCTGGTGATTAGTGGTATTAAAATTGGTAAAAAGGAAAAGAAGTATAGCTGCTGGATCTTGGGTCTTCTGTGGCTGTATAACCAAAGTGGTTTTTAAAAAATTCCTACACTGTTGCTGGACTTAAAAAATGAATAAAATTCTCATGACACTATCTTACTACCAATTTCTATTATCAGGCCAATTTGTCAAGCAGATTGTTCCTCTGTTTCTTGATTTGACTATGCCTTATGTTTTTTAATCTCCCTCCCAGTACATCCCAGTTTAACAAACATTTAACTTTTTTCCAGGGAAAAATTGCATTCAATGTCATGCATGAATGCTTTAAAAAAAAACCACAACAAAACAAAGCCAAAACTAACTCTTTTGTATCTTTCAGAGTTATATTCCCACATTTTATTTTTAAATTCTCAGATTTCATGTTGATGACGTTGCTAACTCTTCTGTAAGGGAAGGCTCATTGGCTCCTAGAGAGATGTTAAGGTTTTGTCATTTTGGTTTGTTGAGGATTTTTTTAATTTTTTTACATTAAAGGTGGGGAAAGTCACAGAGGAATGATTAAGCAGCTGCAGGGATAAGTATGCAAATGTAAAGGACACAGGGCTTTCCATTTTCAACAAAACTTCAGGAACATTCATTTTTTTAAAAATAATTCCTCTTGGGTCAGTGATTTGTGTTACAGGGAAGGTGTTGGCAGTAGAAATAGCTCTAGGCAAACGTGGTTACCTGCCAACAACAAAGGAAGGAAGGAATGCTGTAAAGAAATCCAGCTCTGTAACTGTAGCTGCACTAAGTGGTAATTGGCATTAGTTATGCCTTGGTATGTCCTGTGTAAATACTGCTCAGTCAGGTGAGCAGCTATCAAGTCTACTTCTTTTAATGGTGATTAAACACAAGCTCCAATTCCAGAGTTCAGTGAACAGAGAATAAAATGGTAGAAAATACAGCTTTTCTTCTTTAACCAAGGCAGATATTTGAAAGAATTCTTCTCTCAACCCAATCATCCATTTTAGATTATGTACCTGCTTTTAAGATCACTAGTTCTAATTTATTTGAGCTAATTTCTGCAAACAGTATCACTTAGGCATTTCATGGAAATACATTCTCAATTGTTCCAGCAAAGCTGAGGATTGTATTAGAATGATGTCATAAAAGTAAGCTAAACTATTTAGCAGCAGTGAGTTTGCAGTGATGTAGGTTATCATTACTAAGAGTGCTGAGAACACTAAAGAATGAAGTCATGAAGGAAACAAACAAATCTGTGCATACCGTGTATTTTTGAGTGGAATAATTGACAAGAGCTTACAACCTTGAGGTCAGTGGTGAGGGCAGGTTTCAGCCATCTAAGCTATGTATAACCAGTGTGCATATTAATACTTGTGATTAAGGGTATGCTTGGTCTTGTGAATTTAAGAAAACAGACCTCTGGAAAAAAATTCAGATATGGTTGTTTAAAACAGAGATTGAAAAAATAGTTAAAAAATAAGTTCCTGGTAAATTTTGATACCATTCAAGTATAGTTCAAATGCAAGAACAGAAAACCCCCAGGATTTATGTGCATGTTTTATATTTTTCTTACTTCTTCCTACCTGCATACATCTAAACACATAGACATTTATATGGTACTAAAAGGAGCTTGACTGTGAGTTTCAGTTGTAAAACTTGGTTAGTGTCAGTGCAGTCCTGATACGCTGTGACAAGGATGGACCTATTCATGTCTACTTGGAAAAGGCATATAAATTAAAGATATGAACATAAATGTTTCAAACTGCACAACAATTAATATGATTTATGATTCTTAAAATGCATTGTGTTCTGTCGTGTATTTGTACAGATAATACACATATAATAACTACGTTATATGTAGTTACATACGGCTGATGAATTTCCTTTAAGTAATTGAAAAAGACAGAAATAGACAATAGTTACATATTGGTACTAGAAATCTCATTCAATTTTAATTTTTTGGGAAAAAAGGAGATTTTCAGTGGGAACCATGGCTTCCAGAATCTGTTCATTTGATATGAAGTATTTCATTAAATTATTTTTTTTTTTGGACTGGTCATACACTTAATTAAGAAGTGTATATGCTTGGATGGAAAATAGTTTTTCACTGAGAAACTGGGAACAAAAGCTGATAAAATCATTGAACAGTGCTGTGTCAATATCTTCATTTGTTTAAGCCAATAGTCAATTCAAAGTGGTTTTATTTTAATGTGGAGTGCTGGTGTTGTCTGTAATGGTCAGATTGAGTACAGAGAAAACAGCTAGTAAGCCTCATTCTAAACTTGCTGCATCTGTCTTGATGTGTACATGATACAAAAATATTCCTGTATTCCTCTGGTAAAGTACTAGATGTAATAGATGACTTTTACTGGGAAAATCTGGAGTTTTTCATCTCTGCTACAACTCTATGGCATAATGCATGTTATATTTATATGAATATATTTGCTTTTGTAGGCCTGGATACTTTTGTTTGTTGGTCTTTCATCTGGTTCTGTGGATCTGTCAAGTATGGCATTTACATTTTTGTTACCAATGCTTGAGTAGCAACATCAGAACTGCTTTTGTAAACCATCAGTAATCTGAATAAAATATATAGTAAAGATACAATTAAAGACTTTTCTTTACAAGAGAAAGTGGAATAGTTTAATTTAGTAGAGAAAAATAAGGGATGGGATGAATCTTCTATTTGGTACTATAATATTTGATAATATAACATTAATACTGGTGGGCATTTGAGCTGTCATTGGTACTTAGGGTGTATTTGTCATTTGCATGTTTACATGTATGCATCCTTTTAAAGGTGTGGAGTTACATATTGCAAATTATCAGAATTGCTGGTGACGTGCTACTTAGGGCCTGACAACTTCCAAAAGTACCTAAAGATTTCTGGATCTTCTTTGCTTTTCTCATCTGCATAGTCTCTGCACAGGTGAAAGGATGTGTATTTACAGTAGCACCTGTTATTATTGCTAAGTGTATATGAGGTTAGCATTTTTGAAAGAATGGTTTATCATTAATTTAAACAAATTTTCTTATAGAAGTATTTTGTTTCTTTAAGGTGAGATTGCAGTGCAGACTGGAGATCTGTTGCCATGTAGGATTTGTGGAAGGACTTTCTTTCCAGCAGCACTGGTAAGTTCATAACAGTTTGAGCACTGTTGGCTTTTAGATTTTGTAAGATATGAGATACAAGATATGAGAGTTAAACAGTGGTCACTATAGCTAAATAGATTGAGGTGCTTTGTTTTGGTGGGATTTTGTTTTTGAGTTTTTTCCCTGAAATAATTCTTGATTCTAGTTGTCTCAGTTTGGAAGCTCCTTAGAGGGAGGTTACTTTTATTTTATGATACTGTCACTTTCTGAATACATGCTTCTAAAAGCATCTTCTCTAGGATTACAGAATTTTTGTCTCTTCAATTCCTAGCTTACAATCTCAGGTGGCAAATGAAGTGTTTGGTCTTCAAAATACTCTGATCTCCATTGTTAATACAACTCAGTCTGTTCTTAAATGTGAATATTAATTTCAGGCACCTCTTATTTGTCTTGCCACTCAATGCAAAGGCTGCCTACCTATCATCAATTTTTTTGTGTGAGGAGTAAATATAGATGCCTCCTACTTTTCTTGTTCAGCATTGCCCGTGTTTTTGTGACCACCATGTATATGCATTCATGATTTCCTGTAGTTCTGTTTAAAGAGGTTATAGCTGACATAAATGTTTGAGTGAAAACAGTCTGAGCTCATTCATCAAGAGTTGGGCCTTTTTTGCAGATTGTTGTATCAAGAGAGAGGGAAATAACATGTTAATAAATTCTGTTTTCAAAACTAAGTTCTGTATTCTCTTTTTATTTTGCTATTGCTTGTAGAAAAAGCATGGACCCATTTGCCAAAAAACTTCTGCCAAGAAAAGGAAGACATTCGATTCCAGCCGACAGAGAGCAGAAGGAACTGACATTCCCACAGTAAAACCTCTTAAGCCACGGGTATGTTATAATTTACTCTGAATATGAATGTTTTGCGCAAACTATATATGCATTATAAGGCTTATTTCTTCTGGAAATTCTTGGTAATTAGATCAACTAGGATCTGGAAGAAGTGTAACTATAATGTCGTGTACTAAAATAAAGCACATACTTAGCTTGAACTAAAACTTCAACATATAAAGCTTTCTTTTTTGCTTCTTAGCCAGAGCCACCCAAAAAACCTTCCAACTGGCGACGAAAGCATGAAGAATTTATAGCAACTATACGAGCAGCCAAAGGACTTAATCTTAAAGATGGTGGGAAACTCCCTCCACCACCTCCGCCATCATATGACCCTGGTATGTAAGACAGTCAAGTTCCTTAGAGATTTTTTTTAACTTAATTTGTAAAAATTTGAATTGGAAAGGAATTTGTTGGAATATAATATTCACAAGTTCTTGAAGATGGCTTACCTTGTTATCCCTGTGCAGATGCTGGTTTGTGACTTTGAGTCTGGCTGGCTTGCATCTTGTGTAATTTTCAAAGCCCATGACTTTGTTTTTAGTGTGTCTAAAGGAGTCTGTGGCCAGCTTCCAGCTTGCTACCATCTTGTACACCACAGGCTGGACAAATGGTTTCAATGCCTTATTTCTGTCCACAACAGTAGAACAGCTCAGAAATGGCAAACTACCTTTTTAATTTGCTGACACCCACAACATGATTACCTTGTGGGAACATTCATTGACTGTGTTGTTCAAATGTAGTCTCTCCCATTTCTTCCTGAATTCACATTTAATTTCATGTATGCAGTGTGTGCCTTAATGTACATATGATCCTTCCTTATTTTTATGCTGGGAGTACTTGTGGTTTGAGTATATGAGATGCTGGGAGTTTGTGTTATCAAGGGCATGACAGTCCTTGGGCGCCTTCAGAACCAGCAGAAAGTGTTGGGTAAAGTGTTGAAGCAGTCTGATGTGAGTGAAAAGAAATACACTTTTCATGTAACTTCTGGGATGTGATAATAGGTTGGAGAGTATATTTCTTCTTGTCCTAAGAACTAAAACATTTGATCAGCTCCATGACTATTTTCAGAAAGATTAAGAAAAATGGAAAAAGACTTGTCTTTGCTTCTGCTTGTCTGTGGTCAAGTGAGGATGTAAAGTGTTCCCTACCTTGTTTGTCTACAGGAAATGTGTTAGTCCAGTATTAGGATCATAATTTTACATTCACTATAAGAGGCTATTTGTAAGTTGTATTGTTCAGCATTTTATGCACAGGACATTGAAAAGCTATGTACATTTTAAAGTAAAGCTAACAGCTGATGCTGTGGATATGTCTTGGTCATGGTAGGAATCATTAATAATCTAGTTCTATAAGTCCCAAATTACAGGTAGAAAATCCCAGAACTAAATCTAGCTTGGGAAAGCTACTAAAATGTTGCTCCCGTGGTTCTGAAGGCTGCAAATGAGTTTGAAGTGAAGGACATAACTTTGTTCAGCCTTCTTAAGAACTGATAGGAGGTAGAGGGAAGATAATGTATCTCTGTTTCTCGTCCTTCAATTTTTTTACTTTTTCTCCTGGCTTTGGTCTCCTGGCTTCATCCTGCTGCAGTGGGTAAGACTTAGGAGAAGGAAACCAGGAATGAAAAGGAAATGCACAAAAATGATAGTGCATTCTCTTCTTACAAATAGAGCAGGGGCAGTTACCATTGCTCCTTTTCCATTTTTCATGTAGAAGAGAGAGGAAAATTATGCATGGTATCATGGAGTGTATCCATCCTCTCCTATTCAGCTGTGTCTTTTGCATGCCTGTTTTTAACAAGCAGCTGATCTTTCCTTCTAATGGAAGGAGTGTTGTGTTCCTATTTCCTACTTAGTTGAGCGCTCTGAGTGCAACGATAAGCAGAATTACTGCTTCTTTAATGTCCTTTTATGCTTTTTCCAAAGAAGTGCAGAATAGCCTCATGATGTTAAGAAAGACCTTACATCACCTTAAACTTGACTGCATATGTGTATTGCCCTCTTATTTTTATTAGTTTTTATTTTATAAAGCTAACACTGAATCCTAGAAGTTCTTCTGGACAGTGTGAACGGTACTTGCAGATAGCCAGGTGTCTGACTGGTACTGTGTGGTTTTCAAAAGGATGAAGATACAATTCCTGATTCTTAAAAAGAGTATATCCATTCAGCATCTACAGTCTGATGCATTTTGGTTTTTTGGGCTTTCAAAGTTTTCTGTAGGAACTGAGCTCTGCACCAGCCAAAAATCAGAGGCTTTCATAGTTGCTTTATTCATCTATTTTGCTTTTTTAACTTTATCTTTTTTTATTTTTTTTTTAATTTGGAGCAATCGTGATTTGACTACATAGATACTATAGTTCTTTTTTTGCGAATTTTTCTCTCCTAAGGTATAAGTTGATGTTTGAGTGTTCTGACCATAGCTGAGTATATGTTAAATAAATAAATGTAAAGTTACTGTTGTTACTGCGTGAGATTCCAATTATGTTACTTCTCTTTCATCTTCCTATATCCTTTGCTCACACTTCTTGGATCACAGTTCATGGTTTGGTAGTCGTTACATCATCTGACTTACTCAGAATTGTTTATTAATTTTTAAAGGCATAACTATTTAAGCCAGATCTAATGCATTTGAAGTAGTAACATGTAATCCAAATCTTATTTTAGATTTTGTAACATCTAACTGTCATTTTGGAGACAGTGACTGTTGAATCTCCCCTCACTTTCTATGATACATTTCTGAAATGACCTAGAAACATACTTTAATTTGCTTTGCTGGTGTCAAGTTTTGTTGAATTTCATGTTTATATGGCTTTGAATACTGTAATCTGGGGAATATAACATCTCTATCTCTAGACACTAAAATATCTGTCTGAAACTGCAGTCCAAACATTTTGTTTTCTAAGAGTACTGTATTTTAAGGTGTGTATTTTCAGCATATAGAAGATGTATCTTTTAATATTGTAAACATTTACATAGACTTTTTGGTTTTCCCCAATGAGAGTAATATTATTTTGTGCATGTAATACTGTTTGAAATTAATACTGTAAAGTAATACAGGCACCAATTACTCTCCTTTGCATGTCTTTAGATATATCTCCTAATTTTGGCTGGATTTCTTCTGATTCTTATTATTTCTTAAATTTCTGTAATGGTCATTTCCAGTATTGCAGTTAGCATTTCTCAGTCTTTCAAAATTGACAAAGGAAACAGATTTTGTTGTCTTTTGCTATTTGATAATGAAAGGCTTTAATGTATTTTCCTATCTTGAACAAACTGAAATGTGTTTCCCATTTTTTTAATGTTTGTTCATTTAGCCTCTTCTCCACTTCCTTCCAGCTGATATTCCTGCCATGTCCCTATACCTCTTTGGCTACTTACTCTGCAGAATAGCACCTCTCAAAGTGTTTCTGATTTTGTTTAGGTTATTGCTGGTCCTCAGCCTTTCTGATTCTTACCCATCAAATGAGAAACATCTTTTGTGTTACAAGTCGACAGTATTCTTTTCCCCAGCAATCCATATTCCATTTTGAGATTCAAGAAGCCGTGCTTTACACTGGGAGAGAGGGTGGTCTTTAAAAGACTTTAAAACACTCTCACTTTCAAAACATTATTAATGTTAGATTTTTATGTTTTTAAGATTACATTCAATGTCCATATTGTCAGAGGAGATTTAATGAAAATGCAGCTGACAGACACATCAATTTCTGTAAGGAGCAAGCTGCACGTATTACTAATAAGGGGAAATTGGCAGCTGATACCAGAGGGAAGCTTCCTACTCGAACACAGGTGAGCTATAATGTTTTTCTTAACTTCTAGCTTGCATTCAACATCAAATCAAGCTTTTTAAATAGTTTTACTTTGAAATGGAATTAACTATTTTATTCTGTAATTTTATTATTTGCCCTAGACTGAAGTTAGACACTAAGTGTGGACAAGGCTTTTGCTTTCTTACAAGACTGCAGAGATCCATAAATCAGATGGCAGCACTTGCAAAGCCAAAACCAGTCATAAATGTAATTCATAAGTGTGAAAATGACAGGTAAAGGTGGCATCAGGAAGTGAGATGCAGTTTTTGTAAAGGAAGTTGAATTTTTATTGTGCTAGTTTTCTGAATCCAATTCAAGACTGTTCTTAAGGAGGCAAACAGAGGTACATGATTACAGGGCTACTGACAGCAATATTTTGCCTAATTAGAGGCTTTAGAGGGATGCAGGTATATTAAGGAAACAAATGCAGGTTTAAAGGGCATTTGTGTTTTCATTTGGTGGTAATGCTCTTTTTTTTTCTGGAAGCTGTGAAGAATTAAACAGACACAAGGAATTACTTAGAGATTCTTGCACTGTATTCTGAGTCGATGCTAGAGCTGGTCCAGACCACACAGGTGAATGTAAGATTTGGATTTGAAAGACAAAAATTATTCTGCCCTTGAATATTCTTTTTTAAATTAACTGGCAATGAGACGATAATTTTAATCCCATGAGACAGCTGTGGAAAAAGATGCTAAAATCTGTAGAACAGCGAGAAATGCGTAAAGATGTACAGTTGAACAACAAAAAATGCCCACTGAGTTAGAGTATGTTTCCTACAAGTGTAAGAAAGCATACTAGCAGAAACCATTGACATGTTCCTGCACCAGAAACAGTTTACCTAGTAGGAAATCATCATCCATTTTCCCACTGTACCTGAAAGATCTACCTATCATGTTTTATAGGTAGTTTGATCTAATTGCTTAAATTTCTAGGTTGTATTTTATTACAGTACAAACCTGCTGCAGTTAAGAAGATGCCTTCTATAGGATCAACACCATCACCATCATCACGCTTACCACAGCCAAGTGGTGTCAGCAAAACTGTTGGTATGAAATGAATGTTACAAATTTTTCTGTTTCCTTTCTGAATGTTACTTGTCAAACTATGCAGTAAAAGTTGATTATTTATTTGTTATAGTGGTTTGTAAAAGCCATTTGAAAAAAAGTTGCGAAGGGCACTGATTGGCATCTAACTAAAAATACTCTTGAGCACATAGGATTCTCTTCTGGTTTATATATCACGTCAAATTATTTATTTTTGTGAATTGAATCTGGAAAATCAAATATATATTCTGTTTGTACATACTTTCTTCACAAAGAAAAAGGAAAGAAATATCGAAGTCATTGAGATCCAACATTTTTTATTGGAATAAAACATTATATCTCAATAGCATATTTTCTGTAAATATCTGGGAAGATATTTCCTTTTCCTAGTATCTTGACAGTTACTCATATCTTCGTATTTCTAAATCTCTAGTTTTTAATTTTACAATTAAAAATATGTAATAAATTGAATCATTTCAGCAGCAAAATCTTACATTTTCTTATATTTTTGTGCTTGCTTTCAACTGCAAGGTGTCTCTTCAAGTAAAGCACTGTCTTCATGTGGATCCAGTGGGAGCAAAATTCAGGCATCATCACCAGCTCATAAAAACTCACTGGGAATGGTGAACTCACAAGCAGGGTAAGTTTCCACTTAATGTTGTAATTTGTGCTTTATTTCATATTTATGTTGTGCTAGTTCTAGAAGTCTCCGTGGTATGTTTCACTTTTTTTTTTGTTAGGAGCTTCAGAAGTGCAGTGTTTTGAATTTATCCTTTATTTATAAACACAGTTAATGTTTAAGGAACATTGGAGAAGGCAAAGGATGGATGCTTTCTCTCTTCGCTGTCATGTCTTAAGAGGCAATGAATAAGGACAAGTAAGGCAGTGGAAACCAGTGCGTTTACAACAGCAAGGAGTGATAGATGTAGATTACTAGAGTGCAGTGGAAATGCTGATGGGATCAAGGCTGTTAATCTGATACTTCACTGGAGGGGTAGACAGTGCACACTATCTCAAAGAGAAACCTATGGAAGAGATGGAAAAAACTAGTGCAGTTCTACAGAAGTTTGAGGAAGACTAAGAAGCACTGAGAGAACACAGAACTCAAAACAAAGTGTTTGCAGTTATAACATTAGTGATTGAAAAAGACTTACTCCTATAAAAATGATTATCAGATTAGTGAAGGCTGTAAGGTGGAGAAAAACAATAGCTTAAGTTTGTGAGGAAGAAAATGGACATTCTGAGAGAACTCATGGAGATGGGAAGCAATTATACTAAATGTGATTTTTAATTTATTGCCCATAGGTTTTACAAGTTACAGACAAATGTGAATTACAGCTCTGTCATACCTCCCCCCTAATGCCATGTAGCATGAGGATTTGGTTCTCATTGTAACCAACTGGGCACTATTAAGTCTGGTTATGTTCCATAAGAACTTCCACAATCACAGATTCACAAATAGTGTAGCTTATTGAAGCGAAAGGTTGTTAATTCTTGTTAGATTGCTGATGATAACTGCAGTAAATCTACAAAACATAAGACTAGTGCTGTGTACAAGTACTCCTGTCTGCACTCTGACAGTCAGAGGCACAAATCTTACCCAAAAAGACACACCTGCTTTGGGGGGGGAAAAAAGGAGCAAGCTCATTGACAAAGTAAGATCATGTTCTCATGCCCAAAAATGGAGAAGCTCAAACCAATTTTATACTTGTTGGAAGAAGGGAGGTGTGACTGTAGTCAAATATAATTAGTTACCAGTTGCTGCACCCCTAGATGGTGGCAGGGGGAGGCTCTTTTCTCATTTTCATATTGATAGGCATGGGTTTTAAAATGTTGACAGCAGATAATAAGTAACTTTGGATACCTTTGGTTGAATTGAATTTGACTTATGGTTGAAACAAAGGCAGCACAAATCCCTGATACTTCAGTATCCTCCTCCACCTGGCTGAGGGAGCAGTGAAGGCCATCTGACATTACTGCCATCACCATGTTACAATCGCACATTGTTGTCTTCACAAAGAACCAGATTTATAACCAAGATTTGTTGTGCATGGAGACTAAGGGCTGACATAGAGGCCTGGGTGCTCTTCTGTGCTTTGCTGTGGCAACACTGGACTGTGAGGCCTCTGCTTCGCCCCAGGCATCGTTCAGTTTTTTAGCCTTGCTTGAGCGCAGGGCAAGATAAGAAAGTGGTTTAGCTCAGGTTTTTGCTCAACCAGGCTCATGAATTCTCCACCAACTCATGGCATCTCTGTACCTTGACATTATAAGTCTGGCGACTTTCCACTATTGCTCACTGAACTTTGTTTTCTGTAGTCTTCCATTTTCTTTTCTGTTGCTTGGAGGAAGAACTGTGATGTGACTAAGTGGAATAGCAGTTGGGAAGGTGTTTGCTCAAATTGTCTTTGTTCATGCATTCTGCTAAGCATAAATAGATGGCTTCTGGTTGGCACAGCTCTCAGATAATGATCTCTGCTGGGAGGCAGTAAATGTTAGCTTGGCTTATAACCTCATTTGCCTGCACAATTTCCAGTTTTTAAGACTACAGATGTGATGAGTGTGTTTCTGCCTGCAATACTTCTCACTTCCCTGCTCTAAAATATTTGTTCTCTTCTGTTTGCCAGCAAGTCCTTTTCACATTTGCTGTTCATACTAACCAGTCTTCTCCCAGATGTCTCTTGTGTCTCTTTCCTCAGTGTTATACCTGAGACCTAGCAGTTCTTTGGTTTTTGAGCTATGTTGCATTCACTTTTGGCAACAAATCTGTTAGGAGTGTTGAAGCAAAGAGGAGGTTCAGGGGAAGTTAAAACATGAAGGATTTAGGTGCCTCAGATTGGTGCTTGGTAACAATTTTGGCCTTAATCATCTCAGCTTTGGCCTTTGTATTGGAATGTGAGAGGGAAATATATTGACTTCCGTTGAAATGCCTACAAAATTTTATTACAGCTGGGACTGAGACACTGTCAGTCAGCATCCTGTGTCAGAGTCAGAATAGTTAATTCTGTAAATATTAAAACACCTTAAAATTTAGGCTATAGCTAATTGCAGCTGGAATGGTCTTCAAAAATACTTTTTAAAAGTAACTTTCATTAGGATGAAACAAGATATATTTCTTTTACTACATTTATGACTTAACCAATAAAATGACAAACCATGAGATCTGGGATTCTGTTGTACCTAAATCAGACAGAGCTTATGCTCTAAGATACCATGCTCGTCTTTCTGAGTTTTCAGTGAAATGATTTATTGAACAATGTTGCACATGGATTGTTTTAAGGGCAATCTTTTAAATAGTGTTAAACAATCACTGTCTCTTTTTTCCTTGACAAATTTTTAAGAGCCTGTACATGTTTTTTTGACAAGCTTAAATTCCACGTTTTTTTGTAAGAAAGAAACAAGTTCCTGCAGTTTGCCCTAAGGGAAACTGTACATTTTGGGGTTTTTCTTCAATATTGTGAGTGAAACCTTCCATTTTTGCCTAGACTGTAGTTTTAATTCTGGATTTGGCAGAGAGCTAATAGTAGAGAGGCTGAATAGGAGAATTACAGTTATATTGTACAGTATGTTGGAGAGGGCAGTTTAGTTAGACACTGCTGCATTCTGTGGAGTCGTGGTCCCTGTTTTCTCTGCGTTGGATGTGCAAAGGGGCGGGAAGTGACACACGTGCTGGATGATCCCACAGCCGGAGGGGACTGACAGGCGTGCAGTTCCCCACTCTCCCTTCAGGTGGCGCTCGTGAAGCGCTGCCTGAAACACCCGTGACAGGCACGGGGAGCTGCTCGTGCCCTGGTGATAAAGCTCAGGGCTAAAACGGGCTGGCCTTAAGGTGTTTCTTCTGTAAAGGAAAGAGTCTTCAACTTCATTTCATATAAAGTTCAAACACAATATCTTAGTATAAATTTTTATTTTGTATGACTGGAAATGCAACCAAATTTTATGAGCGGCATTATTGTAAGCAATTTTTACTCTGTATTGTTTTTTTTTTTTAAATTTGAATTCTCCTCTTCTACTCTCCAAGTAAAGGACTACTGAGAAAGCACATCACAGCATCATCAGCATAAACTAGGTCAGTGTCAGTGAGGCACTTGGTATGTGTAGATCAGAATGTGTCAGCTGAGAACTGCTGTGAGTTTTTTCTTCTCTGCCTGGACAGAGTAAGAACACACCCAGTTATTCAGGTATGAATGAAAGTGCAGCATAAGGGCAACACTTCTGAGTCCAAAAGAAGCAAGTGAGAGTGCAAGAGTAGTGTGTGACTGTCAGCAGGAAAACGTTCATTCACTTGGGAGAAAATAGGTTTTTATCTTTTTTATATTGAAGAATTGAGAAAAGGAAAATTAATTCAACATAAATTGTCATTTTAATTGGCTTAAAATTCGATAGTGAATCACATTATGAACCCAAGTTTGACACATATTTTGTAATAGCATAGAAGTTAGCACTGTCTTAGATTTCGTGAGGAGTAGGGCAGTTCTAGTAAGCTGTCAGAAATAATCAGATCTTCAGGAGAAAAAAATGAGAAAAATTGAGCCTTCCTAAACTCAAGGCTAAGCAAACAGGCAAACTCCATGCCCACATGCAAACTGTTTTGCTTAGCAGGGCTTGACCCCACTGTTTGTGGTTAGATGGGGATCTTTGCTTGTTTGGTTTAACTATCTGTGCATGTTTCATTTATGAACAGTTTTGTTTGTTTTTTTTTTTAACTGGGACATAGAAAATTAAATGGTTTTTTTAAGGGGACAAAGGAACTAATATAAATTAATTTTTAATTTATATATTATTTGGGGAATAAAACATACTAATTAATATTAAGCTGATCAAAGTTAGGCCTCCTGAGAGTCATATCTGTTAATGTCACATCCAGTATTGTCTTACAGCTGAAATACAATGTGAATGGTACACTAAACCAATATCAGTAAATTTTAAATTCCACTTAGCATATTTTTCATACAGTATTTGTAGCCTTTAAAAACATTATCTTTTAAAAATAGCATGTTCCTTTCATGAAGACTGTAACTTACAGAACTTTGTTCAATGAAATTAAGATAAAAAAGGAGTTATCTTGGTTGCATTTCAGAAGATTCTTTTGATTGTGTTTTTTTCATTAGAACAAGAAAGGGCTGTCAGCTTTTGGTTTTTGATTTTGTCTAAATGGGAAAGAATACTGTGGTTCTTTATTTTGACAATATTATGACTGTTTCTAGGTTATTTCTTCAGTATCCTTCTCTGTAGGTGCCCAGAGTTCACTGATTATGCTGATAATTTGTTAAAAGTTCAAAAATAAGCTAAGGATGTCATGTTGGGTTGAAGTATGTGTCTTGCAGTGTCAAAGACCTCAATATTGCTTCTTAGTTCCTTGGGAAGTATGTAAAGAGTATGTATTGGGTCAAACAGGAATTGATTAAGCATTTCCTAAATTAATTAGTTTGAACTAGAACATCTGTTTGGGAGGAGGAGTGTAAAGAAAAACTCTGGGGGAGCTTATTTTACAGTCTGCATTATTTGGTGCTAAATTGACAAGACTAAAATGCCAGTGTTCCCTGCTGACTTCAGAAAGTATGAATATCATTGAGCACTGTTGAATTTTTGTTCCTTAGGGGGACATTTCCTTTGATTCTTAAGAGCTGTAATGTGGATTGCAAGATTCCCGCCACAAATTTCCCAAAAAACAAATTATGTTGGAAACTATAGGTTCTATACCTTCTGATATGACCTTACTGTAGAAGTATGAAAAGTAGTATGATAGGCATGTTGGAGATACACAAAACCTGTTGTGTGGGGTTTTTTTGTTTTTTGATATATATTAAAAGCTATATTGAAAATAATATGCTTTCTTGACAGCAATTAACTGTTTTGTAATTTTCCTGGCATTGTAGCTCATTAGGGTTGCATGACAATCAGAAAGCTGCACAATAATTTTGAGAAATTATTTCTCTGGGTGTGAGAGTGTGTTTTGTTGGGTTTGTTTGGTTTTTTCTTGTGACTTCTCTTCAGGACACTTACAGAAGACTTAAGCGTCAGCTGCTGATACCTGTCCATCAGTTTTGCTTGATTTGCTTCCTTATAGTTCTTTAATCTCGGACAAAAAATAAAAAGACTCTTCATATGTTATAATTTTTCCAGTTAAGACTTAAGTTACTAGACTTTTTTTGAGGAGAAACTTTGGTTACACTGTTGAGGTAGGAATGGAGATATAATGGGCTTTTTGTAGGTTTTACTTAATGATTTAAGATGATAAATGCAGAACTTGACTTGAAGGTCCAATTTTTCTCTAATGTAAGTTGTGATTTCTGAAAAGCTACAGTTTTCCTTATGATGACGGGAGGGAGGGAGGGAGGGAGGGAGGGATGGGGGTGTTTTTATTTTGTTGGTTGCTTTTTTTACCAATGTTTCTAAAATTTTGGTTTTAGTTTATTCTTTTTAGTTTGGAAAGGTTATCCATAATAGTAAAAAAAGTATTAAAATATTGCCTGTGTATATGGTACTGTTTATTGTGAATAGGGTTTTTTTGTTATTCAAACTAAGTTGGGTTTCCTTCAGACTTTCCTCTGTTCTGCCTTTACAGAACAAAAAAGGAAGTGAAAAAGGAAAAAAATTTCCTTCTTGCTAATTCTAAAGTTAAGGGGGCTTGTACTTATATATCTGTTATTTTCTAATGTTTTAAACTTGTTGTGATGTGTAATTATGAACCCTCTTTTCTAGGGGTGATGTATGATATGAAAGTTATTCTTAAAAGAGAAAAAATGTGAATACATTGTGCAGATTGTGAGGATTAACTGGCATTAGTTTTTTGTTTGGTTTAAAAAACTATAAAAAATATGCATTGGAAACCTAATCCAGACATAAGTCTATGAAATCCTCTCCTCACTAAAGCAAGAATAACCCTTTTGTTTGCTGTATAATTAAAGTCTGATTTGTACATTCTTTTTTAAGTCAATGTGATTTCTTTGGTAACATAAGTATTTAATTGTGAGTGCTTTATTTTTTTCTGCAATAACTTGAGTAGCAATTTAGCAATCTCCTTATGAGTACCCCTTTATATATTTTAGTAGTAAGATGGACAAGTTAGGCTCACCACTGCGAACTGGAAGAGATGTGCAAAGGTTTTATGGCACTGATACAAAAACAGACAGTACCATCAAAAGACCAAATGAGTTGTTGCCTATGAAGAAGTAAGTATTACAAATCAGTGTGGTTTATCTATTTTGCAGAAATGTTCTTTTTAAGCAGATAAGTGTGCCCAGTATATCTTCAATATAAATGCTGTGGGAGAAGAGTAGATGATATAATTAGTGTCAGCGCAAGGTAAACAGCTTCATAGTAGGGCAGGAAAGATGAAGATTTTCCTCAGATTTGTTGTCTTCTGTCACTAATTTGGACTAAGAGTAATGAGCTTCTGTTTTTCTAAATCTGAGATAAAACTGGTTTGCGTGACATAAACCTAAGCCTTTAAGCCTGATAACTATACTGTTAGTAATTTTATTGGCTTAAGGTCAAATATTTATGTCTCCTACATCTGTAAGGTAGCTGTGGTGATCCACAAACATGAGGAAGGCAGACTTTGTAATGAAAGTATTTTATTAAGTCCAATTTATCTCATGTAAAGACTTCTGAATATTCAGAAGTCTTTATAAGATCTAAGTTTGGATGGAGGGGTATTCCAGTTATTTTGATCTTTAAAAAAGGAAATAGATACTATATAGTAATTAAGGCTTTGATATAATTTGCAAGATGCCAAATTCAAATGGGCTGGTTTTTCTTAAACTACACCTTAGAGCATATTGCAAAAGAGAAATTTTAGTAATGAATTATGTGGCACATACATGGAATGTTATGCTTTAAATAGTAGAAATGTTTCTGAATCTCTTATTGCTGTAATTAAAGCTGTAATATATTTGAGACAGGGACAGAACATTTGAGCTTGGATTTCTGTATGAAGAAGCAAAAAAGCAATGAAATGAGTGGGAGCTCTTTTTAGACAAACAGAATTTTCTTTATTTATTTCTTCTTTTGCGTGTTTGGTTAGAGTTAAAAAAATCCAGTCAGTTTTTAATTTTGTAATATATTATTAAGATTTTGAAAATTTGGCTTAATGAGTTACTACAATTGCTTACAATATCTCCAATCCATACAGCAGCGATTTGATTTTTCTTCTTGAGAGAATTTCTTTTAGAGTGTAGGCACTTACTCTGATCTTAATAATGTTCCTGTTGTTCTTACTCAAATATCCATCAGGCTGCTGACTTAAATCTGCCTTTCTTGCAGGAGATTATTCATTACGTTGTGTTACAACAACATGTAGTTATAGCCATTTTTAAGCTTAACACAGCAGTGTGGATGGTTACAGTTCATGGCAAAGGTTCCTGGACTTTGGAATGCATGCCATTAGTCATCAGAAAGTTATTTATCACAATGCAGTCCTGTGAGCTGTTGTGGGTGTTACAATGACAGCTGTCAAGAACATCTGAAAACACCTTTTCTAGGAAGCAAGCTTTATATATTAATATTTTGTGATAGCATTCAAGCAAATTGTGAATGCATGCACAGAAAAAGACAAGATTCTTTTACAAATTTCTTTCAGTTTTTGGTTTTTGCAAGCACTGGTAATTCAACGCAATGTACAACATCAGCTGCTGTAGGAAGGCAAGTCACCTTCAATCTTACTTGTTTTAAAATTCAGAGTGAATAATAAATGTCGTCAGTGGTATGTCCAGATTTTAAGAGTTCCAGGTGGCATTGGTACAGAACCTCTTCTGCTGTCAGGCTCTATTAATACTGCATGTGATATAACTTCGTAGGGATATATATAGCTTTTCAAAATCAAAACAGAAAATCCAACCAAACACAAGTGAAGAAGTATATAGGGCAGAGATGGGACAGATCAGAAGAAACTAAGCTGAGGTGGCAAAAGTTGAAATAATTAAGAATACCTTACTTTATCGGAAGATATTTGTCTCAAGAGATCAGATTGCTACTTAAGGATGCAATTTCAAGATTTGTCACCAAATATACATGAAACCTGACGGTAATTATGTATCTAGATTTGGGCTGAATAAAGTTGTAGGCAGTGGCAGCCTGATACTCTTGTTTATTTACTCTTAAAAAAATGTCAGAAATCACAGAATCACAGAGTGGGTAAGGTTGGAAGGGACCACAGTGGATCATCTAGTCCAAGCTTCCTGTTCAAGCAGGAGAGGTTACAGTTCATTGCAGTTAATGATATTCATTGCAGTTGATTACAAGCCTCATATTAAAGTTTCTAGCCTGAAAATATATTCAGGGTTTTTTCTGTATATTTAGAAAACTAGTTGAGAAAGACTGCAAAATTATACAGAAAGCTATATTTAAATATTTTGGAGTGAAGATGTCCTGTTTAACCTTAATGAATGATCTTTTATCTGTTCATGGCACTTTTGCCTCCCTCAATAGACAGGGCGGACAATGCATTTTGAATGTGGGTTTTCAGTATTTTAATGTCCTCCCACCCCTCCCCTGTTAAGTCAGTGAGTGCTGTACTAGACACAACACAAATAATGTTTTTAAGACACTGATTTCACAGACATTTCTTTAGTGAACACCGAGTATTAAAGCATCAGGTGCATTTTCAGAATACCTATTGGGATGAGGGTATATGGTACATACCTTGAAAACTGAACAGTTGAAATACAAGAAAGAATAGTGGACTGTTTTTCATCTCAATTTATTTCAAATATCTGGGACTCCTAACATTATGTTCAAAACTGATTGAAAGCACACCCTGAAAAGACTTTAGAAATTATTGGTGTTAGTTTTGAAAAAGGACTATGTTGCTCTCAAGGTGAAAATCCAGAGAAAACTGAATCAGCAATATTTTTGAAAAGTTTGCTTTAAACTCCTTGGAGCTGTCTAAACAGGGATTGAGACACAGTTCTGTTATTTTTATCATTATCTGTCCATCTCTGATGAACGTACTGTTTCTGTGTGTAGACCTGATTTTTTTTCTTTACGTGCTTTTCTAGCTTTCATAACAGGTAAAGTAACGGTCCAGATATTGGGCAGTATTGAAACTTTTTCAGTTGTAAGCAAAGGTCTCTGTTCATTGTAAAATGAGATGGGGCAAATAACAAAGAGTATTTACCATCTGTAGTGTTATGCATAGTTGTAGCAGTGTAATTAAGTTACATTTATGACTTTCATCGTGGAATTCTGTAACTTCTGAAAGACTGACATAGCTTTTATTAAGTTTTAATTCTGATATAATTGATATAGTGCTTTTCATCTGCACAGTATTTTTTTTCAAGTAAATCCATCTTTAGAATTTCTTTGTTAAATAAGAGGGCAGACAGGAAAACTAATGGACAAGGTTAGTGTTCTGCCCAGCAAGCCAGAATCTTTGATCATTCCATTCTACCTGTTGCATGTAGAAGCCATTCTTGTTAAACTTGAATACTTTAGTCAGATATAATTTCATTTTATTTAATCTTAAATTTAGTTTTGATTTCCACACTTTTGTGCTTAATCATTTGATCACTTCACCACTGGTTTAAGAGATGGAAGAAGCTGGAAAGCCATCTTTATCCTATGCTCCTGAAATGATGGAAGAAATCTTTTGTGCAACATGTCTGCAATTCAGGAGTTATTACATGTTCCTGAGTTGTGTCAGTGTTGCATTTGAAGTTACAGGAGTTAAATTAATTTCCTTATATAGGGTTTGAAAACCAAACCAAGAACAGGTTGTTTATAATTCTGAAAGAAGTAGTTAGGTTCATCTGAAGGGAAGAAAAAAAATCATTTTTAGGGTTTTGTTGTAGAATGGGCAGTTGGTGAGTAATTTTTTTAATAGAGTCTTGTTTTAATTTTTTTAATGTCTGTGAGCCAGTCCCACTTAAATTTCTTTTATGTGTTGTTGCTCAAGAATGAGAACAGAAAAACTTGGTTGGGTCATGCATAAGATGTCATAGTAACTGAGGACTTGCCAAAGAAGAGATTCCAGTGGATGGTAATTCTTATGAGCAATGATGCAAACTTCTGTCCTTGGTCACTAGTGCTAAAACAATGCCCTTTCCTATTTATTTTTCATAGTGCTACTCAGATTTTTTCAGGGAATTTTGATGTTTCTCTACTCATCCCAGCAAGTAGTGAGATGTTCCCTATGCTTTGGGTGCGCTGTTCATTGTATACTGGCTTCCCATAGAACTCATAAGTCTTGACAAAAGCAGCTTTCACAGCTATGTGGTCATACGGTTAAAGGCAACTTTAAGAACACTGTGATAGGCTATTAAAAATAAGGCCCTAATGCCCAGCTAATGCCACACTTTTTTTCCTCTCCTCCTTTTCTTTATATTTATAAATATATTATGCTTTGAAGAAAGAGGACCTACAGCATTACCTAAGAAGCATGCATCCTAAATACAGTCTGTGGCTATGAAGAAAAAGTATTGTGACTCACTGCATATTGGTCACAAAGTATTCAGGATATGGTATCCTTTCTACAGATCTGCAGTCTCTATTTCTCTGAAAGCCCTACCAGTCCTAAAAAGTGATTTGTATTTTGGCAATGGTGACATTAGAATGTACTAAACAACCAGTACTGCAGGGTCTACCTGTATTGGGGTGTGTTAGCAAGTGAAACACACAAACAGCAAGGGACTTGCTGTTCTGTTTAGCTTGTCATTGTAAGATTGAATTCATATCAGCTCAAGCTGCGCAAGTTCATGCCAAAGCTCTTCTGTCTGCTCTTGGTAGGAAATGAGTTGCTTTTCATACAATTAATTAATGTGCAGATTGTTAACTTTTATATATATGTATGTATATAGTTTTATTTGTAAATGCATTTATTCTCTTTTAGAGGCACACCAAAAGCCCGGACATCAACCCCTCCCAGTGTGGCAAGAACCATGAGCACGGGTGCTTTAACAAACAAAAGAAAAACTAGCAATTCAGACACTTACTTAAGGTAGCTTTTAACTTTGCCAGTTTTGTTATCAATCGAACCTTCATTAAAGGAGATTAATTATTACAAAAGAAGTTGAGAAAAATATTATTCTGTGCAGCTAATAGATAACTCATGGTCAATATTATTTGGCATGTTTAAGATACTCTTTATATTTTGCATATTTATCATCTCACAGCACACCTTTGTCATCAGTTGTCTTATATGTGCACAGAAGACCATGTTAGAAATGTCAAAAACTTACTAGGAGCTGTTGAGAAATCAAATTAAATCTTCATGCTAAGCACAGACATTGTCTTTTGCCTGCCCGTTTAAAGGGTAGGATGAGAATTGTATTGCTGGTTTAGCCTTTCCAGTTTTTGAGAAGCGAAGTTTTAAGTTTTCAAACACTCCAGTTAAATCTAACTAGTGAATGAAATATTTGATCCTAGAACTTGGGCATTTTTCATTTTGTTGCAGGGAAGGTGGATATCTGGAGATCCATATGGGAGCCTGGGTAGAGTTATGAGAGATATACCACTGTAAATAGGATGTGTAAGCATGAAAATTACAGTACCAATAACTGTAATTCACTGCAGGGACTAGAATAATGTTGCATCAACTTATACTGAACTGACTTACAGAGGATGTTTTTTATCTGGGAATTTTCAGGTCTGATGGTAAAATTGGGTGTGACAGTGGAGATTGTGCATATTCAATCAATGGAGGAAGTTCAAAAAGCAGCGAAGGAATTTCACCTATGCAGTTACCAAAGTTCTGCCATGAATGTGGAACAAAGTATCCAGTGGAATGGGCGAAGTTTTGCTGTGAGTGTGGAATTCGAAGAATGGTTGTGTGAACATGTTCTTAAAAGCAAAAAGAAAATGAGAAATCAGAAGCATCTGCTACGTACTGTTGCATGGAAAGCTAAAACACTCTATCCAGTTAGACTAGCTGCAAACATGTCTGAACATCATTTTGCAATTTTCTGAGTGCAATCTTCTGGTTACACAGTTATTTATAAACAAATATATATACTGTATATAAAATTAGTAACTACCTAAAACTGTGCCATTCGAGGAAATAATACTCTTTACTCTTTCTTGAAAATATTTAAAATTAAGGTAAAAATGTGTTAAGCAATCTAGGTAGCAGAAAGTGGCTCAATGTTTTTTGGTTTGGTTTGTTTTTTTTTTTTTTGTAAATCCTACTAGACAAAGGATTTTTTAAAATCACATAGGTAGGGTAATACTTACCCATAGGGAACTAGCCATGAAGAACTTGGGCTTCAAAGGTTCTCTGGGGGGGCATTTCCTTCATGTGTGACAGTAACTGAGATGCTGTGTTCTAAGTGAAAACAACATGAGCAACTCCTTAAAAATTCCAAGTTAAAAGTGTAAAATGTCTGGATCTTTAAACTCTTTTAACAGTAATATCCTAATTGGACTTTATAGTTACTTCTTAGGACTTTTTAAAGAATCAAAATGGAAAGACTACCTGAGAATTTTCTCTGCATGTAAAAAGAAAGACAAGATTTTCTTTTTGTGACTTTCCATGTTTGGATTTTCAAGAACATGTGTTAATATTTTATCTATTTATAAGGACAAATATGATATCTTCATTTTAATGAGTTCTTTATGTTCAGAAATACTTGTCTTGGTCCCCCTGTGCTTCACCATGACTAGCATATCTTAAAGTGTTGTGCTTTGTCTTTGTCTTGTTTCCAAAGGTCCTGCTCATTCTTTTTGCTCTTCCCTCATTTCCTGAAGAAAAGATGAAATATATGCTTGTCCTACCTGAATGTTAAACTGGTTTTTTGAAAACAGCCTTCTTGATGTATCCAATACCAAAAAAAAATAGTTCCATACCGATGTATGTTAGAGTAGTAAAACTTGATGTAAGTAGTGACCCTTTTCTGTTCTTATTCGCGTGATAATAGCACAGCTTACATATGAGTGCACAGATTTATGTGTCAGTACCCGGTATGTTTTTTTCTTGCAATTTTTTTTATTCTTGGGCTCTGAACAGCAGCCTCTTGAAGTTGGTAACAGACTTCAGGTTAATTCTTTGGGAAGAAGGGTCAGACCCTGGAAGTTGTGGAGTTTTTTACTAATTACACAGGATACTAAAACCATTCATAAGCCAAATCACTTAACTTGTATCTTAATGTAGGAATTTGTTTTGTGAAGTTTTGCTTTGAAGTACTCAGACCATCTTCATTATGCATTAAAGAGCAATCTGAAACAATTCAACTGTGCCTTTACCACAGTAAATATGCCCTTTTTGTCAGCTCACAAACACCATTAACATAAGTTCCTATAATTTCTTTATTGTTTATGCAAAATATAATGTGATGTTCTGTGATAGGATTATGGTCATTGTTTGCATTCTCAAAAACTGTGATTATTACCAATGGGGCCAATTTGGAGGAAAGTATTATTGAAGAAGAGCATCTTCAATGCAGATACCAGTCTTGGAGGATGAGAGACTTAAGAGTCTTGATGTAGTCACATTGCAGGCCACAGACTATTGATGTTTGAGTTCAATGATTGTCTTACGCTTTTTGTACAAAATTATTTTTAGAAATTTTCCTTCATTCTATGTAGTGTTACTATAACAGGCGTAAGCTGGCTGTTGAGCATGGTGGAATAATGATAGTTAGAACTGACAAAGCAATTTATTTTCAAAGTAGTTTAGATTCTGGGATCTCTATTATAGCACATTCATATCTGGACTTGGAAGAACTGGAATTTTGCATTCATTTGTGTAGATAAGCCTGCTTTAGAAAATTTTCCCTGGACTTGGGCCATGGAGATCTGCAGACTGAACAATTGGAAGCTGAGAGTCCATCAGCAAAGATGCTAGTCCATAACAGATTTGATCAGTTAGTGAATCTACTTTGACTTGATAAATTTTCAATTGTTTCCACTGGAAAATGCGTTTTGCAATTTATTGAAAATGCTTTCTACAAAGGGAATGTTTAGTACAGCACTAAATGCCTTTTACCTTTTCCAAGATTAATGTGACTGTAGAAAAAATGATATTTACTTCTTCTCCTTTGAATTGTTGGTGGCAAATTTCCTAGTTTCAAATGAATCCCCCATACAGTTAGCGTATTTTCTGTGTTTTGAGCTGTTTGTGTAATTCTTTGCTTTTAGTTCAGGATTTAGTTAATTACTCAAGGAGCAGCACACCATTTGCTTCATTTACACTTCTGTGGTTTATCACAAGGACTAGACAGGAGATTAAACTGAATTGAAAAAAGATTTTTAAAACTGATCATTTAATTTGGCCTTGCAAAGAAGGTCTGTAAAGCATATTTGACTGTTGATAGTGACTTTGGATGTGTGTTTGAATCTACAGTAAATCTAAGCGGACAATGAAATTATATTTAACTGTGCAGTTTGGTACTGTGACTGTCAGAGACCCAGCATGTTTCTGTTTTATCTGCTGGTTTTGTTGCTGAATGACGTAGGTTTTGAAGTCACTGATGTTACCCTAGCCTGCATTACACAAGCTATCAGCACAGATCACTGTAATTCCATCTTAATGGAATGTTTGTAGAAAACAGTAGATTTGTTTTCATAACGCCCCTGCAGAACTTAATGTGGGAAACAAATTTGTTACATTTAAAGAAAAAATAAAATGTTAAGGGAGTTGGACTCTGAATTTTGAATCTTTAGTGTATTGCACATCAAGAAGTTTCCAAATTTAATTTTTTAGTGATCTACGTCCAAACTCTCTTGCCCTAGTCTTCCCCACACCTTTATGCCTTGGTTTTCATGGGAGGAAAAAACATGAACTATGCACTGTCTATTTATAGTGAAATTTATTGAAGTGATTGTTTTAATGATTTCTATACCAATGTCTGGCCCTGTGACAGACTTTATTTTACTGTCTGCCATTATATCTTCCTAATATGCGTACTAAGTTTCTTCCATTCACTGAAGAAAAAAAAAGTCAAAGGTAAAATTCCATTTAAAGAAATGAGGAAACAGCTGTTTTTGAGGTTTGGCCTGAGGGAGTTTGCATTCTCATTCTACTTTTGTGATTATCTCTTCTACAAGGGACCTCTCTGTGCCAAAAAGAAGTTCAGGATCATTGGAACTATGCTTACAAAAGTGCGGTGGAGTTACGAAAAATACTAGGTTCAATAGTAAAAACAGCATAAGGCCGAATCTTAATATGATGTATCTTACACAGGTTTATAGTTATGCATGATGCTCACACTGTCTAGGTTATTTCAGAACTGAAATCCCCAAATATGCAGCAATTAAAATATGCTTATATGGATTATTATACCGTTGGTTTTACCCACCACTGCAGAGAAGTGGGCATGGGGAGGGGCTTCACCTCCATTTCAGGCTGTAACTATGAAATGAACATTTAGGCAGAATTTTTCAAATTCGCCAAAGAGACTTGAATAGTCCTTGAACTCCCTGGAGTGAATGGGAAAGCTCCACACAAGGATCCCCGGCCAGGAGGGTGGAATCGTGGAGGGAGCTCTCCATGGTGCTCAGGTGCGGAGCCTCTCCCGTAGTGCCAGGGCAGTGGCTGCTTATGCACTGACACGTGTCTTGCAGGTTCACAGGATGGTAACTCCAAATTGTATTTTAAGACCTGAACCACTTTAGGTGTCATGGAAGTTCTCTATCATCTGCAAGAGATTATTAGCTCCAAATTCACCATGGAAGCTGAGAGTGTGTGCAAAGAGCAGTTTTGTAAGGTGTGCTTACTAAATCAGTGGAAGGAGGAATGACTGCAGTAGTTTAAATGCTAATAAACAAGGTGTGTGTCAGTGCACACTAGTATAGGCTATGTAATTAGTCTGCATATAAAACACTTTAGGTGTCATGGAAGTTCTCTATCATCTGCAAGAGATTATTAGCTCCAAATTCACCATGGAAGCTGAGAGTGTGTGCAAAGAGCAGTTTTGTAAGGTGTGCTTACTAAATCAGTGGAAGGAGGAATGACTGCAGTAGTTTAAATGCTAATAAACAAGGTGTGTGTCAGTGCACACTAGTATAGGCTATGTAATTAGTCTGCATATAAAACTAAATGGTATTGGCTATGTATTGCAAAGCTCATAAGAAGTGCTTGTTTCCTTCACATTGACTTTGTATATGTGCAAAGTACAAAACTGTTATATGAGTGTTTTTTAATCTTGGCTAAGTTTGTGTTTTGTAAGAGCACTTTTTGCAACTTTGATTCTATCCAGTTTGACTAAGCTATGAATAATTATATGGGTTGTATGACAGGGTAGAATTTTAATCTTTGGTAAAATTGGTTTTAGTGACTCTGGTGAAAATAGTTTATTGTCTTTGAAGTACAGCTTATGCCAGCATGTGATCATTTTGTTGCTGGCTGGTTTGGTTGGGGGTTTTTTTATCAGCTTGCTGAGTAAGGTTTGAGTGACCTAATTGTGTTGTTGGAAGAAGTGTTAAGTAAAAGACTATGTTAACTGTATTCAGTAGTTACTTGGTTGATGTTTTCTTTCTAGTATTTACAGTATAAGAGATTACACTTGCACACTAGTTTGGTTTTTGTTTTGGTTTTAGTTTGGTTTTTTGGTGTTTTATCTTTCCAGAATGCACATTTCTGGAGGATCCTATTTAGGCCCATTCTACTTCATCTTGCCAGAAAACAGTTTCTTCACACTTTCTCTTAATTAGTACTTGTTCTTCACAAAAATAATTAGTAGAGAAATTACATTTCCCCTATTTGAGCATTAAATTTTGAGAAAGCAAATCAAATATTCAGTTTAATATAACTGAATATTGAACGTAAGTTCTAAATAGGAGTGCATGGTTTACCATAGTTCTTTGTTTCTCTTTGGCTTTCTGGCAGAGCCATGAATGGATGCGAGTGGGATCTGTAAAGTGCTGAGTATGCTATGACTGTTACACCTACTTTATATGATTGCTTTAACTCTTTGGTGTTCATCCTTCATATGACATATGTTTATCTTTGTAAGTTTATTTATTGATGTTCCATGATTTTAATTTATATGTCCATTCATGTGTTTGAGGTGATTAATTTTGTCAGCATTGGATTTATTACGTTTGCCTTACCCCTCAGAGCACTGAATATTTGTGTTTGCAACCATCCAGTGGGGGTTTTTTGCCAGAATTCCTGGGTTTGTTTGCATCTGATTTGGTATATTATGTTTATTTCAAAGTGTCAGTTCTGTTTTAATAAATGTAAATCACCACGTAGTGCTAATTTGCCACTTGTTAACAATAAAGCAAATACATTAATAAACTTTTTGTGATGCACAAATTTTTGTAGTGGAATGTGTAATTGTCTTAAATAACATAGCATAGAGGTAGAGAATATAATTTTAGCCTTATTCAGGTACACCAAACCTGATGTGAGGACCATCCACTGTCTTCTGCTGGTAGGTGGAGGTGAGTAACTTAGTTGTTATTTTCAAAGAATACGATTTTTAAATTTTACTCATGAGACTTGGATTTCTCACTCACCTTGAAATTACTCCATACCAGATACTTGAATTAGTCTGATCTGCTTATATAAAGTTAACACTGTCTCTCTTCATTTCCCCAACTATATTTAGAGTTTAGTTTGTGTAGAGCCTATCACTGTGATACCTACAGTACGCCATTGTTTTTTGGTTTTTTTCTTTTTAATAATAAAACTGTAAGGTATAGTATATAAGTATATAACTTAAGCTTGATTTGGGTTTTTTCTCCTTCATGAGGTTAGACTAGTGTTTTGTTGATGAAATTATTAAGAAGGAAAAAAAGTAAAAGTTTATGGCTTTCTTGAGAAGTTCACTTATGTGAACAGAAATTACAATAAGGGTTTGGATTCCTGAATTTTTTTTTTTGCTAAATATGGATTAATAGAAACCATATCCTCTTTTCATTACTCTGTTTAGGGGAAAGTTCCTACTGAGCTTTTATTTACTTGGAGAGAGAGATGGATTTGAAGGGTGGACTAGTCAGTGGAAAAGTAGTTATTTGGGTGGATGCAGCCAAAGGGTTGTGCTCCATGTCCAGGTGGAGGCCAATAGCAAGTGGTGTCCCTCAGAACTCTTGTTTTGGGACTGCTGCTCTCTAATATCTTTGTCAATGACACAGACAGTGGGATCAAGTGCACCTTTAGCAAGTTGCAGATGATACCAAGCTGAGTGGTGCACTTGACACAACAGAAGGAAGGGATGCCATCCAAGGAAACCTGGACAAACTTGAGAATTGGGCCCAGAAGAGCCCAGCAAGGTTCAACAAGTGCAATGTGCTGCAACTGGATCAGGACAATCCCAGACATGAGTACAGACCATGAGAAGTCATTGAGAGCAGCCCTGCTGAGAAGGACTTGGGGGTTCTTGTGGATGAAAAGCTGGACTTGAGCTGGCAATGTGCACTTGCAGTCCGGAAAGCCAACCACATCCTGGGCTGCATCAAAAGAAGTGTGGCCTGCACGCTGAGATAGGTTGTTTTCCTCCTCGACTCTGCCCTTGTAAGACCCCACCTGGAGCACTGCATCCAGCTCTGGGGCCCACAACATAAAAAGCATGTGGACCTGTGAAATGAGTTCAAAGGGCCACAAAGATGATCAGAGGGCTGGAACACCTCTCCTATGAAGATAGGCTGACAGACCTAGGCTGTTCAGCCTGGAGAAGAGAAGGCTTTGGGGAGACCTCATTGCAGCCTTCCAGTACCTAAAGGATGTTTATAAAAAAGATGGAGAGGGACTTTTTACGAGGGCCTGTAGTGAGAGAACACAGGGGAATGGTTCTAAACAGACAGGGGAGAGATGTTGATTAAATGTTAGGAGGGAATTCTCTACTATGAGGATAGTGAGGCACAAATAAAAGACCCCAAGTCACTGCATTTAGCAATTAGTGTTGGCATGTAAGTGGTGACTCAAGAAATTTGGCAACACAAATCAGACAGGCATGATATTTATTAAGAGAAGTAATGACAAAAATCCGCAATTCCATAATCAGTTTAAATTTCTGCTCTGGATCTACCCTTAGTCTTTCCCTCACAATAGTCCTGGAACTGCTTTATTTGCCTCAAGATTTTGAGCTGTGGGCTGCTGCTTAAGTCATTTAAGCTAACTTAAGTTTTGATTTTTTAGTAGCTAATGCTGCATCTGTGTGGTTTTGTTTTGATTCACATTGCTGTTTTCCTGCCAAGTGGTTATTAGGAAACAAATCTTGGCTTTCAACTGTTCCTAAGTATGAAAAAAAATTCCCAGCTGTTCTTCAGTCTCAGATACCAATTGAATCCTCAGTCTCCTGGGTTGTCTCAGAATAAGGGATTTCCAGAGAAGCCCTTACAATAGGGGTTACATTCACTTATCTCCAGTATGATACTGGGAAGTATTTCCCTTCCCTGTTGCACAAAAGATTTACGGATTGGGGTTGATTTTTTTTCAAGTGTTTGCAGTTAAAGTTGCAATCTCTTATATGAAGAGCTAAATAGAATATGAAAGTCTCAATCACAGTTTGACGAAGTCATCTCTCCTGCCTCATTGTCACCATAAACAGATGGAGGATGGGTTTCGGTGAGTTGACCTTGGCTAAACCCCAGGTGCCCACCAAGCCGTTTTATTACTCCCCTTACCAGCCAGACAGGGAAGAGAAAATAAGATGAGATAAAGCAATTTACTAAAACAAAAGTTTGCACGTGCACAGGCAAATGATGTTTGGCCACTTCCCAGGAAGCAGGGCTTCAGAACTCATAGCGGTTTCTCCAGAAGGCAAACCTCATAAATAATGAATGCACCTTCTTGCTCTTCCTTCCCTTAGCTTTTATATCTGAGCTGATGCCATATGGTATAGAATAGCCCTTTGGCTAATTTGGGGCAGCTGGCCTGATGTGTCCCCTCCCAGGATCTTGCCCACCTCCACACCCTTGAAGGGCGGGGAAGGAATGTTGAGAGACAGTGCTGATGCTGTGCCAGCTCTGCTCAGCAGTAACCAAAACACTGGTGTGTTACCAACACCCTTCTAGCTACCAAAGCAAAACACAGCACTGTGAGGGCTACTGTGAGACAATGAACTCCATCTCAGTCAGACCCAGTACAGGGGTGTATTGCAGGGGAGCATGACATGTTTGTGTTGTGCTTAACCTCTTCCCTCATGGATTCAGTACAGCAATCATTCCAGTCAAATATGTAAAGCTAGTGCTGTTTCCGGTCAACTGAACAGTTTGAAGTATATCCCACTGTTTTTTCAGGTGTTTGTTGTGAATACCAAAATTTTTTCAGAGCAGTTCTACAAAAAGATTCTTTTGCACAGATAATATATATTGGTTTACTCTGAACCAGGAAACAACTTTTCCCAAGTATTTAGTCCAAGATAGGTGGCTGGTATGGAAATGTTTGCCTAAGCTGGCCAGACTACAAGCAGCTAAGAACAGGTGTTTTAAAAGGGGAAGTAGCCAACATCTGGAGGTTCCATTACCAGCTGTACTTTTCATGACTAGCTGTGAGAAAATGCTAAAAAAGGAGTAGGGACAGTCAAAAATTGAACAGCCCAATTCCGTAGAAGACAAATATTTTATTACTAAAGGAGTTATAATATCAAAGTAAGAAACTGCAAAAGAGTTATAAACAACTATAAAAATACTTATATTTATCCAAAATTAAATATGAACACTTTATTAGTTAAATGTCAATATATTATTCTCTGACAATATTCACACATTTTAAGTCACGTTTGTCTAACACCTTAAAACACCTTATATAAAATTGCATATAAGAAATCACAATCCAAAGCTAAGAAATCCTAGCTCCTCCTGCAGCTAACTCTGGGTTAATCAAATACACATGGCTCATGCTGCTAGTTGAGTGGGCAAACTTACAAAAAAGGCCTCTCCTTTTTGCCTTCCATAGGACTCACTGTCTTGCCTCTACTTCAGCCAGCAGAAGCATGCTACATCTCTCAAAAATCCATACCCTTTCTGAGTTTATCAAAAAATCTTCTTCCCTGTTTTTCCAAATCCAAATCAGTAAGCAGACCCATTTGACCTACACTGAAAACACTTCTATGTCAGCAGAACATACCTAAGATTAGCTGCTGCTTTGATAGATTGTTATTTTCAGATCTTGATGCATTGTACATGGATATAAAGAAACCATCTACTTTTCCATTCCGTTTTCTTCACCTGCAGTTTCTAAGGTGGTTTTATAAATTGCAGTAGACATATAAGTAGATTGCTTTCATATGATGGTATTATAAAGTTACTTGAAAAAATCTGAATATTCAATGTAGTTTCCAGAGCACAAAGGTGGGACACAGCCTTCTGCAGAGATTTTGTTTCACCTGCTCACCTTTTATTTCCACTTTTTGGACTTCAGCAGCTTGGTTCAGCTGTTTCTGTTTATTCCACCTCCAGGAACAAGGTGCAGTAGCTTTCCATCAGACTTCTGGCATAAAGTGTTTATATAAGCGAGCAAGGTTACTTGAAGAATGCATATAAAATGCAAAGATACCAAGTAATGCCACTTCAAAAGAAAAGAGCGGATCCACCTGGAATCACCTGGAAATTATTTTTTCAAATTTATTCCAGCAGGATCTAAGGCTAGATATATTTTCTTTTAGTTCACAAATTTCTTGGTTACATTTCTTTCTGGACTGTTCACCTGTCTGTGTATCTTCTTTACCAAATACTTTTACATGTGGGCAAATCTGAAAAAGAATAGATTGTATTGCTAGTTGAGGACTGCTTATTCTATTCCTACAGACATCTTTTAAATCAAACCCATACCATTACATCTCTAAATAATGCAGGTACCCTATATGGTAAGCCAGAAAGCTGTGCTGCTCACAAAGCAAGCTGTGGCCATACACAGCCTGATGTTCTCCCTCTGAACACATCCCTGCTGCCACTGCCCATGGGACTGGGAGAACATGGCTATACCACACAGCAAATAAGGATAGCTGAAACCAGTGTGTCCAGGTGAGATCATGTATGTCCTCTATCAGTGGTTTTAATTTTATCCTCTGTTACATGAAGAACTGGGAACATAAAGTCAATTAAATTGTGAGCCAAACTTTGGCAGCATGTGTTGAGACTGGTGGAACACGACAAACTTTTTCCAGGGGCTGGTGCTGTGGCCTAGCGTTCAGGATCTCAACCAGAAAAATATTACTGTTGTTTGTATTCCATGGCTATTCATAATTTTTTACTAAATTACTTTGATTGGTCTTTAAATAAAAACAAGCGTCCATGAGGTTAGGCAGGAGTTGCGAGGGTGACACTCTGACTTCAAGGACTTTGACTGGGATACCTTTTAAAGTAAGGCAAACCCTGGATTCAGCACAGGTGACTTATGCCAATTATAGATACCAACATTACTTTGAAAATATGGACCCAGATTATAAGGGTCTCTGCATTTCAAACGATAAAAGAATGAGTTAAATGCATCCTTCAATCCAGCTATTTAAGATTTACATCCTTTGGTGACTATGTGGACTGTCCTTTGGTGTTGGTTAATGCTTTTGTGACACACTTAAAAGAATACACTTCCTTTGCTACAGTAGCCTGTAGATCATCATGCTACATTTGAGTGACACATTAAAAAGCAGATTCTGCCAATGGCTAAAAACCCAATTATTTTCGTACCTAACTGTTCTTGTCAAATTTGAGATATTGTGGTTAAAACAGAGACCAAGTGCTTATGGAAAAGAGAGAAACTCTCCCTAATTGAATGTTGAAGCAAACCAGTTTAACATTACTCTTAGGGCAGAACCACAATGAGAAGCAACATTTATGATTTTATACGTTGGAGAAGTTTAAACACCTTATTTGCCCAAGTGTGTCTTTGTCTTTTACTGGAGACTTAACTCAGGTATTTCAGTAGTGAACCAGAGAAAATATCTTGACTATAGACTTCCCCTTGCATATAACATGTGTATGCTAGTTGTACCTTTGAAAGGTAGATGTGATAGTCTGTGTTGAATAGCTCTAAGCAATAAGTCAAAAAGTTAAACAGTAGAACATCAGTACCACTCACCTTTTCTTTTTTATGTCCTTCACATTTGCACTGTAGAACCTGTAAGGTCCCACATGAGACGAATGCTGCTTTCCATCTAAAGGCTTTGCTGATTTTTTGCTTATGAAAGAATCTGAGCATATTGCATGCCATGCTCTGTAGTGATTCTAATTCCTGTAAAGACAGCAAGAAAAATATGTCCTGAAAAGTCTGTGTACCATTAATTCTTTGCAATGTTGGTTTGTCTTTAAAAAAAAAACCCTCATCAATTACCATTAGTTTCTTTTGCTTTCATAGTGCCAATCTTTTCCAATAAAACACATAACTACTCTGGCATACCTGCCATCTCTTCAAAATATTTAAAGTAGCAATTTGTAGTAGTAATAGTAATAGTACAAGGATGTTAGAGAGAAATCACAGCCATAATGTAATCAATTGATGCAGTTAGGAAACAGCAAATGATTTTTTGAGTCAGTCCTTCTACCAAGTCATGATAAAATCTGCAGTAACAGCTGACAATTGTGCTTTCTGCTATTTGACATCTGCCCAAACCATTATTTTAAAGCTTTCAGATCTGAAGTGAAAAGCTTAACTAATATAATTTTCTGTAGAAAAAATAAAAACAGAGGTTTGGAAATTTTAATGCTTAATTCTATTGGCAAAATAAAGTTTTTTCTACTATTTTTGATAAAATACAGAAGACTCTTTGGATATGGAATTGCTTAATATTTTAATTTTTAAAATGCCAGTTTTCTTGACAAATTGTGTGATTACAGATTAAAAAAACCCCACAACCCTGAATATTATGATTTCACTATTAAAATATATTATTCTCTATAACAATATATTATTCAGTGACTGGACTGTACAAAGAATTAATTTGATTTTGTATTCTCTAAATTCTGAGAAGTTAAATTTTACCTGAGTGTCATTGCAGAAAAACACTTTGATATTTTCCCGTTTTTTATTCTTGCAGCACCTATCACGATTCTCTGCAGATATATTTACCTGTAAAATATCATATATGTTTAGATATGGAAGTACTTTTAATCAAGTGAGAAAATTTTCTGCCTAACAGCCAGTGATGTCAGTGGTAAATTGTTCCGTAGCATCTCCTCAGTCAGCATAGCAGTGTTAGTGTACAATTCTGAGCTCCTCCCTGGCAAGCAGGAAAATTAAACTGCAGCCCAGCTACACTATCTAAAGGTATTCACATAATCACACAGAATCACAAAATGGTCAAGGCTGGAAGGGAACTCAGGAGCTCATCTGGTCCTATGCCTCTACTCAGGCAGGGTCCCTAGAGCCAGTTGCCTGGGACCACATCCAGATGGGGTTGGTATATCTCCAAGGACGTGGACTACCTTGGAAACCTGTGCCAGTATTCAGCTGCCCTCACAACAAAAAAAGTATTTCCTGATGTTCAGAGGGAACCTTCTGTGTTTCTGTTTTTGCCCACTGCCCCTTGTCCTGTCACTGGGCACCACTGAAATGAGACTAGCTCTGTATTCTTTGCGCTGTCTCTTCAAGTAGTTATACACATTGAGATCTCCCTGATCCTTCTTTTCTCCAGGCTGAGCAGTCCCAGCTGTCTCAGCCTTTCTCGATTACACAGATGCTCCAGTCCATCCATCATGTTCATGGCCCTTTGCTGGACTCTCTCCAGAGGTTCTGTATTTCTCTCTCATGGGAAAGCCTAGAACTGGACACAAATCTGTTCAATTTAAATCTTCGTATTCTATCAAATTACTTTGTTCTTTGGCAATTTTAAAACATACAGCAATGTTTAAATCTTACATTTGAATTTTAACATTGAATACATTGAACACAATGTTAGTCAATGTTTTTCTCAACAAATACATGACCCAGGATCTAAACAGCTTGCAGCACCCACTTTGCATATGTACTAACAGAATATGGCCTAAGCAGTATCAGTTGCTCCTTTGCCTGACTATAAATCTTTATCAATGGTTTAATCTCTGTTGGATTTTTTCTTTTCCCTTCACACTTGTCATCAAGATGAAAATGGAACCCAACTCAACAAAAGCTTTTTCTTCTTCAGCCTGTATCTCCAGATAACCCAGTGCAACCAAAAATGCTTTAAAAAAGGCAGTTCATGACAATATTGTGTTGGATCTCCTCACTTAGGCACATGAATGAACACAAGACAACTTAATTATTAATATTGTTCTGTAGATTTTCATGCAACATTCCCTATATTTTGGGAGTTCACCTAAGATGAATAGAACTTCATCCAGGAAGTATTTTCCAAACCAAGACTTTCTACAAAGTCAAATATTCACTGACAAAAACCCCAACAAAACCAAACAAAAAAAGCCAAACCAACAACATCTGGAAGCTAATGCACATCTTTGCTTGCACCACAACAGAATAAAGTTTTGCTGCAGTCACACAACACCGAAATTAATTGCACAAGTAAATAAATAAATAAATAAATAACCAAGTAAGTAATCATACTGGAACCTATGTATCTACAGCTTCATTTGCCAGCTGCTGTGTGATTTACCCATTCTCACTGGCTTCCTCAGATCACCTTTAGTATAATATGCAGTGACTACTTCAGAAGGCAGTTTACTGACTGTGACTAAACCAACCTAAGGGAAATCCTGTCCTCAGAAAATGCATTAGTGAAAAATAATTACCTTACAGAGATCTACTATATAACCCATTAGTCATGCCCATAACTGCTTGAAACATCAGGATGAGGGATGGAAAGCTATTGACTTTGGCTCTGCAATTGCAGGAAGTGCCTACTGGGCAGTGGCTATCACCCACACAGCACAGATTTTACACAGAAGACAAATCAATCTCTCTTAAACTGGGAAAAATAAAGACAGAAAAATTAAGAAACTTGCACAGTAGTTTCTTGTATGTGCCTATTCTAAGAAGTAAAAACTTCAGTGTTCAGAGTTCAGTACATTTCCATTAGTTTCACGAACATTTAGTCATTAACTTACTTATTTGGATAATTTTTGGTTTTCCTACAGTCTCCTAAAAACATCAATTTTTTTAAAAAACCCCTATATAATATTTATTGCAGATAAAAAAAAAGATACATGCTTTCAGAATGTATCTAGAAGAATGGCATTGCTCCATTCAAATGCTTGATGGCATCATGGAGTACCAGCTGCATCAAGCTCCATCCTACAACAGGGCAGTGGCAAAGCACTGCCACCTCCAGCCCAGGACTGTCCCCCAGTCTCCCTTACCCTGCAGCTTGATCAGAGCTGGGATGCACCTCATGGCTCTCCACCACAGGAAGACAGCAAGATCTGCCTCCCAGAGGTTCTTATTTCTGTCACATTATTTTCTCTGATAGGTCAGCTGTCTTATAACTCACCAATAGGGTTTATTTTTGTTCTGTAGGAGATACTTATCTTTGTCAGAAATAAAACAACCTGAAGGGAACAGTTGTCTACTCTAATAAGGCCATGAATATTTTCTTCAACTTTGGTGCCTTGATCAGCGTAAGGTCAACTTATCTACAGAGAAGTAACTTTCTCTCTTCATAATCTCAACAAACACAACATGATCAGAATGTAAAATGATCATGCCCTGACCTTAAAGTTATTTTGTGTCTAGATGAGGGCTAATGCGTCTTGGTAGAGGAAGGATGGAAACCACTGGCATAATGGTCTGAAAAATGGTGGTGGACTGTAAGTGTGAAAAAATATTATAGCTTCTCATTTCACCTTTGGAAAAGCAGTGTAAACAATATTGCATTTCAAGCAAACAGACCTTAATTTAAGACTGCAACAGAATAGTGAATTCTCAGTGAGTGAAAACCTGCCAGAAAAAAGTTCATTTTTGTGGAAATGCCTCTGCTAATCCAACTATGGTAAGTGTTTCCGCCAATGAAAGTGTTCTTGACAGGTGAATTTAATTGTTAATAATTGTTGAGGAATAGTTGGAAGGTAGGTTTTGGGCATGAATTAGTAAATTGTTATGATACTATTTTGTCAATCTATAATAAACCTGGCAGATAAAGCCATAATGGAGGAGATTTACAGCTGAGAATATTATGTTCTTCTCTGCTGCTATCTTGAAAAGTTTGTCATATGAATTTCATGCCTCTATGCATTTGTGTTCAAGGGACAATATAAAAGTTCAGTCAAGAAGTCTACAATTAGTAGAACAAATTACAGGTTGTGTAATGTTTTCTTCTCTTGATAAAAACATACAAACAGAAATAGTCATGTAATTACTTTAGAAAAGAGTACCTTTTAATGCAATATACTATTTATGGCCAAATGATATGTGTCTAACTACATAATGCACAGGCACAAATACCCGTATTACAGTATTTGTACATGCAAATAGGCAGCATCCACAGATTTCAGAGATTTTAAAGAGACTAAATTGTCACACCCCCTCAAATAAAGACACTATTCCAGGGTAATGTTTAATTTTAAACTGGTCTTTTATTGTGTGTTAAGGTTAGAGCTTTTATTATTATTTGCTATCATCTAAAAATAATTCACATTTTTTTGAAAGCCCAAGATCTATTACCTACCAGCTCACTGATGTCATGACTTAGTATATTCTCATACTTCACACGGATTTCAGTTGTTTTATTTTCCATTGCACAAATAGATGAGTTCACTGGAGACAGAACAAGGAGCAGTGGCAGAACTGGAAGGGTAGATCTAAAAAAGGCTGGATTACAAGAAGAACAGTTAAATATACAATAAATGCCACACGGTGTCATGTTGTATTTACAAATACATTCTGTAATCCATTGAAATAGTTTAAAAGGGATCTTTGTACAAACAAATTACTTGTGCCTTGCTTGAGAGGATTCAGTTCCAGATTAAGATACTTGTTTGGGTGTCCAAACTCGCTCTTACTTAAAGATGATTTAGCCAGCGTGGGTAAGAGCATACAACTATTGAGCTGACCAGCTACTTGGTGATGCTTGGGCTGAATTCCCCTCCAAGCTTCACTGCAAGCATTGACAAAGTCTCTCCAATAACCATAATTGGCCCATAACCACCTCAGACATATGTAGGTAAGTAGGTGTCTTAACCAGATAAGTTTAGAAATCCAAGTGTCTTAACTTGCAGCTGAAATCTCATCCTGATTGTCCATTTTTCATTTGATAAATTCTACAAATCCCCATGAACATGCCTTTACATCAAAGGTGTGTTTAAAAGCATTTTCAGGTTGACCAAATTTACAAATCCATACTACTGGCCATAACATGAGATAAAGTGGCAGCACAACCTTCTCTTCAAAATTTTTTTAGCCTTTCGGAGCAAATATCATTGGCCCTCTCTTTCTTTCTCCCTTTCATGTACTGTCTTGCTTTGTTCAGCCCCCTAGTCTTCTGTCCTTGTGTGATATCCAGGAAAATATGCATTCTGTGAGGACAGGCAAAGAGAAAAGACCAAAACATCAAAAGACCCTGAAAGGACTGATAGGGAAACAGGAGGCTGCAGGTAGGTGACTGACCTGGTACTGGGAATGAAGGACAGAGTACATTTGGAAGCTCATGATTGGACTCTGGTCTACAGCTAGACTGGCTAAGATGATGCTTAAATGGGAAGTTTTGGGAAAAAACTCCGAACCAACCAACCAAACAAAAAACCCCTAGAAATTTATGTGGGAGGACTAGCAGAGATCAACGCAAGTTCCTGGACTTGTATTAGCTGTTTCTGCCTATCTCTGCTATTGAGCAAGAAGAACAACTGTGTACAGAGTAACTGTGGGGTAGCAGCCAGGAAAGGAAGAAGGGATGCCCTGACTATAGCTGCTACTTTCCTTCCTCTCTGTTGAGGATGGGCTGTTGGGTACAGCCAGTCCTGCATTCAAGAGTTGAGCACCTCTGGACTTGGGCATCACTAGCAAAGCACAGCCTCAGAGAGAAATCTTGAACAACTAGAAGAAAGCAATGAAACTCAATCATGACTTTTACTGACCTACCTAACCTCTGTAATGCATGAACCACAAGACACACCACGCACTCACAAGCCATTAAAATACAGCCCCAGCCAACTACAACCATACACAGCATGTGCTTCAAAGCAAAATGTATACCACTTTTCTTGACTACCAAAACCTTGTTGTTATACTGCTTGCGAGCTTGTTGTGATGTACACCTTTGTCCTAGAAACAGGATTGGAAAAATTTTACATGTACAAGCTAAATCACAGAATTCTTCTTGTAGCAACCTGCCAAATTTTAATGGGAAATTCAATGGATTGAAAACCAAATTTTTTAACCTTTTCATATACTGATCAACCAAAGTGTATTAGTGTCTCAAAAACCTAGCCTGAAGAGCTAAGTGGATCTTAAATGAATACTATATGTAGTAAATGTAAAAACTATATAAGGCAACTCTATTATGATCTTCAAGCTTCAAGTGGACACATCTGACTTCCATGGAGCTTTACCTTTGTAAATCTCTATGCCAACTGTATCTTTATGGAGCAAATTATCAATGTAAAGGACTAAAATTTAATATTTTTAAAGATGTTTCCAAAAACATGCAAGAACTCAACTACAGGACAACATTTTTCTAATCTCCCATTGCGTGTCTTGATTCCGGTGCAAAAAAAGAACTACAATGCTTGTTTCCATTGTAGCGATGATACAAGCAACTTGGATATGCTGCTTCACAAACACGCTTCAAGAGACAAAAACAACAGTTTTCTAATTTAAAACCAATCTAACTGACTTCACTTAAAACTTGGTTTGTCCAACAACAAGAGGAGACAACAGGTGAAAACTGCAAAGTCTCTTTTATTTCTTTATTTTTTCTTTCCCTGTATTGTACAGATTGTGAATCTTTTCAAAATGAGGAAATTATAGAATTAAAGCAGGTAATGAGTTTCACACTTGTCAAGTCCCTTGAGCCATTGCAGGACAGCGATCAAATCTGTTCAGACATTCCTAAATGAGTCCTCCAGAAAAAACATTAGACAAGTGTCATAAAAAGTTCCAGGAGCTTTAGCTTGAGAATCAAAAGGGATTTTCTGAAAGTTATGTAACTTCAAAAGAAGAGGCATTTACAACACTCCATATGGCCAGCACTTCTAAAGAAAGAGAGTGTGTATTACTTGTAATACAACATCTTAAGTCATATCTGGAAAGCCCCAAAGTCTCCCAGAAAAGACAGAAAAAGTTAGTTTTCCAGTATTTCCAAATATTTGGAAAAAACCTCTTGAATTTTTAAGTTTGAAAAACCCTCCTTTGCACACAGTTCCCGGCACGACGCAGCGGGGCCTCTGCAGCAGCCCCCGTCCTCTCCAACCCATCCCCTTCTCGGCGGGCGGCACCCTCTGCCCCCGGGCCCGCTCCGCAGCCGGCAATCCCTGGAGAGCGGGCCACTGCCGATTGTTCTCCCTCTGCCCCACTGAACCCATGCTCAGGGCCGGGCGGGCGCTGCGGGGTAGCCGCCCGAGGGCGAGGCACCTCCGGCACTGCGTGACACCTGCTCCGGGCACGTTCTGCGGGGTGGCAGATGCCCAAGGAGAGCCAGGTGCCCACAGGGTGGCAGATGCCCATAGGAACGCAAGTGCCCACAGGGAGGCAGGTGTTCACAGGATGGCAGATGCCCATATGGTGGCAGATGCCCAAAGGGAGGCAGGTGCTCAGAGGGAGGCTGTGCCCGCGGTGGGTGCAGCGCGGGGCACTGCTTCCCGCAGCTCCCCCGCCTTGCGCCGTCCCTCTGGCTCTGCCACTCCCGAGCTCCGCTTCCCGGCAGCAGGCGTGATGGGAACCGGGCGCTTTTACTTTCATTCTACGGGGAAAACGGAAAAAAAAGCATAACTGGGAATTTCCCCAGCCGTCACCACGGGTTTAAAAGGCACCGGGCGGCACCGCGCCGGCAGAGCAGCAGAGACGGCGCGGCCGAGGGCTTGGAGACAGCGGAGCCGGTGAGGAGCCAGCGCGGCCGGGGGTGCGGAGCGGAGCAGCGCGACGGAGCTCAGCCCAGCCCAGCTCAGCCCGTGGGGCAGGTGGAGCGGGGCGCCCGAAGAGCGGAGCCCTTCCCGCCTTCGGAGCGGAGCGGTGCGGTGCGAGGCGCGCTCCTTACCATGGAACATGATCCGCGGGGAGGATGTCAGGGATTTGCACCGACGGCTCTGCGGTCATGGTGGCGGCGCCGTCTCGCCCATGACGCCCGCAGCCCGCGGAGCGCCGCGCAGGGGCCGAGAGGGGCCGCGGCGGCCGAGCGGGACTCAGCAGCCCCCGGCCGCCCGCCCGCCGAGCGGGGTCGCGGCGCTGTCAGAGGCGGCGGCGGGACTGCCGGGCTTTGTCTTTCCCATGGGGCTTCGCCGGTTGCAGGTAGTTTCACTTTCTGCTCCGCCAAGGTGCCGCTGCCCGCGGCTCGGCGCTGGGCGCGGGCGGCGGGGCCAGAGGCATCCCCGCTCCGCGGCGAGAGGATCGGGAGCGCCCCGGGACGGGCGGCGTGGAGTGGAGCGGAGCGGCTGCGGCGGGGCCGGGCCGTGCCGTGCCGGCGGGGGTTACATAGAGCGCCGGCTACACGCCCAGTGCCGTGTGTGCGGCCAGGGAAGGATGGCCCTTGGCAGTGCGCGTGGAAAGATCCGCTCATCCGCGGGGAGGATATCCTTAAAAAAAAAAAAAAAGAAAAAGAAACAACAAAAAGAAACTTAGCACTCCGTGGAGTCGCGCTTTTGGAGGAGAGAGACTTGGTTTGAGAGCTGCGGCGCTGCCCTGTCACACCCTCAGCTGTCCTTGGGTGGGTTGTGGGAGGCGGGTCTGCCAGGACGGCTCCGTCTCAGGTCAAGGGTTACCCCAGGCTGTTGGCACGGGGTCACAAGCGGAAGGTAGATGGTTTTTTTGCAGAGTTCGTCGTGTTGTCCCTCCCCCGCACCTCCCGACGGCAAAGTTCACCTTGAGAAACCTGAAAGGGTTAAGAAAGGATGGTAAAGGAAGGAAGCTGTTTTAGCGCAGAAGACGCTCAAATTCTAAAAGGCAAATCGGTAGCCAGATGTGTTTTTCTAGGTAAATTCAGAAAAATTGACGTTTTGGTGCAGGTGAAAAGGCTTGGAATCAAATGGTATGAAATAGCGTAGTACCATCCCCTTCACATTTCCTGCCCAGCATACTTTCTGTATTTTGAGTACTACATCATTTTTCCTGCTCCACATGAGCACAGAGAGCTGATTCCGTAATCTCTCTTCCTTCTCATGAGTGCTTCAGGGTGTGAATATCAAGCAGCAAATACATGAACTGCTCAGGATAGTTTCCTCACATTCTCGCTCATTGAAATTGTGCTGCTTCATTCCTGTGTGAGGATGTACTTAATCGTCTTTATTGTCACTGAATTACACTCTGCTTTGGACTGACTATACAGTTCTAATGACTTTTTATTTGGAAAAAATTTAATTAATCCATCTTCAGAAATATTCTGTCAAGATTTAAGAGGGAGGTGGTTTTCCACCCCTTCAGTTTTGAGCTGGTTAAAGTTACTAATGAATGCATATCACTGCCATACTACTTGGGCAAAGAGTAGCAATCACTATCAACACAGCTCCATACAAGGAGCAAGAACCTGTCATTACTTGTTCCCTTAATGAATGCCAGGTTGGATATGAGGGATTGTTCAGATCTTGAATCTGGACAAGGATTTTGCTTCATTAATAACTAAATGATCTAGTTTTTATTGTGGCTTAAGTTCACATTTATTTATTTATTTACTGTTTGCTTTTTCATCTTCTGTCAAATATTGTCTGAAAACAACTCTCTGTATATTTGAATTTGCTGGCACATTTAGGTCAGAGAATGCCACAGGACTCTTGTTTTGGAGGGGATTAGTACCTGATATAGTGCAAGCAGATTTATGACTATCTGTTTCTGGGGTTTGGTACTTAGAGACTTGCGTTCTCAATACTCAAACATTTTGAAAAATCTGCACTATAAAGTCATGCAAAACCCCCAAGATCAACTTTCCTTCTAGGCAAGTATTCCAAGTGCTCATAAAATGAGGTAGCTCATTTTATATTAGTAAGTTGTTAGTGTGTAAAATATAAAATAAATCTGCTAGAGCTTCTATTTTGTGTTAGTTTCCTGGCTGAAGCATCAGGAAGTCTGATAATTGCTTCAATTTTGGGTTTTTTTTGTGTTTGTGTTTTTTGTTTTTTGGTTTTTTTTAAATAATGTCGTTGATGGAAGAAGTCAGCATAGCAGCTTTACACATTAGTGGAAACATGACTCTGAAAGGTGATGCTGGAGTCTTAACGGGAATTTTGCTCTCTTCTTCTGTTGCAGTGCAGTCTTTTGTTTGGTTGGGTTTTGTTGTTGTTTTTTTGTTTGTTTTCTTTTGTGGTTTTTTTTTTTATGAAAAGTCTGATAAATGTATAGGAAACTTTTTCGTCAGTCAAAGTGATAAATAGATGAAGTGATCTTTACTTTTACCATATCATGTATTTAGATCCCAGTCAATTCCTCTTCCATGACCTAACCTAGGACTGTGGCACAAACGTGTGATGTAGGTGTTATTTGATATATTTTTATGTAGAGGGTGCTTAAATATTCAAGCTTTTTCTGTGACTTCTATGTGCTTTTAAAAATATTTCGAAGTGCTATGTTTTCAAAGTGCTTCTTTTACTGACTTAGCAATGGGTTTTTTTTCTGAAAAGATTACTTACAGATAGTTCAAATTCAAGTGTTCAGAAGAGTATATTCAGTAGATGTAATTGTTTACTTTTTTAAAGAAAAACAGGCACCAATCAGTTAAAATACTAAAAGAAGGAACTGAACGCCAATTATGTGGTAATCATCTTAACAACCCATTTTTATCAAAAAATCATGAAAGGAGTCCTGAAGATACAAAAGTTTGTTGCATCTGAGACTTACCTTCTTTAAATGTGTTTAAATGACTGGTATCAGTTTGCCCAATTTGCAAAACACGGTTGGTGGTGAGCTGTAAATAGAGATCTCTCCCTCTGGAGTTGAATTAAGTTGTGACTTGACTGTAGCTGTGGCTAAAACTTTCAGGGAGAGAATAAAGCTGAAATATTTCTGAAGAATTTCCGAGACATTGGACGTCATTCTATTTAATACCTTGACAATTTATAAAGCTGTCTGTTTTAATAAAAGATTTATTAGCTTTACTATGTAAATAATTTTACTAAGTAATACTCCAAATAAATGATCTCTTGAAAAATGTAATCCAATGCAGGGTGTTGCTGCAATTGTGTGCAGTTTTCTCTTTCACACGGTTTTCAAAAATAACTTTTTAAACCATAAAAGAAGGTACTGCATAGCTATCAACTGAAATGCTCCACTAATTTTATCTCTTCATGTATGAACATATTCCATGATTCTGTTCAGTACATTTCCTGAGGACAATTTTCTTCTTCAAATTTAAGTTTAAATTTAGAGATCCAGTTGTCTCCTGACCTGGTCAAATTTATTCTTAGAGAAGCATGCATTACACATTATCCTCCAATGGAATACTAAAATTATTGGGCAGCTGTATGGTTGCAAAGCACATAATTTCTTGTTGAGATTTAGTTACTAAAGACTAAGTAATTTCGAGAGTCTTACTGTCCTTCTGCAGCTGTTGCTTGTCAGCTTGAAAAGATCTGTTGATCATGTCTTTAGATCTGACTTGTGGCTGCTTGCAAACTTCCAGCACTATTAGAGAATTATTGCATTATTGGATAACATTAGTTATAAAGTTAGATTTATTCAATTTCATTTTGGAATAAAACATACCTGCAGCAGTTGTTCACAAACTAGTGGAACTCAGGAAAAATATGACCCCTGTTATTATGTTGTTATCTTTAAGAATGAATGTATCTGGTACTTAAATTATTCTCATCTAACTATGGGGAGTGGGGAGAAGAAGGGACATATTCCCCCTACTCCTCCTTCCAAATAAATCCAAAAGTAGAAGAGAATCTGTCCTTAACTGGTGTTCAGAGTTACATTTATTGTGCACCCAAAAACTCTGGTTGATACTCAGGCCTGGAAAGTTCTGATCTTCTGTTGTATTTAGGCAAGACCAAGGCACGTAATTTTGTCATTGCACCAGAACACCCTTTTTTTTTTTAATTACGGTTACTACGTTTTGTGTACAAATCACTTGTTATTGAGGTGAACACTGAAAAAACCTCATGAACTGACTGATAAACTGTTTTTAATGTAGAATTATATTCTACATTTCCTCAAATATGTATTTTTTTTGAGAAGTAAGTAAAAAAAAAACAACAGTATTTTTTGAAAATTACTTAGGTAAGAATTGTGAAAGTGTGGGAAGCTTACATGAAATTTTTGTTATAAAGCTGTGGAAAAGAAGCGGTAATTACTTTTTCTTCCTGTCTTGCTGTACAGGAAGATGCCAATAAAGATTTTATCAAAAGCAATATGTCAAATAAAGGTATTTTGAGAAGCAACCACTAGGAAGGGGAAGTTTCCTAAGAGCAGCACCACCAGTGTGGAGCTGTGTGGTGTGATGCAGTAGTAGTGGGAATCAAGCTCCTCGCTCCCGGCGGCCAGGGGCACTACCCGCATTCTTGTCCCAGAGCCCAGTGCATGAATCAGGCTTTCCCCCAGGTTCCATCAGGGACAAGAATTATTCCTGATCTGGGTGTACTGGTGCCTGGGGTGTGCCCGAAACCCAGCTGGTACTGTGACCCTGAATCACATCAGCTGCTTGCGTCAGCTTAGTGGCAGTGAGAGGCTCCGGTGGCACAGTCTTCTTCACTGAGTGCAGGCTTTTGAGCTGGTTGTTTGTCTATTTTGGTGCCTCAGATGAGACTGAATGTCAGAAATACTAGTATTTTAGCCAGGACAAATTATGAAAATCCTGTTCCTGCTTTAGTGAGCCACAGAAGAAGCAAGGGCTTGATAATGGATTTCTGTCAGTGCATGTTCTTTTGCTTTGCCTACTTTAAAAAGTGCCATTTTAGGAAGGAGGAGGTTTGGTAACAGCAGTGGTCCTTGCAGATATTAACCCATATTGAAATTATGAATTTTTTATTGCATTTTAGGATCTTGAAGTTTCATTTGGTTTTGGTGTTGTGGTTTTAAGAGCTTCTTTCCAAAATTATAATCAATTATGCTTTTAGTGTCTTTTAGTAATCTCTCTTTCTTCCATTTCTTCCTTTTTTTTTTTTTTTTTAAGGGAAATGGAAATCTTCCTCCTAGTTTTAAAGGCAGCCAGAGAGTCATCCTGAAAAGTTACAACAAATTCACTGGAGCCACTGTGCTGGGGAATAAAATTAAATCTCTGCAATTTTTTAGAACTGGTACCTTCCTGAGGAATAAGTTTCAGGTCTTAAATCTTGCAAATATATTGCAAGGTGCTAAAGGTTATTTTATCCTCGGTTTGGATTAATAAATGTGTGTGTCCTGTTACAACAATTCTATTGAAACTTTAAGTCTGTTACTATATTAAATGAACAACATTTTTTCACCACCTCAAAGAGATGTTTGGTTTTTTCTCTTTTTTTGAAAAATCCTTTCTCTGAATAAATGCTTTGAGGAAAGGATATTCTGTATCCTTCAAACATAACAAAGCTGACTAATTTCTCCAAGTGTGAAAACAAACTTAAGTATGATGAATTTTGCGAACTTCAAGGGTTTGTTATTTTGCTAACCATGCCTTCCCAGTGTTGGTATGGCTTTACTTGATCAACTTGATTTGTTTAGTTCAACAATATGTTTAAATCCATGCACTTAAAAATCATATGAAATGTACACTTTGCTACCAAGAAGCTGCATTTATTGTGTAGTACTAAACACTCTTTGAGAGGAAGTCTGTTCTTAAAATTTATTGAATAAAAGAGCAATCAATAGAAACAAATGGCTTAGAGAAGTCTTATTGTAAGTGTGGACTTCATGGGTCCAATCCCACAAGCAAATGCCTCTTTAACCTGAGTTAAGCATGCCTCACTTAGATGTTTATTTTTAAGCAAAATGAATGAGTGAATGAAAATAGAACATTTCCCCTTTGAAAATTTTACTTATCTCTGACATTTATTTTGCTGCTGTCTGGAGTTACCCTAAAATAATTCCAAACACATATCTACCTTCGAAGGTTACAAATACATTGTAGTAGTACTGTAAACCATTACAAATGTGTCTTTGTCCTTTGTTTGCAGTGAGTGTGAGATCTGTGCATGGTTAGAGTGAGACGGGATGGTTAAGAAAGAAGGAAGGAAAATTACAATTAAAGTATCATGCGTTAATGCAGTTTGCTCAATAAGTATCATATGGCAACTCAAAACGGTGCATGCTGAGATTTGAATTTCTTTTTTTTAACAAAGTACACGTGTATTGTATGAAGATCTAGCCACAGTATTTTTTTAAGAACAGTGTGCAGGTACTGTGTTTTTTGTTTTATTGTGTCAATTTTAAAGGGCTGACTTGGAAACAGTGAATGGATATCTATGTGCTTGTTCAGTGGTGTTTGAGCCTTTTAGAACCTTTGATTTGTATTCTCTCCTTCAGTAAAGGTAACAACACCGGCTCTAAAAGAATGACCTGAAATTGTTCTAACCTGTAGAAGATGGATCAAATAACAATGTAAGCTATAAAACTAAAGGGAAGAAATAAGTGAGGGGTCAATAGTTCCTTTTAAAAATTGTTATAAATTACATTCAGAAATTATTCTCATAATATTCAACAGTATCAGTTTTCAAAATGGTGGTGAAGAACCAAAGTTAATCATGAGTGTCAAGACTCTCTGCCTCACATCCACAATTACTACTTTCTAATTAATCAGTCTTTAATAAGCTGTTATTTCAGAAACATGTTCTAGAATGTCCCACTTTGTGTTGCAGATTTGAGTCTCTTTCAAGGTATTTAAAAGGTGTGTAATTTTGAAGAAGCAACAGTAATAGGAGATGCAACCAAAGTTGGTATAGCAATAGTAAAGGTTTCCTGACTCAGCAGTTTTTAACCCCTTCCTCTACAGAAGTATTGAAAAAATGTACTATATATCTCTTATGTCTTATCCCTGCCTTTTTTGTTGGAATTCTGGCTTATACAGTTTTGGAAGGAAAAATAACTTGCCAGTAATTCACAAGTCATTTCACAGACAGAGTTCCATTTCATCACCTGTTTCCTTTGATGTATTTTTTTATGGGCACTGAGAAACCGTGGCATTTTCTGTGTGTCACACCCAGTGCTGTCTGTTATCTTTTCTGACCCAGATGATACAATTTAGTGCCTTCTGTCCGTGTATGGTTAAGATTAGGACAAGGCTGTGAGCAAGGCAGCTGAAAATGTGTCTAGGTAAGACTGTGTGGGTGGGACATTTAGGGATTTCAGCAGTGGGACAAGGGTCTCTTTGAGAGTGCACTAGCCATTAGTGGCACCCTGAGCCCCTAAATCCAGAGAGCTTTGTAAGGTGTTAGAACTGCCACATCTTCTTCCACAGAGGAAGAGCCTTGCGGACATCATGGCCTCATATACACTCTCTTTAGCTACTTCTGAGGAACACCCTAGAAAGGGATCTCTGCCACAGTCTTCTCACATTTGTCTTATGATCCCTTAAGGCACTTTTGGTACAGCATGTGCACCCCTACTCGGGATGCTCCTGGAAAAAATACCAGTCTCAAATCCATGTGGCATTCTTCTTGCACTTATCCTGCCCCGACTCTATTCCTTGTGCCCTTCTCTGTTTAGAAAGGTCTTGTTTGAATGCAAATATTCCCCAGTGGTGCTCATAACACATCTTGTGAACCTGGACAAAAAGTCTTCCCTAGTGCTTTTAGGTGAATATAATAGCAGGTTTGCTTCCATGGGTTTGGGCTGAGATGTTAAGGAGATACATGGACAGCTCCTGATAGTTGCAGATCCTGTGGCACAATCTAAAACTGCTGTCCCATCCTTTTTCCTGACATGTAAACCTCTCCTCCTCACAGGGAATCTGAGCTCACTGTTACAGTTTGCCAAGTAGAAGACATGGGAACTTTTGTGGTTTGTGTGCTTGTAGGAAAAGAGTTTTTATGTGAGTCTCTAAGAGGCAGATGCAACAAAAGGTATTGAATGTTCTAACTCTTGTCAAAGAATTTAATAAAAATCTTTATTGTTATTTAAACAAAGGCACCTTGCTTTGTTAGCACTGGAAGATGGTAAACAGAATGAACCCAGAAGTTGCACTCAGGGACTCAGTGTGATGTGGAAATAGCAGTGCTGGGTTGGATGGAGCGTCAAGGAACCTGGCGTAGTGAAAGGTGTCCAGAAGGATTGGAACTAGATGATTTTTATGAGCCCTTCCAACTCAAACCATTGTATGAACTCTGTTGGTCCCACAGCAACCAGTGACCATGAAACCCAGCCAAGAAAACTTACATCCTACAGTGACCTTTCAAGCTTGTCTAAATCTGAGATGGAGATTTACCCAGGCAGTCCAGAAATTGCCATGGTTAGAACAAGACAGGGCAGCCCCATTATGGAGGGGGAACAGGAGGACATCCTTCTGGTCCCTGCCTGAGGAGATGTTTCCAACACAAGGTTCTGAAAGTGATCAAGACATTTTCCACAAGGCACATCTGTAGAAAATTAAGTGGGATGCCTTGCTTCCATTCCTTGGATGTCTGGATTCAGGGGGATACTTACCTCCCAGGTTCTTCTGGTGCCAATTAAATCCATTCTTCCCCCTTTTCTAGAGACTTTTCAAAAAAGCTACCAGGTCCAGAAAAGCAAAAAGTGCTCAGGATTGCCAAGGTTGAAGTCACCACTGCCAAGCTCTGGTGTGCATATTGGATGAGTGCCCTACGAAGAACCAGGGGGATTATCCAAAGGCAGGCCAGGGTTGGACCAGCTGGTAACAAACTTATTAAATATTCAGCAATTCCTTCCCTGCCTTTTCAGTCCTGTGCCCAGGATGTGCACTAGGGTTGCACACTCTGGTGTGCCAGCCTGAGAGTGCTGCAAATGAACTGGCTCTATAGGAATGATAATGTGTACCCTGTTCACAGGGAGCTGGGGTGTGACAACCTTCCCTTCCCAGATTTTCAGCAAAATCCATGGACACAGAGGAGTAGAAGGCTACAGCATTTTGCTTTTTCCTCCAGAAACACTTTTTGAGAATAGTTTGTGGTTATCTTGCCCCACGAGAGGCAGGAACTAAGAATCATAAATATGGTAGATTGGTATTACAAAAAATAGCAAGAAGGTACATTGGACTTAATTTTTGCAGTGCAACACCAATTATAAAAACGTTGGACATCCGCTCAGGATAAATGCATGGACTAGTCTACTTTTTCCCCTCTGCTCACCTGAGCCATATGTGTCTGCCAGGGACTAAGGCACTGCTCAGCACCTTGACCTCTTACACAGTGTGTTGGCATCACTGGACTCAGAGCAAACAAGGAAAGAAGTTATTTAAGAATAAAATGGCAAAAACATGCATATGTACACGGTGCTAATTGGCATCAGAAGTGTCAGCCACAGCTAGCTCACACGTAGGTTTTTCCTTGTTGAATTACAATACCACATTTGACTGGTCATGTTTGAACAGGGGCACCAAATAGAGGAGGAGAAGAACTAAAAGTGAGTAGTCTGGAAATCACTCTGATCTTTCACTCAGGTAGTGCTCAGCACGTTGCTCTGGATGTGCAATAGGCTGTGGTTGCACTATATGTGAAGTGACTGCCATGTGCTGCATGTCGATCTGACAGAATCAGCAGCTAAACAAAAGGGCAACTCAGGTGAGCGATGTGCCTGAAACAGGGCCGCTATAGTGGGCTTGGCAGTATGTATGAAGGTGCAGTTTGTGCTGCACTGTTTTATTGGCAACACAGCAATTTCTGGAACCAAGGTTATAAGCTAGACAGTGTGGAAAAGCTTAATGTGCAATCAGGAATGCAGACTACTTTGGCTCCATTTGTAAGTAAAGCAACTTGTAAAGCAAGGCAACATATAAGCTATTTGGCTTGTATGTTGCCTTGCTTACTAGGAATGATCTGCCTGCTGGTGTGCCCTACAGTGCTCATGCTTTTTAAAAATTAAATTTTCCATTGTTTGCAATTTGGAAGTACTCCTGGAAGTGAGAACTGGGATTCACATATGGGTTTTATTTTTCATTATCTCTGTAATAAGTGCTGAAGAGTTAGGAGATTAAACAAATTTACACAATAAATGTGTTGGAAAACTGAATAAAGCATGCTTCTCTAAGATGCCTTTTGCTTCTGTTATTTTCAGAATATCTCAAAAAGTTATCCTTTACTAAGAATATCTTCACCAACAAAAGGGTGAAGGACTTTGTTTCCCTTCCAAGTCTACTTGGAGGAGAGGAAGTGGACTGGAAGAGGGTTTTAAGATGGAAAAAGCCCCCAGGCTGACCCTAATGCTTAGTTTCAGTTACACATAAAGTTGTGTATCAGACACCTTTTTGGTTGCTGCTTTCTTTCTTGAATTTCTTTACTTTTAAACTGAATAAAGGTGTGTCTGTTCTCAGCCTGAAAATATTATTGATAGATTATTTTAGAAAAAGTTAAGTAAAAACAGGCTGGTTGACTTCTGAAAGGAGGACAAGTGTTGAAGAAAAATACTTGCTGAGATGTAACACTCCAGCTGCCCACAAGCAGGAGAAAATTGGCATAGCTCACACAAAACATTTTTAATATTCCAGTTAAAACTTGATATGATCTGTGAGCTCTAGTAAATACTTGTGCTGGGTTTTGTAGGTATCTGTCAGTGTTGGCTGAATCTGCCTGTGTGTGCAAATGTTAAAGGTGTCCTTCCCTTGGTGTTTGAGGGTGCTTGCAATGGGGTGGGAAAGAAGGATATTTGTTCTGGAGCAGCAGGTCAATGAGTGGCAAAGGCTTATGGAAAGTGCTTCATTTCGCCACATTGGTAGGGCCAAAATAGAAGGTATTGTGTATGATGGAAACATTTTCATGCTGTTTCTCATGTAATTTACTATTTGTTTTGTCCTTTATCAAAAAGCAACCTGATTTCCAATCCTTCTTTTCAAAAACCAGTGAAAATTTTATTTGCTTTCTCCTATCTGTGCAATCTGTGAGATAATCAATTCTTTTGCCCTTGTAGGGACAAGAATACAGATTGACTTCAAAGATACATGCTTCTGAATATGTAATATCAGTAGAAGTGCCAAGGCTGAAAGACAATTTATTGATCTGTAGAGTGATAAACAGATAAACTGCTAAATGTATTGCTAACTGAATCCAGTGGCATGCACCACAATGATTATTATGCAGGTAACTGCTTCATCCAAGTGCCACTGTCACTCAGTGCTGTCATTAACAATTAACATGGTGGCTACACACTCAGAACTGCCACTGCTAAGTGTCCTCCCAATCGTTTCTCTGACATGGAAAGAGAAGCATACAGATATAATTATTTTTTTATCTTATAGGTCATTTGCTTCTTGTCCTGAACAAAATGTCCCATTAGGTAGAAGTAATGGTCTATGTTTTCACAAAGTATGGGATATGAAGACCGGTTACAAAATAGAAGAATTATTTCTGTTGCACATTTATAATCTCTGATGGAGCTTTGAGTAAAATAGGCCAGTAAACCAAAAAATTTCTCAATTCTGCCACTTAGGCAGTGAGTAATACTGATGGCCATACATCACCTGTTAATTTTTAATTGAAATGAGTAATTGTACACCTCCAGATGCCATGTTATTTCAGATGCTTTTGTAGAACCAAAATTGTTTGAGATCAGAATAAAAAAGATTTATTGGGCAAAAATCCTTTTTACTTTTGGCTCTCTCTCTTCTATAGTAGAAGTGAATACAGTTTTAATCTCACCTGAGATCACATTTGAGAATTCTGAATAGGTCTTTAGCAAGGAAAGTTGCCTAAATTGAGCAACTTGCAAAAAATGAGAATGTATATTCAGTCTCATCTCCAAAGCCACAAATCTGCAACAGTCAATCTTGAGTCTTTTGCCTCCTAATTTAGGTGACTGGAGCACAGCTCAGAGGTTGAGAGAGATGTGTTATGCAATGCTTGTTTAGTGTGATAGATTTTGGCCAACACATACCAACTGAAACTTGGCAGTCTAGCTAGTCTGCAAAGATAAATTCTGCATAGACATGTTTACCTTTTTGTTAGCTGCAAAACATGTTTGGAGGATTGCATCAAATACTGTGCTCTGATAAAAGGATCTGTAGTCTTGCCAGTTTTGAAATTTAAATGGCTAATGCTTGGCACATTGAATTTTTACAGTACAGTGGTGATGAAATTTTCCCTATAGCTCATTGTTGGTTTAGGCCATGTCCTTAATGGATCGCAGCTTAATGGAGTCAGATATGCTGTGCAATTCTACTTGAGGGTTGTATTTTAGTATAATATATAATAACATTCTGACCACCTGTTGTATGTAGCTATCCGAAATTGTGCATGCTTCACAAATAGATTACATGACTTTTTATAGTAGTTTAATTTCTACTAATTCCTTCCAAATGCACTAAAATTTCCTAATGTGCCATAGTTTACATGTGTCTCCTTCTGGATCCATACTCTGCATTCTTGGAAAGAATGCAATTAGAAAAGATAAAAAAAACTCTGTAAAAGTGGGTCAGGTTCTGGAATACCTATTATCTTCCTAGTTCATCTTAAAGTTCTGGACTACAAATCTATTCAGGCTACTACTCTGAGAAGTGGTATCATAATGGTATGATATATTCTTTCAACAGTCCTGGCTCTGTGGGGAGGTCCCAGATGATTGGAGGTTGGCCAATGTCACCCCAATCCACAAAAAGGGCTGCAAGCAGGACCCTGGCAACTACAGGCCTGTCAGCCTGACCTCCATGCCTGGCAGGGTTATGGAGCAGTTCATCCTGAGTGCAATCACACAGCACCTTCAGGGTGGACAAGGGATTAGACCCAGCCAGCATGGGTTTAGGAGGGGCAGGTCCTGTCTGACCAACCTGATCTCTTTTTACAATCAGGTGACCCACCTGGTGGATGAGGGGAAGGCTGTGGATGTGGTCTATCTGGACTTCAGCAAGGTCTTTGACACTGTCTCCCATAATATACTCCTGGAAAAGCTGGTAGCCCATGGCCTGGACAAGTGTACCCTCTCCTTGACTATGTGCTGGCTGGAGGGTCGGGCCCAGAGAGTGCTGGTGAATGGAGCTGCATCCAGCTGGCGGCCAGTCACCAGTGGTGTTCCCCAGGGGTCTGTATTGGGTCCAGTCCTGTTTAACATCTTTATTGATGATTTAGGTGAGGGGATTGAGTCCATCATCAGCAAATTTGCTGATGACACCAAGCTGGGAGGGAGTGTCGACCTGCTGGAAGGCAGGAGGGCTCTGCAGAGGTATATGGATAGACTTGAGAGATGGGCTGATTCCAATGGGATGAAGTTCAATAAGGCCAAGTGCCAGCTCCTACACTTTGGCCACAACAACCCCCTGCAGCGCTACAGGCTGGGCACAGAGTGGCTGGAGAGCAGCCAGGCAGAAAGGGACCTTGGAGTACTAATTGACAGGAAGCTCAACATGAGCCAACAGTGTGCCCAGGTGGCCAAGAAGGCCAATGGGATCCTGTCCTGTATCAAAAATAACGTGGCCAGCAGGACCAGGGAAGTGACCCTTCCCCTGTAGTCTGCATTGGTGAGGCCACACCTTGAGTACTGTGTTCAGGTCAGGGCCCCTCAGTTCAGAAAGGATATTGAGGTGCTGGAGCGAGTCCAGAGAAGAGCAACAAGGCTGGTGAAGGGACTGGAGCACAAGCCCTATGGGGAGAGGCTGAGGGAGCTGGGGTTGTTTAGCCTGGAGAAGAGGAGGCTCAGAGGTGACCTCATCACTGTCTAGAACTACCTGAAGGGAAGTTCTAGCCAGGTGGGGGCTGGTCTCTTCTCCCAGGCACTCAGCAATAGGACAAGGGGGCATGGGCTTAAGCTCTGCCAGGGGAAATTTAAGTTGGATATCAGAAAAAAATTCTTTACAGAGAGAGTAATCAGGCATTGGAATGGGCTGCCCAGAGAGGTGGTGGATTCACCATCCCTAGGGATTTTTAAACGCAGATTGGACGTAGCACTGAGTGCCATGATCTAGTAAATGGACTAGAGTTGGACCAAGGGTTGGACTCGATGATCTTGGAGGTCTTTTCCAACCCAATCCATTCTATGATTCTATGATTCTATGAGGGTGTGTAGTGCTGACAGTGAAGGATGTGAAATCTTTTTTTATGAACTTCAGTGATTCAGTTATTAAATAATTTACTTCCTTGTAGCACTAAGTCACACTATAATAAAGTAGTTTTTGGACATAGGTCTGTTAAGCTTCTTTCAGAGTTAGACCACAACCGATATGCACTGCCTGAATATTACAGAAGCTTCCTTCAATGTCTTTTAAAAAGCATGGGGTTTACTTTCTTATTTGGTAGACTCCTGTTATGAATTTTATCTGTGTAATTTATTCTGAAGTTATTGTACCGTTGGTTTTTAACCAATTACAGTATGCAAAAAAACCCCGTGATAGTACTAGTAGCATTTTGTATGTAGTCATAGACTACAGAACCTCTATAATATTTGTTTTTATCCCTTAGAACTTCTTCCTTTTTAGTAAAAGGATTTTATAGGAATTGGACAACTCTCATATTAATCCTTCTCTGTGGCGAAATACATGAGATTTTATTTTTTGTGGTCAGGAGAAAAAATTCTCTAAGGCTTAATAGAATAAATAAGATTGTTAAAACCAAGACTCCCAAATCTTAGAATATAATCAGCTTAAACCAATTTTGGAATTCTTTAATTGTTTTCAGTACTTTACTGAAAAGAGCTTATTTAAAGCCAGTTAGTACTTGGCTAGTAAGCAAATATACTGTGTAAGGAGTCCTTCCCTACATACTACATTGTCACTGCAGTCTCCTCTTCTTAGCCTAATGCCATCTTTTAAGCAGTGGTCTCACTGCATTTGTACCTTCTTATCCCAGAATGCTGATTTCATTGGTTGATATGAACAGCAAGTTGGCTATCAGGAAGATAACACAGTTCCTCCAAGTTTTGTGAAAGTTGGCAGCTGAGTGAAAAAAATTTAATCCCTTGACAGAAGGAGTGGCTTTAATATAAATTTGCTCTTTCTTGTGAATCAGTTAATCAACATGAGAGAGGGAATTATGAAACCTTGAAGTTTGCAGAAAACCTCATAGGCAAAGCTAGAGAAAATCAAGTGTGGTTTGGTCTCTGGGGATTTCTTTCTGTACTCCCACCACTCTCTGCAGGAGCAAAGTTTAGTGGTATGTCTGAAGTGTCCTAACAGAGCTCTGTCCTTCTTTGTGGCAGTTTTTCCTAATGGAGCAGAACCGGAAATTGCTTGCCCTGTTCTAAGCAGCAAGGGATAAAAGTGAATGACACTGTAGCATGCTCATAGTTCTGTCCCTAGCTTTGTGTTGCTCTGATGAGTTATGATAGATTACATTTATGCCCATGTGTGAGTTTGTATGAGAGTTCATATAAGAGTTTTGCAGAGCTTGAAAGAAGTAGAGATATTGGAATGCTGTGTTCTAGAGACCTTTTGCTGCCTTTATGTCTCTCTGAACATTATTCTGTGGGTTTGAAAAATGTAGCAAGAAAACATTTTTGCAGACATGGATGCTCTAAATATTTGTTCATTGAAGGAGTTCATTTGGAATTTCTGGTCTGCAGAACGCTTGTTGGAGGCCTTAAAACAGCTGTCTGATCATGTTGAGCAGGCACTGCTCCAAACACTATGTGCTTACAGGATGATATCTCATGCAGTTCTGCAAGGAAAGATAGGGATCTTGTGTCACTGTAAATGGAAGTAGTGAGTTTTGTATATCTGTTGTGATACAACCCAGTCATAAAAGCACTTGAGAACTTCCCATGTAATATTAAATCAGGGTAATGCCCCCTGCAATAAAATTACAACCACCCAAGTCTTCCCTCTCAATTAAAAACAGCAACTAAACTAACTTGAACAAACCGTTATTTTTGTACTCTTTTATTAGCTCTTCTGCATATCCACCCTACTCTCAGGATTATTTTTTGTATGTTTGTTTATTTTGTGCGTGTGTGCGCTTGTTAGATTTCATCTTCTCCAGCAGTATGACATGGCATTGTGGTGATCTAAAACATGAGGTATATTTTAAAAAGATTTTTACATCGCCTAATTAGAGGTGCTTATGTATGTAAAACTCCATGATGCTGAATAAATACCTTTATTGTCATAATTTTGCATATAGCCGTGCCTAAATGATGTAGACATTTTAAACAATTTTTTCAGGCTTCAAAATTGGTGATAGTATAACCCCAGAGTTGCTGTACACTAACCCTTCATTTCTGAAAGAACAAGGAACTGGGAATGGTTAAATTGCTCCAGGAGACTTTCTCCTCAGAGGAAGTCAAACACTGCTATTGCAATTAACTAGAAGTAGGGTAATGCTGGTTAAGTTCTGTGTATTGCACCAGTTTTGCAAAACAGGGTTCCGGGTAGGGATGCTTGTGCTGGGAGAAGGTGGGTCCGTGTCCTTGTGACCCTGAGCTCTCATCTTCCATGTTCTTCTCAAACAGGGAAGGATTTCTTTGACAAGCTTCTTTTAAAATAAAGGGTTAAAGGAGAGGGAATTGCACTGAGAAGAGTTGTAAATTAAAATGGATTTCAATACTTCAATGCCACCTCATGCACCGTAGTTTTTTATAGATTTTAGCTGATTAAGCAAAAACCAAAAGCAGGTTTTTTTAGTCTTGGATACACCTCAAGTTCAGCGTCTCTCAGTATGAATTCTCTGGGGAAAGATGACAAGCTGTCAGCACTAGGTAAAAATTGTGTTATTGTTCAAAAGATAGATGAGTGAAGGGTGTGACACTGAGTAGCTGAGACTTCCAGGAAAGAGCGAGTCAAGAAATAAATCAGCAAACATGAAGGAAGAATATAAGATGTCAAGCACTAGACATCTGTTATGAGATATGGAGTATTTTCCTGTCTTTGATTTCAGCTAAGACTCCTTTCTCAGGCTACTCTGTGTCCTACTTTGGGAAATGTAGTGAGTAGAAGTATTTGGCTATTCAAGTACTTTGATTCAGAAATGAGGAGAGAAAACAAAAAGATGCTGCGAAATAAATCATGTAGTATCTTGTCTTTTTTATAACCTTCATTAGTGTAAACATAATATTGTAATATATTAATCTTTTTCACTTTCTGCTCCCAGTCTCCTTTATTTTTAATAGGTAATCTGATACACTGTTACATAAGAAATTAACAGAATTTTTACTGATTATTAGAACATATTCTTGTTCACTTTTTACTGTATGTGAAGTGTAAACTTTTAGACTTTATACCAATGGTCTTAATTTCAACAGGGGGTTGAAAACAGGTTTGTTTGCCTGTGATTGTGAACTACTAGGAAATTATCTTTGTAGGGAGGCATGTCTGTAATTTATACTATTGAGAGCTATTGCCCTTCTCAAATAATAGAATTTATAGCAGTAATTAAGAGGTAGCCTATTGCATCAGCCAACATTTTATGCAACCTCAAATTAAAATCGTTTGAAATTGTTTGAAAATCAGAGCTGTCTCACTGTCTACTGACTTGAAAAACAGAGAAAGTGCTGAGAAAACAGAAGTGGCACTTATTTCAAGTAGGGAAGAGCAAGAAGGGAAAAAGTAGGGCTTGGGTGCATGATTGTAGACCAGTCAACTAATTACTATTTACAGAAAAATTCTGCAAAAAATATCAAAAATATATTTAATACTTGAAAGATCACAATGAGATGAATTATAGTCAACAGGTTGTGTTGTGTTCTTTTTTTGCAAGGATAACATGTAATTTGAACAGAGAGAAAGCAGTAAATTTAATCTGGTTTGGCATTATTAGGGCTTTTGATACTGTTATTTATGACATGCTTGTACAGTAAGAGAAATATGGCCAAGGGAATATATAACTACGTGGGTGCATGACTTAGAATTCAGATTTAACAAGCTTGTCACTGAGAACACTATCAAAGAACTAGAATACATGTTTTGCAAGGGTCTGGTTTGTGTTCCATGCTAATGCCTAGGTGGTGGAGATTGTGCTTTTAAAGTCTAGATGCCATGAAACTGTAAGGGGTTTAATGCATGGTGGAGGAAAGGATAAATACTGCAAATAACCTCACTGAGCTAAGGTAGTTCTGGAGGCAGGAGAGGAGAAACAAGCATTTCAATAGGAAGTCCCGGATGATTGGAGGTTGGCCAATGTCACCCCAATCCACAAAAAGGGCTGCAAGCAGGACCCTGGCAACTACAGGCCTGTCAGCCTGACCTCCATGCCTGGCAGGGTTATGGAGCAGTTCATCCTGACTGCAATCACACAGCACCTTCAGGGTGGACAAGGGATTAGACCCAGCCAGCATGGGTTTAGGAGGGGCAGGTCCTGTCTGACCAACCTGATCTCTTTTTACAATCAGGTGACCCACCTGGTGGATGAGGGGAAGGCTGTGGATGTGGTCTATCTGGACTTCAGCAAGGTCTTTGATACTGTCTCCCATAATATACTCCTGGAAAAGCTGGTAGCCCATGGCCTGGACAAGTGTACCCTCTCCTTGACTATGAGCTGGCTGGAGGGTCGGGCCCAGAGAGTGCTGGTGAATGGAGCTGCATCCAGCTGGCAGCCAGTCACCAGTGGTGTTCCCCAGGGGTCTGTATTGGGTCCAGTCCTGTTTAACATCTTTATTGATGATTTAGGTGAGGGGATTGAGTCCATCATCAGCAAATTTGCTGATGACACCAAGCTGGGAGGGAGTGTCGACCTGCTGGAAGGCAGGAGGGCTCTGCAGAGATATATGGATAGACTTGAGAGATGGGCTGATTCCAATGGGATGAAGTTCAATAAGTCCAAGTGCCGGCTCCTACACTTTGGCCACAACAACCCCCTGCAGCACTACAGGCTGGGCACAGAGTGGCTGGAGAGCAGCCAGGCAGAAAGGGACCTTGGAGTACTAATTGACAGGAAGCTCAACATGAGCCAACAGTGTGCCCAGGTGGCCAAGAAGGCCAATGGGATCCTGTCCTGTATCAAAAATAACGTGGCCAGCAGGACCAGGGAAGTGACCCTTCCCCTGTAGTCTGCATTGGTGAGGCCACACCTTGAGTACTGTGTTCAGTTCTGGGCCTCTCAGTTCAGAAAGGATATTGAGGTGCTGGAGCGAGTCCAGAGAAGAGCAACAAGGCTGGTGAAGGGACTGGAGCACAAGCCCTATGGGGAGAGGCTGAGGGAGCTGAGGTTGTTTAACCTGGAGAAGAGGAGGCTCAGAGGTGACCTCATCACTGTCTAGAACTACCTGAAGGGAAGTTCTAGCCAGGTGGGGGCTGGTCTCTTCTCCCAGGCACTCAGCAATAGGACAAGGGGGCATGGGCTTAAACTCTGCCAGGGGAAATTTAAGTTGGATATCAGAAAAAAATTCTTTACAGAGAGAGTAATCAGGCATTGGAATGGGCTGCCCGGAGAGGTGGTGGATTCACCATCCCTAGAGATTTTTAAACGCAGATTGGACGTGGTGCTGAGTGCCATGATCTAGTAAATGGACTAGAGTTGGACCAAGGGTTGGACTCGATGATCTTGGAGGTCTTTTCCAACCCAATCCATTCTATGATTCTATGATTCTAAGATGTGAAAAATCTGCAGCTGATAGGAATGAGCCAATACAAAAGCAAAACACAAACTAGTGAGTGAGACTCTACAGCAGATAATAAATAAACATTGCCTTTTTTTGTGCCATCTCTTTATGTGCTTTTTCCATTACAATACGTGTGGACAATGTATTTCCTTGTGCCCTTTATGACCTTTGTGTGTTATATCTGCCTTTGTGCCCTGGACAGCCTCATTCTGCCTTCATGCTTCAATGAATCATAGAATCATAGAATCATGAGATTTTGCTCCTCCTTCATTTCCTGTTGTATACTTCTTTCTCGATTTCAGATTATTGAGAAACCACAACTCATCCCTTTATAGATGTCCTCTTTTTTTTTCAGGTGTTTCAATTTGTTTAATTTTTTTTTCTGAGGTGTACTTCCTTTCTGCCACTGAAATATAATCAGTTCCTTGAAATTAGTGTCTTCTATCTTGGTGTCCACTGTTCTTCTTCCTCTTTTTTTCCTCAGAAATGCTGAACTAGCATGTAATAAGTCGACTACTTGACCTGCCTATGTATGCACAGCTGATACTCCTAACAGCACTGCTGACCATTGGAAGTCTCCTCCTCTCACTGCTTTCTTCACTTTCTCTGTCAAACTGTCTCTTCCCTGCAGTCATGAATAGAATTTGCTTTTCTTCACCAAGACTCAGAGACAGATTTTGGACAACTATGTAGGTAACTCTTCTGACACAATGCTGTGTCTGCTCACCTTTACCAAGTCAATTGCAGCATAAAAAGTTCTACTACCCCTGTGCCAATGGTATGCTTTCCTGGCACAAGGTAACAGCATGTCTCTTCTCCATCAGGCTTACTCTGCCACTCATCCAGCCTGCATGAACTACTCAATCCATTCTCAGCTATGCTGACTGGCCCAGGTAATCACATTTACTATTTATTACCTTTAGGAGCTTCTATTCAGGTTCCTACACTTCTTTCACTGGTACACATGACATATTCTGTAGAAGTACTATTTGGTTTCATTTCCTTGCCAGCTTGTGTGACTTATTTTAAGGAATAATCATGCCGGATCACTTTCTCACTTAGAGAATTGGCAGATCATCAGGAAAGACATTTCCTGTGAAGAGAGGAAATATTAGTGGTAAGGCTCTGTTGAAATACAGATCTGGAAGGAGACAACTGGAGCATATACAAGAAAAATAAAAGTTGTCAAGAAATGATGCAGACACTTGACATTAGGGGAACATAGATCCTCCAGTGCAAAAGGAAGAAAACTGACTGATTTTTATCTACTGAAGAGGGAGAAAGAGATTGTTACTCACAGATAAATCTGAAGACTGAGCACAATGGGAAAGAGCTATGTAAATTAATGGGTGATTGATGTATGTGAATGCAAATAACTTCAGGCTAGGCCCTGGAAGATGTCTTTCAACAAACAGAAAATACACATTTTTGTATTTGAGCCTTTAGGCTATGTTGAGGCAGGGATTAAAAAAAAAAAAAGCAAAACAAAAGGTGTAGGAACAGCATGAAAACACTGTTGCTAGGAGGTGGTAGGAGACAATAAAATGGCCCAATAGTACCTTCCAGTCCTAAGCTATAGAAAAGTCTTACAATACACTAAAGTCTGTCTCTCATACTCACGTTCTTTTTTCTTTTTAATTTTTTTTTTGATACAAGCATTTTTATATTCCCTACATAATTAAAAGGAAGAACTGATTTAGCAAAGCCACACTAAAGTGCTTGCTGTGATTCTTTGAAGCTGGAAGTTAAAAAGATTAGTTTTCTGGTGAGAGACGAGAGTGTTTCTTTGATTTTAACCATTATTTAAGGAACTAACTGGTAATTCCTGGTTATGTTTAGTTTATGCTTTGTCTCCAAAAACTGATCACTCATCTTAAAATCAATGGTTGCTTATTGGCAGGCAATTAAGATTTCATTTGATTACTTGCATGCAAATAAAGTATCATCTTGGCCTGTAATAATGACAAGAAGCCTAAAGTTGTGATTTTATTAGAGTTATGGAGTTTTTAGCAAGACACATGCATAATTTTTTGCACTCTTGTAAGCCTCTCACAAATTTCTCATTAGGGGTAGGACATTTTGCATTATGTAATTTGTGTTTATGTTCAAGTGTGGAACAAGCAGGCACCCTTAGGTTTTTATTTTGTTTTGTGTTTTGTTTTTTGGAGTTTTTTATCTTTTCATGTAATATTTTTTAAAATATCTTTGCCGGAAAAAATATGATTCTCTGCAAGTCATCTTTGCTGAGAACTTTGACTCCCTGAGGACCACCAACACTGGCAGAATCAATATTTGCCACCTAATTTTTCCAATTCACCTGAGTAAGAGTGTGAATTTGCTGATTATGAGTTGCCTCAAAATACTGAAAGGAGACATGGAAAAGATCAGTCACAAGAACCATAATAAAAGTTGTTCTTCTTGATTAATTTTTATTTGTCCTTCCACAGATTCATGCTATGGCAAAATGGATTCTTTACAAGGAGCATTTGTTTTTCTGAAAATTAAAACTGAAAATAAAACACATAACAAGCATAAGAGGAAAATATATTACCATCATAACAACCTCTACTTGTGAGGAGCATGAATTTTGAAAATATGTTTCTGTCAGATTTCACTAGTACAGAAGTTTCAAATCATAATTATTACATTCTCTCAAGGGATACTGTTACTGGATGTTATTATTATTTACTTTAATGTTGTCATGAGTGTTCACACAGTAAGAAGGCTTAGGCTAACCAAGCGGTTGAACCTGTGATAAACAAGTAGCCTGCTGCACAATGGATTGGGTTTACATATAGACATTTTCAAGCCTAGAGCACATGTGGGAAGGGTAGAAGGCATTCACTCTTTCTCCGGTAGCACCCATATAGCTTATTTTGGCTGCACTTTGCTAGGAAGCAGCTGTTGTATTTATTTGTTCTCTTTGCGGACATGAAGTGAAATTCAGCATTTCACTGTGCTGGAACCCTTTCACTGCATCAGTGGAGGCCAGTGGAGACTGTGAAAAGTGCAAGTAACCCTCTTCTAAGGGATGCTTCTGTGTAAAATCATACACCTCTCTTGACACTCTTGTGGATTTTTTTTTTACCTATCAGTTGCAATCTCTATTACCACTATATAGACAAAAATAAAACACATCATGTAAAAATTTCTTGCTTCAGTTTATTCATGAACAGTAAGGCTAGTGAGCAGCATTTTAAGTGCTAGAGAACACTCCCGTTATAAAGCCATCATTTTTCTTTTTGTATCTATAAGACTGTACAGTGTTCTTTTTAAAAAAATGGGTTTTGTATAAAAAATTGAGTTTTCCCGTGTGGTTTTGTACTTTAAAAGGAGTGATGAATGTGGCATGTCATAGAATTCTAACTTTAACCAAATGTTGCTTATTTTGATATGCCATATGAGTTAATACCCCATATAAGCATTACATACTTCATGTAAAGGTGAAACAGCAAGGTATTTTCATACCAGTCAAACACAATGTGGGAGACTCTTTGAAGGATATAAGGCTGGATGATGTCTTTTTTCCCCCCATGGTTCTTGTTTCACTTTGCATTTTCTTTTTCTTAATGAAGGAAGTAAAGGACTTCAGATCATGCAAGATCATCAAATAAACATGAGCATTTAGTAAGATTATGTCATCTTCCTATTATATGGATCCATAGAGAGCTGAATTGAAATACAAAGAAAAAAAATTAAAATGTGTATTACTTCTGTATGACATTAGCTATTTCCTTACCAGATTGCAGTGTCACTTTTTATTTCATTCATATGAAAGAGACACTGTAAAAAAATTGAAACATCTCAGAAAACAACCAAAAAAATGAAATATACATATTGTCTTCAGTTTTGCTTCTGTTTGTCTTCGAGGTAGTCGTCATTTGTGTGATGCTAAGTGCTGTGGAAGAGCTCTGGCAAGAAGATCGTCTTCCATCTTCCTGTTTGCTGCATGCAGGAGCTAGGGGTTGGTGGCAAGGTGGATATCAGATAGACAGAGAAGTGGAAGTGCTGAGGAGGGAAGGGAGCCTTGTGAAGCTTTGTTGAAGTCTGATGAAGGAATGCAGTACTGTGCTGGTGCGTGGAGTGGTTTAGTGTAGAAAGACAGTGTAGATAAAGGAACTGTTTTTCTAGAAATCAGAGCTTGAAGTCCTTCTTATTTTTTAATGAAATAATTAATCTTATTATTATATAACTTTAGGGCCAGGAATATATAAACGTGTCACCAGTGTCTTGTGCCTAGGGAAAACCTTGCCTGGGCTCATCCTCCACGAGAGGGAGCCAGAACTGTCTTTAAAATGTCAGCAGTAAACCCTGTCAAATAATACAGCCTAAGCTCGACCTGAGGCACTGACATTGTCTTCTGGCAAGGGTTAGCATATATACTGGTATCCTTACTGAATCTTTTTTTTTAAGTGACAAAGGCAAAGCAGAGGCTGTGCTGTTCTTTATGAAACAACAGATCCACGGGGAAAGAAGTCTTTTTTTCTGCCAGAGAGGAGGTTATCCTACTCAACAGTTAAAGGTAGCGAAGAAGGATGTTAAAGTCATCTGTTATCTCAGTGAGTGAAAGGCAACTTCAGGGGTGCTGTTTCTCTAAGGCTAAAAATGTACTCATACAGAGCATCTCATTTACAGAAACTATAAAATACTCTAATGCACTTAGTTTAATCAAATAAGCCATCTGTTAGTGTTTCAAAGTAATCTTTCAGTTTAAATTATTTATTGGGTTTTTTTCAATATTTATTTTTCTCACTGTGTACATAACCCCAAATTTCATATTGTCTTTATTATACTACATAAATCTCCATGTCTGCTCTACATTGCAAGGCTCCCTGTTAATCATTTGCGTATGCAAAAAAGTTTTCTGGTTCCCAGTATATATCTGGATATAAAAATAGTTATAGATAATCAATATTTACTAAACCAAAGAGTGAAAATTAGAAATCTCTGATGGATATAGATGTAATCACACTACAGACAATAGTACTAAGCAATTCACTATGTAAACACAAATGATTGTACTGTATGATAGATGATTAATCTGTGAAATTAAGTACCCCAAACCCAGCATGATATATATTTAGAGAAAAAGAAAATGCATATCATATAAAAAATACATTGACTTCATGTGATAAAACTTCCAGAGTAGCAGGTACATCATCTTGTCTCTGTTGTCTTTTCCTTACAATAGATTGCATTGCAACAATTTATTTTTTTTTTTGTTAAAACTTCCCTTATAAAGCCAGCCAAACCTCCATGGTTGCAAAAAGTAATTATTATAAGAAAAATTAATTAGACTGTGGCTTCATTTGTGTTATGCAGGACTCTCATTCAATGGAATTCAAATGAAGCTCATGTAAAACTGAAAGAAGAACATTGCTACGTAAGAAGATGCAAGCTCCCAATAAAAGAGCTGAATCATTACAAAAATGAAATTGCAATGCCTAAATACCCAGCACAGTGGATAATGAAAAGAATACAAGGGAAAGAAGATAACCTAGCTCTCCCACACTGACTCTGAAATCAAACTAAATGGTGCATTCTACTGTGAAAATGAAGTGTAGAATTAAAAATAAGTCCAGCCAAGTAATTTAGGTGTTTTGGGACAGATCATTCTGATGTCTGTAGAGCACTTCATATGTCATAGATCCAGGAACTGGGAGCTCACTCTGTTTCAGATATTGTGATTTCTCCATGCAGTCAGGTTGGGGACAGGGTAGGTGTCTCTTCCTCAGAGTGGATCTCCTGACTAACCCTATGCTGCTCCTGGTCATGAGCAACTGGAGAGCTGCTACTGCAGGAGCCTGAGCATCACCGGTTGGTGTCACAGCAGAGAAAACAAATTAGGCAGATGCCAAAGAGGAGTCAGGGGCTGAGAATATGGCAGCTGAATATTGCAGTGTTGTGAAGTGCTGGTGTCCTGATGGCTGGATAGTTTCCCTAAGCAATGGCAACCAGCAAATAGGGCCTTGAACAAGTCCTTTGGAGCCTTTGCCATGCACTTTGCTCTTTAAAGTCTTCAGACATAGCCGATGTACAGGATGCATCATAGCTTTCAGCGGTCAGTCTGCAACAAAAGCATCCTGTTTGTTGCCAGTCATGTAGCAGAACTAAAATCCAGTTTGTATAATGGGGCAGCTCTGTGGTTTTGTAAGCTCAATGTGAGGTATCAAGTTGTTCTTCCATATGTATAGGCTCCTCAGGATAGGAGTCTGTCATCGCTGTCACAATACATTTCATGCTGAGTATAAAATGTCTTAGGTTCCCTCGGTGGTGCTGGGTGTAGATGGTGTTGGGCAAACATTGATTTACTAGTTATGTATATGATGGGTAGGCAGTTAAATGCCACACTGACACCCGATCCCATCTGATCTCAGCAGCCAAGCAGGGTCAGCCCTGGTTAGTACTTGGATGGGAGACCTCCTGGCAATACCGGGGGCTGTAGGTTCTAGTCCTGAGGACTTCACTGTCACTGTCCAGGTTCTCTCAGCCCTGGCAGATGAACCTTAGGAGCTAAAGGGTGGGGCCAGTTCTGCACATGCTGTGAATCACCTAAAAAATCCACTGCGCAGGCTGAACGGGCACACCCATGTGGGGAGAGCCCTTCCCAAATCTTCATTTGCAAAGCCTGGCCATACATACATACATATGATGGGTACGGTTCATTGTGATTTGGATGGCATACCAGGGATCCCACCAGATCAAATGGTACGTAAAGTTTGAGCTGAAAAGGAACAAGATTCCCTGGACTAGTTCTGCACAGGCTTGCTAAGCATGTTGATGGTTGTTCAGAGGGCTCCAAAGCATCAGCTGGTTAGGTGTCTCCTGAATTTACAGAACCAGACTTAATTAATTTGAACAATCTTTGAATTACACTTGGTCATAATGGACTCTGGTTAAGACGCTGGCAAGGACTGACAACTAATACAAATCTGATGAACTGTTAACTGCAGAAGTTTTAATCCAGATAAGGGCAAGAGCATATATGAAAAAACATATATTGTTCTCCTTATTCTCGTTAGTGCAATTTGACCTTCATTAAAATACCTGCTGTAATTTTTTGGTGTATAGTGAAAGGCCAGTATAATGTAACTGCAGTGTAAATCTTGAGCAATCTCTTCATAGTGTTACCACATGGAGTCTTTACATCATAGCCACCACTGTACCTCATTGCTAGAATAGGATGTGTTTCTGTATGTAATGCTGTGGTCTATGGATTTGCAAAGAGCATAAGTAGCTGAAGCTCTGTTGCCTAGAAAAAATAAATATATACTTTTGCAAATAGATTTCATAATGGTCCCTGGGGATGGTGTAAGTTCAATGCTTTTAGAAGTTAGAATTTAGGAAATGACAGTTCAGAGCCCATGTGGTTAGCTTACCGCAAGCAAATTATTTGACAGGGGAAACACTGTTACTGTATAAAAATAGATGAATTACTATAAAATAGTTGTCTGTTTTCCTTCCTGTGAAGCAAACCTCACGTTTGTAAGTGTAACAAACACTTACGTTGCAATACAGATGTATATAGTTATGCGAAATAAGAGAAATTCAGGATTTGAAGTAAAAGAATCTATCTTCTTTATATGCCAATAATAAACAAATACTGAGAAGTGTCAGTATATATTATTTATGAACTTCTGTAGACATACCTACATAAAATGATAAATCACAGAAAGTAAGGATAAAAGGAAGTTGAATATCTTGTCTGTGAACTCCTCATAAACTTTCTTTGATCTACAAGAGAAAACCCCTCTCTTTTCTCTTTTCATAAGAACAAAAGAATCTGGTCTCCTTCCTTGAAGTTTCACAGGAATAGAACAAAATAGTAATGATCATTGTGATAACCAATGGGACTTCAACACATGGCAATGGTGTTAATACAGCTGGAAGCTTTCCAAAATTATTGGTGTTTGTCTGCATGGAATAATAGTATATGAAAACTGAATGCAGGTAATAATACTGAACATAAGACATCTGAAAATTTTAATTGAACAATTCAATAATGTCAAAAAGTTCTCCATGGAATATAGAAAGAATAAGGAAATCTAGTTTCATCTAAAAGGAGATAAGGAAATACAAGATATTTTGGAATGTTTAAACAATGCCTCAAGAGAGTGCTTTAATATATTCAGAAATAAAAGGGGACTAATAGGCAAAAGTTAAAAAATATAATGAAAACTGAAACTGAGTATTCTTTGTTAGTCCTGAATTCATTGATGTACATATGAATAAGTGTTATTGAAAAGCATGGTTTTAAATAAATTTTGCAATAAACACTCCCCAGGAAACTGTAAAGTACACATTTAGTGACTAAAGTCTTACATAAGGTGCCATTTGTTAATGATTAGTGAAAACAATCTAAAACTAGAAAATAATCTTCACTGATGCATATAACAAAAGGAGATAGCTGGTGAAGATATATAAAGTTTTTTAATCTTTATTTGGAAACAAGTCTCTCTTTTGGATGCTTACTTACTGCAAATTAGGAAAAATAGTCTAATGAAATGAAAATATATTATGGGTCAACTGAATTCCTGATATAAAGCTCTCCTGGGAGTTCTTGATTGTGGGGCTGATGTTTGCAGGCTGAAATTATTTTTGCAGAGGTTCAAAGACTAAGTGAATCCCTCAATTCATGCAAAATTCAACTCAATTTTAATTGCATTTAACCAATATAATGGATATACATACATTTGCACATACCTTTTTTTAATAATGTCTCACACACTTTATTTCAAGCGAACATTTACTTAACTGTAGTAGCAGAATATGTAATAACCTGTAAGTGTGACACCTGCTGAATTATCAGCATGAAGTTAATCTTATGCTACACTGTTTTATATCTGTTATATCAGAGAAAGTTAGAATAGTTCATGGGATTTTCATCTGATATAGGTATTTTCCTGTTTGTATTCTTAAATATTAACATCATATTTTATTCACACGTTGAGCAAGAGAATTTTTCCTACTCTTTTTTAGTGCAGTTGAAAGATGAATGTTGAAAGATGAAAGATAGTCTCATGTTATTTTAGAGTATTCATGACTTCTGATGTCCTTTTTTAAACAAAAGGAAGTTAGTAAAGTTAATTTATATGAAAAACATTAAAAGAGAATAGTACACAAATGGCATTGCAGTCATAATTTGTTCAGCATGCTCTGTACTTACCTGAGAAAGGGTTTGCCTAATTACTGAAAACTAACCTAGTAAATCTGTGATTTTAAACTTATAACTTTGAATAATAAAAGTAATAGACCATTTAAAAATCTGGTTTATCAGCATTTTCACAATTCCTTTTTCACAATTATATTTTGCATTTTGGTCACAAGAAGTGACTTAGGAACAAGGGCCACTTTTCAGAAGTGTGTCCACAACTGTATGCTGCTGATTTTGGCATAAGTTATAGAACTTCTACAACTTGATAGAAAGCTACTGATTTAGGCAAAAGAAAAAAAAAAGTGGAAATATGTAATTACATCCCTTGACTGAAACTGTGCTTCAGTGTCTTCTCTTTTCTGGGGCTTTTGTTCTGAAAGGAAACAGGAAAAACTAATTACTGGCAATACTGGGTACTCACTGCTCCCTGTAGCATGGAGAATATGTATGTGTATGCTCACACACGGAGTCTTTCACCCTGGATCACAGCTTCTGGCAGCAGCAAGGTAATTAAATGTAATCTCTTCCACGATTGTGTTATCTGTCATGCACTGGAAAAGATTTTGGATCACTGTCCCAGTGGACTGCCACAGGGAGATAGGAAGCAATTGCTCAGCGTAAGCCAGGCTGTTTACTCAGGAGCACATAAAAAGCTTTACCTGAAATTATGCCTTTCACTTTTGCCCCTCGCTCACCTCCTAAGGGTAACAAACCCTGTTAGCTGCCCACAGACAAGCATTTGACAGTCTTCCAGCAGCAGTGGCTGATGTGGAGTCAAAAGGGAACCCTTCAGAGTGGAGCCAGCTGGGAGAGGTACACCTGGAGAGATGAGGGTTTCCCTGCTAAGGCAGCACTGTTGCCTCCCAACCTGTGCTACCTTCTCCTTACCATGACTGTCACACTTGCTGCAGAGTGGAGGGAAAAGCAAGGGCTCACTGCATTAGCAGCCCTTGCAAAGCTGGAAAAGTCACCACAGGTATATAAACCCAGGCCTCAGCAATCAACCCTTTGGGGTAGGGAAGAAGTTGTTTTCATGCTTCACCAGATTTCTGCACAATTGAACATTCCATCACCTTTGTTTTCTGTGATTTATTTTTTGTTTTTCTCCTTTTTTTTTTCCAAATTTTCCAGCTGCTCCACTGTTTGAACCTGTGATGTTTGTGAAGTCAAAATAATAAGTGTAAAATAAAATAGGTTTGTTTATTCTAAGATATATTCAGGATGAAAAAGTTTTGGGATTTTTTTTCCTGATGTTCATTATAGGAATTGGCTCTTGCATTAGAGAACCATGTAGTTTCAGTTGTTTCAGTCTCCAGAGCTGGAGAAAAACAGGCTTTTTTTTTAATTCTCTTCAAGAGCAGTGGAACTCAATCATATCCTCCAAAACTGCAGATGGCAGAAGATGATAGTTGGCAATGGAGTACTCATGTAAAAGGCATGTCCTAAGCTTCCTTCGGCCCCCAGGAAATTCATGTCATATGAGAAGAACTTCTCGAATTTTATGATGTTGTTCTCAAGTACTTGACAGAGATGGCCAGACTTTTTCATCAGTGTCACAAAATGTAAACATAATTGTTTATAAGTGGCCTATCTGCACTCCAAGGGGTTGGAAGGTGAAAAATGAAGGCCTTTTACTGACTATGGAAGATGCCTCTAGACGCTGAATAGGAGAAAAAGCCTATTTCCCCTCTGGACCTTTCAAACCGTATTAAAATTCCCATCTTTGTCCGGACTTTTGCTCTGTACACCCCAAGATTCATATATTTTCAGGTGAGTCTGCTTGCCAGGAGCAAATCTTGATTAGGATACTGTTCTCTATACAGTTAAAAATAAGTCCCTGGTCAGAGGAGTGTTGGCAGCAGAGGTCAGTTGCACAAAACCCAGACTGTCTTGTCCACAGATTGCTCTAAACCTTTTGGTTTGGTTCTATAAAAGAGGATCCCACCAGCAGCACTGTCTAGCTACAGAGCTACACTCAAAAGCATTGCAAGATACTGTCGCATGCTCTACAACAGCTGTTTTATTCAATTGAGCTTCCGCTACATTTTCACGTTCTCAAGGTTTGAGATGAATACTTAACTGCTTCACACTTCAGAAAAAGACAAGGATATGAATTTTTGCATATTCATTTCTATAATGCTGTTTGTATATGGCTTTGGTTCAGACCAGACAGTCTTTGTCTTTACATTCTCACCCTAATTCTAGTTCTCAGGAAAGAAAGGGCAGTTTCAGCACTGAATATATAAGGGTCATAAACTGTGTCTGGCAGTGCAGCCATTTTAGGAATGGTAACCATAGCTGGAAATAGGTTGCCTTTTATTCTTTCCAGCAGCAAATGCACTGATTGTTGCCAGAGCCCTCCTGAGAAACAAACTTATTTTCTTTTGTGCCATGCAAGTCAGATTTAACTGGAGGTATTTCCGAAATGTTGCCTTATCTGTGCCTGCTCAAAACAAGGAGCCATGACTTACATTACGTGCCCTACTGAAACCAGTAGCTCTGTGAGGAGATGGCATCTTCATTGTGGTACTTGACCATGTAACTATGTCTCTGATCAGCTCAGCTCCTCCCATGTTAGCAGGCTGCTAGTGGCTTGGATGGGCAAGGAGGGGTTTTTTTCTCAGAGCTATGTCCTGGTGTGGTTGCTGCCCTTGAGGTGTGGCTGGACCCTGGGGTCAGGTCAGATAGCCTCATGCTTCTGAAACCAAAGTCCTCCCAGTGTCAGACTGCCAGGTTTTGCTACAGGAAGAGGGCTGACAAGCTGTAGTTTCATGCAATCATGCAATGATTTGGGTTGGAAGAGACTTTAGAGTTCCATCTAGTTTCAGTGCCCCTGCCATGAGCACAGAACCCATGGAACCCATTTCCTATGCAGAGATGGGTTTGTTCTCATGTGTTAAATCTTATTCTAGTATCTGCTTCCAAAAAGTTGCTGATTTGGAGAATGTCCTCTTTTCTATACATGCCTTAAAGCCTACTGAAAAAAAACAGAGGGGGAAGCATATCCTGGAGAGGTTTCTGGCTTACTTCGTTCCATGATTCAATATTTCATAAATGAATAATTATTTGTCTGTTTTTTCTTTTGAAATAATACTGGTGTTTTACTAGCAAATTGTTAACTTGTCTTTTTTTCTGTTGACTTCCAGTTGGGGCCAAGGAATTTGCATAAGTATTGCCATTATTGGCACCACTAGAGGCTTTTCTGATGTCAAGAACTAAGTGTTTTAAAGAAAGGTTGATCAAAGATGATAGAAGATCTTTGCACACAATGTGTGATAAATCTGTCAGCAATTAATTTATTAATAAAAGTCACAATAAATAGAGGAATCCCCTTAAGATATGCTATTGGAAATCCCATAGGTATTTCAATTTCTTGAACACTCCGTTCTGTGAACAGGATATTCATTAAAATGTATGTGGTTTTGTGCCAGTAATTCAGTCTGCAGAGCAACCTGTTGGTATTTTTCCTCTGTTCATACATGCCTTTGAAGTGTTTTTGGCAGCAATACTAGGAAGACAGTAATTCCACCAGTATCTGATTCTTTGCACTGCATGGGAAAGAATAGGAGGTACTTACGGTGGCTTAAAGGCACCACTGGAGCCAGATGCTCCAGTACCTCCCACCTAAGGCAGCAAGTAATTCCTGAGGCTCACATGGTCCCTCTGATTAGGTGCCTCTTGCTGCTCTCAGGAAACAATTTGCTGCCCTGCAGTGTTCTTTGGTTCACACAGACTTGTGTGCATCTCTATTTAATTTGTCTCTCCCCCACTCAGCCTGCTGTGTACCATAATACGGAAGAGCTGACTTAACCTCACAGTGATCTAATATGACCCAGTATTTCATGGACAGATGCCAAGACTACTTCTGACTCCAGTAACTTTAGTAACAAAATACTAAGGAAACATCATCTACATTTTTAGCTTTAAATTGATCTCAATTAGAAAAAAAAAATTAATAATTTGTGATTATAGTAGTCTTCAGCCTTTTTTAACACAAACAGGATTAAATATTGAAGTAAAGGGACATTTCATTTTCTATCATGGAAGTACAACTGGTAACTGTGATGACCGTGTATCTCAGGAGGTGAAAAATGACCAAACCAGTGATGAGCAAACACTGGAAGAAAACATAAAAGCAGACACATAATTCACAGACCAGACAGCAAGAGATAAGACACTGCATACAAATAAGAGTACGTGGGTGTGAGAGCAAGCAAGTGCTGAAGGAGAGGATTTAACTGCTTCACTGACAGTGGAATTACACAAACAGCTCTTGTGACTCCATTTCACCAGTAGCTACTACCCAGTGGCATAAAACTGTTTAAAAAACTCCAACAAGCCATATGAAAATAGCAGTCTTGCTTCCAGGCAAAATAAATAATGATCAGTTAAAAATGCCAATATACAACATCTGCCTTACAGATAACCAGCTTGGTTCCAGTTTCTTCCTCAAAATGTGTTTTTGTGGGGGGCTCAGATTAGCTCAGCTGGTTGGAGCATGGTGCTAATGTCACCAAGGATATGTGTTTGATCCCTGTATGGACCATTCACTTAAGAGCTGGACTTGATGAGCCTTGTTGGTCTCTTCTGACTCAGAATATTCTATGATTCTATGATTTTGTGATTTTGTTCTGTTTTCAGCAGACCATTTGAACAAGACTGCATTCTGGGTAGCTATCACCTAGATACGTTATCTGACTGAATATACCTTAAATTAGGTAAAAATAGTGCTCTTCCATTAATTAATATTTTTCATCCATTAATATCCTTTAAAATCACTAGAAACCAGAATAATCATATTTCTTGATTTCTGTGAATATCCTATGCTGTAATAAAATACAAGTGTCTGCTTAGCCATTTGGTGAAAGATATTTATGGGCTGTCACTGCAGATATGGCCTGAAATAAGAACAGTATTTCAGGTTCTGAGAATTTTTCGGTGGTTGCAGAGAAGAAAATCAGAACATTCCTCCCAAAGCTGATTAACAAAGAGGATGGGGCTCAAAATGAAGTTGAGGTGAATTTGTTCCACCAAAAAGGAGCTTCAAAATTCTAAGTTGATGCATTCAGATTTTTTTTTTTTGGTAAACTTTTTCACCGATCTCTTAACTGCAGCTTTTCAATTTGATCTTTATGGTTCTGTGGCTTGGGATTAGCCTGTAAAGACTGTTGTGTACCTCAGCTGTCCTAAGAAACCGTTGCAGGCAGGACCAGCATTTAAGCCTAAAAGAGCTCCTGACTGAGGACCTGGGGATAGGGAGGACCTCCTTCCTCTACTGCCAAATTTTGGCTCTTTCCCAACTATGTCAGGTTCAAGCTTCAGACCACTCTTGTAGAGCAGAAACGACTGGATTTTCAGAAGTGACAAGCTCAGGTTATACTTGATCATCTTAGAAAAAGTTTAGATCCAGACTAGTAAGAGTTTGATTTTCACCTTGCTCAGTCCATACTTTTACAATTGCTTTTTGTATTGCTTGTCTGTATTACCCTATTTGTATGCTACTTGCTGCTATTTCCTTGTTAATGCATTAAGTTTTTTAAAGAACTAACTTTAAAATATATTTATTATGAATGGAGAATGCTTGTTCTCCCAAAGTCACAAACCTATAAGCAAAATATACCATGTCTCAAGGATTCAGTGAAGGATAATTTATGAGTAAAATGCATAAACATTTTTCATTGTTCAGATTGCTGAGCTCTGGGCTACTTTTCGAAGTTTGTGGAACTACAGGATTGCACTGTTGATTTGTAAAGGCAGACTGGATTTCCTGCTTATCTGTTTACTGTAGCTGCCTTTAATGATCCAGCACATATGGCCTGATGCATTAGTACTGGGTTACAAGCCATCTAATTTTTGTGCTGGAGAAAGATTCAATTACTGTGACTGCTTCACTCAGCCATTATAAAACTTCGCTGGAGTTTTCTACTGTCTTTCAAAAGAAGTTGAACTCCTTCAGTGAAGACTTCTTCATGCTTTTGCCATTTTCAGGATGAACCTTTATAGATATTTAGTTCCACAGATTTCATTTGAGTGTTTAAGTAGCAATACAGACCAGAGCATACTCAAATGTACTTCTCTGAAGGTTTTTAAAATTTATTTTCATTATAGTAATACTTCCCAGCTGGTGATACTTACATTGTCTGGGTCTGATTTAACCAAATGACAAACAAACACATTCCTAAGTGACAAGCTCTCCATTCAGAAGTCTCATAGCTCAGTTTTCCAAATTATGTGTCTGAATCATTCAATTTTTAGTAGTGTGACTAACATGAGATTTTAAAAAATATTTGTAAAACAGGCAAAAGTGGCTGACTAAAATACAATTATAATTTAGAAACATAGAAGTCTCCATCAGGATCTGCTATTCTAGCATTAAGCAATAATAATCAAGCTCCTATTCCAATTTATTATGCTCCATTGGATTTATTTTGATATTGTACAGCCTGAAATATTTTTCAATTTTTCACTTAATTTTTTACAGTCTGTCCAATTTCATTCGTGTTTTAAGGATGTGGCTTCATTAAATATCCTTAGTATTTTTCTTTTGCATGATATTTGTATGAAAAATATATTGCCTCTTAAAGTAACAGAGTTGTGTTTCATAATGAACAGGAAAACAATGTGGGAAGATAGATGGGAAATTCATAATATGTGTCCAAACTACTGGGGTAAGGGACATTTACAACTTCATTTTCCTATACTTGCATAGGCAACATGAGAAGGTAAGTAATTTTCTAGGTAGACTTAGGGCAATGTGATTAAGTATTAGTCACTGTAGATACATAGAAGTGTACTTGTGTGTGGAACTAGTTATACAGTTAAATTTCTCTTTCTGCATGTGGAATATCCAGGCTGTATGTGACCAGGCATGTTTTGCATCTGTAGAGGACTATTTGAAAATCCAGGTCAGAATAAGCAACTGAAGTCCATAATGACACCAAAATACTGAGTGATACTGTATTCTCTGTTCTCTTTTTCTTCCAGAACACTTGGTTCAATCCACCCCAAATAATTAAACACCAGCTTGGAAAGGATTATCAGCATTGTAGTCATAACTCTATCATGAAATTACAGTCTTCAGATTATGAAACCTAAACATATTTTAAAATTAAGAAGAAATGTGATATGATGGAGCAAACAAAAGCTGTTAAATTAATTGCAAACTGGAATATATATTTGACAGTAGGAAAATTACAAGTGAAATAAAATTAATGATTGGAATAGTAAAATCTGACTTTACTCACTATGACAAGTTTACTTTCCTATCTTGTAAATGACAGACAAACCTCATAAACAAGCCAACCATTAGATTGATGTGATTAATCAGTTTTTATAAATAAGCTGGTGCTGGGTGACCAATTTTAAACAATGAACACAGAAAATGTGGAGAATCAGAAATGCAAAGGCTCCATCATAATCAATATGAGGGAAGAGTGGTAGAATAAAAAAGTCTTGTGGAAGTCACTGCAGAGGAACTGCATTGCAATCAGCTCCTGCAATACTCCTGTGACCAATGTCATGGTATCTAACACTCCATCTGAAAAACCTCTGATGCTGCTTCTTCAGCTGTGCACCATTTTATCAGGGAGCTCCAACTTGCCTGTGTGCCTCATCACCAGGGCTGCCGTGTCACAGTGCAGACAGTGACCCTCTGGTGATCCACAATTGTCCTTGCAAAAATTGTTCAGCATGGGATGAATACAAAGAGAAAAATGTTGGGTTTTTTTTTTCCTTTGGGTTTTTTTGACACTAACCAAATAATCCCAACTATGGACTCTGGTCAGAGTGAAATTCCACAAGGGAAGCATTTAGAAAGGTTGCCTTTGCAAAGTCATTATGTCAGAGAAATCACAGAATCATTAGGTTGGAAAAGACCCTTAAGATCATCAAGTCCAACTGTTAACCCAGGACTGCCAAGTCCAACATTAAACCATGTGCCAAAGTGCCACATCTACATTTCTTTAAATACTTTCAGGGGTAGTATTATAATTGCATGACCAATTGAAACATCACCTGAAAAATTATCTCACAAAGTGTTAACCCTACATACATCTATGAAAAGTGAAAGAAAAAAGCTAATCTCATATAAGAATATTAATCACAAATATGGAATCAGTACTCTTGAATGTGTGATAAATGTTTTGTGGATGTGAAAGCTATTTTCACACAGTGAAATATGGTACTTAAAAAAGAATTGCCAAAATTTTTGTTTTGAACAAACGTGTAATTTTTTTGACAAAACATTGCTGGGTAGTACAAAGAATATGGGTTTCTGTCACTATGATTAAATTGTTTTTTACCCTTCAGTCTTCTGCACATCTCAGAAATCTCATGTTTATTTCTAAGTATGTGTTTGATATAGTGATGGGGTTATTTCTCTGCTGTTGAATGGTAGATATGTTTTAAAAGGAATTGCATCACCAGTATTTGCCATGTTGAAGCCTTGAAGGACAAAATACCGTATTGTGGGGCACAGACAATTATGGTATTAGCAGAACAGATACAAGCTATGTTTTCCATGGACTCCTAAAGGCTTTTCAACAAAATGTGTTGCCACTGAACTAGCTGGTGGCCCTAGCTTCTCTGACAGCTCTCTTTCTAGAATGCCATTATAAACTTAAGACATCGTAGAACAAACATTTAACCTAAAAGCAACAAAGTGTTGCAAGAAAAAGGCTGCAAGCCCACCAAACAAAAACAAAACAAAAAAAGCCCTCCATAAACACTGATGCCTTTCATTATCAGGGAAAGCTGAATTGTGAGTCCATAATTAATACTACAAGTCATCTTGTAGCATTTCATGGTGTTTCACACATTGCATTCCCTAATCTGATCCTGATCAGTTACTATATATGAATTTCAGTGCGAGCCATCTTTACCAAAATGCCATTCAATCATTTTACTCTATTTGTAACATCCTTCCATATGAACAAAGCCCTAAAAAATTAAGGGGCTGGAGGACAAACGCAGGTAGCAAGGTTCAGGATGCAGAGTTGATCTTTCTGGTGCCTAAGGGTCTGACTGTACTCTTGTATAACTGATTTTATGGACTCCTGGGCTAAATGTAGGGCCTATCTACATCTAATGAACCTTAGAGTGTAATCAAAAAGACAAATATGGTATGTCTAAAAATATGCAGATTTTTTTCTTCTTTTAAGACCTTTGAGGACCCCTTTGCAGTCTTCAGAGTAATCTTCTCCATCTTGATAAAATCACTGTTTGTATACAACAGTGTTTCTTATATCATGTCTACCACTGAAACTGTGTTCCAATCTAATTTTGAAACTGCAAGAGTCTGACTAATCACCCTGTTTTTATTCTTTACATTAACCAGCTTCTATACAGTGGCATCACTAAGGGAAAAGAAAACAATATTCCAAAGTACACTATCATAGGTTGGTTTAACTTAATCTCTCGCTTCAGCCTGCAGTACTTGTCAGAAAAATATATTAACATGGGACTTTACTGTTCTCAGAGTAGTCTTTGTCAAGAGTTTGAAATGTCTAAAACAAAATAATTAAAGAATCCTTGTAAGTTGTACTTCAGTGTTCTGATCTTTCTTTGTATTTTTAATTTTTTCTGAAAAAAATTTAACATATGCTTCCGAAAAAGAACTGAGAAACCAGTTACATGAAACTATATTTCTTCTACTGTAAACTACTCCCCTGGCTGTAGTCAACACTATGCTGAATTTTGGAGCTGGATTTTGCAGCTTTTGCTCTGAAACAGTGATGAGCACTTCACTATACTACTATGGTAAAGATCTATTTATAGACCTATCTTCAAAATTAATTTCACCAAAAAAAAAAAAAAAGGAACACCATATTCAGATTGAAAAAGACTATTACATTCTTTCCTGTTCCGCCTCCTACAAATGCAAGTTCATTTCTACAGCACACTGTCTGTTTGCTCCATAATTTGTTGCTTAAAAGTCTAGGGCTTTACATCTCTGAGAAAACTGCAGCAGAGCAACACTTTCTCCTCCCACTCCTAAGACATTTTCCTGACTCAAAAATTCTTCCTAATCAGCTGTACACAATGATATGCTTTCATGCCATACTTCCATTTCTGTTCTTCAGAAGGTGCAATAGTTTTTTTTACAAAACTTTTCTCATTAGTAACTGTTTTCAGCTCTTAGCTATGTGCTTCCCAAAGAGAGTGAAAATGTGGACTCTATCTACTTTTCATACTTGTTTTTTTGTTTTTGTTTTGTTTTGTTTTGTTTTTAAGAAACACAGCACAACTATGCTTTTGTACACACAAAAATGTCTGCAGTATGACATACAACTATGATAACCTCAACTTACTTATACATTCTCCATTTCTTTTGTATGCAAAAATGCTTGCTTATGCTAAACTCTGGGTTCTTTGCATAATGAGACACCAGTGCTTTCATAGAGTAACTCATCCAGCTTTCTCTGTTCATTCTCACGTGTCCATAAATATATACTTGCCCTAAACACTGTTCTTGAGGTCCATCATGGGTTCATACGTGTCAGCAACAAACTATAACCCTACTGCTTCCAGAGACTTGGATCAGATTTTGTAGTAGCTTGCTGTGATCTTCTTTCTGTTAGGCATATGGAAGCGCTGTGAACATGGCTGTGCAAATAGTCTTTTTAATCAAGTGGGCTGTCGGTTCATCAATTTGGAACTCTCGATAGTTGTAAGTATGCAGATATTCATGCCAAAACAAGAGCAACAATGAAAATTGAAAATTGTGACAAACATATCATACTTTGAAAATGTCAGCACAGTAACATTTGTTAGACATATCCTCATAGACAAATAAAAAATGGTCTTAAAATTTTAAGAGATTAAAAAATCCCTGAGTTTCTGCCTTTATTGGTCTCAGATAAAGTCTGTCATATGCTTTGAAATACTGACCTGCAGCATTTGGAAAGTAACTGTTTCACAGAAAGAGCATTCACTGTACCTGATTTCCCAGAATGGCTATAGGTAAAAGTCTTTCTTATTTGCACAAAAAATGTCATGACTCTGTGCACAAACCCTACTAATGCAGCCATAGGGGCAGTGTTCATAGTGGCAATCAGTACAGCACTACAGAAGCATTTGGAGAGCAAATTAATGTATGCTAAGGTCTGACATTCATACCATATGCATTTTAGGGGAAGTCTACAGCTTTACAGGCTGTGGACTAAATATGTTAGGGTTTGGAGGAGCATGCTTTGGGAGCACATCTGGTTTGGTTTCCCGTGAAAGAAATTGAGTCTGTGCACTCAGAGCTTGGTTCTTGTGTGAATCTAACTGGTAAGTGAGGATGATCAGAAGATTCATCTCAGAACTACACTCCTGAATAAGACTGAAGTTCAGGACACCCAGAACTAATGAAGCATCCAATTGTGCTCTTTAGCATACTTGTCATACCCAATTCAAGAATATAATGAGTGACAAACCAAAATATTCCAATGTCTATTTGCTTTTCTTTGCCATATGTAGAGTTTGGTCAGGGGGTGTGGGGGTGGTTGTTGGGTTTTGGTTAGCTTTTTCACCTTCATTTTTTTTAATGGCTTATTCTCCAGTGTCTTATCTTTTCTAGAAGAAAAGGGAAGTGCCCTAAGGGACTTTGAGTGCTGTTGTGATCAGGCCCCTCTCAGCCAAATTTCTGGATCAGTGCCTTAAATAACAGTTCTTTCTTTGTTAAAACAATGGGTATACTCCTCAGCAATATTGTGCATGGATTCTGCATAGGTTTATGGATTGGAGAGAAGGTTAGAGAGAGGGAGGAAACAAGAGAAGAACACTAAATGGGCAATAAACACTATTAAATCTCTTTAGTTCTCACAGTTTGAAATACACACTGCCTAAGATTGTGTCATTTAGTCACATATACACTGTCAGAGTGATCTCAGGAGCATTAGTCTGGCACTGAAAGTTACCTTAGTGATTTTGCTGTGAGATAGGAAAAAAAGGCTGAACCAGATGGAGAATTTAAAGGCATTGCCAAATGATCAACAAACTCAAAGGACTTTCTGAAAATAAAAAGGAGAGGAAAGCAAGGGAGAATAAGAAACTTGTAGAGGTTCTTCTTTGTATGTTTTAGAATAAATTAGGTATTGTAAATTAAGCTTGTATTTTCATTTATAGTTTATAGGAACTAGGAGAATACTAATTTCTACCTGATTTCTCTTCCATTCAGCTAAAGGAAAAGAAAATAATTTTCATAGCATGGTTCTTGAATTTGAAAAAGAAAAACAGACTACAGTTTTCCTCAAATATAATGAAGTGCAAATAGGCAAAGCATTCAAGTTTTGTCCTAGTAAGTATATGCTTATTCAAAATCAAGGCGAATAAATTATGGTGTTCAAAACTGCTGCATATAATTGCTTGTGCTTTTTTTATGATAATAATGTACCTCTCCAATATCACAGTATCTTTTCATCTTAGCATTTATATTACATGGGAAGTTCATAATAACAGAATTTGATCTTAACAGCATAAAACATTTTAAATTCCTCAACGCTTTTTAAAAGATAGACAACTATCTGTTGCATGCAAAGTTAATTTATTACTTTTTTCTCTTCAGAACTTCTTACAAGTACAAGAAAATCCAGCCAAAAAAGCCCTAGAAAAAAAAATGTCTTGCTGAAGCCACAAGGAATTTGGGCTCATTCATGAGCTACTTTTTTGCATGTTCCACTTTGCAAAGAGCACATAATGTCCAAAGGAGTCACTGATGAGTTTCTTTAGTTAGTCACAGAGGAAAAAATAGAACTTTTTGAAAATGTCCTGATTCTTTTACTGTATGAAGATCGGAGTAAAAATTAGAAAGTTAGTTTTATGAAAATGTGTATCTGAACCCCTGTATTCTGACTGTTTGGCAAGTAACAGTTTAACTCCAAAGTCTGTAGTGATATTTAAAAGTTATTTAAAAGGAAATAATCTGTCTTTAAAAGAAATGCAGCAACAACTGGAAAGCCTCACTGCCTTCTGTGATACAATGTGTTGATCAGGAATTACTAAGTTAAGAAGTAAAGATAATGTTCTGCTTTTCCTGGGTCATTTGTGTGTTGTAGATGTTTTGCTAGCATTTAATCCAATTATAACAAGTGTACTGATTCCTTCAAACACCAAGAAGTTATGACAGAAAAAAAAATGCAGAGTGTAGAAGATTGGTAGAATTGTTTCTGGGGATAGATTTATAGAGGATGTGAGGCATTGAAATTTCACCTGAAGTCCCTTTGACTTTATGGTACTGTAACATTTTGATCCAGTTCTGTCATGTCTTGAGCACAGACTCACTGTGTTTGTCTCAAACTTTCAACCATAAATTGTACAACAGACAAACATACATAAAATCAAAGCAACTCCACTGTCTCGTCTCTCGAGAATGACAGAGGATATAAATAAGATTGTGCATTGTATTTTGCATGAAGTATATTGTGTTTAGAAACCTATTATCTGGAAATCCTATGATCTCTGTCATTCATTATTGGCATTAAGAAAGTAATACAGAATTCAGGTTTCTTTGTGTATGTTCTGCAGTTTTTCTTGAGATGATAATTTTAATTCTACAATACTCCTACTATTTTCACTAACATTTCTAGAAATTGTCTTACCTAAATTTTAGAAATTATAATCCTGATGTCTAATGTCATTGCAATGCACAAACCTGCATGTTCAGTAAGATCGGAACTTCTTTTTTCAGAAAAAAAAAAAAAAACAAAAACAAAACAAAAACACACCAAAATCTTGGTGCAAGTAACACAAAGGGATAAAAACATAAATGTATGTTCTGCCTCAATATAGATATACTGCCCTAGTGTCTCTCTTTTCTAATCCAGTCTAAAGTATGCAGGTTTCTTGCTTTCAGGCTCAGCTACTACCAGGAATAAAGTCAGTTTCTGTGACAACTTTAGATTACTTATAGCAAATGTTAGGAGTGAAGACATACACAGGGAAGAAAATGGGATTTAGAATCTGGGACTACTTCTCTTATCAGCACACTTATGCATGGCTCATGCTTGTGCTTATGGACAGTCCAGTATCATTCACTGGTCTAAATTGTTAGCTTTTTAGACCATACTCATGCCATAACTCTCTGTTCAGGCTCAGAAAGGAAGAGCACAAGACCTGGAAGGGAAAAAAGCGTTCAGTGCTTTGAATGTAAACCATGGTGTTCCTTGTACTTCATGTTATTTACTGATGTATGTGTAGCCCCAATCTTTATATTCAGCCCTCTGAGTGTCGTGTGCTACTGAGTCAGATATGATGAGATGTTGACAGATGTCATTGCTTTTAATCATAGATTTGATAGAAAAGGAGCTACAAGAAGCACGATATTAAGGTTCATAAATAGCAATTTGTAAAATCCATTCACTGTTGCTGGTTGCATTAAGGAAATATATAGCAGAGCCCTCTTGGGGAGTGGAAATTGCACTAGTTTTGAACATGAGGCCAGAGGACAAGTATTGATGTTTTTTCATAATTGTTGTGTATTTTTAGGTTACCCACTATGCTAGCTCCACCAGGATAGAACTTGACTACTTTTTCTTAAGACAAATTGATTTGCTCGCATTTTCCAATAAGGTTGTTAATATGAAATTACTTCTATGGAAAAAAAAAACAAAAGAACTTTAATTATTTTATATTAGAAGGCTGTGAGTTAGCTTGATCTTGTTAACATATACTGTAGTCATAGTGTCATAAAATAGTTGGAGTTGGAATGGACCTCTAAAGGTCATCTAATTAGAACTCTCAGCAATTAGCAAGCAGTATGTTAGTTAGTCACTAACATACAAATCACTAAGATACCAGCTCTAATAATATGCTTTGTATCCTCCTAATTTTTGATAATTAGCAAGGTGTGTGTGTCCTTCTTATCAATAACCAAAACACACATGACTTATTTTCCCTGGTCAAATTCTCTAACAATAATAATATACCATGAACAAACACATTCAAAGAACATTCATAGTGCATGTAGGTTCTCTAAATATCTCTAAATATTTAGAGATATCTCTAAATATTTCCTAGCAGAACTCTTTAATTTGTGTTCTTGGTGAAGATAAAGAACACAATGTTTCCTTTCAAATTGAAAAACCCCAAATAGCATTAAAATATTTTCATATGAGATGAAACAGCAGGGTTTGTTTTTTTCCTCCCAACCCCCCCATTCTCAGAAATGGTAGAAATATTCAGGCAGAAACAGTAGAGGGAGGGAAAGATATAGAAAACTTTCTTTTGAAACTGCTAACATTTAGAAAATTTCTAAACAATTGGAGGTAAAGCCTTCATGCCCAAAATAGAGTTCAGTTCAAGCTTGCCATGGACAGCTTTGTCTGTAGTTAGCTATGCATGACTTTTTATTTTTGTCAAATATTTCATGCTGAATGCTTGCTGAATTGTTTGTGTGAACAACTCCCATCTGCAGGTTGTTTAGAAACTGCCTAGTGCTACTTTTTCTCTTGGGTTATGTGACTAATTTTGTCATGCATTACTTACAATAAAAGCAATTAAGCTCCAAGCCCAGATCAGGGTGCTGTAGATGTGCCAAGTACACACACGCTTTGCCCGTAGCAACTTGCATTCTAATATGAAACAGGTCCCAACAAATTGTGGGAACATTAGTAGACAGTGGAGAACATGCTGCATGTGTCAAGGAACTTAACAGCACTAGGTATATGCTTTCATGCTGCCCTGTCTCTGTCCCTCTGCCAGTATTTGATTTCAGTGACGCAAGTCCAGGGTAAGTGTATGGAACTTGGGAGTACTAAATCATTGAAGATTGTTTTAGAGGCAAATAAATCCAATGTGTGTTCATCAGTATATACACATGCATACCTGTATCTCAGTCAATTGCTGACATTGCCCTTTGGCATCATAGTGTGGGTCTCATTTGCTGCCCCGGCTGAGGTAGTGCTGGCAAGAGTCACGGCAGCAGCTCCAGCTCCTTGGCTGCAAATGGGGAAGGGTGAGGCTGCAAATGCTCTGCCATCAGCAGTTCCCAGGGTTTGGATGTAACTCAGCAAGATGGACTTGTTTGTAGTTGAGACTCTTAAGAGCATTTATACAGGCTATCTGAAGTTTTTGAGGATTCACAAACTGGCCTGCAATAGCTGTTGTCATAATGACTGCAAATAAAATCTTCCCATGGGTAGTAGCCAAATTCTCATACCTGAAAATATTTGTATCTGTGTATTCAGCTACTTTAAAATAACTTGAGTAATGAGTAAACTATTAACTTTTATGTGGAGAAATTAATGAGCCATATGTGTTCCTGTAGTGAAGTTGCAATCTCCTTGTCCTGTAATTACTATTCAGAAAAAGAGTGATACTATTAAGAGAAATCTGTTTTCTGAGAACTAAAGTAAAGACAAAATTGCTCTTTTGGCTTGTGGCCCTGATGTTACATATGAACTTCGTCCTCTTGGGAGGCTTATACTCTTTCTGACAACACCCACGCTGCTTGATCAAAGGTGACTTTCGGATTCAGTGAATAACATCTGCTATGCTGGCTCATAACTTGTCACGCTGGGCATAGTTTTGCTCTGATAAGATCAGAATTCCTGGAAGAAATAGTAGCAATGGAGATTTGAAATAGCATTTGTCAAATCCTCCAAATGAAGAAAGCTTAGGGTGGACCAGAATACTGAATAGAGTATCTTTAAAGCTTACTTAAGCAGTTCCCTCAGTGGAAGGCAGTAATCATTCCTGTATGGTTTTGTTTACTGTGATACCTAGATATTTGTGATTGTATGTCAGTCACATTGACTGACCTCTGTCTTTTCAGTATCAGAATTAAAGTTAGTGTAGATGCTATGGTGTAAAGTAAGGGAAAAGTTGCTCCTGGAGATTCTTTACTCAATGACAGAAAAAAACAGAGTCACTTCTGCTCATTGCCAATAATATAACCCAGACTGCCCCAACCTACAGCTTCTAAAACTCTGTTATTTTATATTTTACAGATGTATTTTCTTTCCCAGGTCTATAAGGAAAAATAAGTAGTGTGCTATGTATTTGTTTTTATTGCCTGTGGACCAGCAAGTCTGGGTAAAACCATCAAATAAACAGATTGTATTTTAGGGCCAGTTATAACTGTACAATAGCTTTTATTGGGGTAGGCATACTGAGCACTTGAGGTTGCCAAATACTATATCAGGCAGTAACATGATTTCATGGGATCATGGAATGGGTAAGGTTGGAAGGGACCATTTGTAGGTTATCTGATCCAACCTTCCTGTTGAAGCACAGGATTGTTTCCAGAAAGTTCTTGAATATCTCCAGTGAGGGAGACTCCACAAGCTTTCTGGGCAATCTGTTCCAGTGTGTGGTCACCTGCATAGTAAAGAAGTTCTTCCTCATATTCAGGGTGGAACTTCCTGTGGATCACTCTCTGCCCATTGCCTCTTGTCATATTGCTGGGCACCACTGCGATGAGCCTGGTTCCATACTCTTGACACCCTTCCTTCAGACAATTAGACACTGATGATCCCCTCTCAGTTGTGTCTTCTCCAGGCTGAATAGATCCAGCTCTCTCAGCCTTTCCTCATACAAGAGATGCTCCAGTACCCCATTCATCTTTGTTGCCCTCCTTCAGGAGCTTCCTATCTCTCTGGGGAGCCCAGAACCAGACACTGCACTCCAGATGCAGCCTCACTAGCACTTCCCTCGATCTGCTGACAATGTCCTTCCTAATGGATCCCAGGATATCGCTGGTCTTCTTAGCCACATGGACACACTGCTGGCTCACAGATGGCTTGTGGTCCACCAGCACCCTCAAACCCTTCTCAGCAGAGCTGCTTTCCAGCTGGTCAGTCTCCAGCCTGTACTGGTACCTGGGGTTATTCTTCCCCAGGTGCGGAATGCAGCATTTGCCTTTGAACGTCACTATGTTGTTCTCCACCCAACTCTCCAGTCTGTCCAGGTCTCGCTGAATGACAGCACTGCACTCTGTGGTATTGGCCACTCCTTCCCAGCTTTGTATCCTCAGCCAACTTGTTGAGGAGGCACTCCATCCCTTTGTCCAAATCATTGATGAACAAGGTAAACAATTTTACCTTCATTCTATCTGATGTCTCAATCAGCTACCACATTCCCTGTCTTCAACCCTAAAATATCATACATTATCACCATGTGTAAATTACCCATATATAGATCTACACATCACCATTTTTATATCTCTAAATATATATTGATATTTATACTATTTGCATGTTAATTTGGGTTTGTGAAACATGAAAGGTATTGCAAAGTATTGTCATTGTAACAGGGGGCCCTGGGCCTGTCAGATCTGTCACAGCACTGTGCTCCATTTGCTGAAATACTAGGAGTGGTAACTGAACCACAGAAGGAGATGAGAGGGCAATGAAATTTGTAAGAGCACCCGATTTTGATTGAACCATGAATAAATCAGCCTCTTCTTTGTCCCTTGTTTAAAGATGGAATAGACTATGGTCACAGCACCAAGTCTGACAGAGTTCAAGAAGTGTTTGGATACTCTCGGGCACATGGTGTGATTCTTGGCGATGATTCTGTGCAGGGCTGTTGGACTCAATGATCAGTGTGGGTCCCTTTCAATGCAGCATATTCTGTGATTGTGACTACTGTGGAACTGAGCAAGAAAATAATAATTTTTTTCCTATATAAAAGCTGTGATGTTTTGTATAGCACTTTTAAAAAGAGTAAACTGTGATTTTCCATCCAGCCTCTTTGGTTTTTACCTTTTTCCAAAAATTCCTGTGGTAATTTGATGAACACACAGCACACCAGCTTTTCTGCTGCCCTGTGCTACAGAAGCACTTCCCTTGTATCAGGACAATCCGCCTATCTGGAACATGCTACTGGCTGTGATCTCCCCAGGCACATGATGAATGATCTGCCCTGACATTTTGCAAGGAATGTGGTTTGTGTGTTTCGGAAGTGACCAATTTGTTTCTCTGTCTGATTTACTGAGAAATAGTCTTGTTGGGGTTTTTTTTTGTTTGTTTGTTTTTTAATGACATTAGAGGATTTCTTCCCTCTCATATTTCTTTTCCTCTCCATCCCCCTTTGCTGTAGTAGTTCAGTGGAAAGAACAGGCAGGTAAGTCTGTGTCTTGTCCATGACAGTATCTCTGTAACTCATGCTACAAGGTATCCTTCATTAGCATTTATATACAGGGAAAGCAGATATACCAATGCTTGACTTCACTACAAAAAGAAATAGAGGTTTGAGTGTTGTGAGCAGTTCACCCCAACTTCTCACTATATACCAGTGCTATTAGAACAAAATAATATTTAGGATGTGTCTAATTGCCTTAAAGTGGTTTACACTGGGGTAAAAGATGCTCAGGAATGGGCAGATAGAGGCTGTCTAGAGTGGGAGACAAAATTAGTACTTTGCCAAAGACAAGCATGTATTTCTTTCCCTTTCTCATGATCTTTTCTACCTGTTGTTTTGCTATGCATTAGTTCCCAGTTATGACTCAAACATCTTGTTGAAATACATCAAAGAATATTGTATCAGCCATGTGAACATGTCTCATTCGTGTGGTGTTTTAACCTATTCCTCAACCTCTTCTCATGAAGGGTTCTGTTCCTCTGTCGCAGAAATAGTTCATTTCCCTGGTTCTCAGGATACTAAAAAACTTAAAAATAGAATTATCTGTTTCCAATCCCTGTTCTGGCTGGCTTGGATATAAGCAGTTTTCTACTTAAAGAAGGAAATGACATTGGTTAAATAAGTCTTGAAAATGGGACAACCTTGCATTCATCACCTTCTTCTCTCTGGGTGTGGTGGAATGTGTCTTTGCAACCACTAATGATCTCTACACTGATCTGATTTACACCTAATCACAAATACTGGATATCAGTACTTTCAAAATAATTCCTTTTTCCCAGTTTAATAAGAAGTTGTCTCGGTTTGAGGGGAAAAACCAAAATGTTTTACCCACAAGCAGGGGAGGGGCCTCCTCCACAATAATCACACCACTCTTTATCAAATTTAAGAAAAGGAATTTTAATACAAGAAGGATAACTGCTATATATGTATATATATATGTAAACAGACTAGTGCAACCCACTTCCCCAACACCATAAGAGAAAAAAAGAAAAAAAAAAAAAACAAACAACAAAACCCAGCAGGTTTTCCTCCGGGAGAAAAGGTTATACTTAAGTGTCCTTGTCACAGCTCGGCTGGCTGCAGAGTGAGTTTCAGTCCCTCTCCAGCGAAACAGACGAGCAGTGGGCTTTCAGATGGACTCAGTCTCTTCCCCCTGTGTTCCCCGTCCAAGAAGCAGAAAGGTACGAGCAACCAGCAGCAAATCCAAGGCAGGCAGCAGCACGGCAGGAAAAGGTGGTCCGAAGTAGGCAGCGGCAAGACAGCCAGGGAAAAACCCCAGCAGTAACCAGCAGGGCAGCCTGCCTCCTTGGAGTCCCCACTCCCCCCTTCCGCCGAGCCAAGACTGAGCAGAATATCCAAAAAAAAACCAAAAGAGACAAACCTGCCCCCACCCCAGCGATCACAGTTAACTGCTTCTTTTGTTAACCGCTGGCCTGGGCAGTTAAGTGGCAGGGGAGAGAATTTACATAATAATCCCAAACTACAACATTATCCACCCCTAAATTCTCTTCCATGCCGATACTCTACATTAAACTTAAATTTTCTTTCAAATAATTAAGTGTTTACAAATACAGTAATATGAGTCGTTTACCCAGAGATAAGTTCCCCTTGAGGTATACATCGTGTTTCTCCATCTTCCTGCATCACCCACCAGGTGGAACCAGATCCTTGAGCAAAGACAACCCCACGAATGGGTTTGCCTTTGCCTGAGGCAGGGTTGATCCAGACTGTTTTCCCTAGCATACCTCTCAGGTGTATTACAGGGACTTTGTCTCCATCTACAGTGTGAAGGGGTTCTGATTGGGCAGGGCCGGCTCGATTGACAGAGCCTCTAGTGTTGACTAGCCATGTAGCCTTTGCTAAGTGTTGATCCCAGTGTTTGAAAGTCCCTCCACCCAACGCCTTCAAAGTGGTTTTCAACAGTCCATTACACCGCTCAACTTTCCCGGCAGCTGGTGCATGGTAGGGGATATGATACACCCACTCAATGCCATGTTCTCTCGCCCAGGTAGCAACTAAGCTGTTTTTGAAATGAGTTCCATTATCTGACTCAATTCGTTCTGGGGTGCCATGTCGCCACAGCACTTGTTTTTCCAGGCCTAGGATGGTGTTCCGAGCAGTGGCGTGAGGCACTGGGTGTGTCTCCAGCCACCCTGTGGTTGCTTCCACCATGGTGAGCACATAGCGCTTGCCTTGGCGGGTCTGTGGCAGTGTGATGTAGTCAACCTGCCAGGCCTCCCCGTACTTATACTTATCCCAGCGCCCACCATACCACAGGGGCTTCACTCTCTTAGCCTGCTTAATGGCAGCACATGTCTCGCAGTCGTGGATAACCTGAGAGATAATGTGCATGGTTAAATCCACCCCTCGGTCTCGTGCCCATTTATAAGTGGCATCTCTGCCCTGATGGCCCGAGGCATCATGGGCCCATCGAGCCAAGAACAGCTCTCCTTTGTGCTGCCAGTCCAGATCTGTCTGTGATACTTTCACTTGCGCAGCTCGGTCTGCCTGTTGGTTGTTGAGATGTTCCTCATTGGCCCGATTTTTGGGCACGTGTGCGTCTACGTGGCGGACTCTCACAATCAGCTTCTCTACTCGGGTGGCAATATCTTGCCATATATCGGCAGCCCAGATGGGTTTCCCTCTGCGTTTCCAATTGGTTTTCTTCCATCGGTCTAACCATCCCCAGAGAGCATTGGCCATCATCCATGAGTCGGTGTAGAGGTAAAGCTTTGGCCATTTCTCTCGTTCAGCAATGTCCAGGGCCAACTGCACGGCTTTAAGCTCTGCAAACTGACTCGACCCACCTTCTCCTTCAGTAGCTTCTGCAACTTGTCGTGTGGGACTCCATACAGCTGCTTTCCATTTGCGATTAGTCCCTACAATGCGACAGGAGCCATCGGTGAAGAGGGCGTAGCGTATTTCCTCTTTTGGCAATTGATTGTATGGTGGAGCTTCTTCCGCACGTGTCACCTGCTCTTCCTCTTCATCTGCTAGACCAAAATTTTCACCTTCAGGCCAGTTTGTGATGATTTCCAGGATCCCAGGGCGATTTGATTTTCCTATACGGGCGCGCTGCGTAATCAGGGCAATCCACTTGCTCCAGGTAGCATCAGTGGCGTGATGTGTAGAGGCAGCCTGTCCTGACAACATCCACTTCAGCACTGGTAGTCGAGGTGCCAGAAACAGCTGTGCTTCTGTGCCAATCACCTCTGAGGCGGCTTGAACTCCTTCATAGGCGGCTAGGATCTCTTTCTCTGTGGGGGTATAGTTGGCTTCAGATCCTCTGTAGCCTCGGCTCCAAAATCCAAGTGGTCGGCCTCGAGTCTCACCAGGCACCTTCTGCCAAAGGCTCCAAGACAGGCCATTATTCCCGGCAGCGGAGTAGAGCATGTTCTGTATGTCTGGTCCTGTCCTGACTGGTCCAAGGGCTACAGCCTGAGCAATCTCATGCTTAATCTGGTCAAAGGCTTGTTGCTGCTCAGGGCCCCAGTGGAAATCATTCTTCTTACGGGTTACCAAGTAGAGAGGGCTTACGATCTGACTGTATGCTGGGATATGCATCCTCCAGAACCCTATGGCACCCAGGAAGGCTTGTGTTTCCTTTTTGCTGGTGGGTGGAGACATTGCTGTGATCTTATTGATGACTTCTGTTGGAATCTGACGGCGTCCATCCTGCCACTTCACTCCCAGGAACTGGATCTCTTGGGCTGGTCCCTTAACCTTACTCCGTTTGATGGCAAAGCCAGCTCCCAAAAGGATCTGGATGATTTTCTCTCCTTTCTGAAAAACCTCTTCTGCTGTGTCCCCCCACACAATGATGTCATCAATGTATTGCAGGTGTTCTGGAGCCTCACCCTTCTCCAGTGCAGTCTGGATCAGTCCATGACAGATGGTGGGACTGTGTTTCCACCCCTGGGGTAGTCGGTTCCAGGTGTACTGCACGCCCCTCCAGGTAAAAGCAAACTGTGGCCTGCACTCTGGTGCCAGAGGAATGGAGAAGAACGCATTAGCAATGTCAATAGTGGCATACCACTTTGCTGCCCTGGACTCCAGTTCATACTGGAGCTCCAGCATGTCCGGCACAGCGGCACTCAGCGGTGGGGTAACTTCATTCAAGCCACAATAGTCCACAGTCAATCTCCATTCTCCATCAGACTTATGCACAGGCCAGATGGGGCTGTTGAAGGGTGAGTGGGTTTTGCTGACCACCCCTTGGCTCTCCAGTTCACGGATCATCTTATGGATGGGGATCACAGCATCACGGTTCGTTCGGTATTGCCGACGGTGCACTGTCGTGGTGGCAATTGGCACTTGCTGTTCCTCAACTTTCAACAGTCCAACAGCAGAAGGACTTTCTGAGAGACCTGGCAATGAGTTCAATTGTTCAATCCCTTCTGTCTGTACAGTGGCTATTCCAAAAGCCCATCTATGCCCCTTTGGGTCCTTAAAATATCCATTCCTGAGGTAGTCAATGCCCAGGATACATGGGGCGGCTGGACCAGTCACAATGGGGTGTTTCTGCCAATCTCTCCCTGTCAAGCTCACTTCAGCTTCTAGCACAGTCAACTCTTGAGATCCCCCTGTCACCCCAGAAATAGAAATAGTTTCTGAGCCCACATGTCCTGATGGCATTAATGTGCATTGAGCGCCAGTATCAACCAAAGCCTTATACTTTTGTGGGTCTGATGTACCAGGCCATCGAATCCACACAGTCCAATAGACACGGTTGTCCCGTGCCTCTACCTGGCTAGAGGCAGGGCCCCTCTAACACTGATCCTGGTCATAGCGGTCAGAACCTTTTCTCGATGAGTACACCTGGGAGGTGCCCTCCTGTGGGTCAGATTCTTGCCCGTGGGAAACTGGGACTGCACTTACTCTCACTGACCTTCTTCCATTCTCCTTCAGTTCTTGTACTCGGGCTGCAAGGGCACGGGTGGGTTTCCCATCCCACCGTCCCATGTCTTCTCCATGTTTGGCCAGGAAGTACCACATCTCAGTTCGTGAGGTCTGTCCACTTCCTCTGGCTGGGGGGCGTCTGGCTCTGACTTCAGAGGTTCTCATTCGCACTGGTGCCACTTGGAGACTTTCCCTAATTTCCTCTCTGATCGCTTTTACCTCTGCAGGCAGCGTCTTGAGACTCTCAACCAATGTCTCTACAGCAGAAATACGGGCCTGCATTGGGCTGTGGGTCATGCTTTCATATATCTGGAGCTTATTTGCTACTGCGCCCACTGTTTCATGGTTCTCTTCCCTATACATGGATGCCAGGAAATCGGTGTATTCAGCTGGCCCCGAGCGTGAAAGGTCCCACCACATATGTGGTGTGCATCTGACCTTGTCAGGGTCATTATTGGCTTGCCCACCTCTTCCAAAAAGCACGTCCATCATTGCCATCTCCCTCAGACGTAAAATTCCTTCTTCCATCGTCTTCCAAGTCTTCCTAATATGATGTTCCTGCAGGATTTCTCTATAAACAAACTTCTCTCTTACACTCGTTAGAAGTCGTGCCCAGAGTGAAAGGGGCTTTGATTCCCTCACGAACACCTGTTCAATAGCCACGTCCTGGGCCAGAGCCCCCAAAAACCTGGCTTCAGCACCATCCAGTTGTAAGGTTTCACCCATAAGGTCCCAAACTCGGATCAACCAAGTCAGGATGGGCTCACCCGGGTGTCGAGCAATGTCTTTCCGCAAACTACGGAGATTATCAAATGACAATGACTCAGTGATGATCTCAGGCTCTGGGTCTGCTTGCTGTGGAGGTGCAGCAGCCCCCTCATCGTCTGCTGGATGGTCTAATTTGGTCTTATATTTCCTTTTCTGAATAGGGGCAACTTCCATAGGCTTGGCCTGTCCTCCTGGTTTAGTCTCATCCTTTTCTCCCTTCACTGTGGCATCAGGGGTTTTATTCTCTCGCTTTTCCCCCTTCACTGGGCTAGGTTTCTGAATGCATTCTGGAAAAACCCTGGCCCTACCTTCAAACATTCTGTAAGTTGCAGGGATACAACCCTGCAGAAAAACCATAAAGAGCAAGATATCTCTGGCATCCAGGGAGAATTTAAACATCTCAAAAGCTGTTGTAGCAGACTTGAATGGGGAATGGACAAAGGGTTGGGAGAAGAGATTCCCCTTTGTTCCTTCCCAAGGGTCCGTACTATTATCACTGAATCCCCAGAGGTAGCAGCTTAGGTTGCGGCAGGAAAACAGCCTGGAGAGCACCACCCACATGACATCCAAAGGCATCGAATTCATGGCACCATAAATCCAGAGTAAGAACTCAATAATAATTGCGGCTATTTGAGTTTTGCTCATTGATTTGTTGATAAGACTTAAACCTGCCGCTCCTTTTGGCATGAATTTGTACCAACAAAAAGCCAATATATTATACAGGATGGTCCTGATGAACCCTAAGCTCAAGACCCACATGGTGCCACAAAATAGCAGTTATCCTTCTTTGTTTACAAGCCCCACACGTTGGGCGCCAAGAAATGTCTCGGTTTGAGGGGAAAAACCAAAATGTTTTACCCACAAGCAGGGGAGGGGCCTCCTCCACAATAATCACACCACTCTTTATCAAATTTAAGAAAAGGAATTTTAATACAAGAAGGATAACTGCTATATATATATATATATATATATGTAAACAGACTAGTGCAACCCACTTCCCCAACACCATAAGAGAAAAAAAGAAAAAAAAAAAAAAAAAACAACAAAACCCAGCAGGTTTTCCTCCGGGAGAAAAGGTTATACTTAAGTGTCCTTGTCACAGCTCGGCTGGCTGCAGAGTGAGTTTCAGTCCCTCTCCAGCGAAACAGACGAGCAGTGGGCTTTCAGATGGACTCAGTCTCTTCCCCCTGTGTTCCCCGTCCAAGAAGCAGAAAGGTACGAGCAACCAGCAGCAAATCCAAGGCAGGCAGCAGCACGGCAGGAAAAGGTGGTCCGAAGTAGGCAGCGGCAAGACAGCCAGGGAAAAACCCCAGCAGTAACCAGCAGGGCAGCCTGCCTCCTTGGAGTCCCCACTCCCCCCTTCCGCCGAGCCAAGACTGAGCAGAATATCCAAAAAAAAACCAAAAGAGACAAACCTGCCCCCACCCCAGCGATCACAGTTAACTGCTTCTTTTGTTAACCGCTGGCCTGGGCAGTTAAGTGGCAGGGGAGAGAATTTACATAATAATCCCAAACTACAACAGAAGTCTCCTGGAGATAAAAGCCTAGATGAACAGTGGAGGAATCACAGGTATCTGTAGGGGAAAATACCATTATATTACAATGAAAAATTGAAAATAGATTGCCAGCATTATTCAGCCTGAAGCACAGAAGAATTAGGAAGCACTTGCCTGAGGAACTGCAAGTGATGAAGTGCTCAGAGAAGTTTTCTCTCTTTTCACTTTGTCATATTTTAATGAAACACAGTAATATATTAAAGGGGACTAAATTGAAGACTGACAAGAGGAGTTTTATAAACCATGCATGCTTGTGGCTGTGCTTGGGTGTTTGTGTGCATAGGAGGGGAGGAGAGACCTAAGTCCTGCCACTTTTTCCACAACACAAAGAAATAAACAAACAGGTTGTTAGTGGATTCAGGGCCAAATATTTCATGAATGTGTACTATTTTCTGATGTATTTTCTCCTTTTTGTTGGCATTTAGCATCTAAAAATCTTACTGTATCAAATTACATGGTATTACAGCAGCCCCTCTTGCCATGTAGTACAGAAATGCAGGATAACTTTGGATCTCCTTAATAAACCCTAATGGCCATCAGTAGTTTATGATTTAAGAAATGGATGCAGCACATCAGACTACAGAAAGGGGGAACAACAGACTTCACTGTAGTGCACTAATACTATGTATCTCACGACAGTTATGAATCATGTAATAGCTAATTTGGCATCTGGCCATATAGAAGGAAAAGCTTTGACAGCCAAATATTTTTCTTTGCTTTTCTTTGGTAAACAAAAGATGAAATATTTGGACTGCTAACAGCTATTCATTACTGCAGAATTTGGGTTCAGAACTTCAAAGACCTTATCTGTCATTCTGGGGTTTGTTGTAATATTTCTCTCTTAAAATGGTTTTAGTAATATTTTTAACCACTGAAGAGTTTCCTGCTCATGAGAATAAGTTCAGTATTGACATAAAGTTACTTTGATCAAGAAAAGATGGTATTTCAATCACTCTTCGGTAGCAACTCTCTTAAAGTTTCTAATTATTTTTTTAACAACAAAAGCATTGAATACTTTAACCATTATATCTGTCTTAAATATAAAGCCTGCAATAGCCTTAGGTGCCTAAAATATGCATGAGAGAGGCATGCTGTCAAATAATGAAAAATAACAGAAAAAGTAAAAATGAATGTGCAGAGCTCTACAACAAATCTCTTTTTCCCCAGTATTTTTGGAAGTTCATTTCAGAGGGAGAGCTGACAATAATTTCTTTCATTCCACAGCATTACAAGATGATGTTTTACAACCTTGGACATTATCCTATAATAAAAGGGAAGTTTAAATTCATTCTACTCTGGAGTGAGAATTCAGAGCAGGAAGTGTACTACAAGGCAGCATGAGCAGCTCTCTGTTTGGCACTGCTGACGATAGAAAGGTAGTTGGAGAGCATCAGTAATGCTTAGATGATGACAGTGGGTTTCTTAGGACGTTTCATAGCATCATAGAATTTTTTAGGTTGAAAAGGACCTCTAAAACCCCCACATCCAACTGTCTAGTGGAGTGATGGTAGATGATTGAAAGTCACTCAGTGAGCACTTCCACCAGCTCTCCCAGTACCCTTTGGTGGATCTTATCTGGCCTCATAGACCTGTGATTGTCTAAGTGGTGTAGCAGGTGCCTGAACATTTTTCTTGGATTGTGGGGGCTTTGTTGTGCTCCCTGCCCCTGTGTTCCAGCTCATGGGGACTAGATGCACAGAGAACAACTGGTCTTGCTACTAAAGAGTCCCACAATGATACCTGTCTTGTCCTTCTACTGATTCTTATGCATGAACACTCAATCCTATTGTTGCCATCATTAAACTCTAGACAGTCAAAACACTCCCTGAGATATAGGGAGTGCCTATCCCTTCTGAAAAGTTTATAGACATCCATTCAAGCCCTCCAGATATGTGAATCATATGCCAGTTTTCCCGCTGCACAAAAAAAGCTCTTACCTTTCCTAGGAATAGAGTATATTTTGTAAGAAATCCCTAATTCTCTAATTAGGTTTGCTATTATGCAGTTTTTATCCTTCTGTTGTTTTTGCTGATCTTACTCTGAGCATTTGGTATTCATTAGTTATGAATGTGCTGAGGACTGAAGTGCAGTGTGGACTCAGTAAACTGACAGTCAGTAAACTGGCAGAACAGTTCAAGGGATTCAGCTGAAAATCCTCTGTTGAAACCTGTGGCTAAATAGCCTCACTAATATACTCAGTAATTTCAAACTTGTTTCCTAAAAACTGCTGTTCACAGACCATTTACAGCTATAGATGGCTTGCAGTCAGAAACAGTTTTCTTATAAATATCTTTATTCTGAGGAATTAATTTCATTTTGCCAGCTGGGTGCAGCAAAGAACAGTTAGTAAACCAGTGCTCCTTATCCTTGTAAACGCTGACTGTGGGATATTCCTCATTTTGTTAGCAATGATGAAGAGTAAGTAGTTATCATTTGGACCCCATCTGCATGCCCATCTTTTTATACGGGATAATGGCTGGGCTAGTGCCTCTTTGTTTGCTAATGCAGCTCTTTCCACTCACACTCACTCTGCCAGTTTTGTGGTGCCTGTCGCCAAGCACTTATGACCTTTTATTATGCAAAGACAGCTGTAGCAGGCACTGGCCATAAATCCCACTACTCTGGCAGTTTGTAGAATTGGGCAATTCTGGAAAAGCTTACATGGCCAAATGGCTGCTCATCATTAGCAACAGAACAAGGGCAGAGGAGTTGAATAATGCCAATCTTCCCCAGCTCAGCTACATATACATATATGTACTGAGTAGCAAGAACCTACATTTTCTCCTTAGTTAGCTACAATTATCAGCGCTAAAGATTCCATCATGGACTGCTCATTTGGCTTTAAGAACAGGCTGACAGTTGCTTAAATTACAGCCTAGATGTACTTGCTTGAGAGCTTTAATCTCCTGCCGTTGTCTCTGGCCAGTACTGTGTTGTCATGCTGCACTACTACCTGCAGCTTCCTGCATTATCTGGTGCAGGATATCCTCCTAAGGCAATATGTACTTGGTGACCTTCCATTGTTATTCCATGGCCTGCAAACAGGTTGGAAACACAACTTAAAAAGTGCACAGCCTACGGCTGTTACAACTGACATGCAGGAAAATATCAATCACAATTATCAGAAGAATCTGATATACACTTAGAAGTTTTTGTAAGTAATGCAACCATAAATCATGGGATGCTTTTTCTGTTCCTTGACTCAGTATGCATTTTAGGATTTTGCTGATGAGTTAATAAGTAGGTAGTTTGAATATTTTTTGCCTTTAAAGCCACAGACATAAATTGTGACTAATGATTAACAAAATTCAGAAGCCACAGCAAATTGAAATAGAAGGTTTTATTGCAATAATGCATTTCTAAATAGAAATTGGTACACTTGGAGCCATTTCCATGGGAAAGCAATTTCCCCCAGGAATCTAACAAATATACAACTAAAAGTATAAAAGGTTTAATTACACAGAAAACTGAAAAATGCAGTTGCTGCAGTAAGTCTATATTAATTTGTAACAGTGAACTAATTAAAAATCTAAGCAATCTTTTTTGACAATTGGTTCTATTTAAGTATATTGCATTTGTAAATGCAAAATTAGTGCTATCTTAAAATTCAAAGAAGTCACAATAGCTACATCTCAATCAAAGTTATCTTGACTGTGTGGACTTTAAAGCTCAGGTCCAAGCCAGTGTTCATATTGCAGTATCCTTGAGCTGACTAGTCCTGCCATTTACTGCATGGGTCTCTGGGTATTTCCATGTGTTGAGGTTGTCTGCCTCTGCACTACTTCCAGTTCTGGAGTTTGCTCAAGAGGAATCAGTTCAACCTTGCCTGTAGCTTGTTCTTAAAATGACAGTTGCTACCACCTCTTCTCCTTGCAGGGCTGGGTGCTGTTGCTGCTGACCTTTCATGCAGCTGCCTTTGGGATTTGTAGTGGAAGGAAGCAGAACAGTCCAAGAGCCCCTAGCTCAGTTTTAACTCGTGTAATTTCCTAGAGAAAAAAAGGACTTGAATGAAGTCTTGTTAAGAAAAAGCAATGTGCCTGTAATTGTTGCTGGAAGTTTTCAGATGCTTTTTGCCCACTTTTCCTCCCTGAATAGCATGTCGTGAAAATTGTAATTGAGAGAACCATGTCACAAATTATCCTGGAAAACTTCTCTGAACATGAACTCGAACAGTCTTTCTTCTGAATATCAGAGGTGCCAGTTTGCTTTTTTTCTTTTGGCGTGTGTATGACTACTAATAACTTTTTACTGTACTGGGTGCATGATTCTGTCCTCTCAAATTTGGCAAAGGTTTTCATACACCATGCACAGAAAGAGAACGTTCTCTGTCCCCCACTCCCCCCTTCCTCCCCCTCCAAGTTCCCAAGGGTGCTTTGTAACATGAATCATCTATGTATTATTTTCACAGAGACAGTTGGGCTATTTTAATTGCTAAGGAACTTTTTACATGTCCATTTTTTACAATATGATTTTCTTTGTTTATTCATAGTCTGTGAAGGAGTTGGTTCTCATTACTGATGGATTAGTGTGCATTCCAGCTCAACATGAAGTAGTTGGGTGTAAAGAACAGCTGTTGATACTTCCATAATAATTTAGAAAGTCAGTGGGTTGTAGCTACAAAACAAATGAGCCAGATTGTGCACCTGAACCATGTTGAGTTTGAATTTACAAGTAAGTAGTTTTGTTCCATTGCACAAAGAACATTACCACATGAATAATCCTATAGATCAATGGAAGCAGTTATAGAACACAGGGCTGTCGATAGGAAGCTAGCAGAACCTGATTCTTTTCTCTGAAATTTCCACCTGCCTCCACTGAGCTAGATTTTCTCCCCTCAGGAAAGCTACTCTGAACTATTAGAGATATGCTCCAGTTTAAGTGGTAACAGTAGCCAAGTACTTTTTTTGCAAGTAATGTGATATATGACAGAGAGTACCTATAGGTATATAGGTAGCTATGTTAATCCATAGCATTGGTCTCACTCAGTAAATGAGTCATTCAGGCCTATTATTTGAGGAAAGATACATTAAATTTGAGTTGTTATGTCCATCGCTGGAACTGTTAATAATTGCAGAAATGAATGGTAGAATTCTTTCTATTAGAATTCCTGACATTTTTAAAAGTTGACATTGTTGCTTGTCTGCCTGTGCCCCATGCCTGATCAGTGCAGTTGGTTCTATCTGCTTATTAAGTTCCTTTCTAACCCTTTCCTGTGCACTGCTATTCTATGTGCATCTCGGTTTCTGAAGGTCTGAGTGCTGCAGCAGGAACCAGACCATAAGACAAAGGGCCTGTGTGTTTCTGGTGTTTGTGTGACTCATCACTAGTGAAGATGTAGCCAGGTGGTAGGTGAAATGGCCTCGGGAACCAAGGAGGTGAGCAAGTCGGTAAGGGCCAGCTCTGGTCATGGGAACACGTGTGGATAGTGAGGCAAATTGCTGTAGGGACCCATCTTTTACACATGCGTGTATATTCTTACTCTTCTCCAGGAACACCCCCTTGTCACGAGGGAGAAGCTTGTGTGCTATGCTGGTGGTGGTATGTACCTCCAGTAGGGTCTCTTATGCCAGACAGGTCTCAGCTGAAGGGTCCACAGGCAGGATGGGCTTACTATAGCCCTCTGGCAACCATCATAGGAGAGGGACAACTCTAACTCCAAACCCAGGCAGATGGAGCTCTCTTAGCCCTGTAAGGCTCTCTCCCTAAGAGAAGAATACTCTAACTAAACCTACATCCTGAGGTATTTGCTGTCACCGTCCAAGCTTGCTCGGCCCTGACAGATGAACCTTACGAGTAAAGGGTGGGGCCAGTTCCACGCACGCTGTGCCTCACCTAAAAAATCCATTGTGCAGGCTCAAAGGGTTCACCTACATTGCAAAGCCCTGTAGCGACAGGTGAGGGTTGAAACGGCAGGTGATAGGAAGCAGCTGGAAGCCACAGACCCAACCCTGCATGCAGGCAGTTCAGGACCAGGCTTGCCTATCCTGCATCAGCTTTTTTAGCCACTAGCATGCTTGCAGCAAGTGTGGGTAGTGCCCTTCCCAAATCTTTGTTCGCGAAGCCTAGATACATGATAGTCTTGCTAGTAGACCCCCACCTTTGTGAGCCAGAGAGGGGAGCAGGTGGGTTTGTTGGTGATGTCTGTGTTTGTGTGTGTGCTCTGAGTGCCCATCTGTGATCTGTGGAGCCAACAATGTATGTATGTGTTGCATATGTGTGCTTAGAGTGCATGCACCTGCTGGGAATATGTCTTCAGTCAGGCTACTGCTCAGCGCTGGGGACACAGAGCTGCAGTAGCCTCACCTCTCTTGAGCTGTTAGATGTGCAGAGAGAGGAGGCAGCAGTTTGTTTTCTGAATGCCTGTAGGAAATCAGTGGGAATGGCTGCTGCTAGTGGAGCCAGAGGTAGTCTTTGCAGGGCAAAGGGGTTTCCAATCTCCACTGAGTTCCTGTGGGGGTTTACATAGGAGCCTGGTATGAGCCAGCACTTTGGGCAGGTGCAGAACCTGGGAGGGCACTGCTTCATGCCTATTCGGTGGTAAACCTCAACAGGACAACAGGGACTGTCCCTTGGCACTCCCACAAACTCACCTGGAGTGCAGAGCTGCTACTCTGTGCTGAGAGACAGAGTAGCAGCCTGTTATGATGCAAGGCACTGAATACCAAGGCCCCACTGAGTTTAGAACTGCACACTACCTCCTTCGCCTTCCCTATTGCCAGTACTAAATACAGCAGAGAATTCCTGGTTCCCTAAGACTGTGATTAACAGGATGTGTCTTTTGTGTACATGCTCACCTTTTTCCCCTTTTATAGGTGGCTGCATTTCTCCCTGAGCCCTAAGGAACCATAACTTCTACTTTGAAGAGCTAATCCCAGGTCTTCCCCAAACAGATACATCCATGGAAACACTGAAAATAAAAACAGAGGGGAAGCATTATGGAAACATATTCACCAGCAGGGATGAAGAATTTTTTAAATCTGAGCCTTTGGTGTTTGGTTTTTTTGGGTTTTTTTTTTGTTTTTTTTTTTTTTTGGTTGGTTGGTTGGTTGGTTGGTTGGTTGGTTGTTTTTTGTTTGTTGGTTTGGGTTTTTTTGGTTTTTTGTTTTTTTTGTTCTTGTATGGGAAGAAGCATCTTGTGGGGCTTTAATGAGTTCTTGGCAGAGCATCCCACAGTGCAACTTCTCAGTGGTCATGACAAGTGGCCTTCATTGCCTTGCCAAATATTATGCCATTGGTAAACCTCTCTGCAGCTCACTTGGTCACTATTAAATTTTCCTTTCTTACCTCTCTACACATTCCCATGTTTCTAAAAAGTGTGACAAGAAGAAATGGAATCAAATAAACAAAATAAATAAAGTTTTGACAGAAACATGATATTTGTGTTGCTAGTATAAATTGATCAATTTCTTTGAAATTATGTTTTGGTAAGAGTCTTGTTTTTATAGAAACACATTTACTAGAATAGGGATTCATGGCATTTAAGAACATTTCTTGAACTGCCAACTACTGGAGCAGCAGAACTTCCCACAATAGTGTGTATTTACAGATTCCATTGCCTTAGAACAATTTCTTGATGAAATGTCATGACTTTTCCACATCAATTTGTCATGGTTAACTTTCTAATATACTGAAACTAGCCTTTAAGAACAAGAGGTTACAGTGCCTTGTAGTTTTAAAAACTTCAGTCTTGCCTAAAAAAGCTTAAATGGTCTTAAGGGTACTGTGATTACAAATATAGCAAAAAAAATAAAGTAGTAAAAAAGATCAAGAACAAAACTTCCAGAAATTTCCTTTTACTGCCCTTAACTCCTGGTCACTGTTTTATCCAGAGTTACTTCTGTCAAAAATTCCATTTCTGTCAGTTCTTGTGCTCTATCCTGAGATGATTAATGATACTATTTGAATGCTGGAAAGCAGCTCTGCTGAGAAAGGTCTGGCAGTGCTGGTGGACAGCAAGCCATGCATGAGCCAGAAGTGTGTTCATGTGGCCAAGAAGACCAGCTGTATTAGGAAGACCACTGCCAGCAAGTGGAGGAAGGTGATCATGCCCCTCTAGTCAGGCCTGCTGAGATCACATTGAGATTAGTTCTTGGCTCCTTAATTCAAGAAAGACCAGAAGCTACTGGGAAAGGGTCCTGCAGAGGGCTATGAAGATGATTAGAAGCATCTCTTATGAGGAAAGGCTGAGTGAGCTGGGACTGTTTAGCCTAGAGAAGAGAAAACAGAGAGAGTGTCTTATCAACACTTGCAAATACATTAGGGTGGGTGTCAAAAGGATGGGGCCAGACTCTTTCCAGTGGAACCCAGCAACAGCATAGGGAACAATGGATCCAAACTTAAACACAGGAAGTTCCTTCTGAATATGAGAAACAACTTTACTGTGAGGGTCACAAAGCACTGGAATAGGCTGTCTGGAGAGCTTTTAGAGTCTCCGTCTCTGGAGAGATTCAAAACTGACCTGGACATGATCCTGTGCAACCTGCTCCAGTTAAACCTGCTTCAGCAGTGACATTGGACTAGGTGATTTGTGGAGGTTCCTTACAACCCCAAATCTTGTTCTTCTGTGATTCTGTAAATCCATTCAGAAACTGAAGTTGGTGAAAAGCTGGCAGATTATTTATCGCCACTAAGTATCTCTAGAAGTTGATTAACCACAATAGTTGTCACAACCGGGAATAAATTTTTCACACCAATGCACTCTGTATTGTCAGCAGTGATGGTATGGTTATATCTTTGTATGGGGATGTCTTTCTTTCCTTAGAAATCAGGGTGTTGGAGATGAATACAAAATGAAACACTCACTAATATATGCTATCAAGAGCAAAATAAATAAAAAGTGGACAAAGGTGTAAAGTTTTCTAGTAGCACAAGGATATTGTCTAGATAGGTTCTGAGGATGACATCATCTATTACATGATATGGGAATGACAGGAGAATTAGCTGCTGAGGAACACTGGCACAGAGTCCTGACTTCCACAGGGTGATAGACGAAGTTTTGCTCTGTAAGGATGTCAGGAAATCTTGTGCATAGCACTAAGTGCTTACAGTCAGAAATGTGTTAGCTGATGTTAAAACATGTGAGGACTTGCAGGAAGATCATAAAAGATATAAAAAAACCCACACTGCAACAAAGAAATTATCTTCTCTGTAAAATTTTGTGTCTTATTTGTTCTTATTGTTGAACAAAGAAGCTTTTTTTTTCCCCCACCCAGGAAATGTGTCAGTGGTAGTTTCATATGGCTACAAGCCCACAGACTTCTAAAATGAAAATAGTAACTGGAACACATTTAGCAGAGAAAAACATACAGAGAAATGAATTCCACCAGTGGAAAAGAATTGTATACACAAATTAAAAAAAAAAATCAAGAATGCATTTCAACATGAGTTATTTCACATTCCATAATCAATGCCAATAATTCCTACTTCTGCCATTATGTATTACAGATATTTCTTGTTCTGTAGATTTCTGTTGCACTGGAAAGTGAAGTGAATTAAACCCAAATTATTTATTTTAGCTTCCTCTAATCTACTTTTTAAGCATCAGAGTAATTTATATCATTTGACATTGGTCTTAAGGCAGCTATAAGCTAGAGAGGTTTTAAAGATCATTAAACCAATGGAGTACCCTCAATGAAAATACAGTGATAAAGCCTGTGCCATTTTGTTTGCCTTCTTTGGAAGCACTGGTATATTGAATGATCATCTTACAACTGCATCTCATGTGTTGTTTACAATATAAATTACACTGAAATTCAGGCAATTAATACAAACTCCTTACAGAGTCAAAGATGCAAACAGCAAGATGAAGCAGCAGAAAATCCATCAATGCTGCCATTTTTTTGCTGCCTTTCTGAGTCATTGCATACAATTCCTCACAGTCACAAGTACCTTGCAAACAGAAGGCATGTGAGAAGCAACCAAACACTTTTCTGGATCTCATAGGAAATATCTGATCTGCAGCGTACAAGGCTTCAGAATGGTGCCTTTTGGGTCAGCTCTGCACTATAGATACAAATAAATTCCTCTTAGTCCTCTTAGAACTTAGGGCTCTATAAGGCTATTGCATTATTTTTTTCTTATGTCGAATGGAAACTGTCGGGAAAAATAGTACTTTCACTGGTTATTTTTATTTTAAGATTGCAATAATAATGGTAATCATTGTAAAACGTAGTGGCATCCTGTATTATGGAGCTGTGGGAAGCTATGTCCTTCAGTTTTTCTGTTTTATACCAGTATTGCATGTCAAAAAACCTGCACCAAAAATATGTAAGGCCAAGAATTTTCCAGCCTGATAGCTAACCAAGTGTATATATGACCCATAATCCATTACTTGTCCTAGTGGACTACTACCCCAGTAAATAAGCAAGCTTTAGGCAGTTAAGTGCTTCCCTGACAACCAATCCTGTCAGATCTTGGAAGCTAAGCAGGGTCAGCCCCGGTTAGTACTTGGATGGGAGACCTCCTGGCAATACCAGGGGCTGTAGGTTCTAGTCCTGAGGACTTCACTGTCACCATCCAAGCTTGCTGGGCCATGGCAGATGAACCTTACGAGTTAAAGGGTGGGGCCAGTTCTGCGCACGCTGTGCCTCACCTAAATAATCCATTGTGCAGGCTGGAAGGACACACCCATGTCAGTAGAGCTCTTCCCAAATCTTCAGTTGCGAAGCCAAGCCATACATACATACATATAGGCAAACTTTAAGAAGAGCAACTGAATGTAGCCCAGGGTGGGAAAATCCACTAGCCCAGAGCTTAACTCCCTGTTCTGACAAGTAGGAGATCTTAGTTTAGTTTGCTGCTATCTTAGCAAAAGTAGGAGAAAATTTGTATTTCTATTATAAATGAACTTTTGGGTTGCTGAACTGTTGGTGTAAAGACTGGCATCTTTCTTTCTTTGGAGGAAGCGATTATCTAATTGAGGAGGTCCATGCCTTCAAATCCGCAGCAGAAGAAGATGTCTCCTTCCTGTGCAGAGATTTGCATTTGAAACCTGGAGAAAAGCAAATCTCACATCTCCTACAATAAGCATCCAACAGTGTACTACTGGCCTTTGTGGATCTCATGCTCAGACTCCAGGTTGACATTAACATTTTCCAAGTGTTAATGCCAGTTTTAAAAAAAATTGTCATTGCTGCTTACTTCTAGCTAGTCATTCTTCTTCACTTTACTCACTCATTTCTCAATGTGAATCATGTAAGTAGGACTCTCATGTGACTTCTGCTCTGAGTACATAGGTTACCATCTAAGGTCTTGTTCTGTAGTATTAACGTTAATTTACATAGGAGAAAAGAATGATGTTGTCCAAACTAAATATCTTCTTTTTAAACTGCATGGGACTACAGATAAACTAAATAAAGTCATATCTCTTATTTAATATCTTTTTGATGCAGGATCCATGTATCTTTTATGTGTATGACTAAAGCAAAACTGAGCATGCTGTTGCACATCTAATGAGTCATGCTTGAAACAGTTATAATTTCTAGCTTATTTTGGATCTTGACATCTAAACACTGGGATTTAGCAATCCCAATTCTGTTGTCCAGTCTTTTAAATTCTTAGTAACTGGAGCAAGCAAAAAATTTGTTTTATCTTGCTTTTAAGCCTATTTTCTTTACTGGTTATGTGATTTATAGATCAAATTTTTTAAAGTTTCAGTTATTTCATAATTTTACATTTCAAATTCTAAATGCTAACTTATAAAATAATTATGCTAGAACCTGAATGAAATGAAAAAGAGGTAGGGTGACACTGCCATATGATTATTTAAATAATTTTAAATATCATCTTTTACTTCTCAGTAAAGGTGCTGCATTATATGTCACTCTGAATGCCAATCTGCAGTATTTCATGTACATGTCAAATTATACTGCATGGATAGACTCTGGAGACTAGAAACACAGAAGGGCTTTTATCCAGATATTGTTTCACAATCCCTGTTCCAAACCATTTGTTCTCCTCTCCTACTTTTCTGCTTGTCTTTAAAACTGTTAAAATATGCATTTGCATATCTTTTTTTAAAAAAAAAAGTTACCTACAACATGTAAACAATACCTTTATACTTTGGGAGAGAAACAATGCTTCCACATGAATTATTATAGGCATTAGTGAGTTTTACAATACTCTCTACTAATAAGCCCTTGAATTGAGCCTTCTAAAACTAGATTAACTTCCACACAAGCTCTATGTCTACACTTTCTCTTACAGTAATTAATAAATCACCATTTACTTTTGTTATGACATCTTTATTCTTTATTTATGCTGAGTTTTATACTTGTTTTATTGTTAGAGAAAAAAGGAGGAAGGAGTGAGTCACAATACAATTGTTTGCCTTTGTTATTAACAATGTGGGAGTGTGGTTACATCAGAGTAATATATCACTATGAGAATTAACACTGAACTAGTTAAACAGTGAGGTGAAAAACAATATTGCCAATTGAAAATACCTTAGGACTTTTTTTCTTGAGTTCTAAAATTAAGACAGAAAAATATTAGGTAAATGACCTTCCATACCACTGTTGTAATGTCTGGTTTTGATGGCTTAGTTTATAAAGATATCAAAGACTGAAATGGCTTGCCAGACGACTCTGCTAAGTGAAATTCAGGGCAGACTTCTGGCATGGGATCCAGGTTGACTCCATTTGTACACATGGTTCTGCAGCCTGAGCTGTAACCATGCTTCACAATGTCTGGGCAGCAGACTGTTGTGAAGAGTAGTGACCATCTGTGGGGAAAAAAAGATAACTTTTTGTCCAGAAATTTTGCCCTCTGTGAGCTGTAGGATGAGCGGTGTTCTTACAATATCTACTTCCATTCTCAAAAAGAGGGAAGGAGCCCTTCTAATAAGCCGTCCACACCAATCCATTGTCCAGCTACTCAGACTTAGAGCAGATGCTTGTGTAACCAGAGAGCCATATGTTCAATGACCACTGCCCTGATGCATTTTGGGGTTGTTATTTTTTTTTTAAATCAGACATTCAAAAATCTCCAAAGAGAAATACTGCTGTCATTCAGGAAGTGTGGAAATAAGGAAAAATTGGACCAGGCTATAAAATTCTGGCTTGACTCTGAGAAACAGGCATGAATGTGCACATAAAGGGGACACATTCTTGAAGATGTATTTACTTTTTAAGCGTTTTACTTAAGGAAATCATAAGCTTAAAATAAAGCAAAGGAAGATTAGAGTATCAGCTGATGCTTAACAGTCAAAACTGTATCAAAAACTTAATTTTTGTCAGCCTTGCTCTTTGATACTATTTTCTTCCCTGGAGTTTTGTCTTCTGAGTAAAAAGAGAAACCTTTCAAAAAAGTGAAGAAATAGTAAGATGTAGTAGCAGCAGACAACAATGTCCCCAGTGAGAATCTTTCCGTCATTGTCAGTTTGATATAGAGAAAATTATTCTTCATTTATTATTATTCTATTTGCCTTCTGTTGTTTTGAGCCAGTCATTATTCCTTAAGATAGATACAAACAAGTAGCTGATGTTTCTGCCTTTATAGTACATCATTAATAACGATCAACAAATTTTCTAATATTTATGTATCTTTTACAATATGAAATTTCAAATGCTGGATATTATCTGTACATCTAGCTTGTTTGGAGTAAGGCTACTCATTCTGAAGGTTAGACTCTAGCTGGAGTTTGACAATACAGATTTGAATGGAAAAATGGCCACTGTGAGTCCAGGCTGAAAAACAGACTGCATGGAATAATCAAGTGCCTTTCCTAATTTTTATTCATAAGCCTCTGCAAAAGCAGTACCAGAAATCTAAATGTTTCCTGAAAGAGTTTGATCTCTTCCCCTCACCATGAAGCTTCTGCTGCCAGTGGGTTAAGTGCAACAGAAACAAATACCAGAATCTTCATCCAAGAGTCTGCACATGTGATGGAAATTGGAGTGCTTGTGAGAGGAAGAATAATTATATCATTTGTTATTTGTAAAAATTGGTAGAATTTTAGTTTGATAAAGAGACACCAGATCTTATTTTTTAAAGCATGTATGTTGAAAATGTTTGTTTGGAAAAAATGCAAAGACTGACAAAGGCTTGTATTTCCAAGAAAAATAATCTGTCTCTGAAAGCGTCCAGAATATAGGGCCTATGTACCCAGACAACCTCTATTCAAACAATGAGAACTATCAGCCATAGCAAAGTGATAATAATGAAGGTCCTAGAATTGCCTTGAGGTTGCTCTAAGATGTTGCCAGAAGAAACTCAGTATATGCACTATTATTAAAGTCACCATTACAATGTATCTTGGTTTTAAAAAGTAGGTGGAGGACTAGGTGACTTAATAGCATAGCAGATGCTGAGATATCTTGTTTACAGTACTTGTTTACAGAGAAAAAGGCGTATTTGGAATTAAACAGTCCCAATCCAGAATGGGCAATAAAAGTGTATTACTAAAATTTCTATTCTATTTGTTTAGCAAAGAACAAAATTTGTCTCTCAAAATACTTAGGAGTATTCACTGTTTTCACAAAGGCTTTCTTAGGAGCTTCATCATTTATGGCCTTTGCAAATTAGCCTCTGAGTTATCCATTTAAAGTGAAAGAGAAATATACTGCCAGGTTTATGTTGATGATAAAACCCCGTTCTCATTTTTATAAGACATGGAACATTCTTAAAGCAAAGTCACTATTTAAAAGTAACTCCTCTATGATAGAATTTAAACAGATAGAGATAAAAAGAGCTGAATATAAAGAATATGAAGAAGGAATTCAGAGGAAATCTTAAGGAAGGAATCTGTCACTGCACCAGCATGACTCACTTTACTATTGCTATTTTATCCCAATTTTTAGTTAATTTAAAAATGTCTGATTAGAACATAACTGTAGGAGTGACAACACCAATATCCTTTTGCTGTTACTACCCACAAACCAATTTCTGGCACTTGTCTGGCTAGTACAGTTAAAATCCTGAGAAGCCAAGATATTTATAAGCTGTCTTCAATGTTAATATGAATAAAAATGTGGCATATTTGTCATAAATATTTCTTACTAAGTTACATAGGATGAAAGGAATGGATCAACTGTGGTTAGTGTTGGTGACTTTGGACTACTATTTATAGCAAATGCATTTTTTTTACCTAGTCTGTCCATATGCAGGAAACATTTCCTGAAAGAAACCTGCTTGGTTTCTGCTTCTAAAGTATGAAGAACACAAACAAGCAGCAATCTTATCTTCTAGCTTTAATTAGCAATTGAACACATGAGAAATGTAATCCTAGGTGACAGAATATATTTAGGTATTCCAGAAACACATATATTGTCGTCTTACTTAGTTGAAATAACATATGAAAAGAGTCATGTGAATAAATACAAACTGTATTTAAACCAAAGTAAATATGCCATCCATGAAGCTGCCATAGAAAATAAAAGAAAAAAAGAGACAACCAATGTTAACTTCAGTTACTGTGAGTCCTGAGCTCCAAAGATGATTGCTCCTCTTTCTGACTCTAAAGTCAATGCAAGTACTTATTTATAGGCAGTGCAGTTAAGGACTACTGCCCTACCTTATGGGAAGGCTGCTGTGGATGGATTTTAAAGAATTGAAAGACATTGATAAATATTCTTCAGGAAGAAAAGTATCATCTCTGGTCAAAGTCCAATAAAATCCTGGGAGGACTTGGTGTGTAAAAATACCTCCTGTTGCAATTGATGCAAATGAAAACAGAAGCTTTCCTTTTCAAAGATACTCATGACTTGAATGAGTCAGCTGTTCACTGGGTGAAGCACTGGCTGGATGGCCAGTCCCAGTTAGTGAATAAAGTTACATCCAGCTGGCAGTCAAACACAAGTGGTGTTCCTCAGGGTTCTGGGACCTGTTATATTTAATATCTTCATTGCTGTCATGGCTGAGGGGATTGAGAGCACCCTCAGTCAGTTCTCAGACCACATCCAGTTGGGCAGGAGTATTGATATCCTGGAGGACAGGCTGGATCAATGGACTGAAGCCAATTGTCCTTCACTTGGGTCACAACAACCCCATGCAGTGCTACAGTCTTGGGTCAGAGTGGCTGGAAAGCTGCTCAGTACAAAAGGACCTGGAGGTGCTGATCAACAGCTGACTGAACATGAGCCAGCACTGTGCCAGGTGGCCAAGAAGAGAGCAATGGCATCCTGACTTGTATCAGAAATAGTGTGGCCAGCAGCAGGAAATGGCCTTAAGTTACACTAGCAGAGGTTTAGATTGGATATTAGCAAAATTTTTTCATTAAAAGGATTGTTGAGCTTTGGAACAGTCTACCCAGGAAAGTGGTTAAGTCTCCATCCCTTCAGCTGTTTAAAATATGCATAGATATGGCACTTAGGGACATGGTTTAGTGATGGACTTGGGAGTGTTGTGCTAATAGTTGTACTAAATTATCCTAGAGGTCTTTTCCAACCTAAATAATTCCATGATTCTATAAGATGGTTGCTTCTGCCATCCAGCATCTTCACACGAGACAGATCATCATCTCAAGGGATGTTAGCTTTTGCTGTCAAGTAGTTGCTTTGAAAACGGCAGAAAGAGTGACCATCCCCCTCAGACATTTTTTTTCCACTAGTGTAGGTATAATTTACATGCATGTTTAAACAAGTATACCTGTGGGAAATATAAGTGTGTTACAGGAAGGCAAAGGAAGGGAATGTATACGGGGCAATTATTGCAAAAGACAAGAGTAATATATGATTTAGCTTCTTGATGAACCCCAGTATTGCTTGCTAGCCTGCTGCACTTACATTTAGCAGCTCCAAAGGGATTATCAATAATGCAGTTCAAAAACAAAGTAAAAATAATGTGTCCTTAGATTTCTTAATAATTTTATTATTATTACAAAATTGTAATAGAAAGAGAAATAAATTCTTAGACAAACATTAAAATGGAATTGAGAGATGGCATCTTTCTACAGATCAGTGTAAATGTCATTGCAAGCATGAAAACATTTAAAAATGTGGAAGTGCATTGTTACATGATTTCTGCCCTAGTACAAGAGAGAAAATTCAAATATATAACTTTAGCCTTCTGGTGTTAATTGTGCAATGTTCTGGGCACCCTACTTACAGCTGTTTATGAAGTTGTGATAGAAATGACTCAATGGAGAAAGCTTATTCATTCAGCAGAGAATAATTCAGTGAAAACTACTCATAGTGAACAGACTTTTGCTGAAGCTATGGCATGCCCTGAGGGAACTTTCATTGGTTTTCTTCCCTAAGGCAGAGACTGTAAGGTTGTTGGTGCTGGCATCTCTGTAAAGGGTTGTGTGTGGATGATCTCATGGCCATGAAAATGTCTCAATTTCCAATTGATAGGGAAATGTGAATTGTTTACCTTCAATTATACATAACCAAAGGGCTCCTGTTTCTTCTTGCTTATGCAAATGACCAAAGAAAAAGAGTTAGTGAGTGGAGCATGTTACAGTTGTCCTGGAAAGGAAAAAAATGGGAGCCAGCATAGAGCTTCTGCAGAATAAGTGGAAAGCTGTAAACTTCACTATAGATTTATGAACCAAAATATACATTTCTTGGCCCATGATTTTTCTGAAGTTGTAAAATCATGTATTTCCCCTTTCCAGAACTGCATGGAAAATACTGCTAATTCAAAAACTAGATTAGTATTCCATTTTGTGAGGAATATAGACTAAAATTAAGCAAATCAGATGGATATTCTTGTTCAGGAAAAAGTAGATACATTACGTGTCAGCTGAAGATATTTTAGGGAATGCAAGGGGTTTCAAACCCAAGTTTCCATTTCTATGTATGTATTGCCATTGGTGTTAAATAAAATCCTAATTATGTTGCTAGCAATTCATTTGCTAGCACACAGATAGAATGCAGTGTTGTGCTCATACTGAACATGCCTAGCTTTGAACATTAACTCTTCTGTGGGATTGCAGAACTTCAAAAGTTTCTAGGTCTTAGACCAATGTTAGAAAAATTGCCCCATAATGCAGTTCTCCACTTCCTTATCTCTCTTCCTCAAATCAGCAACAGATTTTTAGGATTTTATGTCTAGAAAGTGTTGTGAAGTCTTCCCACATTCACACCCTGCTACCGTTTAAGACTGAAATCTCGTAAGAGAATTCCATCTCTGCTAAATCAAAATTTATATAATTGACTTAATGGCTGAGCCAAGTGGTTGCTCCATACTCACTGTCTTCTGTGTGAACAAGATGACAAACCCAGCGATATCACGGGAGTATGATGGTTGCACATTTTATTAGAAAGATCTATACTACAGAATATAAACTGTACACTGTAGAGTCTAATTTTCTCTAATTTTTATCATTTAAGAAAACATTCTTCCTTGTATTCCATCACACTTAACTGAGAAATATAAACCACTGAACAGACTTTCTCATGATCAAAGAATTTAATACAAGAAAAAGCAGGTAGGATTTAAATTACACTGTGGATTTGAGAGAAACTTTTAGAACTTAGCATACTGCATCAGCTTCTAAGACTTGGGCAACCTTGCTTTAGCAATTACTTTTTTTGCAATTCTTAACTATTTCTTCTGTCCTTACCTCTGAAAATGTAAGGAAAGTGTTAACAGGTCGTTAAAATACTGGGACAGAAATGCTGGAAACTTAATCTATATTGATGTGTAAGGATAGGGGGTTGAAAGATATTTTTCGTGATTTATTATTGTAAATCACATTGGTCCAAACTCTTAAAGTAAAATATACAAATATTTGACAGTGCCCAAAACCTACCTTAATTAAAATAACACCCTTTCTAGGGTAGGCTGGAATACAGATATATTTGTTTTGGCTTCAGAATCTTGAACTTCTCTTTTAGTAACCTTTTTGTCCCACTAAAGCATGCAATAAAAAAGAAAAATAGCTTTATATAGCAAGGTTCTTGCTCAACTTCTGAGGTAATAAAAAAGGAGGTCATAGGTGACACTTCTATTTGTGTTGCCTTGTTTAGGTTATGAATCAATATATTTTTATTTCATGTAAAACCACTGATTAAAATCATCAAACCCAAGCAACTTAGCTTGCATTCAAGTGATTGCAATAAAATCCAGTCTTTTGCTTTCTCTAGGATTGGTCAGCTCTAACATGAACTGAGCAAAACATTTGAATACTTCATTCTTATAAGATGTATTTATTTCAGAGAAACTCCAAAGTATTTATTTTCTCAGTTCTTTTGCTCTTCATTGCACAGATGAAAATAAAGTCAGATATTGTATGAAGGAACATGGGTGAGCTGCTGTACTGGATAAGGTTTTGTGTACATTTTGAGTCTTTGAGAACCCTTTGTCCTGTTCTCAAGGGAAGCAGCTGTAACACCTGGCATATCACTCTAACTGTGCTCGAATTTGCCAGTCTTTTTTCACTTCAAACCAAGACATATGTGAAATTATTTATTTATTAAATTTTATTTTGTTTTTAGAGACTTACTGATAAGTTTCCTCTTTCTGGCCAGTTAATGAGTTAGGTATCACCTGTTAATTCCCCTTCTAATTAAGAATATATTTTCATGGCTTGAGCTAGCTAGTCATGATATCCAAGTATCAACTCCACCTTTCAGTCTGCAGATAGATTGTTCAATATTCTGCAGTAAAGGCTGACATGCATCACTCACTGAGCTATTCTTAGAAAGACAAAACTACAATGCCCTAAGGAGATTACCACAGTTATTTCTACCGTGTCTTCATGTTAATGTAGAAAATTACTTAAAGTAGCAAGAAATAGAGGATAAAGGTACTCCTCTTTTTTCCCTGGAGCTTACTACAGTTATGGTTATTTCTTGTAACTGCTTCGTGGTCCCTAAAGACACCTCAGCCATGATCCAGAACACACCAGCAAATCACTAGCTAACACTGGAGAGGGAACAGGCTAATCATTTTCTTTTTTTCTATCAAATGTGACTTTGGGACAAAGGAGAAAGAAGTTAAGAAAATCACCTCAGGCAACACTCTGAATTGTACTTATGCTGATTTGGCTGAAAATGCCAGGAGGAAAAGCAGAAATAATGGGTCAGAGGGCTTGCAGACAAACACTGCTTTAGTCTAAAGGGACAGATCAGCAGGTGTATAGCGAAAAAAAATGCTAAAATCTAATAAGATACTATTGTCCTGATCCTGAACAAAGTCAGTTTATACTTCTTTTACAAAGGTTAGTTTGAGGATAAGGGAAACAAACTTCTCCCTCACCTTTGCTGTAGGCAACTGGAGCTGCCACACATCTGGTACTTTTTCATTACACTGAAGTGCAAAGTGGGAGGTGAAAAGGCAGAGGAGGAGTTTTCCAAATGTTTTTCAGGTTAGGATATCACATAATAAAGGCCTGGAAGACAAATGGGAATTTCCAAGCTGGGAGCAGTGAAAAGCCATATGGATCCTGTACAGGCCTTATTTGCCCAATTACTGTTTTTGATACTACACAGCAACAACAACAATAAAACCACAGTCCAAAACTCATAAACTACAATCTCCTGTATAAGGACAAAATCACATCATATAACTGTAGGTGCTGACATTCAGGCAGGGGGATTTGATTTTTTTTGATTGAAAAAGATGTAAACCAGATAACAAATATAATGTTATTACAGTCATTTATATGTCCTAAAGTGCCCTTCACTCATAGTATCTCAAATGGTTCAAACAAAGAGATTTGGAGGTTAACTAACTAACTAACTAACTAACTAACTAACTAACTAACTAACTAACTAACTAACTAACTAATTTTGTTTTAGCAGAGAGTTCTGGAGGACTCGATTTTCCCTGTAGAACAGTGATCCCAAGAGTGGTACAGACTTTTCAGTTGCCTTCAGCTAACAGAGGTGAATCCTCCCTTGCACCACTCAGAACGTAAGGGTTTTCCCTGACCAGGCTACTGTTGCAGTTTCTGGTTTCTGGAAATCTTTGGAACAGGCTCAAGTTTCTGAAATTCTTTGGAATACTATCATTTTCATGATAGGAAATGGTCTGTGGGAGGTAGGTATGAGTACATCCTTACAAACTTTCTGCCTTTGGGAAGCACTTCTGCTAGTGTACAAATAAAATTGATGCATTTAGATATGGGGTCTAATTTGGTGTCATTTTGTGAGGAGATTTGCTTTTGTGTGGCTCATTCTACATCTCTTTGCCTAGAAGAAGTAACATCTGTCCTTTCTATTTTCAACTGCAAACCAAAATCCATTTTCTGACTTTCCATTGCATTTCATCTGCAATTTCTGATGAAATTTTGTGATGATCTGGTCTGAAGAAATCAGGACCTGGGTCACTGAGCCCTAACACTAAATTTTTAACAGCCATGGTAAGGAGTTAATTAAAATATCTTATTTGTGCCCACTTCCCAAACCTGCAGCCCCTAAGGCATCAAAAGGATGCTGAGAAGCACTTAGGGATGTTGGTGGATGAGAGAGTCAGTGATGTGCAAATACAGCTGAGAAAGCCAAGGGTATCCTCAGCTACATCAAAAACAGCATGGCCAGCAGGTCATGGAAGGTGATTTTGTCCCTCAACAGTGGTCTGGTGAGACTACACCTCAAGTATTGCATCCATCTCTGGGCTTCCCAGCACAGAAAGGACATTGACCTGTTAGAGAGAGTCCAGAGAAGGGCCACCAAGATGCTTAGAGAGATGGAGCATCTCTCCTATGAGGAAAACATTGCTCAGCCTTGAGAAGAGAAGGCTTCAGGGTGACCTATTTATGGCCTTCAAGTACCTGAAGGGAGACTACAAGAAATCTGGAGAGGGACTTTTTACGAGGACGTGTAGTGACAGGATGAGGGCTTTAAATTGAAGGAGTGTAGGTTTGAATTAGATTCTTTATTGTGACGGGCAAACTGGACCTGGTTGCCCAGAGAAGTTCTGGATGTCCCATCCCTGGAAGTGTTCAAGGCCAGGCTGGATGAGGCTTTAAGCAACAGGGTCTAGCGGAAGGTGTCCCTGCCCACAGCTGGGTGTTGGAACTAGATGATCTTTAAGGTCCCTTCCAATCAAAACTATGATTCTATGATTCTATGATTAAGCAACCCACAGAAATGGCTTTGACAGAAGTTACAGATAGATATTAAAAGGTGGGCTAGGTTTTATGGGCAAAATATCTGGGTTTTGTCTGTTTTGCTCAACAAAAGTTTGTGAATGACCTAAAAATGGAGGCAGAAGTAACTAGTTTCTACCTAAAGCCACTATGTATTGCCAAAGTGGGGTAAAAAGATCTCTTATAAAAAAGAATGTGACCTACCAGGAACATGTATAATCCTCTGTTACAGGAAGGCACAGTCCTTTGAAGTCACTGATGTTGCATTCACTTGCATTGTGACTATGTTTCCAGAAATTTGCTTTTACAACGGAATCAAATGTTTATTAAATGTGTTCAGACTGTAAACACATTGTGTTGACAAAGATAACATAAATTTTCATCAAAGCAGCTCAGTCACAAGCTGTGTGTAAAAGCAGACAGTTTCAAGTCAACCCTTTTTCAAATGTTTAGTTTCTGGACAATGTTCACAGCTTTTAACTGCTGCTCTTTTTAATTTAAAATTCTGAAGTGTACTGCAGTACATAGAGTAAAACACCATAATAACATTTTTGTCAGAGTTTTCTCATGGATCACCTTCAGCTTCTCCCAGAAATGAACAATGTTTTATAAGTCTTATTCTTTGATCCTTGAATGATTTTATTTTGTACAAGTGTTTTTTGATGCATTCCTATCTTTAGAAGAGAAATGGGATATAACCACAACTGTGCACCATCTGGGAAGAATACAGCTTCAGTAAACTGGCAACAGATTTCTTCTGCTTGCAGCTGCACAACACAGTGAAATTTTGGCTCCCTCCTTGCAACCCAGCTCCTCCCAGTGTTTACCAGATGCTGAACATCCTCAAAAGGGGATACTTAGTTTTGAGCAAGGAATGAAGGAAGGAATACGTGACTGTGGAAAGTTATGCTAAATCTTTATCTGAACTGGGAACCAGTTTCCTTTAGGGAAAAAGTGTACTCACATGATTCTTGAAAATGGCCTGAGGGAAGATGCTAAACAGTGCAGTTCACTTTGTCATTTTTCATGAAGACAGACAGTACAGATTATTTATAATTTACTGAACTGATTTTGAGCTCACCTGTGTTACCCCAGAACCACAGATCACAGAAGTGAAAATGCTTTAACTCCCATCCCCTGTGCATAGCTTTCTATAGAGGCAGTAGTCTCTACAGAAACAATCCAGTTATTTTGTTGTATTTGACAGACTTACAACCATCATAAACAACATGAAATGACCTTACTATGAACCATTTTGGCACCCTGCCCTCTCCTGCCTCAGGTCAGACTGAAGATGGGTTGAAGTTCAGCCTAGATGAAGAAAACACTCAAGTGAACATGCTGAAAGCTTAAAAGCGGTCAAGATTAAGGGCCCTTTGTTTGTCAGAGGTTCTTTAAAACCACATTTTCCAATACCAAAATAGGTTCTTTATAAGTCAAAACTATTTCCACAATTCAGGAAAAAAAAAAGAAAAGAAAAAAAGTGTTCTGAAATTTCCCTATACAGATTTCTTTTAAAGAACGTATTTCACTTTCTCTGGAATTGTGTTTTCTTTGGAAATTTGAGCTAATTATAGTAAAGCTACATCAAGTCGATGAAATCTAGTCAGAATACAATGCTTTTGCACTTTCAGAGTGCAAATTTTTTTTGTTGGTTTTGTTGATTTATGGGATATTTTTAAAATATCTTCATCTTGATTGGCAGTAAGACATTTTCCTGGTACTTTAGATTGTTTTAGCTGGAGAACTGAAGTACTGAATTACAACGTAGTTGAGGATGGAAGGCAATTCTGGAGGTTCTACCAGTCCAAACCCTCTACTCAAAGCACAGTCAATTCAAGCAGGTTAATTAGACGTCTTTTCTTATCTATGGTAAATAACTTTGCTTAAATAATCTATTTTTTAACATATAAATTTAATTGGGGGAAAAAAATCAAGTCAGAATAGATTCACATGACAATGCAGTAGAAAGGCAGTCAAGATCCAGCTTTCATACATTTTCTCCTTCAAGTACAAAGTAAACCAAATGTCACACTTCACCTGGTACAGTGCAATTGCAAATACAGAAAGATTTATTTTCTTTGGACTAAAGACTTAAATATCTAGTAACACCAGCATTCATTGATCAGGTCCCTTAGATATATGGGCTGCAATTTCAGTAATCCTCTGTGCTGCTTGTGTTGAATAAAAAATCATACTAGGCCTTGCATACACATGGCATGTTGAAGGGCTGACTCCAGTCAGACATGTAGGGAACAAGAAAGTAGATTTCCATAATCTCTCTGTGCAATGCAGCATTCTACAGCCCACCTTAAACTGTGGGTTCATACAATCTCTCTGTCCTGAGGCAACTCAGATACTGCAGAACATGTCAAAATGGGGAATAAAAAGCAAATGAAGTCTAGTTTAGATGCTAAGTTCTGTGATGTAACTTAAAAGTTTCAAAATATCAATGTACCAAATTTAAATAAATCTGCTGAAAGCTTCTATGCTTATACTCCATTTCAACATGTCCTGAAAACACTGGAATTCTGCCACTAACTTCACTAGGAACAGAAACTGTCACTTTAGAGGTTACATCACCATCTGTTTCTCTAATACCTCTGTGCGTATTGGGACAGGGTAATTTCTATAGAATCCATTGAAAATTTCATTGAAAGAGAGATAAGGGATATAAGTTTGGCTATTTATGAGGATTTTAATTTGTCTAAACTGTAAAGCAAGGGGAATCCAAAATGTCAGCTTACAATGCTTCAGATCTGTCCTTTTAAGTCGCATCTACTGAGATCATACTTCTATTTCTGTTTATTAAGACAACTCTGCATTACAAAATAGTATTCATTCATAGTTATGCCATATCTCATGAGATTCTTGAACTTCCTTCATTTGTGTCAGATATGTTCCAAAAATACTGAAATAAGACAAAATATAAGATCTGCCAATATTACTCACTTTTATATTGTCTATTTTGTTATTTATTCTACTGTTATTATTCAAACAGCACACTTCAGACTAAAAAGTTTTAAGGGCAGTTGAAATTTTTAGAATGTTGTCAACAACATTTGTCTTTGGAAATAGCTAGAGAGAAATCATCATTTTGAAGGGTTTACTTTCGTTTGTGCTGTAGCCTTCGCCATCTGTATCATTTTTTTAAATATATTTTTTATAACATTTATCTTCAGGAAGCCAAGAGATGAGTTTCTGACATAATCATAATGTAGCAACAGATCAGAGCAGGGACACATTGATATAGCACCCTGCAAATGTAAAACAAATACATTCCCTGTGCTCAGAACATAAGAAGGAGGCCTAAAGGGAAATAAATCTGCAGAAGTCAAAAGTTTTCTTTCAATAACTCTTTTAGATCAACAATTTTGGCAGTATCCTAGTCCCTGAAGAAGGTGAGGTGACAGGTGAGGAGACCTTTGGGATTCAAGGCACTGATAAAAAACCAAGAGGAAAAGCTACACATAGATTAAGAGAGGGAAAGAACACTGGTTTTTCTAGTGAGGCTGGTGAACAAATTGTATACCATCTGCAGTGCAGGGATACAAATAACTCAGAGAAAAATAGCCTGGTCTAAGGAATAAAATTTCTGAACAGGTTCTGGAAGTACAGTTTCATCAATTGTAAACAGGATTTTGCAGGACTGAAATAGTGACCTTTGATTTAATACTGAGAGGAATAACAGCTAGGGAGTATGGCAGAGCTAGTGCTTTCTGTGGTCTGGCTGGCTGCAGAAACACTGTTGGACAATGTTGAACAGACAGTCACATCTGCCCTGCCCAGCAGGAGGAAAGCCATGGGTATGTGGATCTCTGCAGCATTTAGTTTGAAGTGACAAAATGAAAAGCGTCAGGATGGATCTCTGAAACATTACAGGAAAGTCACTGTATACTACAGTTTAGGATCAAATAAAAGGTCATGCTGGCAAGTAAAAAAAAATGTTCTGTTGAAGCAAATATCAAAACAAATGCATTTCACTTGGTAACTTGTCCAATTTCACTGAAGCATGTGAGTGGGCAAGTGAGTTCAGAGCAGAAGTTTAAAGTATGCCTACCCTGATACCTGACTTGATGGCAGTAGTAGAGGCTGGATGAGGTTGCAGATCCTTGCAGAGACTGTAGGCACACTTATTCCTCCCTCTTTAAGCCTAGAGAGGAAAAGGAGAATGAAAAATCAAGAAACTGAGTGAGAGATAAAAGAAACAGAAGATAAAAAAGTACCAGATAAACCTCTGAGCAAGAATTGAACAACTGCACATATATTTTACACAGAGCCAAGTCTATAGTGAAGAAGAAAATAAAAGGAAATAGCCCTTGTTTTTTAGTGGAATTTTGTTGGACTGCAAAAAGCATTTGAGGATAATGTATAACAGATGGTAACTTAATGGGAAGGGAGACAGAAAGCAATTTACAGTATATAAACTGCTCTATGAAATATCAGGGCAAAAGGAAGTGCTGAAAGGATTAGGGGTAACTAGGAAATTATACAGAAAGCAAAGAAGCTGTGGATTGCTTTAGGTAAATGAGGATTTGCAGCTGTTGCCTGTGTTTTAGGCAAAAGATAAGAATATGCACTGAAAATAACATACATGCAAAAAGAGATGAAAGGGACAAAGGACATTAGCACAGGTGAAAAGTCAGTGCACAGATAAACAACAAAACTGTAACCTGACAGAGTGTTTGTAGAGTCCTGTATCTGAATCCCAGCAAAGAGAAGATTAGAAATCAGAAGAAAAACTACATGGGGATGAACCTATGAAATAAAGAAAAGTAATGAAATCTTATTTCTGGTACTTTCAAATAGCCAGTGTAAAGAAGCAAATAAGAAATGGATAGTACTAATAGTTTCACATGTAGTCCCCCTTCAACTGTACTGGGATACAACAGTGTTTTGGCTGTTGGGCACATGTGGAACCCCATGGAGCCACAAAATTGCTGTGGTACTTGGAGCATTAGGCCACACTTGACTCTTGAGAGGGTCATCAGACCAGAATCTCCACTAATCTTAGTTGTAGATCCAGTGTCTTGAAAGAAAATTATAAGGACCTCAAATCATGGTCTGTTGTTTCCTAGCAAGGTATTCCTAGCACATAGAGCTAAGATGTGCTGAGATAGGGAGCTTTGCTATTAGAGCTTCTCCATTTGTATGAATGCTTGAATCCATATTCACTGGACCAGGGAGGGCAACCCATTTATTAAGACACTAAATTAGGAGTGAGCATTAGCAAATGAACATTTGAACACTGGAAAAACCTTAGAAATCTTCCTGAGGTAGCCTAACTCAAGGTTTGAGCTCTAGTAAGAGAAAGTGTATGTAGATGTTCTGACATGAAGTGAGCAAACTGTAATGCCTAATGCCTAAAGACTGCAAAGGAAACCTAACACAAAACTACAGTGACAGTGTCCAACCACATGCATCCCTCTTGCTGAAATCCCTAACTGAGCAACATCCATGCTCTATATGCAACATAAGAGGAGAATGTATTGGGACATGAAGCTGGGAGGAGTGGCTGATAGCCTGGAGTGCTGTGCTGCTCTTCAGAATGACCTGGACAGGTTAGAGAGATGGGCAGAGAAGAATGGTCTGAAATAACAATAAAAAAAAAGCATGTGCAGAGTCCTGCACCTGTGGACCTGTATGGGCTGGGGGCTGACCTGCTGGAAAGCAACTCTGCAGAGAAGGAACTGGGGAAGGAACAAACTGTCCATGAGTCAGCAGTGTGTCCATGTGGCCAAGAAGGTCAATGGTATCCTGGGGTGCAGTAGGAAGAGCATTACCTGCAGGTCAAGGGATGTGATCCTGCCCATCTACTCAGCCCTGCTGAGGCTGTACGTGGAGTGCTGTGTCCAGTTCTAGGCTCTTCAGTACAAGAAAGACAGGCAAGTCCTGGAGCAGGTCCAGTGGAGAGCAACAAAGATGGAGAGGGGACTGGAGCATCTCTCTTACAAGGAAGGGCTGAGAGTGCTGGGCCTGTTCAGTTTTAAAAAGACATGACTAAGAGGGAACCTTGACAATGTGTATAAGTACCTGAAGGGAAGGTGCCAGGAGGCTGGAGCCAGGCTCTTCTTGTTGGTGCCAAGCAATAGGATAAGAGATAATGGGCAGAAATTGATGCACAGGAAGTTCTACTTAATTATGAGAAAGAACTTATTTACTGTGCAGGTGTCCACACACTGGAACAGACTGCCCAGAGAGGTTGTGGAGTCTCCCTCACTGGAGATATTCAAGAACCATCTGGGCACAATTCTGTGCTCTAAGATGACCCCACATAAGCAGGGAAGTTGGACCAGATGTGATTCCTTCCAACCTTACAGTTTCTGTGATTCTGTGATTCTGTGAATTATGTAGCATCTATGAACCCAGCCTGTGGAGCCAGGAGACCGTGTAACTGATAGACTATACCAAGGAAAATAGAGTTTTGTAAGTATTCAATTTTGGTATATACCTCGCCCAGCAACTTGAATTCAGAGTTTACACCTCTGATTCTTCCCCTGAAGTCCTCTGGAAGTCTTCTCTGGCCACAGAGGAAGGACAACAAGGAACTCACTTTTTAATGTAGAGTCCAGAGATTAAGATGGTTAATTATGATGTAATAACCTGCCTCACTTTCCTTTCTGCAACAGCATTTCAGGAGTCTGGAGAAGAAAGGATAGTATGAAAAAGGAAATGGATAAAACAGAATTCTTGTGCAAAAGAGGCCAGTTTTATTTAACTTTTTAAAATAGAAATCAATGTCTCGAAGGCTAATTATTTGCAAAGTAAAAATTTATTAAATTAATCAAAGTAACTAAAAGCAGAAAAAATTGTCAAACTGGAATCAAGCTGAAACACAAATAATGAAAAAAGAAGCCTATCATAAAATTAATTTCTTATGTCTGTAGTTAAGAATATCTTCCTGCATCTCTTGTATGCTGTTCAGTATTAATTTATCTGAATATAGCAGGAAATTAGTAAGGTCCAGCATGTGTCAATATCCAACTCATATTTTTGTGGGTCTCTATTCACTTCACTGCATCTACAAAACTCCTGCTAACAAGTAATATTGAATTATTGGGGTAGTGAAAACAAATTAAGGGCCATAAAGACCTGTAACAAAGCCTTGAGAATGGCACAATTGATATTAACGGTGTCCCGTAGATTCTCCTAAATTCTGGAACTAACTTGTCAATGTTAAAATGTCAAAAATAATTAATACAGCAGTTTAAGTTGCAGTGACAGTCTGAAAAGAACTAGAAGTGGCCTTTATCAACAGGTCTACTCAGCACTGACTTGTTTCTATTCACCTGGATACTGAAAACATACACAAAGATAACATGAAGGCAACCCCAAAATGCCAGGCAGTGGAAGGATTTCAGGAAAATATATTCCAAAGCTGAGAACACTACACTTAACAAAGAAAAACCTTAACAGTGCTTCTAAAGCACTGGACCTGAGGAAAGACATTCCTCCTGTTCTCCTCAGGGCTTTGATCTATGCTGGCTCTCACCAGCCCTCCCTAATGTGGAGGCCTGTAATGTCTTGGAAGGGTTTATCTCTCCTCATACCAGAGAGCCTGAAAGCCTCTATTGGAATGCAGGTGGAGAAAACATCCAACTATCTTTGCTTCTTCTTAGGCAGGAAATCTTTTCTAAGTGAAACAAGCTCTAATCTCCTTGTCATAAATCTTCTGGAAAGGGCATCTACACTTCATACCAATTTATTTTTTCTCTTTGACTCTTCAGTTCCTTAGGAGCGAAGCAGATTAGGTGGATCCCACTTTATCATGAGCATTCAATGTTTTGAGCAATGGATGCACAGTTGCCACTAGTGTCCTAATCCAGCCTGCTGGCACTTTGCAAATATTGGAGGTGAGCTGGAACAAAGTAAGAAAATAAAGTACAGTTTGTGATGGAGAATGACTATAAAAAATCCTTTAAAAGTAAGTATTTAAGAAGTTTACTTATATATGTCAACTGTAAAACTGTCTCAACTGTTAAAATGCAATGCCTTCATAGAAAGGTTAGACTTCCTGGTGAGAAACACATTTCAATTCTACTAACAAAAGTCAAGACTTATTATTAAATGCCATCATATGCATGATGTCATTTTTAACCTGAACAGGCATCCCGTGTTGTAGCATGGCAATTTAGCTATAGGGTGATTGTGGAAAAGGTCTTGTAGTTTTATAATAGAAAAATAAGGTGCTGTCAAGTTATGACTGTGATAAATACTCACTTATTGAAATTGAGAGAGGACAATGTAATTGAAGCAAAACTATTTATTAATATAAATGAGTCAACTGAGTTGGGTGTATCTCATTGAGGAGGCAAACCTCTCCTCAGAATGGATGCCCTTTTATACCCTTCCCCTGACTAGTGAAAACCCTTTCCCTTTGCCCATTGCCTGGGTACTCAGGAACCTACATCCTTTCCCACCTGCCTACCTTGCTTGAACCACCCCTTTACCTCCCTCCTTTATTTTATCTTCCTTTTTTGGACATATGCTCAATATCACCCCTCCTATTGGCTCTAACAACTCCTCGCACTTAAGCAATGAACATAGCTAACCTCCCTCCCTTTTCTGTCCATGAGGTCTTGTGGCTGAAGCAAAACATTATTTCATTTCTCACTGATTAAAGTGCATAAAGTGTCCAAGATGTGCTAGGCAATTTATGTAAAAAAACTGGAATTGTCCCAAAATGGATAGAAGGTTAAATAAGATAATGGCTCACAGACTGTTTTGTATCTGGTAATCTTTAAAGTTAACTTAAAGTTGATTTCTAATAACAAATGAAAACTTCTACATCATTTTAAAATAATCGTGGGCCTATCATTCATCTCCACAAAAGATGTAAGGGAACAGAAGTTCTGATGTCTGTATGAAGGATCAAGTGCAGGCTAGACAGCCTGGCATGACCCAGCCGAGAGCAGGCTGCTTCTCTGGAAGTGGAGCCTTCACATGTCTTTGCTTATTGTGCCATGTAGTCCTGAGGACTCATTGGCTGACGTCTAATTCCATTACATGTTCCTCTCGTAAGTAATTTTTCACATTTTTCTTTAATTGCTATGTTATATTTTGTTGCATTTTGTTTTATTCAATGTCAGATAATTGCTTTAGGTTTTTGGACCTAAAACTTTTTGCATAGAAAGAATGGATCATGGTTGCTTTGCATGATCTTCTTGGGCAAATAATTAGTTGGTCTATCTTGCCTTTCAGAACAGCAGATTATTTAAGATAAAAATTACTTTGACAGAAATATTGAATAATGAAGTATTCATATCAATCTTCTTTTATATTTTGAAGAGGCAAATAAATCAATATCTTATAATCCTGCATAGTAATCGGCAAATAAAGCTGGTAGATAGTGAATGCAGAAAGACTTCCCATTTATGCCAAAAGTGGTTTATGACAGTAATATATTATTGATATTCTGTCTACCCATAAGATTCAGATACTCTCAAAAATGGCTGAGCCCATATGTCCCATAAGTAATCTTCCTACTCTTCACAATGTCCTTGTCAGGCTTTCTGAAATACTGGCAAAATGGTAGAATAAAAATATCTGTAGAGTGGAAATCAGTTTAGTTGCATTCCTTCACAATTGCATGAAAGAGTTAAAATTTTCAATTTCTTAGTTATACCACTAAATTAGTCCTTTTCAGTTCCTTTCTGGAGCCTGAATGTACCTTCTTCTGAGGTTTTCTAAAATTTGTCTTCTTGTTTAGAAGGCCCTCTAGGCTGTTATTTCTGCACAAAACCTCCATACATCTAATATTCTCTCTGCTTCTTTCCTTTCCTTCCACTGGGCCTCACCATAGTGGTTTCTAATTTTTTCATTGCCCTGGGCTGCTGAAAATTACTTCTTAGAAAATTATATCCTGATGTATGTATTTCAATGCAGAGCAGATTGCTGAAATGCTGGTGTGAGCCTGCTGGTCTGGATTCCCTGCACTCGCTGCCCTGCTTGCTACATGCAGATTTGGTGAGCTGGGAGGGCATGGTGGCATGGAAGAGAGGGATGGGAGCACTGACAGCAAGTGGGAAGAGGGCTCAGTAGGATTTCAGTAGGCTTGAGAAAGATGGTTGTGTTATATTATACCAAAGAATTTTCTGGTAGTGTAATTCTTCATCAATGAGAAAGAACTACTTTGAATCCAATCTGATTCAATGCAAAAGTTAAATAAGAAATTGGCAGTACGAGAGCAGTCTCACTGGGAATAAAATATCAAATAAAAGCTCAGCTCTTGGTGGATTTTTAAGGAGGGTGAATGTGTACCCCTATTATGGGAATAAAGTATGAACAAATAGTGGTGAAGAACAGTGATTGTTAGAAAGAAATGATAGATGACTGCATAGGTTCATCAGTAAATACCAGTAACCTACCAAAAAACTTAAGAAGCAAGCAAGCAAACCTTGCTTGAGCTAGATATGATCTAACACAGCTTAAATATACCTAAAAGTAAAAAATTAGGATGATGACTCTAATAACTTTCTCAAGGAGCAAGAACATCCTCCACAGTATTCATCAAGTGCCTGCCTTGGTTAAGTGGACAGCTGGTGCTGCAAACAAAACTGTTTCCTGGTATTTTCTTATGACCTTATAGACCTCTAGTATACAATAAGATCTTGAGATAAATACCTGAAACCCCAGGATGAAACTCTCCAGTATCACAGCTTCCCCCAAAAACTAGTAATAAACTATTTACCAAGAGCTACTTTTAAAATTCTGCTGTGCTTATATCTATTTTTCACATGCTTTGGAGTTTTTAGAATCCTTCTTAAAAAAGAAAATGGTAGCCTTGGAGTAAATCTGTTGTGACTGAATTCAGAAACCATGGATTAAATAAACAAATTTGTACCCTTTCTAGTCTGGCAGTGGGATTATTTTCCTTGAAGAACTTCTCAATGCTTATATATAACCACTTCTATCGGTTTGAAGAATAACTCCTGTAAAGTATTTTCTCTTTCTATATGAAATTATTGTGAGAAGCCACACAGAGTCTAAATCAAAATCACTAATACAATCAATATAATTTGTTTTACTGGTTTCCACTGAAGTACAAGTCTTCATGTATGACTCTTTTCTTGTCCTTTGGCAATATTTTAAAGAAAATTGTCTGGAAAGATTGGCTAAAGACTTTTGCCAGAGTTAACATGAAAGAAAATTGAAGAGTTATGACACCGTTATGTAAAAACATAAAACTATAAAAATTTTGTTGCCTGTAGCCTTGAACATAAGATGATTTGCAGATAATCACTGTGTAACAATGAGAATTTAAGGCATTCCGTGAATGAATTTATGTAAATATTTTGGGTTCAATTGACACATTTTAAAAACAAAAATATTTGCAGCACACAACAGTCTTCAATAGCAAAAGCTGTATTCCTTTTGAAAGAAAATTATATCAAAAAATGTACTTCGGGTGCCTAATTTTCTCCAGATGGTAATTTAATCCATCTAAAATAAAGCCCCTAAAACATGTTTTAAGTGGATATATGCAGTAACCCAAATTTTCACATTACAGATCTGCTCCTACTGTCCTGAACTAATAATTAAGGTAGCCGTAGCCAAAGCAGGTGCCATTTGTTTGGTCTGCTAGGGAGAAATTGGAGGCATCTGAGAAAGTGGTGTAGAAGCAGTCTAATGATTCTTGCTATCCTTATGCTAGTTTCCATAAGGAATTCCATGCCTTGCTTTTTAAGGACAGTGTAATAGGGGATGAGTGTGCCCTTATGAGAGGTTTCTGTGCTCTCCAAGAGATCTGAGCAAAAGCAGACCTAGTCTTAACTGCCTATAAATTAATTGTGCTGCCTGGGAAACAAACAGGGAGGGGGTAAAAAATCCTGTGCAAATGTGGAATGGGGCAATTAATATGATGAAGACATGGTAGGTAGCTCACAACTGGACCACTGTACTAAATAAGCAGAGGCTCTTTAGGAAAGACAGGCTGTGAAGATGAGAGCTGGAGGATTGCATTCTCCATGAAGGAGTAGCTCACCTGTTGAAAACTTACAGGTCAAGATCAGAGCAGGAGCCACCCAGGGGATGTTGTGGCTACCATCTGCTTCAGATTGCCCAAGTAGCAGGGTGAGAAAATAGGCAAACCTTTAATAACTTGAACTCTGCCCCCCTAGTTGAAAGCTCTTGTTATCTTGGGGGACTTTAATCACTCCAATAGCTGCTGGTAGAGTAAAAAGCAGGGCATGTGATGATTTTTTTGATGTAGTTGTGAGACAGGCTGACAGGGAATGATGTTCTGCAGATTCTGCTACTCATAAAAAAAAGAAAAAACTAATTCTGCAACCAATTACAGTCATTGGGAACTATGAGTGCAGTGACCATAAGTTGAATTAAGCACCTAAGGGAAATAGGATATGTAGCAAAGACAACAAGTTTTAGGAGGGCAATCTTGGCTGCTTCAGGACTTTGGTGGTCAGGATCCTTTAACAGGCTGTCTGAACGAGCAAAGGAGGCAAGAGAGATAAATTTTCAGGCACAATCTCTTCAAGGCATAACAGTCTGATTTAATGAATAAAGAAAGAACGCAGCCATCACAGGAGGCCGTCTTGACCCCACAGATTACTCCTGAGCTAAAATGCTGAAAAGAAGCTTATGGAAATGGGATAGATAACCAAAGATGAATATGAAAAGTTATCTGGACATAGATGGGAGGGTCAAAGAACACAGAAAAAGCTGAGATGTTAAGTGTGCCCTTTGTCCCAGTCCTTACTAGCATAAGTAAACCTCTTTTCTGAGGTTTCCCATGCCTCCATGGCAAGCAGGAGTTTGGGAAGAGAAGGACTATCCACTTCAGGGGACAATCAAACTGGTGACCACTTAGATCTGCTTGATACACAAAAGTCCATGGGATCAGATCCTGAGGCATTTGAGAGATGACACAGCAAAACTGTTAGTCTTATAAAGGTGTGATGAATTGGTAGGTTTCCAATAACTGGGAAAACAAAACAAATGTCATTCCCATCTTCAAACAATGCAAGATGAATCTGGGAAAATACAGGCTGGTCAGCTTCACCCCTATCCCTGGAGGGACTACAGAACACGATTGAGTGTCCTGAGACATACAAATGAAAGGAAAAAAAGGCAAACCAGCACATTCACAGAGAGTGAATCATGACTGAGCAAACTGATGGCTTCTATTACGGCTGACTCACTGCAAGAGGGGGCAGGATTAGGTTTTGTGGTACCTCAGAATTGGCAGGCTTTTAAGCACAAACACTCCTACTGATAGTCAGTGTGAGGCAAAATGGCCTAAATGGATAATCTTTAAGGTGTGTGTAAGACATGGCTGGACTGCTGGACTCAGGGAGCCATGACCAATGGCAGTTAATGCCTGTCTTCACATGTCAGTATCTTCAGGATCAATGCTGTTGAATATCTTCATTATCTACTGTGCACATGCACCAAGTTTATATATGTAACAAAACTGAGACGGATGAGAACATGTTTGTTATTGATATACTGTCTGTCATTCACAGGGAGCATGACAGAAGCACCCTGAATTCCTGCAAAGATGAACACAAAGTCCTGCAGTCTTAAAAAACAGCCTCAGATGCCTAGGGACAGTGCTGCAAGTCCTGATGGGCAACAAACTGAACGTGTGCCAGTGCGCCCCTTGGGTAGCAATGGCTACCTGCACTTTTGTGCAGCAAAAGCAAAACTGAGAGCTTGAGGGATGTGTTTATTTCCCTCTACTCAGCACTGGAGAGGCCTCACATGAAATGCTGTGCCTAGGTTTTAGCTACCCCAGACAGACAACAGCACCAGGTCAACAGGCTGGAATGAGTCCAGCAGACCAGGAGGATGGGTAGGGTTTGGAAAACACAAAAGCCAAGGAGAGGCTGAGGGAACAGAGCATGCTCAGTCAAGAGCTGACAATTCTTCCTCTTTTCTACTCCACTACCTAAAGGGGACAGAATAGAAGATGAATTTATTTTCAGGTGTGTGCAGGAAATCAAGAAAAGGCAATGGTTGCACTTTAAATTCCAGGAGGCTTATGTTGTGATGTGAGAGCACTAGGAGAAATTGCCCAGAGAAGTTCTGGAACTTCCATTCTTGCTAATTTCAAAATTTGACTTGGTGAGACCCTGTGCAACCTAAACTAACTTTGGAGTTTTCCCTGCTTCAAGTGAGGAGTTGGAGTGGATGAACTCCAGAGGTCACTTCCAATATGTATTTCTTATGATTCTGTGCTCTTACTGAATCAGGGAAGTCTTGTTTTCTAGCTGATTGTTGTAAGATTTTGAAAGTGTGGAGGGTCAGAAAATTATTTTTAACTTTTTCCTTTTTTTTTTTTTGGTTGGTTTTTTTGTAGTGGATTCTTATGGTATGAAGTAGAAATATTTTTGTATGCATAGAACTTAATGTGGACCATAAAACTACTCCATCTCCACATCTTTAAAATATCTGCAATGTATTAGGCATCTACAGCGATCAACCTGATCATTCTGACAAAAAGTCATCCCTAATGAACCTGAACCACACTGTAAATATTTGAGTTTTCTAAGCTTTTTTTTTCTGAAATTATATGTTTTTTTACTTAATGCACATCTTGGAAATTATCTTCCTGTGCAGATAGGAAAATCACTGCTACTGCCTCTCTTTGATATCCTAAAATCTAACTCTTCCTCTTTGTATAAGAAAATTACTTAGTAAATTGATATATACTGAAACTGGAGATATGCTTGTTTATCAACAGCTTTTCTGAGAACTGGCTACTGTATACCCAAAAGCTCTACCTGGTGAAATTTAGTTTCCAACTTTTACATTGAGATACGTTTGTCTTTGTGTTAAAGAACAGTGCAGTCTCTACTTCTACTGAATTTGTACCCCAGAAGACATTTCTGGGATTGTGGGATTTCTTTGGTAAATCTTTTAAATATTCCACTTCAGAGGTCTGGGAAACATTTTTGGTTTTTTGTTCAGGAAACCTGTCTTGTACTTGAGAAATTATTCTTTGCTACAGCCAGAAGGAAGAAGAGTTAAAGTTTTCTTCACGTTACTGATGTACTGAAAGCTTGTATGGTTTTAAATGCATCACTGGTCACTCTTTCTACAGTCCCAAAAGTGGCCTTCTGAAACAGTCATATGTTCTTTTCTGCCTGTATTTCATTTCATTGATGCTTGACAAAGGACATTATGTTTATGTACTGTGGGTTTAAAGTGTGCCTTTATAATTGTAGTAGGCAGTTAGATGCCACCCTGACACCCAATCCTGTCAGATCTCAGAAGCCAAGTAGGGTCAGGCCCAGTTAGTACTTGGATGAGAGAACTCCTGGGAATACCAGGGGCTGTAGGTTCTAGTCTTGAGGACTTCACTGGCACTGTCCAAGCTCGCTTGGCCGTGGCAGATGAACCTTAGAAATTAAAGGGTGGGGCCAGTTCTGCGCACGCTGTGCCTCACCCAAAAATTCCACTGCACAGGATGGAAGGGCACACCCACATGGGGAGAGCCCTTCCCAAATCTTCACTTCCAAAGCCTAGCCATACATATAATTGTAGTGTTATTGCCTTTATCCTCTGTGGTAAACATTTATGAAAAAACACCTCAGCAGTTACTTCTGAGAGCTGATGAGTAGATAGATGTAGTTCTGGGACAGCACTGGGAATAGGGCTGAGTATGGTTAACCACCACCCTCTTGGATGCAACAATTCTGCTGCCTTTGCATACTGTCATGTATACCCCCTATATGTATGACAATTTATCACAAATTGGAAAATATATTTATGGAATGTATGGTAAATTCATTAACAAAATATTCAAACTTCAAGTGTGATTTCACAGTCAGTTTAGGGGCATGCATAAAATTGATAGGGTGAAGAAAATATCTGATGGGGCTGTGCATCTTATTTTCAGATGCTGAGATAGGATATTTGCCAGGAATTCCTTGACTGTATGACAAGCTGACAACAATTTTCTATATCCTCCTAGCAGCTCTTTTCCGTCTGTTGCCAACAGATGCCCTGGGTAACTCTGTACTAACTGAAGATTCATCTTGGGAAAATTTCTTACTAAAAAAGCCCAAGCATGTAAAAGCTTGTCAAGAAAGAAGGCAAAGGAACCAGGGGAGAATTGAGTAGCAGAGGCTAAAGTTGAGTAGCAGCTGCTGGATGGAGGAAGCTTAGCAGTGGATCCCAGCACCAGAAGCTGATATTGAGATTGCTCAGATTTCAACACAGGCAGTGTCACTAGAATAATTCACCTAGAGAATGGAAGAATTCGTCACAGAAAGGGTTGTCAGGCATTGGAACGCATTGCCCAGGAGGGTGGTGGAGTCACCATCCCTGGAGGTGTTTAAGAAAAGAGTGGATGTGGCACTTAGTCTAATTCATCATGGCTTGGCTTCGCGAACGAAGATTTGAGAAGGGCACTACCCACGCTTGCTGCAAGCGTGCTAGTGGCTAAAAAGGCCAATACGGGATAGGCAGGTCCAGTCACAAAAGGCACAGTGGAATGTCTCCCTAGGTGACACTGGCAAGGAATGGTTCTTTCTGCGTTGTCTTTTCTCCTCAAGACTGACTCTCCGTGCATTCTCAAAGGAAGCAGCAGCGTCGTGAATGGTGTGTCTCCATGAATCCCGATTGGAGGCCAGAGTGGACCATTGGTGGCAGTCAATATGACCAAGGCTGAGGTGTTGTTTCAGGGAGTCCTTGTATCTCTTCTTCGGGGCTCCTCTCTTGCAGCAGCCGGTGGCAAGTTCACCATAGAGCACAATCTTCGGAAGGCGGTGATCCTCCATCCTGGAGACGTGCCCTGCCCAGCGCAGCTGCGTTCTCATCAGCATGGCCTCGATACTGCTGACCCCTGCCTGTTCAAGAACAGACACATTGGTCACATAATCAGACCAGTGGATGTTTAGGATTGAACAGAGGTAGCGCTGATGGAAGCGTTCGAGAAGCCGCAGGTGGTGGCGGTAGATGACCCAGGATTCAGACCCATATAAAAGAGTAGACAGTACAATGGCTCTGTAGACACTAATCTTTGTACTTTTCTTCAGGTGTTTATTGGACCAGACTCTTTTATGGAGTTTTCCGAAGGCTCTGTATGCCTTTGCCAGCCTGTTCTCTATCTCTTTGTCAATCTTGCCATCTGAGGAAATGATACTTCCCAGATAGGTGAACTGCTGGACTGACTTAAGCTCTGAATCGCCTATGGTGATGTGAGGATGATGGAAGACTTCTTGAGGTGCAGGTTGGTAGAGAACTTCCGTCTTCTTCAGGCTGACTTCCAGCCCAAAAAGCTCAGCAGCCTCTGTAAAGCAGGATGTTAAGCGCTGCAGAGCTGCTTCTGTGTGAGCAGCGAGGGCGGCATCATCAGCAAAAAGCAGCTCACGGACAAGGTGATTCAGGGTCTTGGTGTGGGCGTTCAGTCGCCTTAGGTTGAATAGGCTTCCATCGGTACGATATCGGATGTAGATGCCATTTTCTTCATCGAGGTCTGCTGTGGCTCTTTGGAGCATCATGCTGAAGAAGATTGTGAATAGAGTTGGTGCAAGAACGCAACCTTGTTTCACACCATTGGTTATTGGAAAGGGCTCAGAGAGTGCATCGCCATATCTGACTTGTCCATGCTGATCCTCATGTAGCAGGATGATCATTTTGAGGAACTTGGAGGGACATCCTAAATGTTCCAAGATCTGCCACAGGCCTTTTCTGCTCAAAGTGTCGAAAACTTTGGTGAGGTCAACAAAGGTTACATAGAGACCTTTGTTCTGTTCCCTACACTTCTCGTGCAGTTGTCTGAGAACAAACACCATGTCTGTGGTGCTCCTATTGGCTCTGAAACCACACTGGCTTTCAGGTAGAAGATCTTCTGCAATAGTGGGTACTAATCTGTTCAGAAGTATTCTTGCAAGGATTTTACCAGCAATGGAGAGCAAAGTAATACCTCGGTAATTTGAGCAGTCTGATTTTTCTCCTTTCTTCTTGTACAGGGTGATAATGACTGCATCACGGAGATCTGGTGGTAGCTCCCCTTGTTCCCAGCAACGCACAACAAGCTCGTGGAATTTGGCATGGAGTGCTTGACCTCCATGCTTCCAGATTTCAGGTGGAATTCCATCGACCCCAGCTGCCTTGCCAGTTTTCACCTGCTGTATGGCCTTGAGTATCTCTCCCATAGTAGGGGCTGCATCCAATTCATGTTTCACCGGTTGTTGTGTAATGTGATGAATTGCTGAGCCTTGGACTACACAGTTGGCACTGAAGAGAGTCTGAAAGTGCTCAGACCATTGGTTCAGGATGGAGGTTTTATCTGTTAGAAGCAGTTGACCATCTGCACTGAGTAGGGGGCTTTGAACCTGGTGTGTGGGTCCGTACACTGCTTTCAGGGCCTCATAGAATCCTCTTTGGTCACCCAAATCTGCACATAGTTGTGTCTTTTCTGCTAGGTCGAGCCACCGTTTGTTCTGGATGTCTGGAAGTTTCTGTTGGAGCTTGCTGCATGCAAGACGAAAGGCGGCTTTTTTATATGGCAAGATGGCTGAGCAAGGTGTGCTTGGTGAGCAGTTCTCTTCTTCTTCAGCAATTCCTGGATCTCTTGATTGTTCTCATCAAACCAGTCTTTGTTTTTCTTGGAGAAGAACCCTAGGGACTCTTCAGAGGACTGCAGGATGCAACTTTTAATATGTTGCCAAAGCGCTTCAGGAGAGGGATCTATGGGATTATCTTTAAGTGTAGTTTGAAGGTTTTCATGGAAGCTGTCTCTCACTGTGGCTGTTTGAAGATTGCTGACTTGGAGCCTCCTCCTTGGAATGCCACCTCTCTTAGGTTTGGGCTTAAAGTGGAGGTTAAGTTTGCAGCGCACAAGGCGGTGGTCTGTTTGACATTCTGCACTCGGCATCACTCGAGTAGGACGGACATCACTGATATTTCTCTGTTGTACTAAGATATAGTCAATGAGGTGCCAGTGCTTGGATCGAGGATGCATCCAGGTTGTCTTCAGGCTGTCTTTCTGTTGAAAGATAGTGTTGGTGATGGTGAGCTGCTGTTCTGCGCAAAACTCTAGCAGGAGGAGTCCCTTGTCGTTGCAGTTTCCAATGTCATGCTTGCCCAGGACTCCTTTCCAGGCTTCAGAATTCTTACCTACTCTGGCGTTGAAGTCACCAAGGATTATGATCTTATCATCTGCAGGAACATTTGGGGTGAGGCGGCGTAGGTCTGTGTAGAATTTGCCTTTTTCCGCTGGGTCAGCTTGGAGAGTTGGGGCATATACGCTAAAAAGAACAACATGTTGCTTGTTGTGTAGGGGAAGGCGTAAGGACATAATGCGATCGGAATGACCTGTCGGCAGATTTTCAAGTTTGGAGGCAATGGAGTTTTTGATCATGAAGCCAACTCCTGAAAGATGTCTTTCGGTTTTGGGTTTGCCTGACCAGTAGAGTGTGTAGCTGGCACCATGTTCTTTAAGGCTGCCTTCCTCATGAAGACGAACTTCACTGAGGGCAGCAATGTCAATGTTGAGCCGTGACAGTTCGTGGGCAATTAGAGCAGAACGACGCTCAGGACATCCACTATCCCCAGTATCAAGCATGGTTTTGATGTTCCAACATGCGAGTGTTAGTTTGAGCACACCTTTGCAGGCAGGTGTATGCCTTTGAAATCTCTTTGTTTTTGTTTGACTGCATGGAAGATGCCGGTTGGCTGCGGTTATCCAACCGGGTGTGGAGATGAGCTTTGTTTAGGCCACCTTTGCTAGGGCCCTCTCCGTGTGGAGCGAGCAGTCCCTAGAAAAGGCTGCTTGGTCATTCAGGATGCTGCTGCAAGAGACTGTCATCTCCGGGGTCAAGTCTCTAATGACCCATTTCCTGAACTGCCTGCATGCAGGGTTGGGTCTGCGGCTTCCAGCTGCTTCCTATCACCTGCCGTTTTCGACCCTCACCTGTCACTACAGGGCTTTGCAATGTGGGTGAACCCTTCAAGCCTGCACAATGGATTTTTTAGGTGAGGCACAGCGTGCACAGAACTGGCCCCACCCTTTACTCCTAAGGTTCATCTGCCACGGCCTAGCGAGCTTGGACGGTGACAGCGAATACCTCAGGACGTAGGTTTGGTTAGAGTATCCTTCTCTTAGATGGATGGCCTTACAGGGCTAAGCGAGCTCCATCTGCCCGGGTTTGGGGTTGGAGTTGTCCTTCTCCTAGGATGGTTGCCAGACGGCTAGCGAGCCCATCCTGCCGGTGGACACACTTTGACCCTTCAGCTGAGACCTGTCTGGCATGGGAGACCCTACCAGCAGCACAAACCACCTCCAGCATAGCTCTCAACCTCATGAGGGCACGCAAGCTTCTCCCCCGCGTCAAGGGGGTGTCCCCGGAGAAGGGTCAAAGGTTGGACTCGATCTCAGAGGTTTTTTTCTAGCTAATTTATTTTATGATTCTGTGGAAGGCTTTATATTGCTCACTGCACATGGAAAACTGGGAGAAAGCTTTCAGGCTTACATGGAAACATGCTTTTCCCACAACAGATAGACACCCCTTATCTAGATTAGAAAGTTTCTTCTCTTTGTGGCACTGAAAATTAATATAATGTTTTGTTCCTTATCTGTGTGTGTAAGATCCTTTTTACATTTAGAGATGGTTTTCCTTTCAATTAAATTTGAATTTTGTTGTCATTAAAGACTAAACTGAGTGAAATAAAAACCTTGCAAACTTTCCAGCTGACATTTTATTCATTTCATATTTCAAGCAAAGAGGAATAACCAGCACAGTTAGTGAAATCATTCCACTTGCTTGATCAATAGCCTCTGCATAAAATTTTCCAGCAGACAGAAAATTTTTGGAGTATAATTCTTCAGCACCGTTAATCTCCCAAATTAAACTCCACCTATATTCAGGTGTCTCATCCCCTAGAGCGCAATTTATCAAAATAAAATTAAATATAGGCCTGGCTTATTGCAGGCCCATAAATTCAACTGCCTATTAGATACTCTGGGTCCCATTGGTTATGAAACTGTTCACAATCCTGCCTGCAATTACAGAAATATATTACTTGAAATTTTTGCTGAATGTGTATTGAAAATATTATGTTCAATGTACAAGTAACTCAGAGAAGAAGTTTAACTGCATCTTAACTTGGAAGAATCCATAATAAATCATTTCTATTTATTTAAAACAAAATCACAAAGTCTTCTGCCTCCCTAACATCTGACAAAAATACCTGTGGATCTGTGTTATGAAAGACTGGAATTTTCACCAGTCATTTTGACCAGTTATATATTTTGAGTACTATCTCATATGTCCATTACACATTTTCTCTGAAAGTAAGATGAGGGTAGCAGGCTTTTAAAAACCTCCAGCTGAAAGGAAATGTTCTGATTGATATATTTATACTGTCATTTTAGCTTGTGTTTAAGCTCACCCTTAAAACTGAACACTCCAAATAACCCTCCTTCAGATTTTAATGCTGCAGCCACTTAATTAGTGTGCCATATGGGCAAAGACAAATGCACAATGGGTGCTGGTTGCAACCTCACTACTGTCCCTATAGACACAGGAAGCAAGAAGCTCAGGCCATGATGAATAGAAGCCCACACCCACACATGTAAAAAATTCTGTATTAAAATAAATCTATTGAGACCTGATGTTGTCAGTGTAACTCAATGGGTAACAGTGATCCCATGCCCCTCATTGTAATGATCTTTTCCCCAGTATTTACTAATTACCTGTTATGTGAAATATCAAAAAATGTAAGCCCTCAGCTGTCCAGGAGCACTGCACTAATATGGACACTTATTGTGATATTTCTACTTTACGGAAGAAAATACTACAGAACTTAAATTTGTGTGGAAAGGTCTCTAGCTGTCATTTCCCATTATGGAGACAAACCCATATGTTGTAATTTTTCATAATGAGCCATGTAGACCATGGCTTTCCAGCTTTCCAAAGAGGCTGTGGAGAATATAGCTAAATCTGTAAAGCTAGTTAGACGTCCCAAGATACACAATCCCAAGCTCCTTTGGCTTTGTGTGTATCCCACAGTGTTCCTATCCAGCCATCTAAATATCTATATGTCAAAAAGCCATTATGAGTCTGTCTGTGAGTCTCTGAAATTTCATGACATCTGGAAATTTGATTGTGGTGTGATCTAGTGGATGAAACTCAGATCCAACAGCTTCTGACCCCTTAATGCTTATCTGATTTTTTGGCAAACATATTGCCTACCATTAGGCAAGCTATTTAAATGCCATGTCCTGTTTTGTCATGCTGTACTAATGGGAACAATAAATACCACGGAACCCTGCTAATTAGAGCACACATTCCTACTGCTGGTCAGGCTGGTGAAAAATTGCTGTACTACAGGTAGTAGCAAATCTTTAGCTATACTATAGATATTTTCAATCAACCTTAGTTGTTCCATGTAAGATGAAAAAAAAAGAAACCATTGTTTTCAAGTTTTCATAATGAATATATTTCTTTAGATAATCAGTGTAGATAACACAGAAGTAAATGTTGAGAGGAGTCAATTATTTACAGTAAGAAATATCCAAAATGATAAGGTTTCTCTATGCATTTTTCAAATTCTAGCACAGACTGTTTAGCTGTTTTAGCAGCTTTAATGTGGTTTACAAAGGAAACAGGAATTATAAAGGTCTCATATGCTGGATATTTGCAACCTAGTTGTAAATGTCGGGAAAGGCGCTGGTTAGGAGATATCGCCCCTACTCTCCTCCTCTGCATTAGGTTTTCAACTTTTTTCTCCAGCAAGGTCAGTGTCCTGCAGATCTAAGACTGCTGCTGCTGCTCACAGTCACATCACCTTCACCCTTTGTTATGCCATCCACCACATCAGGTGTTTTGAAGTTTTGCACTTAATTTATGAGAATTATAGGGCAGGGACCATCTCTTGCATTTCATATTCTCTAAAGCCAGTGAAGGCTGATATATTCTATATTCATAAGTCACATTCACCAGTCAAACACCATTTATATGTTACTTGTAACTGTTCATATATCCTAAATTTCTGTATTGTTAAGCAATGCCATTTATCAGAGCATAGTAACCTAAATCAAATCACAGTTAAGGAGAGAGTTGTTACAGGAGAACAGACTTCAGGGTGCTCAGGGAATTAGTAAGTAAGGTCTCCTGGAAAAATGTTTTTGCAGGTGCTATGGTCCATTATTGCTGGTCACTTTTCAAACATCACTTCCTAAGGGCACAAAGGAGCCCTGAAAGGCAGAGAGGCTCTGCAGAGAGACCTGGACAAATTAGAGGACTGGTGTTTTGGTTTGAATACTTTAGTAAAATGCCAAGTATAAACCAGAGCAACAAAGGCTCCCTTCTCCCCCCAGCTGAGAAAAGGGAAAAAGAACTGGAAAACTCAGAGGAGGTTTATATATATATACAGCAAAGAGAAAATTAAAAGTAAACTACAATATAACACACAGCCACAAAAGTTAGAAATAACAAACAATAACTCCTCACTCCCCATCAAACACAAATCCCACCATTCTAGCTCAAAATCACCCAAAAGAACTCAATCTCCTGAGAGACAGACCCAAGTAGAGAGAAAACCACCACCATGGAGAGATGGGTGTCCTGCTCACGATATCTTTTACAAGCAGCTCAGCTAGAAGGGGTTTGCATGTTGAGGCTGTTTTAAAACTAATGTCAAGATGCCTTAGTTAAATATGGCTTCTGCTGGACACTCCACCCCCACCACAGTCTGATCTCCAGCATCTCCTCTTACCCCCATCCCACTGCAGAACACAAATGTGACACAAAGATAAACACTCTGAAATCAACATTCCTGTGAAATTCTGGGTCCAAATTTATGATTCAAACCATGTATAGTCCTCCTGAATTCATGGCATCTGAGTCTTTGCATGCAAAACAATCTAACTTAAAATAAATTAAACTAATTTTTCAAGATAGGAGCTATTATTATGTTATTACTTTAGTTCCCATGTTTTTATAACTTTGTGCTATCATAATTTCTCATATTCATGGTTTTAGATAACTTTTTAAATTATTTGTGTGTAATACGGCTAATAGTCACTGTGGAGATGGGAAGTGTAACTAATGAAAAAGTGGGTTAGATGACTTGTAGGGTTATGTGGATTATAATTTGAGACAGCTTAATTTTCGGACACTACCATATTATCTATGTCAAATATAAACATTCTTTAATTTGCAACAAGCTTTTAAATCAGATATTTGAATACAGAGGACTATAATTATCTGTCATTAAAAGACATATACATGCATAAAAATTAATTTACAGAGATTTTGTACCATGCCAACTTTCAGGTGGTAAAATTTGCAAAAACTCATCTCTGGCCAAGTTAGACTCTTATTGCAGTAAAAACAGAGTTAAATTCACAAAAATACTACACAGCAGTTGCATTCAGTAGGTCCTAAACATGCTCTACAAGATCCTATGATATATATTGTTCTTTCACAGTTTATAAGATTTATATGTTTTTCAGGCTGTACCATGAATCACTAACAAAACAACATATACAGATGTTTGGCTACTCATGGTTTTCACTGAAAAAATAAAATAAAACAGCATGAACCAAGAAAGTGATTCCTGGGAAGGACATTAATTTTCTACCTAATGAAGTTAGAGGAACGATCCCTGGAACAGATTTCATTCAAGGTGGCCAGTGGATCCCAACAATCCCAAGCACAGCAAGGGAAGTAAAAACAGTCAATCCTAATATGGAATTTGGCTATGGCCAACCTTTTTCAGACAATTCTATGATATGTGTGCAGGGCTCTCCTTTACAGTTGTCCTCCACCCAGGCAATGGCATGATTACATAACATTGATGGAGCCATATGGTTCATGGGGAAACACACGGAAAAATTACCCCTTAACAGAAGTTTCAGAAAAAAATCTTAGTCTGTCAAGTCTGATTTTATTGTAAGTACTTCTGATATTTCATTTAAAACTTTAATTTCTGGAAATAAGTGATTTAATTACTAGCTTCTTTTCGAGAAGTATCTTCTTGATATGCTTAAGAAGAACAGTCCTTTTTTTTTGGCCTTTTAATATTTAATCTTAATTTTCAATCTCAATTTTCATTATATTTTCATCACATTTTTCAAGAGTGAGTACCATGGTGCACTTCACACTGGCCATCCACTGCACTTTTAACCGAGTCAAGAGATTTCTTGTCACAGGGATAAATTTGTTCTTTAGCTTCACCTTTTACCAAGTCTCTCCAGCCTGAAACCACTGGAACCCTCCAGAAAGGCTCATATTAGACCACAGACACAGAGAAAGGGACTGAAAAGAAAATCAAAGACCTGTTTAGCCTTTTGAAAGACTTTCCATTGACTTTAAAAGCCAGATCTCAACTGGTGATTCCTTCTGGGTTCTTAAAAAGAAATCTACCTTAAATTCAGTTCTTGGCCTTAAGGGAACTGTGATTTTACAGCAAAATTGCTAATGAGTTTTTATGTTCTGACTGGCAAACATCAGCATACACCAACAGCCAGTGTATGAGCTTTGAGCTTTTACGCCCACTACCAGAAAATTATTCTCTGAACCCTCTCATGAAGCATTGTATATTAAAAGCTCAAAGGTGAAAAGTGATCTAGCAATAAGAGCAGTTTCTTATGGAGACATATGAATAAGCTTTAAATTGATATATTTTGAATGTTGATGCTTTATGATATGAGAAGCGTGTGAAAATATGATTACTGTTTTAATCATATCTTTTATTGGCTTTTCCTGAAATTATGCTAGCATTAAAGATGAATATTGCAAAAAATCAATTTTAGCCACGTGTTTTATGCTGACCCTTCCTGACATCTCAGCTTCTGCAACACTGGAAGCTGACATTATTAGTTGTTCACCGCTATCAAACTGGAAATTTCACCTTATTAAAATGCAGTTGCTATGGAAACACCATAGTTCTGTGATTTTTCTTGCACGCAGTATAGCAAAAAATCTTAGTACCAATATACAAGTCAATGCATGTCATTTTAAAACACCTTCTTGGTTCTCTGATGCTTTTATATACCAAGAAGAAACATAAGCTCCAGCACTTTATCTTAATGGGCTGAAAGAGTGAAAGACACTTTTCAAAAATAATCTTGGGTATATGCCATAGAGAAATAATACCTAGACAGAGACTACTTCTGAAATGTCTTTCTTTTTTTTTTTAATTAAAGCTAACATTTCTAAAGGTACCATTCCTGTCTCTTTTTTATTCATACTTACTTTTTCATTTGAATATTTTTATTTTAGTAGCTTTGTCCTTGGGATTTAAAGGCCTCTCTCTTTCTGGAGAAATCTGAAAAACTTTCCTTTCAAATAAATATCATGCAATCATCCTTTATGATAAGAGAAAGAGGCTTTCAAAGTTAATAATGAAACACAAAACCTGATAAGCCATGTGCCTGGGATGTACAAGAAGCACTGAGTATAGCAGGAAGCAAAAGGCATGTGACACTGCAGGCTAACCTCCATTCACTTCACCATGTTAGTATTACTTTTTAAATTGGCTTCTTTGACATTTTTATTTTCTTATTCTACTTTCTTTCATTTAAGTTAGGAATATTCATTCAGCTTATCATATTCTGGATAGCTAACTATTTATTCACAGGCCTGGCATGGATTTTCTGGATATGCAATATAGCTATGGCATATGAACTGGGTCAAAGCAAATGTTTGATGTAGGTAAATGTCTTATTCACAGTCTGGTCAACAATGGATGTCTAAGAGCAAATAAAAGTATTTTCTGACATTCTCTTGTAGCCTCCAGAAAACTGGAGTTCAGGATGCTCCAGGAAGAATTTTCCCTTCCATAGTTTATTACCTGGTTTGATCAGGTGAGTTTTATACAAAACCAAAAAAATCCTGCAGTGGTGCCCACATTTTACCTAGGGACTGTATGAAGAACCTCACTGGTTTTGAATTTGCCATCTGATTATCTCACCTGATACTCTCTAGTTCCTGATTACATCTCAGTAAAACATCATGAATTAGGTGTGTAATCCACTTCTGCATATATTCGTGACTTCATAAGCTTGTATTGCATCATGCCCAGGCTATTGGTTACAGGCAAGTCACTTCGATTCTTCATTCTCCTACATCTCACCTTGAAGCAGAAATAACAACTCCCATTTGCAGAGAATACTCATCAATGCATACTAAAGAAACCGCTGCAATAAAATTAGAATAATGGCTAAGATTATGGCAATGGATTGCTGCTAAATATGACTCAGTGAAAAGAGAAGTATCTCAAACTCTAATGCACCTGTACTCGAAGTGACAGACCAGAGTGTCCTCCTCTGTAAGGGCCACTTTTCAGCATCTTTGGCAAGGTGTAGTCAAGACAGAGGGAAAGGGAAGGGGCTGGTCACAGTGGTTCACTTGCTGTACTGTGGAACACTATGGATTCCTGTATTCGAATTTCTGAGGTACTAACCATTCTCAAAAGGGAAGCTTTGTCAAAGGACAGTCCTCTGCTAAGTCCTGGTGAGGCCACATCTCAAATCCTGTGTTCAGTTTTTGGCCCTTCCCTACAAGATATTGAGGTGCTTAAACATTGTCCAGAGAAGGGTAACAAAGCTGGTGAAGGGTCTGGTGAAGGGTCTTATGAGAAGTAGCTGAGAGATTTGGGGTTGTTTAGACTGAAAAAAAAGGAGGGTCAAGGGAGACCTCATCACTTTCTATGGCTACCTGAAAGGATATTGTAGATAGATGGGGGTTCCTTCTCCCAAGTAACAAGTGACAGAATGAAAGGAAGTGGCCTCAACTTGTACCAGGTGAGAGTTAGATTGGATATTAGGAAAAATTTCTTCACTGAAAGAGTAGTCAGTTATGGGAACTGTCTGCCCAGGAAAGAAGTGGAACTACCATCCCTGGAAATGTTCAAAAAATGTGTGGACATGGCACTTAGGGACAGGGTTTAATGGTGAACATGGCACTACTGGATTAATGGTTGGATTCGATCTTAAAGAATTTTTCCAACAGAAAGGATTCCATGATTCTATGACAGTAATTTATCCTGCAAACACATCCTGAAGCATTTCTATTCAAAATAGAGGGCTCTGCGGGAGTAAGGTTAAGTTTTTAAAAAAATGCACTGAGTACCATGTCCGCAATTTTATGTGTTGAGTAAGTGCAGTTTGGAGGTTATCACTTTTTCCAGATAGTGCCTCCTCCTGTTTTTATTACTTGAGGGTTTTTTCCCTGTATTCACTTGAAACCAGCTGGTGACTGTCTGTGCTTCAGTCACCCATAAGAACAGCTCTGCCTGCGTGATAGTGAGGGCTGAGTGGCTGATTGATGCCTAGAACTGCAAGATTCAGCAGGGGAGAAAAGGAGATATTTTAGTACAGCACCTTGAACAAGCAAATATTTTAATCTTAAGAGAGGATGTACTGAGAAAAGTCTGGGTAAGCCAAGGCTAGGACAAAAAATATTCAATTGAACAGATTTCTGAGCCATGCAAAAAACCTTAAAATTAACAATCAAACAAAAATTCTTGTAGCAAAATTAAATTGCCTTGGTAAGAGTTAATCTCTTGCTTAAACTCTCCTTCAGTCTGGTTTATTCTCTGAATAATTATATAAGTGAGGGACAAACTCACAAATTTCAAATGCCTTGAAAACACTGCTTTGAATGTGATACTACTATTGCTAATTCTGTCCTGATATGATACTGCTAGAAATACTTTTTCCTCCTTTGCAAAGAGAAATTATCTTGCTCTCACTTAACTCCTGCACAAAGCTCAAGAGACTTCAGTAAACTGTATTTGTTCTTCGAATGGCTACATTTTCTTCTTTATTTAATATTGAGGGGGCAGAGACAAAGGGATGTTACAGGGATTTGATACATTATCTGTGGCTCACCAGCATTCTGAAAGTGAAGCCATTGGGTGCACAGAGCTATTATGTTCCCTTGCGTCATTAATTTGAAGGCATATATCTTTAATTTCCAAGAAGTCATTCTGAGACTGTTACCTGTTTAGTAGAGCTGTAGGTTAAATATTAGCAGGTTTGGTATAAATGGCAGGTGTTCAGACGCTTGATAAGAATGGTGATGAAACCCGAAAACTTAGAAAAATCAGGCTATTGCTTCTGCAGAGGAGCAGCTCTCTGTTAAAGCAAATCCCGTGTCACTGTGGTGGGTGGCAGTTTGTTTTGATCTGTGTATTTGAAATCTTCCTGTAAAACCTTCCTGTAACATCCACACATTTATTCGTGAGTACTTTACACCCTCTTGGTTTTGTGCCAGCATCTTTCATAGCCAGCTGTGTTCTATTTTGAGTATTATTTTCTGACATGCACAGCCTAAGTACTCAGTGGCACCTGGCTAATCTAAGAGCACAAGGACCACTGAATTGCACTTCCATGCCAATAATGTGCAAATTCCTCTTCAGATTTTGTCACCTTCCTACAGTGTAAACAAGGATCAAATACAGAAAAAAATAACCTAAAACTCTACTAGAACAAATGGAGCTAGCTCCAGGTAGTAAAGGGAAAGGAGAAAAGAGAGTCCATTATTTGAACAGCAGGCAAATACATAATGTGATAGAAATTATGATAGTTTTAGGGAGATATTAAAACAATATCTTTGTGCTACTACATGATAGGGCTCTAATTGCTAAATTAAATTACTCTAATTAAAAATACTTAGTCATTATCATAACTCCAGAAAAATTCTTTGAGGCTTCAGAAACAGAAATATTTTGGGAATAAAAACATCAGCAAAAAAATGAAGAATAAAAAAAAACCCAACAAACCAATACCCCCCCCCCCCCACCCCCTCACCCCCCAATATACAAGAGAAGCTGGGTTGTTTAAATATTAAAACAAAGGAAATTTCAATATTTTATTACAAAAAAAGATTTTGTCCTTAGGTAATTTTCATTTTATGATACTGCAGTAATGAATCAAATTTTGAAGGACTCATATTCTTGCTACATTATTTCAATTTGCTAAAAATGTTCCAAACTCTACCATGGTTGGATTAATGTAATTTTCACAAAGTATGTTACAGGAGATATAACAGTATAGTATTTGGAAATGGTCTTTCGTATGGTTAATTTATTATGCATCAAGGACTTTGTGTCATGAGGAATTCCATTCTGGTTGAGTAGGCTGCTGTAATAGCAATTTGACATCCTTCCACTGTCACTTATAACAGCAATTCAAATAGTGTTCCTATCTTAGAGCTGCTGTCTTGATATGAAATTGAAAATAGAAATTGCAGAGCACCGCTAAGTCTTGGCCATCTTGAATATCATAAGGCAGAAAGGACAGTTTACTCTGAAAACTGTAGTGGCAACAATTGCAAGATGAAAAGAGTAATTCATCAGCTGTCCCATTCAGGGATGCTTTGAGAAAACTTTACAAGTATGGATTTTCATATAGTCACCATTGACTCCTTATACCACTCTCACAGTCGCTCCTAATAGCTGCTTTGTGACTTCATAAAAATAACATCTTTGAAACAGGATTTTAAGACTGTAGTAAGAAAAATTACACCAGACTGGCAGGACTAAAGTGATAGAAATGGCATGTTGCAATAATGCTAAAAAAATCATATTCTCAAATTTTAAAGTTTAGATAACTAAAAAGTACTTTTAAAATTCACAGCAAACTTCTGCCCATTGTTACTTCTGTCTGTATGCAATGTTCATTTGTAACAATGAAACACTAGAAAAACCTACATTCAATGTACAAAAAAAATCTAAGACAACATGTCTGGAGCACAGTGCAAGGTTTGTCTTCCTTTAGGAGCCTGGTTGATCAGCTGAATTCTTTCTTGTGCTCCACTGAGTTGATGAGGGGCTTGGGATGCATCTGTGACACCATACAGCTCTCCAGGACATCCATATGGCAGATGTGGCAAAAGATTTAGGCATAGTCATGTCCTGCAGGGTAGATGACTAGAGGCCAAATGGGATATCTGATAATTTTTTCAGAGGTCTTAACAAAGGCATCCAACATGGCTTGATAGGAACAACCTCCAGGGTGTCTGAGATATCCCTATGGGATTGGCAGTTATGGTACATACAAGGGACTTGTGTACTTCTACACTACTTTCTGGAGAGAGGATACACTACAACATCTAAAATGTCACTGACTATTTAGGCTGGTCACAAACCATACGGTAATCTTTTTTTCATAGCAGTCTAATAGCAGTCATGTAATTTATAGTAAAAAATTAACATAGATAGTTTAGACATTTTTCTCACAGAATATCTGTGAGCAGTTTTGGCTTTATTTGAATCGATTATTGAAAATTATTAAGATTTTTTTATTTTTAGTTTTTATACTCAATGGATTGGCTGCACTTAATTCTCTGAATATTATTAATATTTGATGTTCCAGTTCTCCTGTTTATTGGGAAGAAATGACATCAGGGAGAAATGACACAGGGCAAAATTATAGATATCTTAGGTTAAAGTAGAATCTTGCACTTTGATGTTCTGGCACTTCTCAGTGCTTTCCCTGACAATAGTGTCAGATTTAGGTGAAACAGAGTTTATAATTCTCTAACTGGGTTATTGAAAATTTTCTGTAGTTGATTGTTCCTTGGGTTTAATGGTAAAGTATCTGCTTTACTCTTGTGACGTCCACAGTCAGTTGTACCTTACCCACTGCTGAGGGTAGGTGAATGTTTAGCTAAGCAATGAAGACATCAGTCACCACTCCAGATCACTGTCTCTCTCCATCTGGAAGTTTGCATTGAGATGACCACCCTGTGGCACCCTCTGCAATCTGCTGGTGCCTTATGCCATGGTAAGAGAGGAAATCAGCTATATTTCAAAACATTTGAGTCACACACAGAAAGAAAGCTGAAAATGAGCAGCAATGTTTAATGTTCCAAGATGCAGAAGGATTGATAGTCCTTGAGGCACAGTTTCAGTAGAAGGAAATTAATCCACTTGTTAAACACAGCAAACAGACTGAAACAGATCTGCCCCCAGGTCTCTTTCTTTACCTAATGGCTTAACATAAACAGCAAAATTCAAGATATTAGCAAAAACCTCCAACATGAACATTGCCATCTTACATTTGAGAGGTTATCTGGACATTTTAGAGATTATTTTGAAGCTTTTGCTGTTTGCTGACATCCCTGTGGGTCATGAGAACCAAGTTAAGAATATGTGTTATAAAATTGATTCTTCTCTCCTAATAATCACTGAGACCTGTGAGGTTTCTAGTGGTGGAGGACTGACACCATTATGGAGAAAGAAGGAATGATACTTTCTTCTGGAATTGATTTCTTAATGATATTTATATTACTGATAAGACCAGTCTCACTTAGTAGGAAAGAAATTGATTTGACCTTGTCTAGAAACACTGTAAGTTAGTCCATGACTAGCACTGCAGAGGCCTAACTAAGTGCTTTTGAAATTAAATAGAAAAAGAGAGGTGACAAGACATATCATGGATTTGATCAGAAGAATAACCCAGCATGATGTATAGAGCAGTAGATTTTCTTCCCTAATGAGTATGGTAAGGTGGCAAATGTGTTGAATTGTAGTGTTTACTGACTTAATCAGACTTCAAGATTAATTGCTATGCAATCCATGCCCAATAAGTAGAGGTGCAAGATAGGAAGGACTGGTCCTCAAGGTGGAATTCAATGCTTAAGTCTTCTTCCATTTATACTAACAGCTGCCAGCTCATAAGGTCATAGGACACATAACTGAGCAGTTTAAAGGACAGAAAGGTAACTGTGATGAAAAAAGAGCTACCTGAGTAATGCAAACTCTCAGCTACTGCCTTAAAAGGATAACAGAACTGCCTTTGCAGAGTACTGCTTGAAATGTTGGTAATGAGAGGACTGTTTCCTTCCAGGTATACTACCACAGAATGGCTCCTCCTTAATCACCAAAATGCCGCTCATTACAAAAACAGAATTGTAATGCTTATAAATAAAAATAATCATTAAACACTCAATGAGCATGGATATATATTTAAAGCTATTCTAGAACAATGCTGCTTATGCAAAACAGCTTAGCTGTTTTCAGTGAGACTGCCAAAGAGCAAGATTTAGCAGGAGGAAAGCTGAAATATATGACAGGTTATAAGAAGACAAACCAAAATGATTATCATGGGAATAGCTGTAAAATACACGAATCTTCAAATTTGTACAAAAAAGCACGAGTAATAAGCTATCACAGAGAACAGAGCTGCCTAGGGACAGAACTTTTCAGATGTAGATGAGGAGTAATTAAATTGTTATTTTCAACTCAAATAAATATTCTAAATCAAATTATTTTAGGATTGTTTGGGGTTTTTTTTCTTTTATCCAGTTTCTAAGGGTGGGAAACTTTATGAAATAGAATCATTGGAATAAAAAAAAATTGTTGAGAGGAATCACCATAAAATTAAACAATGACCGATGAAATGACATTTAGACAAATGACTTCAAAGAATCCAAGAAAAAAAGCATGTTGGGCAGACTACTGCAATTTGCCAGACTGGGTGGCATTTTGTCTTGCTTTACCAGGGCTTGGGACTACGCAGCAGATCTGGAAAAATATTTCCTTCATAAAACAGAAGGATGGAAGAGAGTTTTCGTGTTATCAAGGCTTGTTTACATAGGCCAGAAAGGTGAAACTGCGAGCCCTATAATGTGGCTGGAGAACAGAGGGGTTTTGAGGAAATAAGCCTGGAGAATCCCCTCTTTACATTACCAGCTACAGACTTGTCAAAAAGAGATTTATTAATAGTGGGAAAAATGGAAGCTTGCTACTGATTGCATTGTGGATGACTTTGATTTCAAAAGCTCATCATATTACACCTTTTTCATTTATTTTAAAGACATCAGTTACTATGCCCTCACCTAAGGAAACAGACATACATTTTTTAGTGCATTTCATTCTCTCCTGTGGCTCCTAACAATACAAACCACATCTTACTCTGCCCCCGTGAACCTGACAGCTTTATACTTCCTGGGGATTCATTGTCAGACAGTGGTAGCAGGAAAATAGAGGGGAAAAGGGCTATAACAGGCCTTCTATTCCTTTCTCTCACCAACCCACTCAATCAGTACAGAAATTCTAGAAAGAGTTCATTTCAACTTCAGTTCAACATACACATTTTCACTTCTAGCCTGAAACCAGAAACTATTATAACAATGCTTTCACTCTATTTATAACACCATACTTTTAGACATCATGCCTGGCATCTGAAGTGACAGGTCCAGTGGCATAATGCAATGGAGGTGATTAGACTCTGGCTGGGAGTTTTTGTCTGAAAATACTTTCAAAACTAAATCAGCATTATTCTGACAGCTTGAGACTAGTAATAAAATATAGCTTCATCTTCTCACTAGTGGTGCTAAGCTGGAAGTACAAATGTGAAAAATTGGACTCTAAGAGCCAAAAAAATTCCCAATTACAATTTTTATCACCTATTAGATTAATTATGATAAAACTGATGTGGCAGCAAAGATTGAAGATCTTATTAGATACAACAAACTTTATCTGCACAGGGGGGGGTTTGTTGTTGTTTTGGTTTGGTTTTTTTGGTTTTTTTGGTCTTGAGATAAACCTAAATAGAGTAAGGGATCTAGAGCTGGTCCAAAATTCTCAGACAAACATCACATGCCTTTCATCTACCAAGAGTTAAAAAAGAAGATTTTGTAACATTTCAGGATGATTCATGCTAGTTAAATAAAACTGATATATTTAATTTTGAAAATGAAAAAAATATTAAATTTAATATTCTTTGGTCATATGTTATTTACTCATTTTAAAATGACTGCCTGGCCTAAAATGTTTGTCTCAATTTTCCTCTTTAAGAGACAAAAAATTATTTAATATCTCTGGAGCTATAATAAACTAAAATATCGCACACAAAACCAAAATGAATTCAGAAAATTTTTTGGAAAAACAAAACCAAATATTCAGCTTTGGTTTAAAGAAAATTTATTTTTCCCAGGGACAGGAGGCAAATAGATAGTTAATGAGTATATTTTATTTCCTGATAACAGGACTGTATTTGAGAATGACTTAAAAATCTGTAATTTCTTGGCTTATCTTCAAAATTGTTGGGATTTTTTTGTTAGTTTTGCTGTCATTCTACCATGAGAGAGCACATCTTAAGATACAGTTCCTTGCACTAGATTCTGAAACATAACAATCATCATAGCGAGACTCTGTCTCTGATTAGCATCAGAGGTTACAGGAGCACTTTCTGTTTGAGTATGTAAACAGTTAATGAAAAGCCAGTAGATGGCACTCAAGAATTTGTTGCATTGGTCATACCTAAGAAGTAGAAACCTTGTGCTCTGCAATGGCCTCCTCAGCGTTCTCTGCACAGGATATCTTAACACTTAGGATTGAAAAGAAGCTGAAGGAAAGATGTCACTTTGGATTTCATTGTTTGGCCTGCTCTTCACTATGAAATATGCAAGTCTGAATTTTGTATGTCTAATTAAAGCAATTGAAAGTGTCTGCTAAATGCAGTAAAAATTAATGAGAAACATGATGGGAATATTTTTAGTTCTTTTTGGTCTGCATAATACTGGACTTCAGTTGGCTAATGCAGATTACTGCATTTCCTTCAAATACAGTATGTTCTATGCTGTTTGATATTTTTCCCAAGAAAGGATTTGTTCTTTTAAATTAGGCCTTGCAACATTACCTTTTAACATGATATAAATGACTTGTTGAAATAGAAGAAAAATAATCTGCTGAAGGGGTTTTCTTTCTTTTCATGGGGATTCCCTTGTCACCATGTTGTAAGTCTGGGAGTTTCTGGTCTCAGCTGGAAAGGCAAGAATGTAAAGACCACTCTTAAAACTGGCCACCATCACAGTGGCAGAGAGCAAACCATCTAGGGCAAGTGATCTCTGATTGAATGTCTTCCAGCTATGGCTTTCCTTCTCATTACTGGACACAAAAACCTGCCCAATATGGGGATATTTATAAATATAGACATATTTGAGTACAGAGGATTTTCACAAAGATCATCAGAGGGCTGGAGCACCCCTCCTACGAAGACAGGTTGAGAGAGCTGGAGTTGTTTAGCCTGAACAAGAGAAGGCCCTGGGGAGACCTTATAGCACCTTCCAGTACTTAAAGGGACCTTCAAGAAGGATGGGGAGCAACTTCTCACAAGGCCATGCAGTGGTTGGAAAAGGGGTAATGGTCTTAAGCTGAAAGCGAGTAGGTTTAGATTAGATATTAGGAAGAAATTCTTTATTGTAACAGTGAGATACTGGAACAGGTTGTCCAGAGAAGCTGTGGATGCTCCATCCTTGGAGCCATTCTAGGCCAGGTTAAATGGGGCCCTGAGCAACCTGATCTAATGGATGATATCCATGATCATGGCAGGAGGTTTGGAACTAGATGATCTTTAAGGTCTCTTCCGACCTAAACTACTCTATGAAGATCCACTTTTTTTCAAACCTAGTTTTCAGCTCTCAGGTTTGCTCTGCCGGAAAAGCCGTTTGTTAATTGGCTCTTGTAAAACTAATGAGCAAATTTAGCATAGACACAGCCTAAAGCTGCATGAGTTTTTCCAACACAGCTGCTTACCTGAAACACTTCTATCTCTGTGTGAGGCACAGCTAAGTTGTGTGTTGCCAGTCAACATTAATAAAATTAAGAAAAGACAATCAACATTTTTTGCTAAGTTAAAACTATCAGGAGGAACAAAATCTAGCTGGAAAAAGCAAGAGGAAATTCAGTTCTAAATTTCTTTTTCTGCAATTGACATAAACTGTCCTACCAGGTCCAAGGGGCATGGACAACTCTGATGTGGTAAGGAGAAGAAGAGTGGGAGAAGGAGAAGGAGGAAGAGGAAAGAAGAGAGACAGAGAGAGGACAAAGCAAAGCCCTGGGGAGTTCAGTTTCCCATAGGGAAATAGGAGAGTATAACCACTCTTGGTGACCAGGGCAACCTGCCTCCCCATCCCCACCAGCTGCTGCTCCCTATTACAGCTCAGCTGCTCATGGTGCTCCACTGCTCGTGCAATGTCCCTGGAAAAGCAGCAGAGTACATGCTGACTGACAAAAAGCAAAACTGAGATATAGCTGTGGTGTGAGGTATTGTTATCACCTCAGTTTGCAAGGAAGGTCTGACAGCCTGCATGGCCTCTGTAGCTACATGGCCATGACTGGGTTTATGGGGAGATTTTGTAACAGAGGCAGAAAAGTGAATTTATACTGTAGGATGCAAAAAAACTGAGCAATACTTGTGCCATACTTATGGACCTCAGAGATGAGAAATCTCATAGCACACTAGAATATGAAACTTATGTGAAAGAAAGTAGTGTTGAAAAATGATCTTATTAGTTATATGGCTTAGAAGGAATATTTCTTCTTTATTTTCCAACCTTCCTAACTCCTTTTCCTAACCATCCTATGTTTGGTTCCTTCATGTCCTGCAAGCTAACCAGGCTTCAAGGCTCCTTCAAGTTCATAAGGCAGACATTACCTCCATCTTTAGCTCTTACTGCTTTGACAGGTCATTGCATTTTCTGCCGAGGTCTTCATCGTTCTCTATATCTTTTTCCCACTGCTTCAGGCTTTCTTCTACCTCACTTGTCAGCCTTTCCATGTCTCCATCATAGTCCCTCACTCACTACCCTTCCCCAAACACCCTTCTCTGTTGGTAAACAACTTCCTAATTGTCTTTTAGAGAGTAAAAGCCTGCAAACAAGGAGCAAGAGAAAGAAGATTATGAAGGACTGCAACTGAGCAGGCCCACAAGGTGCTAAATGACCTTGCTCAGTAGCACAGTTTGAAAGCTTGAGGGATGGAGTCTCACAGATATTTCTAATCCAGCAGTTTTGGTTGGTAGGGAACATGTACTGAGGTGTTATTTGGTAATTCTGATATTAAAGAAAGAAGAATGAATGAAAATGAAGTATTAATGGTTTAGCAAGTGAAAGTTTAAGAAGCAGATATACTGTTTTATACCACGAGACAGTGTATCTTGAAGTTTTCTAGCACTAAAGCAGAAACAGAAGAAAAGAACATACATAAGAAAAAACAGATATCATAGAACAGTTTCATTTGGAAGGGACCTCTAGAGTTCCTCTACTCAGCCCTCCAAAACCACCACCACTGTTAAGAACATTTTCTTCCCTCTAGTCAGTTTCCCTCTTTGACTTTCATTACAGTGTCAATGTCTCTACATTCCTTGAGTAATCTGATAGACCACAGCTGGTGAAGTTCTGTGCACTAATATGTCATAACTACTGTTGATAAAACATTGTTATGATCCATAAAAGTGAAATATTAGCTAACCAGTGAGTCATACTTTCAACGAAAACTAAGATGCATTTGTTCTTTCAGGAGTTTGCCTCTTTGCAGGTGAGTAAATTATATATATAAGATTCCTATTTTACTTGTTTGTCCTTCTCAGACTTGACAACTCGAGAAGAGTTTAGCATCACAAAAGAGTTAACCAATATTCAAGTCAGACACTTTGCTGTGGATAACCGACTCTTCTGTGGCAACAGAAGAGATTAGTTTCTCTGAACTTGAACAACTCTGACACCAAGCAACCACAGTCTACTACTCTTAGAATCATATTTCTGGCAAGGTAATATTGAGAAAAATCTCTGCAGCAGAGTTTATAGAAACTGAATGGATTGACTGTAAAGGTGTTCAGCTTAACCACTTTCCCCTTTCTCCCTGACATGATCAGTTGAATTTAACACCACATGGGACTGGAAACACACAAAGCAGGAAAGCGCAGTGCAAGCTGGAGAGGGTTTTGAGGTGCTGTGAAAATAGCAACATTTTCTGTTCAGAGTATTTATACTGACCTATGCCAAGAATCTTTTCATTCTTTTATCTGGCTATTTTTCTGTTTTGGCAAGTGTTATAGAATCATAGAATTGTTTAAGTTGGAAAAGACCTTTAAAATCATTGAGTCCAAACATTTCATCCCGTATTTTCTTCCTGTCACTAATTCCTACTACTTCTAATATTCCCAGGATTGGTTGGTGGGCTGTGGGACGTGACTATGGCAAAGACACACCCTTCTTCTTGCAAAAGATTGCAGGATACTGCAATAGACTTTTCTTAGGTACCATTGCCTTCCAGATATAGCACAGAAGAAAGGAAAGAGCAAGTTTCGGACAACACTAATAGCAGCTCTTGGTGAATTGTTCTGCACATCATCTTCTTTGCAGCAAGCCTTGCTGGGTGGAGCAGAAGAATATCATAAAGGCCTTCAAGCATGTTTATAAAAGCATTTTATGGCCTGAAAGATGTAATAGAGATTTTTATAGAAAAGTACAAGTTCATACTGTCTCCTGCACATCCATTTTTGTCTAGGTGTAAGTTAAAAATACTGAATGAGAAAAACTTTTCTCATACTCTTTTGATTACTTCTCTCATTTCTGGTAACCCTCTGCCCCTAGGCCTGCAAACCTATGAGAAATCAGAGTAATCTACTAACATTAGGAGCCTTCATAACAACATGAGCTTACTGTCCTGGTCCCATCCTGAGCCATCTTTACTATCTCCTCACAGAGCTTAGCAGTCTGACATAAAATACAGGTCTTGATTTAAAGCCATAGTGTTCTTAACAACTGGACAAATTTTTGGAAAGAGCACAGTTATCTGAAAGATCAAATACTGTACCTATAGCCATGCCACATATGTTATTTTAATTCAAAAAGTTGAGGACTTGAAAATAAAACACTGCAATATAATATAAAATATTATCAGGGCAATATTTAATGCTAAGAACTGTGGGAAAGTGTCAAAGCCTGAAATGAACTGCCTGCAGAAAAAAATTTTGAAAGAAGCACAAAAGTCAATTTGGTACTTAACAAACGGATATAAAACCCTTGTATATAATAATCAGATTTTGTTTCTACAATGGCACATCATTTTTACAAATGATTTATCCAATTTTTTAGAGAAAATATTTTTTACTTCACCACTCCTGACTGGTTTTTCCACTTTTTCCAGTGAAACAAAAAGTAACCCTCACATGGGCTAGTATTAAGAGTTTGGCATTATCCAAATATCAAGCAAGTCTGGAGAAATTAACTGATATGAAACCAGAAGAAAATCTGATAGAATGAGTGCATTCATGGGGGCTGAAAAAGATAATGGAATTTTTTTTATATATGTACAAAATTTCCAAATGAAGTTCTTCTTTCAAAAAGAAGATGCAAATGATAACAGAGAGGTTGTAGATCTTACCTTAGGCCAACTTAACATACAGTTCTCAGCACCCTACTCCTACAGGACCAAGCACTTTTTGCAAAAGTGTCTAAGTCTTTCAGAAACTAAAATTTAATTAGAAGTCTAATATTTTCCCCTAAATCTATGTCTTTCTTAACCTGAAGAGCAATCTCATTATAGGGAAAATTTTTCCAAAAGCAAAAAATGTAAAGTTAATTAGATTAGGGCAAATCAAAAGGTAAACCTAGGAAAAGTGGCCACAGGGAAAGATGTACATGTATTAACTAACACAGGTTCCATCACCTCCTAGCTCCTGTCATTTGAAAATCCACTAATACACTTCTGCTGTGTCAAGTACTCACTATCAATGAGCAAACTGGCAAACTTTTCTCCTCAGATAAGAGGCAGTGATTCCAGATGTCTCTGCCAGTTTTTCAGGGTTTTACAATCCTTTCATAATTAAATAAAAATAAATAAAAATAACTAACTAAATGACTAAATAACTAAGTAAGTAAGTAAGTAAGGCGGGCTAAAATATGAAGGAATAAGAAACATGAGCAATTTGAACTGCTTGATATTAGGATCAGATATAGTTCCATCCTGTGCTGGTTTAAAGGTGAACCAGCAGGGGAAATGAACTCACCATGAGAGAGATTATAAGTCAGAGCTAAAATTTAATAATAATATTACAATAACAACACTGACACACAAGGGAAATTGCTTTCTACTCACAAAACCCCAGCAGTATAATCCAGTGTCCTGGGGCACAAACCCAAGGGGGTTTGTTTGCCCTTGTGCTGAGACCCGTGTGGTTCCCTCAAGCCCAGAGCAAAAAGAAAAGAAAAACCTGTTGGTGCAGGCGAGGGCTGTGGTCTGGGCGAGAGTGGTGATCTCCTCCTGTCGAGGTCCTGCTGCTCCTCTGGATCCGACAAGAAGTTCCTAAGGTCTTCTTACCCACCACTTATGTACCCTCAGGGAGCACCCAGTCCCTCCCCCTGGGCGGGGACTCACACAATGGGTGATTAACTCTGGGAGCCAGGGGGTATTGAACTGTTGATGGCCCAGCCCCCTCAGGCTGGGTGTGAAGGTGATAATGGCTCCCTGGGCAGCTGCTGCTAATGGCCCATTGTCCTTGGGGAATGAATAGAGGGGGTAGAATACACAGCTCTGATCACCCCCACACAGGGTTAGCTGGTCCCTCCTGCTGAACTAGGACACATCCCAAGATGCACCAGGGAACACAACACAAAGTTGCTGTACATAAACAGCCCCAAAGAGCAAGAACTACATATTAAAGATTTTTATTAGATTATGTTTTAAATTGTCCCTAGGCATAATACAAGCTTTTATTTTATATGTTCAAACAGCACATTTGTAAGAGAGTGCAGCTGTAATATGCCATGTGTCAGTAATTCAAAAATGAAAGTTCAAAAAAATTTACACTCAGAAAATAATAAGTAGCTGTATGTGAAGAGAGGCATTATTAAAACAAGAAGGAACTGTACTGCCTGCATATGGTGAATATTGCAAAACAACAAAGCAAGAGGCATTATGCCTTTTGAGCAGCTTACATTTTTATGCACCCCTTAGTCTCAAAGTGTCAGTGGAGGCAGTGATTAGCCACCAAGATCAAGGGAAGTACCACTGTTATTCTCTCAAATTCTTGTTCATTATTGTTTGCTTTTAGCAAATTTTAAAGTGTATTCTTAACTGTTGCAAGGTAACAATAAGACAGTTGACAACAACTCATCTTCTTTCAGACACAAGAGAGCATATCGTCCAAGATTAGCAGGGATGCATATTCACTACAAGTGCTCCAAAAAGCTGTGATTCAAGATATTACAATAAAAAGCAGACTCACAGACAGAAAGACAATGTGATCTTCTGATTGATTTTTCTGCAACTCATTCTATATAAGCAGAATGTGATTCCAAAAGTACTTAAAATTTTGTTTCTATACTTGTGACCTCAAATAAACATTCAAAACATAGTCACACAATTTAATGCATTATTTTTTTCTTACACTAATCACACCACAGATGCTGCTAGGCTTGTTCAGAACTTGGTGTTTAGGTTTAATCAGGAGTATGAAGGTTCATGCAGCTAACACTCTTGTTTGCCTGTTTCTTAAAGGAAGGATTCCATGGTGACAAGGTCAAATGTGATCACCGAAGATTGCCATGGCAACTGTATATTGATTCACTAAATGTCAGAGTTTGTTCTGAAGCCTCTCCAAAGCAGGATATTGTCATACCGTAATTGTGTTTCTCTGCTTTTTGACTTTAGTATTTTGTGCCATGGCTAACCAATTCTGAATGCAAAGAAAACTGATGCATGCTGACAGTTATGCAAGGATAAAAGGAAAAAAGGGAAGGGAAGGAGTACCAGAGTAACAAAAATAACTAAATAAGGCTGAAGGATGCACAATGCACACATGAGAGGGCAGAAGGGAAAAAAAGGGGTAGAAAGGTGTTCTGATGTTGACTTTGGTGCACTGAGTCAATAAATTCACTTTAGAAAGGTTTGAAATTAAATGTGCTCTTTGCTGACCTGAGCTGAAACCAATGCTGCCAGGACATGGTGAATCCATAATCCCCAAAATTGGCTGTGGAAAGCGTGAGAAAAATATATGTTCTTTTAAGTTGCTGACAATAGACATGCTGTTGTAAAAAAGTTAGATGCTAAAGGGACAAGTGTATAGAATCATAGAATAATAGACTTACTGAATAATTTGGGTTGGAAGGGACCTGAAACATCATCTAGTTCAAACACCCCTACCATGGGCAGGGACGCCTTCTACTAGATCAGGTTAGTCAGAGCTCCATCCAAGCTGTCCTTGGACACTTACAGGGGTGGGGAGTTCACAGCTTCTCTGGCCAAACTGTTCCACTGTCTCATCAACCCCAGAGTAATATTTTTTTCCTAATATCTAGTCTAAACCTACTGTCTTTCAGCTTAAGACCATTATCCCTTGTCCAGCCACTTCATGCCCTTAAGAAAAGTCCATCTCCATTTTTCTTGTAGACTGCTTTAAGTACTGGAAGGCTGCTATAAGGTCTCTCTGGAACTTTCTTTTCTCCAGGCTGAACAACTCCAACTCTCTCAGTGTCATTATCTTGACCTTTCTGTTTATTCAGTATTTGCATAACTACGGACTAGGCATTGAATATAGCCATAGATGCAGTCTGTAAATTTGCACACATCCACAGATCTTTCTAAATTTCTACTTCTTTTCTTAACTAAATATGATCAATCATCAACATGTGGTAAGATTTCACAATAGCAAAGTATATTTTGATTTCTGATTTCAATAGGCTTAAATAGAGTTAAATGTAAAAGTTATTAGTTTAGTTTATGTTTCTTATTTGTGTTACTATACCTTTGCTTGGAACCAAATCTATGTCCATCCATGATACAATAAAAAATGTAGTTATCACTGTCATTAGCTTCACCAGTGTTCTTCAAATATAAGACAGATTATTTCTTTTGTAATTGTTAAGTGATGTGATTGGAGCAAGGAAATAAGGAATAAAGTGTAGTACTGAGGATATGATTTCTCTGCAATCTTTTTCTATTTCTTTAACTAGAGGGAGGTCCTTCTTTCCCCTTCTTCTGATAATCAGCTGTATTTCCATTTCAAATTCACACTGAGCTTACTAGTGAAAGGGACCCCTCCATGAGGTCTTGTGCTATTCAAAGAGCAGGTTTTTTCTGCTTGTTTTTAGTCAGCTTTCAATTCTGCCTTTCATGCTGGAAGTTACTAAAAACCAGATAGCCAAGCATAGCCAGCCATCACCTCTGAACTCTGGTGAGTTTCAAAAGCATCATCTTTTTGCATGAAAAAAATCAAATGACCTTCAGGGGGCTGCACCCAAACCGGACTCTACATTCTCTCTTCTGCAGACCTGTCACCCAAACAAACCTGGTCCTTCAATCAGTCAGGAACATCAGTTAACAAGATTCTGTCTGTCAGTAGAGCAGGAGGATTCAGTTGTAATAAACATTGCGACAAATTTAATCTTGCATTGACATTAATTGATATTAATAGATATATATATATAACTCCATTCTTACTTCAGTGCAGAGCTTATAAAACTGATATAAAAACTGATTCATGCAAGGGGTTAACAAACATTGACCACTGTAATTTTCTGAACCTCATATAAAAACTGATATGTTGCCAAGACCAGTTAAATAAGAAATATTAAAATTCTGGGGTTTGATCATTGTTGCTTCCAAGATAAACCTGGTTTTCTGCTACTGATAGTCAAAAATTTAGTGATTTATCTCTTCTTCATTGGTAAACCATAGCAGATGCAAGCAAAATTTTCATAAATGTTATGTTTTACCCTCAAAACCCCGTGTTGATGTCTATATGATCACTAAACTATAGTATCATGTCACAGAGAAGGAGATTATGAATAGCTACTACAGCTATGTTTTAATGTTATCCATGTCATTAAATTTCTTTCATTAAATTATGGTGATTTTTCCTCTCTTCTACTATCATTATGTTTGCGGCATATGGCAATACAATCACCAGCATCTCTGTCAAATTTCCCTATGAAATATTTATATGCACTATTATATGAATGTAGAGTGAAAATAATAATATGTGCTGCCAACAAATACTTTTTTGATTTTTTTGCCAAAATAATTACATCATTTCTCTGATAAAGCCACATACCAGTTTTTATGCTTATGTCTCATGTGTGTCAAATAAAACTCTTTTCCATAACCAAACACATTTCTTTACACTGGTTTAGCAGCTCTAAGAAGCTCAGAATGATAAGTCTTATTCTGTAAGTAAGTGAAAAATATTAGGCATATCAGGAAATATTTTACTGGAAATGTGATTCCCTGACGAGTACAAGATACTGCATATTTATCTGATTTTTAACAGACGTTGCACATATTTTTAATTCTTATGCATCCAACACTGCTGGGTGTAAGCTCATATTTTGTGTCTATGTTTGAGTACAGGGAACTGCATGATTGTCCTGTGTGTTGTCCTGTAGCCCAAAGGAAGAATACATCCTTGACGAGGTATAATGGAGTGCCCTGCCTTCTCGCAGTGGAGGAGGAGCACCCTGGTCCATGCTGCACTGCCCGAGGGAGGTCTGTGCCTGCCTCTGTACAGCTCCTTTTATTTGACCTGGTGAAATGTGAACATTACTGGGGAGCAGGAGACTGTGTGAGCTGTTAGCCTTTCCATGACAGCAAGCACCATGAGGTCTTGTGTTTGCTTGCCCTCTGTCCTCTTCACATGAGAGTGACATGACCTTTCCAAGCACAAAGGGGAATATGGAACTAGAGCTTCCTTGTTTTATTGATGATGCTACTCAAATGCCTTCCAATCATATTTTCTGTGACACTGGAACTTCACAGAAATCCCACAGTGACTGGGTAGACTGTGCAAGGTGGACCTCACCCAAAGCCATTCTCTGAACTACTCCAGTTAAATGAACTTTTAAATGGTGTTGGGAGGCAGTACTCAGATCACATCACCCACATCCCTCACAGCCGCTGGGAAAAATGAAACATACGCTCTTACCCTAGTGTCCACTCTGCTGGTGCTTTGTGTGGATTATGGGGTCTCCAGGGATGCATGTGAAGCACTGGTGATTTGACATTAAGAACATCAGTAATGTCACATTGACAGAGCCCAATCTTTGTCAATGTGGTACAGCTCTGAAAAAGCACAAGCACTTCATAGAATCATAGAATATGCTGAGTTGGAAATGACCCACAAGGATCATCAAGTCCAACTCCTGACCCTGCACAGAACCATCCCCAAGAGTCACACCATCTGCCTGACAGTATCATTCAAATGCTTCTTGAACTCTATCAGGTTTGCTGCTGTGACCACTTCTCTGGAGAGCCTGTTCCAGTGTCCCACCACTCTCTTCTTCACAGCCCTCAGTAAGACAGATCCTATAGGATCAGACAGAAATGGAGTGATTTTTTGGATCACCTTCATGTCCCTCTCAATTACAGCATTACTTTGTATATCAAGGTCTTTGCTTTACTTGAATTAATAAACTTTTTTTTTGCAAAAAATCCTTTCCCGTTTAAAATAAGACCTTTATAATTTCTGTGCTTATTCTAATGAGAAGTATCAGACATCTGCAGAACTGATTTTTTGCAGTGATGGATGAATAAAAAGTCTTCTGAGAAAGACCAAGCACAGATCCTTCCTGATGGTGAAGAGAGTGCAAATGTGAATGTAAATACCAGCCAACATTATTAGGCACTAAAAGCTTATAGCTATTTTAAAACTTATGAGAAAATGCTGAAGAGGAAAAACAATGCAAAACCATAGATATTTCTGTGTTTACAAGTATAGATTTTATCAGTTTTTTCACATGCTGGTAAATAGAGTATTTTCTATGCCTTATCCTGCCATACTCTTGCAAGCTACTTTTCATGTGCATTCACTGGAAGCAGTCTTTTAATAACACAGGAAAAGTAAGGAATATATATTCAAAGATTAAGGAACCTTTGAAGATATGGTATCATGTTGTAATATCTTTGAAGATATGTTCTATGTGTTTTAGCCCCAAGGGAACATTGCAGAGGGTCAAGAGCTGAAACTCAAGGATTATTTTATGCAGGAGGTGGGTGGCATGGCAAAAAATAGAAGGTATCATTCTGTCTTCTGAAAAATGTGCTCTACAACGTCAGGTAAGAAACAGAACTACAATTAAGTCTTGCTTAATAACGAATTGTAATTCTTAAACATCTGTGTGGTTTTTTACCAACCTGATCTGTAGTATTGACCACGGGGACGAATTTAAGTCAGCTCTCCCAACAGGCATTCATCACTGTTGTGTGATATCTTAAGCACACTTCTGTATAAAACAGCCTGTAATTTTATTACCGCTCACAAACATGGTCACTGAAAGGATCAAAGAACATGTATATGTGAACATGTGGAAATGAGATTTAGGAGTTACAGTCTCTGATCTCAGAGTGCCAGCATTCATCATTATGTGTGAGAACCATTTCAACATCATTTTAAATGTGGGGTTTATTATTTTTTTCCCAGAACACTGACCCAGCGATTAGTGTAGATTAAGAAGGGGTTCAAAGGATCTTCAGAAAGACTTTTGTCTCAGTGCCCTAATTCCAGGATGCAATCCAAACAGCCCCTATTCCATTCTGGGTGCTAATACCTAATATCATTATAATAATATTATCTGGGTACTAATACCTAATGTCATTAGAAATGATAGATGATGAGTGATGAAAGGCAGCTGCAAGTATTAAGAGGTCACTTTAATCACTATATTTCTCATTCTGTATTTTTAATACATTTCTGGAATTATTGTCAAACAAATTATGAAAAAGCAGACCAGTGTTCAATGTAAACAATAATAAAAATGGAATATGGTCTCTGTAACGTCCAAACTTCCTGCTTTGGGGCTAGATGTCTTCCTCAGTACTGTGATTATCATTCATTACCTTACAATAATCTAGCACCATTACATTCAAAACAAGCATTTCAGAAAGATAAATGCAATTTCTATACTTATACAACATCTTTGGAAAGAAATATTTACCACTGTTATCCTTTTGACAGCAGCAGAATGAAATGATGAGGTAGAATTAGTATCTACTGCTGACTATCTGAACAAAAGGCAAAGCTACAAAGGATTCTTACAGAATCAAATAGTCAAGCATGTTTAAAATTTCTGCCATCACCAACAAGAATATGTGCTTTGGTAATATTCTGTCACAACATGATAGTATTATAGCAGTAAAATTTATCAGTGAAGTGATTTATCAAATTTGAAGAAAAAACCCCCTCTCCTACTGCAAAATAATCCAGGTTTAGAAACCAATTTCCACAATATTCTTTTCCAACACAATGGACTTCATGAAATCACAAATGTACATAGGCAAACAGAAAGAGCCCCACAGATTCTTTCTCTAGAATGGTAAAGATAATGAATGAACATTATTGCTGTGCTTAATGCAGTTTTTTGCCATTTGAACCTGTAAGTGAAGAAAGCCTAGGCAGCAATAGGCAGAAATATTTTGAGTTTTCAAATGTGAAGATCGAAAATATAATTAATCCTTTTTGTTAGGCTGTACTTTGAATAAAAAGTTTGCTTACTATAGTTCTAAATTAGGTCTTGGTATATATTATAGCCAAAGTGCATAAAACTGTGAAAAAATATAGTTTTCTAATTGCAATTTTGAAATTCAAACTGAAAGTGAGGTAATTCAAAGAGGAGAAAAAAAAGGGATGAGATGAGATCATATCAAATGAAATAAGGAGTTATTGAAGTGAATAGAGAAATAAGGAGTCTTAAATTTGAAGATTTATATTTCATTAATTAAACTGCATCCTAAGTTTGCTAATTGGATGCTTACATGATTTGTTGTTGTGGGACAGTGACAGATGGCATTGCACTGACAGCAATTAATCTTAGTAGCACTTTTAAAATAAGGCATGCAACTCTCTGGTTATCCCTATTTCTGCAGTCATTCCTCTGAAAACCTATGATGGAAATAACTACAAGCTTCACTATGAGGAAGACAAAAATAATGACTATTCAACCAGTTCTAAGTAGCATTTATTTTCTATTAGGGTAATAATAGCTTTCAAATAAAGCTATTTTGTGACTTTACTGGCAGTGTCTACATTTTAATAACTTTAATAAGGATAGAAATACACTCTTAAATTTACATCTTTTTATTGTCTCCTGTACAAGGGAAAGATATGAAATTTAAATAGTTGAAAATGCGAAGTCACCAAAGAAGCAGCAGAAAAAAAGCTCCAATATCCCCATGATAGGAAAACCAGACTTCTACTGGTTTTTACTGGGTTTTTTCTCTCACCATTTCTACTATCACAGGAGTACATGTGCAGGAGCAGATGTCCTTTTGGACTGACAGTGGTATAAATTACTAAACTTTGCTACTCCTGGTTCCCAGGGAATTTGCATTTGATGATATACAAAGCACGAAATGTGTGTTCGATTATCCTACAGAAAGAATCTTGGTGAGACTCTGCTAAAACCTCACTGAACTTTTTCATGATGATTGAGGTCACTTAAAAATAGACACAAGGAAGATCAAGGTTCAGTGCTGTACATGCTGACTCACCCTTTTTGTCTCACTTTGTAGTTGAAATTGATGGAAAGGTCCATGTGGTTAACTTCCAGCACTTGCAAGTCACATATTAAATTTACACATTGTCATGGTCAGGAAAAAAAATGTTGCTAAGATTATTTTGCACATTTTTTTACCACCCCGCCTCTATTTTTTTTTCTTTCAGGCAACTAAGTATCAGTCAAAAGTGATAAAGAATATTATGGAAGTTAGTCTGCTTACTCAACAAGTTTGATTCTGCCACAGACTTCCTTGAGGTTCAGGCAAACCCAGGAAACACTCTGCAAAATAGAGACAGTAATAATTAAAATAATAACCCTTTCATTTATATTTTCTAGCCCACAATGTAACCCTGCAGCAGGGAATACTGAGACAAAGCGTGAGTAGGCTGTATGAGATCTTAGTCTAGGTCTAAGTATTCTGGGATGCATCTCTGAGAAAAAATATGTCCAATATCTACAATTACCTCAGTTCAGTTAATGCCTCTAGAAGTTACTGTAACTAAAACATTTATTTAAGTTTTATGATGTGAAATCTCTAAGTCAAAGTAGTTATGCAACTAAATGAGGAATGCATATTGGCTCATTGCAAAATTAATGGGAAGAGAAAACACCATCTTGTTTTTTACATAGAAGATATACTTATTTCTTAAAATAAGAAGCTGCATTCCTTGCTCTTTCACACTGTTTTCAGTGAAGTCTCCACTGAAGTCTCACACTGTAGGAAACCATACATACAAACTGGACTTAAGGTACAGATTAAGGAGTGCAAATGAATATAGGATGACAGTCATAGGGTAGAACAGTAACATTGCCTGCCCTCAAAGCATAAGGAAAAGAAAGGAAAAGACTTTTTTCCTTTTACTTAATTAAGGACCAGAATCATAAGGTTCCAACATTATTCCAACCATTTAATTTATTGTCAAAAGGTCTGAATTATCACTTCTAGAGCAAAGTTGTGAAATAATTCTTACAGACAGTGAAAGGGGAAGATTGTTTATAACTTGACCATGAAAAGTATTGGCCTAAGTTTGTATTTTCACTGGACACATCTTTTTTTGAAATGCCACATGCTTCTTATAAGGCAGTACTAGTTCACATATGAAATAAGCATGTCCTTTAATACTTTTTCTTATCAGCACCACTTCTTCTAGGTGATGGTAGAATTACAGCAAAACAGCAGGATATTAATAATTTTTGGATCTCATGCATTTTAAATTCAGGTCATATAACAGGGGTTTGCACTAGGGGCCTCTTATTACCATATTGATTAGTGACATTTTATAGTTTTTCACATTTGTGCTGGTTTAAAGGTGAACCAGCAGGGGAAATGGACCCACCACAAGAGAGATTATAAGTCAGAGCTAAAATTTAATAATAATATTACAATAACAACACTGACACACAAGGGAAATTGCTTTCAACTCACAAAACCCAGCAGTATAACCCAGTGTCCTGGGGCACAAACCCAAAGGGGTTTGTTTGCCCTTGTGCTGAGACCCGTGTGGTTCCCCCAAGTCCAAAGCAAAAGGAAGTGAAAAACCTGTTGGTGCAGGCGAGGACTGTAGTCTGGTCGAGAGTGGTGGTCTCCTCCTGTCAAGGTCCTGCTGCTCCTCTGGATCCAACAAGAGGTTCCCAAGGTCTTCTTACCCACCACTTATGTACCCTCAAGGAGCACCCAGTCCCTCCCCAAGGGCGAGGACTCACACAATGGACTCTGGGAGTCATGGGTATTGTTGAACCATTGATGGCCCATTAGCAGCCACGCCCCCTCAGGCTGGGTGTGAAGGTGATAATGGCTCCCTGGGCAGCTGCTGCTAATGGTCCATTGTCCTTGGGAAATGAATAGATGGGGTAGAATACACAGCTTTGATCACCCCCACAGTGTTAACTGGTCCCACCTTCTGAACTAGGACAACATTGTTCTATGTGGAACCTCTTAAAAAAATTGCTGTTTTACAGCTCTGTATACATAATCCATATGATAATAACAAATAAATTTATTATATTTATATTTCCTGAAAATCCTGGAACAGCAGTATTTAGACATAAAGGGAAAGATACTGATGACTCTAAGAATTAACAGAGATCTTACAACACCTAGTTAATCTTTACCACTCTTGCTGGTGAATTTCTGACCAGCACTTTATGGTATAGAAAGTATACATTTATTTCAATGGAAACTTAGAAAGTAATTGTTATTATTAGAGCCAAAAGCACTCCCAACAACTTCTAAAAGCCATAAAATTGTAGAATATCCTGAGTTTGAAGGCACCCATCAGGATCATCAAGTCCTGTTCGGGTGTAACCTTGAATAAACTGTGGAGCATTTTCCTCCAATAGTCCCTTTCAGACCTCCAAAATTTCAATGTTTTCTTTACCCACATGTATTCAATGATGTGTTTGAAATACCTTATTTCCCTGAGTCAGTCTACAATACATGTGGAATTACCTCAGTTCCACATTTGCAACATGTTTATGGACATAATGACTGTACAGTAACTTGTAAGCCTTTTGGTGACAAATCAGCAAAAATCTTGATGAAACATAACTCATGCCCCAGAGTTAAATCACTCTCATCATCTCTCTAAACACATTCCACCCCAATGTAATATATTAACATATCACAGGTCTGTGCTAGTTAGCAAACAAAACCAAACATCTTCTGAATCACAGCAAATACTTTCCATGTCCATTATTCTAACCATCATTGCTAAAGCAATCAGCTAGGTGTTTAAGGAGCATGGATTTTCGTTAATACTACAGATACAAAAAAACATTTAGACTCTTCATATTATTCCTATTGATATTACCAGTCACTTGTCAATTGAAAGAATGACATGTATTTCTCTAAACCAGGCACCTGGCAGAAAAAAACCCTAAAACAACAAACAAACAAAACCAAAAAACCGTGATGACCCAGCAAAGTTAAGACTACCAGATCATCAGAATTTTTGGAGCCTAGCAAATGTACAGCCAGAACTACTTCATCTTGGATATACCCAGGGTTTTGAAAGCACTTGTTTTACCATTGTATTCATATACATCTCAAAGACTCTACAGCCTGCTCTGTGAAGAAGGTCCCATGAGGATTTGGAAGATCAGTACCTTCAGGAAGGACTGCTTTTGTATGAGGAGTCGCTAAATAAAACACAACCATCACAGGGACTCCCACTGATGAGTTTCTAAGCTCTGCTCTTTTATGTTTCTTTATGTTCTCATAAACCTTCAGTTCTTTTCAAAGTAGTAGCCTAAAGGAAGAGTAATGGACGTGTCAATGTTGCCCAGAGCTTGAGCTGCTCAGATGACAGAGGGAGGTGGGGCTCCTGCCAGTGTGCAGGACTGAGGCCACCTGGTCCCAGGGGACACCGAGAGGTGCTGACTGACAAAGGAACCTATTGCTCAGTCTACATCACCAGCTACTGGATGCTAATGGGATGTAAGCATCTTATGCTGAGCTTGAGAAGGCACTGAGCCACCTTTGGAAAGTGTCTCATCTCCCTCTTCCCACTGACTCTTTGGAACTAAATTGCTTTTATGGGCCTTTCTTCACATATTATTTTGGCTAAATAGACAGTCCATAATGTTTTGCTGGCTATTCACTGTTTGCTACCCTCAAACAAACATTTAGTTCAACTGCACATAGCACTCACAAAACACAACCCAGTGCTGGAGGGTGGTCTGTTATGTACACCAGGGTTACATTTTGCTAGACTGTCTAGTTTTCTACTAAGAAAAGACAATCAATTATGGTCCTGGGGCTATGCCAACTGTTACAGAGAATCCTGATTAATGAGCAGCTTACTAAAAAATAGACTCTTCCCGAGGAGCTGTCAAGCCCTGAAGAATTGTGCCAGCACTTCTTAGCTGTGCCCTCCACACCTCAGTGAGCCCAAATTGTTCAATTACTCTTGTATATTTTTGGAGAGATAGGAGGTTTTTTTCATCTTTCACAGTGGATCTGTCAGACGTTTGGTTGTAAAAAAAAAACCCTTTCCTTATCCCAAGGTATTTTTTTAATTTTTTTTCAGCTAAAGTTATATAAGAAATAGCCTTCCTTTCCATTTTGTGTCATAGTCTGAGCACAGACTTCGATAAGGAGCCCACATCCAGAGTCTGGTACAGGTGTCCAGCTATGCCTGACCAGGGCAAGACTGCAGTGGAGGAAGATGTCATTTTTCATTCTCACTGTTTCAGCAGCCTGATAGAAGGTAGAGGGACAGCCATTTTACCCTCACCACAGGTTATAATATTGCCAAGCCAGAACTTCTTTGGAGTGATTATATTGGTGAGCAACTGGTGAGCTGTAATAAAATCCACTGATTCTAGCAAGTCCCTTTGCTAAGGTGTAGAGTTGTCCAAAGCCAAAGTTTTCCTAAGGCCAAGAAAAAACCTCATAAGCTTTAGGATATTTTTAGGACTCATTGTAGAAGCCCATGTACAGGATAGAGATAATTCAGAGTTTTATGGGACTTCTTTATATCAGCATCAGTCAGCCTGTATGACCATATAAGTCATATGTCCAAAATCTTCCTGTAGGCAAGATTCAAAATGTAAAAAGCTGTTCCTTGGATAACAGAGAGGAATTGCTGGAGGATGATGGTCATCCAGGGATTCACGATAATACAATTCTGCCATGTGCTGCAGTGCAACATCGAAGAAGACAGGTTATTGAGAGATACTCAAAGGTTTGGCCTTCATCTCTTTCAGAATATGATGGCTTGCTTGCTAACACTGTGAAATGATAAATTTGATGTATGTGCTGGTTTAAAGGTGAACCAGCAGGGGAAATGAACTCACCATGAGAGAGATTATAAGTCAGAGCTAAAATTTAATAATAATATTACAATAACAACACTGACACACAAGGGAAATTGCTTTCTACTCACAAAACCCCAGCAGTATAATCCAGTGTCCTGGGGCACAAACCCAAGGGGGTTTGTTTGCCATTGTGCTGAGACCCCTGTAGTTCCCTCAAGCCCAGAGCAAAAGGAAAAGAAAAACCTGTTGGTGCAGGCGAGGGCTGTGGTCTGGGCGAGAGCAGAGATCTCCTCCTGTCGAGGTCCTGCTGCTCCTCTGGATCCGACAAGAAGTTCCCAAGGTCTTCTTACCCACCACCTATGTACCCTCAAGGAGCACCCAGTCCCTCCCCCTGGGCGGGGACTCACACAATGGGTGATTAACTCTGGGAGCCAGGGGGTGTTGAACTATTGATGGCCCATTAGCAGCTCCGCCCCCCTCAGGCTGGGTGTGAAGATGATAATGGCTCCCTGGGCAGCTGCTGCTAATGGCCCATTGACCTTGGGGAATGAATAGAGGGGGTAGAATACACAGCTTTGATCACCCCCACACAGGGTTAGCTGGTCCCTCCTGCTGAACTAGGACAATGTATATGTACCCTAAACTGCAAATTGAATAATAGTGAGTTTGGATATTGATCACTAGTTTAAAAAAAGTAAAGATAAGGTAGTGCAACTAGTCCAGCATATTATATAATACTAATTTTTTTTAAATTAAATTCAGGGTTCATTGGATTTTCATCTTTATTTCAACTGCTGTTTGCCATCATTTAGCCTCTCGACAGGGGTGCTGGTCTGAGACTTCTTTCTGAAATTAATGGCCTGCAGTCATAGGTTTCAGAAGATGAAAAATTTTTCTTACTCTATGGCTGAGCACTCAATTCAACTCTCGGTTACACTTGTGTAGTTCAATTAGCATGAGGATAATCAAGAAAAATCATCAACAGTACTTCTACAACCTTCAATCTTTTTGGGTTTGCACTGTACTGTACTGAAATTATTTCAAAGTAGGAGAAATTAGAGACCTGTGTAATTATTAACTACCTATTCTGAGATAGGCAATGGTCAATACTTGGCATTTCTACAGCGGATAATGCATTTTCCTCCAGATTTTTAAGAACTTTTAAGCTGTGTGAATGTTTCCAATTTGAACTATCCTGTGAAGGCAGCTCAAACCAATTGCATTAAGAGGATCTTCATAAGCACTTTGTGGAATAAATGAATGATTCCAGTGCCTTCTTGCATTTTCAGTGTATTTTGTAATAAAGAAAATAAAGGTCAGGAGAAGAGTGAGTCTCAACTTACAAACAACACATGGTATTTTGAAATATAGGTTTAGTAGCAAGGAGTTTTGCTGCTGAAATCGACTCTTTTTGTGATCCAATATCTCTGTCACTGGTGGGCCCAATCATTTCATGAAGAAGTCAGACAGACCGCCCAAATATCTAACACAATACTGGATGATTTGACTTTTTTTTTTTTAATAGGAGAAAGAGAAAACAAGAGAGAGGGAAAATATACAGCATATATGCTTATGATGGTACATTAAAAAAGGTTAAAATTTGTCAATAAATCACATTAAATTTGTCAGAGAAATCTAAACTAACACATACTCCTATAACAGCAGTAGAATATGCTCCTTATTCTGATACAAAACATGTTTTTCATTTTATTCTACAAATTTCAGAGGAAAATAATAGTCTGAGGAAGCCTCTAGATTTAATCTTAGTTGACTTTTATCTGTCTGCTTCTCATGTCCTGTTGTCTTTTTTTGGTTAGTTGACCAGGTTTGAAAACAAAACAGATTTGTTTGGACCCAATATTGGCTCTTAGCAGACAGGGAGGAAAAAAGCAAACGCACACTGAGTCAGTGCTATCTCATGTAGTATGGAAGAATCCTAAAACTGCTGTTTCATAGTGGGAAACTAAATTATTTTTAAGCCACCATCCACAATTAACTTAAAAAGTTCAACAATGTTAAAAGAATGACAAAGAAAAAAGTAGTGTATGCTTTTCACTGCCTGTTTTTTCCATTATAATTATGCAGTTCTGTGAACACAGTTAATATAACCTCTGCTCTGAAGCTGTACTCACTCCATGGCTACAGACTGTGATTGCTCTGTAATAAAACATTAGATCCATCACTTGATATTAGAAAACAATAATTATATCAGTGCATTTGAGGTTTCATTCCCTTCATAGAGCTGCCTTTCTTTAAAAGATTATCTTGACAGACAACACACTTGCCTTTTTAAAGCAATATAATTAGCTTCTTCCATCCCACTGCTACTTGTTTCTCTTATCTCTGGGTTGATCTGAGGAATAAGAGCCATGGAAATGTTTGCTCCAAGATAGCACAATGGCGGCAGAGGCAAAACTGCTGCCTTGATTTAGTGGGTCAGAAGGGTCCCTGCGGATGCAGGAACCCCAGGCACGTAGCCCTGTTGCTAGGGAACTATATCGATCCTTTCCAGCATCTTCACCAACACCCTCTCTCTGCTCCACTGTGATTGAACACCATCCTTTCCGGGAGTGGGAGAGTAAGAAGCTTTGGCTTGGCTTTAATATTTATGAAGCAAACGTTTTAACCATTGAAGCTTTAAATGCCTAATGCTGTTTTCCTTTTCCAGAGCAGCAGATTCCTTTGGGAATATTTCAATCACTCTAGTCAGGCAAATTACTTGACGTTAGAGGCAGATAGCTTATTTTCTCTCAGCTAAATGTAGTAGTAGGACATGCATATGAAAATAATTAAAGGATATTTTTCCTCATGCATTTGAATTCTCATATTATTACAAGATAATTTACACTTAAAATACATCATGCTACAGGTTTAACAGAAAATCATCAGAATCAGATTGAAAGATAAAGATATTCTGAATATTTTATATAGGTTAAAAAAATAAGACATATGAAAAAAATGTTTGTGTACATACAGAGAATGCTGTTACGCAGAAAGTGTTAATATAGTCCAATGAGGTGCAGGGGGAAATGCCCAGTACCATTACCAAGAGGAAGGAGGATAGCAGGTTATATATATCTTTAGCTAACTAATTTGCTTGTTCATCTCTGTGCATATACAATGGGAGGGTTTTAACATTAAGCTTCTTTGGAAGGTTCCACAATGTGTCTCCTGAGCTGGTGCTGCAGCACACACCACACTGGTAAGGACCTGCACTAGTGGACTTGTACCTTCCTGGCCCATATGCAGCCTGAAGGCAACATCCACAGGACATCAACCCTCTTGAGGAGAAGGTGGGCCTGGAGATACCTCAGCTGCTGCAGGCAGTGAGCAAACATGCTGTATCAAGCAATATAATTGAAGGAGATGAAGCACCTGAGTCCTGTCCCAACATTTCCAGGGAATCTGTATTTACAGAAAAATGATGCCATGAAACCTCACAGATTGGAAAGGTTTATCAGATTATATGGAACCTTTCCAAACCACTTCTCCTACAATAGTGAGAAGACGCTGAGGAGCTGATAGTTTTCCATATTAAATATAGAAAATTCGCTATCTGGTTTTTAGAAGTCACCATTGGAAGTGAATAAAACTCATATACTGAAATAATCTGTTGACTTTACATCTGCATAAAATCAATAATTTAAAATGTATACGAGATGATTAAGCCCTTGGCATCCTTCCTATAAATACTCAACACTAGCAGAAAATGTCTAGCAGTAGCCTTAGAAATTGAAATAATTGCTTTAATCAGACACCAGCTGCCTGCTATTGAGCTGCGTAACAGATACCACAATTACCCAAGGGAAATAGATGCAGCATAAGGAGAAGGTACTTCTGTAATTTATCAAAAGAGCTATAGGGACAGTAGCTGCCTCCCTTTTAGCATCATCCAGTGTGGCACATACTCCAGTCATGCTATAGGAAATGCTGCTTTCTGAAGTTTTGCTGTTCTGTGGATGGCCGTATCTGACCTTGCATCCAGTCATGTCTATCAGAAAAACCATATCAGCAACATTCCCCATTGAAGTGTCTGGATACTAACACAGAAAGTTAGGTTTGTAAAAGCTTTAGTGTTCCCTGCAAGGCAGCCAATAGTTCACACCTCTTCCACACATGCAAAAATTCTTTGATATTGACATTTTGTGGATGTGCACGATAGGATCTGGCTTATAAACACAAATTTGTATCTTTAACCTAAATCACATTACATATGCTATAGTTAACTAACTACCTCTGATTTAAATACAAAATTAATAAACACAAAAGTCAATTTATTTTAAAAAATAAAAATACTCAAACTGTGTTTCATAAAATATGTCCACAAGTTCTAGAAGATCTGCCCCCAGTCTTTCTACAGGCTTCCTTCTCAAGCTAAAATAAATTCTCATTCTTTCCCATTTCAAAGCTAATCTTCTCACACTCAGTCTAATATTCAGTGTTACTGTGTTAGAGATCTTGAATTAAGAAATGGCTGTTAAGACAGCTCTGAGGTTCTTTTCTCTTATGCACTTATAAAAAGTAATGTTAAGTCATTTCCTACAGCATACAACATAATGGTCTTCAAAGAAACTCTTCTAAGCTGGTGGTAGCACTCAAACTAGCAGTCTTTCCTAATACAGCACTGACATGATAATAGCATAATACTTCAGGCCATTATGTCTATTGAAAGTAAATTATTACCATCAGATGTGATAAAACCTACTTGGATGCATTAAAAACCTTACATTCTGTCTTGATAATACTACTAAAATAGTGATTTCCTCTGTTTAGCCTTGCATTAATATTTTTTATCTGTTTCTTCTTCAAATGTGTTGGTCAAATAGCCCACCTGAGTTACTGCTCAGAAAGCATTTAGAGGAAAGGTCAGACCTGAAGTCCAGCAAACTCAAGGGAGGAACCAGCTATTAGCTGTCATTTCTTCATCTCTCTGTAGGCTATCTCATGTAATTAATAGCAGAGATATTAAAAATTCTACTTCTTTTAAAAGCAGCTGATTTATGCATAGCTGTTGTATATATTTTTGTATATACATGTGGTCATACATTATACATACACATGCATGTGTTTTACTTATTATTCCATTAATTACATGAATTCCCATTAATCTCCTCTGACAGCTAAAAACTGTTTACACAGTGTTGGATTTGGTTTTGCGTTTTTTAGTGGCTTATTTAGACAAGTGCTGTTAAAAGGATTATCAGAAGTGTCTGAAAAACACATATAAGCTTTAAAGACTTCCAATGAGACGTGTCTCTTTCATCGCTGAGAATTTCGACATTTTGCTTTTCATTTTTTAACTTGGGGTGAATATAGGTGAGAAAAGTTGTTTTCTACAAATCGTTCTAGGTTTTCTAGCATTTTTTAATATCTATTTTCATAGCAGAACATGCTTTTTATCTGACACATATCTAAGTAGTGTCATTTACTTGTAGAATCAAAAAGCCGTCATACAATATAACTTTAGAATTTACTAGATTTTTATCTAAGGTACTGGACAAAGCAATGGCAGACTTGTCTCCTATGTGTAATCTAAGCATCACTGCACACAGAACATGAAATAAGATCACTTTCTGTAGCTGTAAACTCAGTTTCCAGACACAATCAATTAAGAAAATAGTAACAGAATAGTATGTGGACATTTACTCACCAACAGATTTGACAAGACCCGCAACTGTTTTGTGGAGGTTGATAAATCCATCTTAGCAAACACATCTAGGTCACACCTAGCTCTGTCTCCCACAGAAACTTCAGTCACAGGTACCTGCCACCCTGCCAGAGTCACACACTTGTTAGTGTGTATGTATTAAAATAAAGGCAGTTTCCCACCTCCACTACTGTGTCAGGTTTGTAGCTGTCCCTGTAAGTAAATAGACTCTTTTCTGATCAAAGCCATTAACTCAGCTGCACTTCACATCCCTGTCTACTAGTTTATTCTTATTCAAAGCTACAGTTTCACTGGGGATGTTAGTGTCAAATGCACTGTGGAGTGATGGTGCTCACTGCTTAGCATTCAGCTCTGAAGCCTCTTGGAGAGGAAGTGTGAACATATCTGGCTGCCTGTCAAAAACACTGGCCTGGATGAATTGCAACTGCCTGGAACCATATGGTAAATAAGACCACAAACTTCTACCAAGAGTTTCTGGGCTCTGGGCAAACGTGTTCACTCATAGTTGTTATATCTGACAGCTTGTAGCTCTCAAGTGATCCCTGTGATTTTTAACAAAGCTCCAACTGATTTCCTCTCAAAGAGTTTAGCTATGTTAAATCTTCCTCAGGAAGGTGAGATTTCTTGTTCACGAGGACTTTTTCTGCAAGCATTATTGAGAGAAGACAGTGACAGCAACCCAACCTCTCATATGAAATTTCCCTTAAGCAGGTAACTAATATTTATTTGCCCCCTTTTTCCTCCAGATTCTGCAATGTACTCAATAGAGGTACAAAAGAAATTCAGTCTTTGCAGCTTCCTGCAGCCATGATGCTGATAGTAGTAGAAGTTCAAGCTAAGAGGTGTGTGGATAGAGGGAACAGGGCACACAAGCCTTAGCCTCTGCTTGGTGCGCTCAGTAGTCAGGTGTCAGTCATGCTTCAAACCTCTACACTTCTTTTACCCCATTTTACCCATTTTCAGAGACATCCGATTTTAAGTATTCAGAGCCACCGTCTCTTAAGTGTCACTAACATTTACTGATTTTATCATTTGCCCACTTAGTATGTTCAACATATTCCTGTTATTTTGTGTATTGAATCAGTTGGATATGGCACAACAAATACATTTCAAGAGTGAGGAATTTAGCATGCAATAGAAAAGAGAGAACTATTTAAAGGCCTTCCTTTATTCAACTCATGACTAAGTGCACAGGGAGCTCAATAGTATTGTGATATCAAAGGCTGAAGATTAGCATCTTCTAAGAATGCCTTATGAGTCCAAAAAATCACTGGTAAAAGCTTTTGCAAGCCTTTTAAGATGACATTGACCTCCATTTTTTGACAAACTGGAAGAATTATGCACAACTTAATAAGAGAAAAAGGGAGAAAACTAATTGACACAGAAAGGTTAAAGCAATGTAAATGTGATGTTTTCATGATGGGAAACATCTTCATGCTGAAAAAGAAATGACAGGTTATTGCAGATCTTAATACTAAAAAAGCATGCTGTTAACATTAGCATCCTATTTGCCTAATATAGAGTTCATTACTGTTCAGTAGTTCATCTAAATAATTTTCTTATTAATACTCACCCAACACCAAATAACTCAGCAGCACTTGCCTTAGACATCTGTATGAATCCCAGTAAATATATTATATTTGGTCCTGTTATAATGAAGCACCAGTGGATTCATAATGGTCAGATACTTAAAATAAGCAGTGAGCATTGAGAAAACTCTTCGTTTTGCTTGTGTAAGCACAGTAAAATACCAGAGGTACACAAGAGACCTTTTCAAAACTTGGCAAATAGTAAAGCTGGGGGGAAAAGATACTTTTTTCTAATAGTAAAGAGGCACAATCATGAACATCTGCAAAATTGCTAACTTGAATTCATCTTGCTGCTTGATTTTCATTTCAAAACATCTGCCAATGAGAAAAAAAAAAGTTTAAGGCTTATAATGATTTGGATTCTAAGAAATAAAGCAATCTGTGCTTCACCAAGGGGAAAGGTGTGTTATGGCAAAATGTATTTATCCATATACTGTCAGCAGTCATTTAAATACATTATTCTCCACAGAACTTCACAGAAAAAGACTTGAAGATTGATTCAGCTGCTATAATCATGTCTGCATTCTAATTAAGACATGAGTAAATACGCATGTATAACTTTGAAACAAAACTGTACTACACTACCCTTCTCTGAGCATAGATCATAGTTATTAGCTCTGTCATTAGAAAACTGTATATTATCTATTCTGAAAGGAAAGACAGGTGGGAACATTAATTTTTTTTTACTGTGGCATCTTCTACCTTCAGTGTTCACCTAACTGCACTACATTTTAAGTATATTATATTAATTTAATTTATTCAATATTTTATAAACAGAAAATGTGAATGTCACAACCAGTAGCAGAAACTCCTTCTATGATGTGACATGGATAAGCCACAGGTATGAATTTGTGTTCTGAGGACTCACTCTGGGCCATTTAAAATGCTCATCACAGCAAATACTGATGTACAGTAGATGGTAGCCATGGAAACCAGTCAGAACTTACCTTCATAATTATTTTTTAAGAAAACCTGATTTCAAAGGGCGATTTTTCTCTTTCTTTCAGGGGAACAGTACATTATACTATCTAGGAAATTATCCATTAAAGGTTTTTAAAAGCAATTCCATCTTAAAATCCCTTGCAGATGTTGCACAGTGCTCATTTCTGCACACTAGAGACCAGATGTGTTATTATATCATGATAAACATACCAAAACCTCCCTGGGGAATGCAATAATTGAGGAGCAGGATCAGAGCACATCCTGGACTGCACCAAGAGGAGGCAGGTCTGCTGCTGCAAATTTGCCATTTTCAACCACACAAGGAGGGGCCAAATGGTTGTGTAGGATGTGCTAAGCAACAGGGAAGACAGACAGACAGGCATCTCGAGAATGCATACAGGGCAGGAGAGGAAGGGTGGAGTCCTGACTCTTGTGAAGGCAAGATGGAAGGTGAGATTTAATACTTGGAGGCTGGGAATAGGGCAGAGAGAAGCTCTTGGTAAATATGGGCTTTGCTGTGAAATTCGCAGTGTGGAAAGTGAAGTTTTCTGGGTGGAAAGAGTAATTTAAAAGATACCTTTCATAGAAAGCAAAAATATCTCAAAAAGCTTTTTGACAGAACATCAAAATCAGATGCTGAAAAGCAAAAGTAAGACCTCCCCAAGTAGAGAATAGATGTCTGGTTAGTAGTGGTCCCTGGGAAGTTGTGCTGTTCAGTGTGAATTCTCTGATGACAAAGACTTGGCAGTTCCCTTGACTGCAAAACATGAGTAGGCAGACCTGACCAGTGACATGGGGGTAGCTAAATATAAGCCCTATAGCCATGAGAATCATAGCGATGGAAAGAAGGTGGGAGCAAAGCCTCCCCTTCCTTCAGCAGGGAGATTGTTTCTGCCTCTACCCCAGCCGGTGAGGCAGCAGACCTCCACTTTGCCTACTCTCATGAGAAAATGTGAGACAGATCTGTAGGCAGCAGAACAAGGAAGAGAAAGGGATTTAAAGGAAGAAATGAGGGAAAATAAATGATGTTTCCATTGACTTGAAAGGACAAGAAACCTATAAAAGAAGGATGATAATATACAGAAATACGATGGATTTTTTCCACTCCTTAAAGTTTCTGTATGTTCAAGTTTGCCCATGAATATTCACTTTGATACAACTTCCCAGTCTTATTAAATGTGCTTTGGTAAGAGCATGTGAGCTTTGCAAGAGACTTTGCTGGACTCTGTGGGCAAGTTAACAAAAAATAATATCCAAGTGAGGCCTGAATTCACCCTTGTCACATTTTTCATGACTTTCCATGCCAGAAGAAAAACAAAGACCAAAAAACCCAAAAATCAAACCAAACCAAACAAACAAACAAACCCCAAACAAAACAAACAAAAAAAAAACCCACAAAACCAGAGAGATTTATGAATGCTAGATACTTGCCACATTAGTTACAAAGTAACACCACTGGTTAAAAATATTGCTGACTTATAGGTAATTCACTGTGTTAATTTTAATTCACTTCAAATTTAGCAGGGTGCCAAGCAACACCCTGGAAAGTTTGAGTGACTCTATGGCTAAAACTGGATCAAAGCCCAAATTTCATAGTATGGTAAACTACAAAGAGCTGATAGATTACTAGGCAGTCTTCCACAAAAGCCAAATATAAAGCAGATTTACTACAAGATTATTTCTTGTCAAATTAAGAAGTATTTTTTTCCTGTCTGGTTGGCAATCGTACAACACTTAGACAACAAGCTAGCTGTGTGATCTCAAAATAAATCAGCAGATTTGTGTCATTATAACTATTCTCTTAAAAAGTATAATGCATGGAGAGGAAAATAAAAGCAAGAGAAACAGATTGAATGAGATGTTCCACAGAGACCCTGAAATTATTCCCTAGTGAGACACTTGTTGATCTCTACCTGAATAAAATGAAAATATAACAGATGTCACCAGGAAATCTGAGACAGTCCTGAAGAGACTGTAGGAAAACAAAAGTTTAATAGTATTCATATTCCTAAAAGAAATAACTTAACATTGAAAATATGACTCACAATAACCAAAAGTATAGATGACTAACTTACAGTTCCAAGAACATGTCCTCTGCTGTTAAATATCTATCACAAAGTGCATCATAGCCACTAATATTGAAGACCTTCACCACGGGGAAATAGAAAGCCAATTGAATACCCTTACTTAAAATTTATCATCACATTTCAAAATGATAAATGAAACATTTTCCAAAGTTGTTTTGATTGTCTTCTGAAGTGTATGAAAGATGCACTCTAAGACAGAAGCTTTCTGATGCTAAGTGAAAAAAAGGATCCACACTTATGAAACAGCTTCCACCCACCCCCTGCCCAGTCTTAATATGCTGGAATCAAATTTGTAAGGCCTTTGAATCCAGTTCAGGAAGAAACATCTCAACAGGTTTCTGCTGTCACTCTTCCAATGTGTCCAATTTCATCTGTCTCCATGAAAAAGAATTTTTTCTACTGCTTGCTGAAAGTGTCTTAAGGGATGGTCCCAACTGCTGACTTTTCCTGTGTTCTTACTTACTCAGCATTAGTTTCCTCCTGTTGCATGATTGATGCAATTGAAACCAAAATGTAGGTTAAATGCAAAAATTATACAGTTTTGATTTTTTTATATTCATTTGGTGTTACTTTCATAAAGGTGCCACCTTTTTTTCTGTGCCTGTCTTCTGGCAAACTTATTTAATGCAGGAAGATTTTCATGACTTTACATGGCAAATGTTAGTTATATTTATTGAGAAATTACAGGAGAGCAATTATTCACAAACTGTAAGTATTATAATCGTGTTGATTTACAGGGACTCTCAGAATGAAGTGAAGGTTTAGGAAGAAGATACTATCCCTTCTCTCCGTTCCCTTTCTTTACATTCAAGGAGCAAGAAACCTAGTAGGAAAACCAAAACTTTGTAAGGAGTAAACAGATCTTATGATCCTATAGCATGGTAAAAGTAGAATAGAAAACACTTAAAAGGTCAAAGTTCAGCAATATCATACTGAACTTGAAAAAGGAGTGATCGGTATTCATTTCAAACCCTCAAATAGAACTCGGCACAGGTCCTTCCTTAATATGGAAGTGTGACATTTCTCTTGAAAGTGCAATTTAGACTGTATTTTGGATCTGTATGTGAGAATTTGAATTGGATCTTAAAGTGCACAGGTCTTTTTTAACATGAAACAGACTGATTTCAGAAGAGTGGGAAAAGCTGTTAAAGCTTGATAAGTGAAATGGCAGAGTAAGAAGGCTTACCCAGAAGAAAACAACATGCTCCAATGACTATAAATCACATTAAAGAAGTTAAGTAAACTATCTTATTTTGATCTAGTTTAGCATAGAGATTGGTGTAACCAAATGCTGAAGAAAAGGAGAAGCTTATTTTTCTATGTGGATCCTGGGGGCTCTAGAAATGTTAAAAGCACATTAAAATGAAATTAAAACAGCACCCACACATAACATAAACCCAGACTGAATATCTTGACTCAAGCAAAGTGTTTAACTTTTTAGCATCTTCTGTCAGATGCAAATAAATAATATATAAAAATGTCAATTATTCATTACAAAAGAACAGAAAAATGCATTTTTTTATTTAGCTGGGACCAACTTTTGTACAACCTTTCTCTTCTTTCAACTCCTGGAATTTGTTTCAGGCTTCTCAGGCCATTTTTAAGGCTTCCCTCCATTCCCAAGCTCAACTTTCTGTCTTTTATTAGCTGAAGTAGCACAGTTTATTGCATGAAAAATCAATCTATTGAGCAGTCTCCTTGGAATTCACATCCTTTCACCAAGATCTTTCTTGCAGCTTCTCCTACAGGCTCTTCTATGAAATTTCAACAAATGTTATTGTCAAACATCCAACTAGCACACTCATGACAGGCGACATAACTGTATATTAGTATAAATTAGCAGATACCATTCAGTTTTCTAGTCAGATGAGCTGTATTGTTTCTCTTATTTAATTTTGTATCTCAAGCAGTACGTGTAGTCCCATCATACTATGGCTGCACAGCCTCATCAGGACACTACATTTAATCATATCTCTATCTTGCTGTGGTAGAGAGAAGGATTTGGTTTTATGTTTGCTATGGTCTACTTTTTTTGCCTATTAATTATGATGAAGAATTTATACAGTTCTGAATACACACAATCAGAAATTTTAAACCTTCTTAACTAAGAAGGAAAGATCCCTATAACTATGTAAATACATCTGCTGTGTTGTACTAGTCACAGCTGCACCATCACTTTTTGCAAAATGGTTTATTAGACTCCCTTTTGTTATTGCAATCCAATTAGGGACAAATAGGCCTGACTCCCAGTTAAAGGATACTGCCCAGCTAGCAGACAAAGACTTTATGTGTAATTCTTACATTAACACATTATGTGTAGAATTCATATGCACAGCTAAAACCAGAAGGAAAAGTTTATGTGCTGGATGTCAATGGCAGCAACAGTCAAATTCAGTCTGTGTGAGAAACCTTTCCTACAATAAACAAAAACAACAAAATAATTCAGATCTGCAGTGAACATATTATCTATGAATCTGAAAAACTAAATTTGAACCTTTCTCAACATTTTGTTTCTCACTTCTCAGTCAGCAACTCCTGGGAAACTGAAAAGCCTCAGTAACTATATGTCAAGAAAGAGGAAAGAGAAAGAGGTGAGTATTCATGCAAGACTCTGTTCCCAGGTCAAGTTAGATTCAGAAAGTCATCCTTTTTCCACCCATATGTGCTTTGGTCTAGAGAACTCCATGTTGAGAAATCCAGTTTCGATGTGTACCTAATCTGCCATCCAGTCCAAGGCTGTCAACATCATGAAAGCTGTAAATCACATCCTTCTTTGCTACATAATCTGTTCTGTTCTACTCAATGCAGATGTTGCTCTTGTGACATCATTGCCTATCTGCTGTCTGCAGTTATCTTCAGGCTATGACTTATCCCATCCAATTCCACTCAAAAAGTCACTGCACATAGGACTCAAACTTTTCAGATGTAGAATAAATTTAATAAAATCTATTTTACACAAATCTCTTAGTGAATCCTATGCTTGCTCCTATTCTTCTTCTATAGGATACAAAATTAAACAGTTTCTCATCTAAATTCTAGGTTCTATGATGCTTTGAAATACCCCCACATATTTCAAATTATTGTTTTCATAATACTTATATATATTTTAATACAATAGTACTGATAATCTATGTCTCATATAAATGTAAATAAATTATAATTTAAAAAAATTTAATCAAGCAAAAAAGTCTGTGTCCTAATTTGTGTACATAAGAATGGTCATTTATTCTTTCATCTTCTAGTGATTTCTCAGCTCAAGTTCTGGGCTTGAAGCTTGTGATCTCCACTCAGAAAAGAATTTGGACTTTAGACAACTGTAGAAATAAATATATTTAATATCCATGTAGTTTGGTTCAATCCTTCCACACTATCTTGTTAAGTACCTCCTTATTAAGCTCTGACATGTTATGAAATAGTGGCTTTTTTGTATTTCTCAGTTCTTCTGATCAACAGTAGATGTAAAACCTTTGTCATGCAAAGATTCCTTTGCCTTTTGGACTATCTTCTCCTGCCTTTGGATGTGGCAGAACTTTCTGTTTAGAGCCACAAAGATGTGTACTGACCTCTGCTGTATTTTGGAGACAAAAGTATATATTTGTCACTGTAACTCTAGGTCATAAGCCCTCTCTGCCACTTAGGAGAAGAAAGAACAGTCCCCTGTGCCAGCTTTCTCAACAAACACGGCAACAAATCTTCCATCTCCTCTGCTAAACAACTGCTGCTTTTCATCCCACCGAGGTAGGGATGGCGACAGAAAGATCCCAGAAGCTTTAGCAAGTGAATTGCACTACATGTGCAGGAAAGTAGGGCCTGCTACAGTCTGCATTGTGAAACACACACATGGTCCCCCTTGTTTTATTTCCTTGAAAACCATGTCTTGCAGTTAATGTACTGTGCTGCCTGGGTCATGTTATCGGTGTCAGGACTATTATTTCAGTCTCTGTGAACTCAGGCAAGTGACATCCCATTTATTATGCTTGATTCACATTTTCAAATATTTCTTTGTAAAAAGAAGAGTGGAAATGTGCCTCATTTAATGAAAACAGGGATTATTTCTTTAATCATTAACAATAAATGTATATGTTTTAGAGGGAATACACTGCTAAAGCCTAATACTGTTATAAATATTCATCACCCTGATATACATAGTCTTCAATTTCCTTTTACTTACCCATTTGCAAAAATTTGTAATCAAGTGTCTCTGGAATCTTCCATCTCACATCACAGGTATGTCAATACCTGAGTCTGTGTAAAGTCTATTGCAGATATCTTATTTTGGAACAGCAGGGACAGGAATGATAAAAGTAAGGTGTAGTTATGGCAAAAGTACAACATCTTCAGTGTAGGCAAAGCATGAATAATGGTGGCAAGTAATTGCCATCACTGAGAGAACATTTCAGTCACAGTCTGTTAACTTATAAATCATGAATAGTAGCTAAGAAAGTGTAAGACAGGTAATGAGGAAGACATATAAAGTAGCAACATGGAGAAGACATGAAAAGCTGTCTTCATACCAATACTTGGACTAGCATACATGTTACAAAAGAAATGGCAGGAGGACATCTTTGTTTACCATCATGGGAACATGACTTTGGGTGGGTTCTAACTATGGTATGAGTAGGTACTGTCAATACCAGTCATAACTCCAGGTGTACATTGCTCCATTGCTATTGTGAAGTGTTGTGTAACTACAATTCACTTTATTTGCTTCATAACCATCTTCAAAACAGTTTACAACTTCTGCTGGCAGCAGCATCTGAAGATACACAAAATCCTAGCTTCTTTGAGAGAAGAGTCAACTCAAAACCTCTGGGAGAACCAGGAAGACCCTCTCACCCTCCAAAAAAAAACCTCCTCACCTTATAACTGAAGTACCCGTCAACAAAATTTTCTTCCCTTAATTTCAAGAAGGAACCGATAAATTGTTATACTGTGAGAGCACAGAGTTTTCTGTGTAGTGAACTGTGAAACACAAATGGTCTTTTTTCCCCATCAATCATGCAGTCAACAAATGCAGGCATAAAAGGACCTTGGTCAAGGGGCAATGGCTTTAAATGGAAAGAGAGTAGAGTTTAGATTAGATATTAAAAAGAAATTCTTTACTCAGAGGGTGGTGAGGCACTGGAACAGGTAGGTCAGGTATGTTTTGGACTCCCCATCCCCGAAAGTGTTCAAGGCCAGGTTGGATGGGACTTTGAGCAACCTAGCCTAGTGGAAGGTGTCCCTGCCCACAGCAAGGGTGTTGGAACTAGATGATCTTTATCGACCCCTCCAACCCAATCCGTTTGGTGATTCTATGATTTTATGCTTAGTCATTAAGACAGTGCAATAAAAGAGGTAGGCTGCCTTGCACTGGTAAGCATGTAACTATCCACTTTAAAGTTATCACACACTGAAAAAAATAAAAATAAAAAGCTAAAAGGAATCCAAGGTGGTGAACTCCTAGTAAAAATATACTCTTAAAGAACTAAAACCTTAAAAGAAGTGATAGAACAAGGGCAGAGGTAACAAGGAAGAAAGGAGATGCATCTTACAATTGTAAATTGAGACAGAGAATGATTAAGTGGCAAAAGAGGAATGGACAGAAAAAAATACTAAGGAATCAACATGCTTACTTTTTTACAATGTGAGTGGATTAGTAGGTATTTGCACTGACTTTGGAGTAATTTTTCCACGTTAATCAAAAGCAAATCCTTCAAAAGGCTTCTTTTATTTTAGTATCGCACTTTCACAGACTTCCTTGACCCTCTCCATTCTTTTGCATATTTCTATTATTTAGATATATGCTGCAAAGTGTATATGAAAATGTTTAGGTCTAACATTTATTCTATATATCAAACTAAATTTTTATTAATAAATGCCTTGTTTTGAAAACAGTTATGAGCCTGTTGACTTCCTAGTTTCATTTCAGCAATTGGAAATTAATTTCTAAATCTGTCTTGGAGACTCCTCATGACAACTCTATACTTTATGAATAATTGACCTGCTTTACCCTGACAAGAACTACATGTCTGAGAAGTGTTTATCCAGAAGGTTGAGAAGTTCTATACCTTGATGCAACATATGCTTTACAAGATGTTTCACAGGGAAGACAATTATGCTGATAGCACTGTGAGTGAACTTTTAGTGAATTGCTTTGGATTTTACATTAACCTTGGAATGGATTGATTCTATCACTCCCTCGTAATGGATGTCTGAATTCTTTTCGTTTGTTTTATTGTGGTTGTAATGAGCTGTGTAAGAAATTGTCCACTCTTCACCCCTTCAGTTGTCAAGAACAATAAATGTTTTTGAGTGAAGCATTTATAAGGCAAAAACACTTACATCTTTATGGAGGGGAAAATGTATTTCAATTGCAAATGGCTTTTAAGCCATTCTATTAGCTTCAGTTCATGTTACTTAGAACCACAATAAAATTTTCAGTGTGCTGATGATCTGTAGCAAAGAAAGCTCATAAACCTGCAGTTATTTTCATTTGCTCAGTGCTGTTGGACTGTGTGGCAAATGGGATCAAGTTCTTGTTGAAACTCTCACATACACATATTCACTGAGAAAATAATAAGGTTAATTTGGTTTCTATTTTCAGTTTTACTCTTTTCCTATGAATAGTAGGAAGTAGTTGTCATCTTTATGAAGTGGCTTGCTTTTCCCAGTAATTTGTCACTGTAAGATCCTTCTCTAACTTTGCTTTATCAATTATATTTTGTGTCCAGCTATTTAACAATGTTTTTAATTTCATTGTAATATTAGAAAAAACATTTATAAGTAATTTGTATTTTGATGTTAGTATTTCAGGAAAAGGGAATTAATAAGCAAAAAACCCTTCATACTACACTATTATGAAGAGATGGAAGAATCATTATGAAGCATGACTATTACAAAAAAAAATGAACAGCTCTCCTTTATAATTTGTGGCAGAAATGGAGGCAATGGTATGTGTTTTTTCTCATTTTTTTCTCCATCCATATCCACAGTATCTCAATAATACAGCTGAAGAAGGAAACTGGACACTGTTGATGGAAGAGAACTTATATGCAAACATGCAGGAATTTTCCAAGCCACAGGATGAGAAAATGTTATACTAGGATAATCTGTGCAAAAGGAGCCACAGGTTTTGAGTGTTGATTTTTCTTCTTTAAATTTGGTATTGATGGGTCCTGCCCATTGATTACTGAAAAAGTCTATTTTTCACTTTCAAGAGAATCATTTTCATTTCTTTGCTGCCCTTTACTCCTAGGCAAAATCCCCATAGATGCTACACTTCAGGAATTTCTAGGCATACATGATCTTTTAATTATTTATGACTTGTATATCTATCAGCTGAAATCTCATGACAGGAAATGAGATTAAATTGCTCTGAAAGAAGAATCATATTCTCCAAGTTGTATCCCTCACTGGTGTCAAAGCATGGTATCCAAAGGCAACCTATTGTTCTGCACAGATATTGTCTTGTCATATTAAAAATAAAGTTAATATTACATGGCCAAAACTCTACAGTCCTTTGCTTCACTTCTTAACAGATAGGAGATGCCATCCCCTCATGTAAGAAGAAAAAGTAGGGGCTCTTCCACAGGGTCTGGATTCTTGCTCACCAGCCAGCAGTGCTGACAGCCTGCATTGGTCTTCCCCAAAGAAACACAGCTGCTTTTCCACACTGCAGAAGAAACTGCCCCAGACCTTCTCCTGCAGAAACAGAGCTCCACAGCCCCACAGCACAGAGATGGGCATCAAGGACATGATCATGGCCTTAGGGGAATTTTTCTGATATGTATGCATCATTATTTCATTTCATTACAAAAATCAGAAAACAAATATTAAGTACTGTTTGGGAGTTTAGAATTGTGGTCAGCTGTGGGGATTACATGAGCTTCATATTTTGTTTATTTGCATTACATTGCTACAGCAAATATAAACAGCCAGTTAAGAATACAATGTGCTCATACTCTAGAGAGATACAAAGACTAGCCTGACAAAAGTTAGGACTGTGGAGTGGGGAGAGTGTTTTCTTCTTTTTTTTTTAAATGAAATTACTCTGCAAGAGTTTTATTGTTTTATCTTCAGTCATATAAATTCAATATTCCTTTTCCTGAAGAAGTGCAAGAAAATTTAACATTGCTAATGTCTTTACCACTTCTGAAATGTATTTGAAACATGATAAAATTCTCTGCTTTTAAGTATGTTTGCTCCAAAGTCAGTAATAAGCTTTAATGGCTCAGAAAAAATATCATAATACAACAGCATAAAACCTAATCTACCATAAAAAGAATAGTAATATCAAATGGCCTCTCCTATAGAAATGAATTGTAATTAATTATCTAATTTGTTGTAGCATTTGTAATATATATTTAATGACACTTCTGTCTGGCACAGCCAGACAGTATTCTGAAGAAACATGATCTAAGCATAGCCTCAAGACAATATTATCAAATAACTCACTATGCTGTGTAAAAAAAAAATCCAGATAAAACAAACAGCTAATGTTTCAGTTTCTAGGGCCTCAAGAAAGACTGTTTTTACCCTAACATTTATCTCTGGCAGTCCCGTCACCTCTGTCTTTATATCTGGAATATACACTAAATAAGTATTCAGCACTGCTGTGATTGTAGGTAGCACCAAGCAAACAATAGACCATTACTATATATCACACTCCAATTACTAAACATCTTGCCATATGTCTAATAGTGTGATATAAACAGTCCATTAGGCTTTCTAATGGTGGTGTTAAATAAAGGGTGAACGAGTAGTGCTAGAACAGTTAGAAGCCCCTGGGCAGCTTTGCATCTTCCTGTGCCATTCCTTTTAATGAGATTATGCTATTTCTTTGGTCAATAGAGGCTGTCATTTGAAGTTTTCCAGTTCTGCTGCCCTTTTGTGTGAATTGGCTAGTCAGGTGTATCTAAATATTTAACATTTTGTCTATTTTCTTCAGCAGTGTAAAGTTCTTGCCTTTTATTTCACACTTACATCATTGCCTCTTTTTGATAGATAGAACAAGTGCATCTCTCCTAATCAAGTAGAAGATCTCTAGTGCAGACCCTCCCTGGAATCTAATGTAGCCCATGAAACTCTCAGCATGTTTGAGAAACAACATTACTGATACAAATGACCCCTGCATCAGTGTTCTGGGAAGGCATTGTAAGAGTTTATTCAATAATGGTACGACTTTTTTTTCCAATTAGAAAAATGTCCTTTATTTTTATTTGCTTGCATTAAAAATAGCAGAGCCTTTCAAACTCAGAATAACTACAACAGAAAGCTACTTAAGACTTAAAAATGTAAATTCAAAAGACAATATATCAAAGAGTAAAATAAGTAAAGAAGAATTATTCGATTAGAATAAGAACTGTAAAACTGTTTCCTCTAGAAATGCTATAGCGTATTTGGTGTGTGTTATACAGAGAATTAACAATGAAACACCAGAAAATATCACTTAGTAATGTTCTCCATCACAGATTGAAACCACATTAACTACTGAGCTACAGTATAAACATATAAATACAAATTTGCACCAAGTAATTGTGCAGCCTGATGCAATGCATTAATCCCAAAGAAAATTACAAAACTGGCTTTAAACATATGAGTCTCACACACTGATTATTGTTTAGTTTAGGCTATAATGAACAGCGAATTTATGGACATGTTGTTTACTTCATAGACATTAGTATGGCAGAAGACGGCAACAAAGTAGCCATAGCAGTTCTGTAGTTTTGATGTATCTGAGAAAACCTGCTAAATTATTGTAAAAAATCAATTTTGATATCATACACTAACAAATTCCAGAATTATCGTGTGTATATTTTATATGTAAAACCCATGAAAATGTTACATGTAATATTTCAGCACTTGTAATTTGTTTCAGTGGTGTTTTATTATATTTTAAATTCTGCTAACTTGGTAATCACAAAAGTTTGTTAAATTACAAGCCCTCTGTCCATGCGTTCTGTATGAAGCTAATGGATATAGCATGAACCACAAGATAAACCAGTAGTATAGCACTGCACTGTTGCAGTACTGCACCAAAGGGACCACCTGTCAAGACCAGATAATAATTTGGCATCTTGCTTCCTCTATTTGGGGAACCTGCCTGATCTAACACTTAGGGTGTCAGCTAAGGATGGTTGACAGTGTGAGGACTCTACCGTATAGATGAAAAAATTTCCAAATCAATTCACAGGTTGCCATTAAACAATATCAGCCAAAGTCTACATGGTAACTTCTGCTACATATTTCAATGATCAGTGCAAGCAGGATGTTCAACTGGACCCAAGTCCTTAATAAAATTTTTTCTTATATTCTTCACCCTCACCTGTGAGGGTCTAAAGAGAAAGAATTTCCTCTTCATTAGTGATGAGAGCATGTTCTGGGTTTAGTTAGGTCTAAATTTAGGCTTTAGTTTTTATAATAGGCCTTGGATTATCAGCTGAGTCTACCTGAGTCAGGCCAGCTGACAGCTGACTCTACTGGCCAATGGTATTGCATACCATATTCCAACATCATCCCAAGTATAAAAAGAATGGGGAGGAGAAGCTGCTCTCTCTCCTGATCATGACTGTAGCACTGACAGGATGCTGCTGCCGTCCTTTTCACTGCTATGTTGTCTCAGGAAAGTAAAATATTTGTTTTTGGTTTTCTCTCTGAGTCTGCCCCTCAGGCAGTTGAGTTCTCTTGTGTGATTTTGTAGCCGGAATAGTAAGATTTGCGTTCAGAGGGGTTCAGTTTTCTGCTGGGTGGGGAGGTGAAAGAATTATTTGTTATATCTAACTAGCATAGGTATGAGTTATATTGTAGTTTATTTTAATTTTCACTTTTTTTTTGTAAATATATAACCCAGTTTTCCATTTCAAGTTTTAAGGTTTTAGGTTTTTTTCATTATTTCCCTTTTTCCTTTGGGGAAGCAAGGAGGAAACTCTGACTCTGTGTTTGAATAGATGGCATTTTGCCAGCTCAACCAAACACAGAGCACTACTTATGTCCCTAAACCTCATGTAATTTCTGTGAGCAAGTATTAGGACGGTGTTATCATGATCAAGTACTTTTGATGGCTTCAGAAGCACTACTGCTGTACAAAAGTCCTGGGGGATTTGAGTTTATCTAAACAAACACATGGGAACACATGGCAGTTTTTAACTACCACTCTCCTGAGAACAATGACTGCTAAAAAGTCATCAGTGTTTGTCAACAGAGGTGTCCCAGCTTCTCATCAAGAGCTTTTGATCACAGTTCATGTATATCTCAGTCAATTGTATAAGTCCAACCACTAAAAGCAAAAGGTGGCATGCCAGAAGGAGAAAGCAGAAAGAGTAATTTCTGAACCATTTTTGTTCTGTTCAGTTTGGTGGAGATTTCCCTAATGAATCAAGTGAAATGCAGTCAAGAATACAAAGAGGCACCTTTGCCGAGCATTGAACTGTGACACACCCTCAAATAGAAGACCACTTTTAAATAAGTGAGTGGTGCTTCAGAAACTCCTCATGAGGGAAAGGGATCTGTTTGAAGCTCTCATGGGCCATAGTTGAACAAGTGCGTGCAGGGACTGTACTTTCCTCCAGTCTATCAACTGTTAGTTCTCAGTCTGTAGGAGCTTTCTTTTTTCTGAGCTCTAAGGAAGGAGTGGTTAAAAATCTGAAAAGGGCAAAATTCAGTGTTCTCAGAAGTCTTAGAATCAAAATTGTGTCCCTCAATCAAGAGGAGTCCTGATGTCATTAGATGGTAAAAAACCAAAAGCTCTGGGAAATGAGACTGCACACCCAGATGGAAGCCACATCAGAGGATGTCAGAAGTTTCTGATGGAATTCAGAGACATTAGAGCAACCTATGTACTAAGCTTCACAGATATATGTTATGTGTGGTTTAGACTGACCTCACTTTAGATATGTAAACTGTAGATTTCTACCTCTGACCTCATTGCCGGAGGTTCCTCTTGTAATTGCCAATATGAAACAGGTATATGGGTAGTTTTAGGCCATGTTTCATCTTAGCTGCTCCAGCCTGAGAGAAATCTTATTTTACAAGTGTATATTTCATTTTAATCATTGAAAATTAATTTTAGGCCACCTGTTCAGACACAAAGCCAGATCTACATTATAGACAGTCACATTAGATCAGATGGGAAGATGTAAATGCCAATGTCCCAAACCACAAAGTTCTTAGACTAGAGACTCTAAAAAGCTTCTAGTTCATAGGGAATAAAGGAAAGCAGAAGAACTTCTAACAGCAAAAAGTCATCAGCCACTTAGTGTGCTGTGAGGAAGGCATCAGATATTGAACTTGGACTTGTTGTTACTATGACTTCATACAACATCAAATAACCATTAAAGCAGGGTGTGAGGCAGCTCCTATGGTGTATTACCCTGGCATATCACTTAGATGAAAAAGTGATGGTAAATCACAAAGCATTGACTGGCCTACTTGAATAACCTTCACCACTTCAGACACTTTAAGAAAGCCAAGTGGTGATGTGAGGCTACACTGATATTAAGAAATGGTTCCTAAATAATCTCTGTCATGTTCACAGCACAATAGCTAAGTAATAGGAATAAAAAGTGTAGCAGTTTAAACTTTCCATACATTATCATTTTCAGCACACCTGAGCATGAAATTAAATGCCTCCTGGTTGTCCCAATTCCACTAGAGCCTTTTAGATTCATTAAAGAATTTTCAGACTTAATAAATGGCCCTCATCTGCAACATGAGAAATAAAGACATGCATTTGGGTAACTGTCTTTAATTCTGCAGAACAAAGGAGAATTAATTGGTGGGAAAGTAAATAATTGTTTAAAGCTGCATAAACAAACAGGACTGGAAAGGGCAATCTGGGTCACCACACTGAGTTCCATTCTAAAGTCTTCTTCTGAATTTAAAAATCTCCATCTAAAGAAAATTTATTTCTTTTTTATCCTAACCCCTGACTGAAAGGTTTTCCAGAATCATCACTCAGCCTTAAAACACAATATGAGATTTTTTAGGCCTTAATTACAACAGGAACTTCTGCAGTTTATTTACAGGCTAGACTAATTGAGGAGAATGCTATTTTTTCATAATCTCTGCCTCCTTGTTTCCATACTAGCTCATATCTCACAGTAAACCTTTTACTCACTACAGCTTCTTCTTCAGAATGCTTCTTTGAACCTCACTATTTATTTGGCTTAAAGAGAATACATATGTGCTGGTTCTGGCTGGAGTAGAGTTACTTTTAATGCATTATGTAGTATGGGGCTATGTTTTGGATTTGTGCTGGAAACAGAATTATTGCATGGGAAAGTTATAACTGTAGCTGAGTACTGCTTAAAAACCACCAAGGACTTTTCTGCTTCTCACCTTGATACCAAAGAAATATCAGATAAGGTGTCTATTAAAAATCATTTTTACTGCTTTAATTAATAAAACTACTATATATAACTTATCAGAAGTGACAACTGATTGGCCATCAATGTTTTGCAATCTTCCATGACACTATACTGTTTTCTTTTGAGTAGATGGAGTAATTATCAAGCAAAATCTGTATTCTTATTGTATTCCCAGAAGTGTTTATTGGTCATTATTTCCTGTAGCTCCATCGAAAATTCAGTGGATAACAACTAGGTTATATATGCTGTCATGCTTTACAGACACACGAACAATCAGCAGACAGTTGAGGAATTAGGTCTTTAAGTGAAAAAGTTGAGAGTTTGAGGAGGGAAGGTATAAAGGGTTAATGTTGCACAGAAGATAGAAAAGTGCATTAGAAAATATTTGTCTGCAGTACCCCACTGAAGAAATTTGTTACCATAATAGAGTGGAGGAAAATGAAGAATTGAGGAAATCATAAACACTGATGTTTTAACACAAACAAAAGGCAAATGCAATATCTCTTTGCAAAGACATAAGGGCAGAAGTGATTGTTACCCTCAGTGTTACATTAACTGTAAAAGGGGTCTTGCAGTAAAAGGTGTTGAGTCATTGTCCTGATTGAATTAGATAAATTCTGGAAAGCACCTGAACTCAAACACGTGTACCTGCAGTGAGATCAGATTCCAAACCTGGAGAAAAAGCCTTCTGCAAGTTTTCTCTGTGCTATAACCACACCACCCAAAAGAAATTATACTCATAAACTGCATTTAGACAAAACCTGACTAAATGAAAGAGGCATTCAAAAAATAATATTTCAAAACAAGAGCTCTGCTCTGACATTTCAGCTCACTCTAGTCTGGACTTAGACATGATTTTTTATATATCAAGGTTCACTTGGCCTATGTGAGTTCAGAAAGAGAATTTTGTCTGAAAAACTCAGTCTGGTCAAGATGAAGACTCCTTAGAGGCCTTCTTCACATAAAACATATATGTCAAAAAAGATTAAATGCTGCTACTGGGCATTGCATCCAAGGTTTAATCTGTTGGCTATCTTCATTATTTCCTTCTGTATGACTTAATTTATAAAAGAAATTGATAAAAGCCTATATCTGGTGAAGGTCCACCTGGAATTTGTGGATATAACATTTTCAGAAAAAAATATGCAAGCAGAAAATACAGAAGCAATTACTTGAGGAACAGCGAAAGATTTTACTTAACTGCTTTTTCCTCCTCTAAATAATTCAGCAGCTGGGAGATTTCATGTTAGCGATCTCATTATAGGGATGAAATTATTTCACAAACCCCTTTCCTTTCACATTTGACACAGGTTCAGATCCTCAGAGAGACTCTTGAATTCTTAAATGTCAATACTATTGCTAATAACCATAAGGGTTTTCGCTTTCTTTCTTACATTTCCCCAGAACATGGAAGAATGGATCCTTTAGTGTCTTGTTTCCTGCATTTCTGGAGAGAATGAAAAGTGAGCTACACTGTAACTAACAGGACATAATGAGTTTTAGTGGGATTTCTGTTAATAATTACATTTATTGTACTAGAGGTTAGAATTTTGCAAATTGAAGTTGCATTTCTAGGAAAAACTGCCAACAGTGTACAGACAAGTACGGTCATGGCAAATATTGTCTTTTAATAAATATGAGAAAGGCAAGCACTTTGACTGACTGTTTTAATCTTTGCACAAAATATTGAAAACTATCTTCCAGTAGCAAGGAGGAAATATTAGACCAGCAAGACAGTTAATGCATTTCCCAGGACTAATATAAAAGAATTAATGAAAGAAAACCATATAAATTATGTTAAAGGCAGGATATGAAAATGCAGGCAATAAGAGTACACCTGCAATACCTAACAACAGGGAAACAAAAATAAATGCTGGGCTCTAGCATAACCCATTGGCATTACCATGCTGAAAGCACATCTTCACCCTGTTAATCTTTTCCAGTTTGGTTTTTAGAAATATATATATTTATCCTGAAAAGTCAGTCTCTAGATTCTGATGCAGTTATATTTCCGTTAAGTGCTGCAGGATCTGTCTTTCTTGTTCTTTCTTTATAGCAGTGGCACATGCTCCCTTCCCTTATCAATCCATCCCAGCACACTCCCCAGGCCTCCAGGTCTCCCTGAGGGATGAAAGGGACCTGAGACCTCTCATTGTTTCTCCCAGCTCATAGCTGTAATAGAGCTGATGTTTCAAACCCTGTGGCTTTGTAGTTTTTGAAAGATGTAATTAATTACATTTTAAGCTTCTGAACTTTTCTTTGTAATATTTTAATCTGTTCTGGTAAAAGGACTTCCTTAAACTGTGGGGAAGATCCAGTCCAGATTGCTAGTAAGGGAAGACATTATATCCTTACAATAGATAAACTTCTAATAGCAAAAAGAAAAAAAAGTTTTGTAAATAATATCACTGCCTCTCTAGATATCTTGGATATTCAATATTTTGTTCAATCAGTAACTTATCCATGGTAATGATGCTTGACTGTGACTCAGTGATTTAAATATGATCAGTCATTATTCTCTTCCTATTGTCTCATTCTCACAGTGGTAATTAATGCCTTAAAGGATGCTTTCAACAGAATATAGGAAAAAACGCTAGTTGACCATTTAAATTTTTTAGCTTTTTCAAATTCTTTCCCAGAACTCACTTCTTCCAACTAATTGTTGCGTTTTATAGTTTTTCCTCCCTTTCTCTCCTTCTTACACACCAACATATAGACACACGGACACATACATAATATTTTTTCCCCAGGCAGTAAGAGAAGGTAACGGAAATGGAAACATATCAAGTCCAGTTTTCATGAAGAAAATAACCTTCTTTAAGCAGAGTTCTAATCTTCTGTCAAGTAATACTAAACAGTTCCAGGCATCATGATTAATAATGGTTTACTCTTCCTTTTGCTGGCATTCCACACACCAAAATACCTTCCAGTAGACCAAGTCCATCACCAATAAAAGCTGCCAATTACTGTATTTGTCTGTCTGCATGAACTCATGCTTTTAGAAAGTGAAACTCTTCTTCCAAAAATATTATAGTCAGAAATCCACTATTTGATGTCAAAACATATAGGGGAGGAAGCCAAGTCCATGGTGCATAGTATTGGTTTCTTGGAGGTGTTTTGTCCTTCATGATTTGCAAAAGCCTGAGAGTTTATGGAACAAGAGAAATTACTTTTTTGTATTTTAATATACAAAATTTATTGTTTCCCCCACAATGTAAATCAGAGGAAAATCACGCAGTTGTTATTACATGGACAGATGAAACTGCTGCTTTAATACTTCCTAGTAATTTCTGCAATCTTTAGAATTATTCTGATATCCTGTTTCATGGGAGTTATGTGGGTCACTTAAGAAAGTGAATACAAGCTCTAAGAGCTACACTTAGTGATTAGATTGTTCTATAAATAATTTAGCAAGCTGGTTTCAAATGAGAAGTTCCATTAAATACTTGAAAATATTTAACAATTTTGCTTCTTTTTATTTCTAAAACAGGTTTGTCTACCCAGAGAAGTCTTTAGGTTTTTGATCACAATTGCACTGTTACTCCAATGAACCATTCTGCATACATTTGCCTTGTCATATTGATTTTTTTTTCAGAGTTCATTGGTATTCAGCCTCTAAAGAAGGAAACCTTAATCTGAAGCTTATAAAGGGTCTGTCTTGCCTCTGAAAATTTTTCTGCTATGGGATTAATAGAAGTTTCATAGAAACTACATTAAGAAAAATACATTTCATTACATCACCCTGTTTCAGAAATTGGATTGTCTGTCTTAATTTGAAATCACTTTTGCTTCATAATGAAGCAGGTTATGTGTTCAATATTTTTCTTTCTTATCACAAACAAGGCTTCAGTCTGTGAAATCTGCATGGGAATATAATAGAATGTTCCTGTTTTGTGGGTGGTGTTTGACATCACTACAGTGTCTTATTAATTACTCTGTTGTACTTATAATAATTAAATTCCGCTAATGGCTGTAGTATTTTCTTGAACAACATTATCCTTTTTTAATTTTTTTATTATTACTGCCAATAAAGGACAGTTAAGAGGCCAACCACTAAAATGCAGCTTTTGTGGAACCCAAGGACATATATTTAGCACAAATCAATCCCACCAGAATGAACTACAGAAGGCGGCAAAGGGTTCTTCTGGAAGAGTTTCAAAACACCATCAATAAAGCAATACTACAATTGATTACTTCTCAGCATATATTGTAAGATAAATGACCTATGATTCCATTTTAAAATTGATGCTGAACAATCTTCAAATGCCAATAGCAAAGAGCCATACACAAACTCTATTAAAAGAACCAAGCAGACATTTGAGGCAAAAAAACCAAGGCAGGTAGGCACATATACCACAAAAATACACATAAATTTTGCCTTTTTCAATACTCAAATATGTTCATTTCACATCTATTTACAAGGTAAAAGACAAACTCTAGACAAACAGATAGAACAATCAAACTTTGAAGACACAAATCAGTTAATCCACAAGTTAAAACTCTTACAACAATATAAAGTTTGTTGTTGAATTTTATCAGTTACTGTTTGAACTCTTAAACGTCACTTTTAATAAATACTCAAGGGCTAAATTATGCCATTAAAGCAACAGGATGCAGTAGGTTTGTTTGCTCAGAACCAGCTGTCTCAGAGGCAGCTTATGGCAGTTCATTCCACAACCCATTCTAAAACAAAAATGGGAAATACATACACTTGTGTCCCCCAGGAACCTTGACAGTTCTGTAGATGAGCACAGATGTCAAGCAATCAAATAATATGAGACAGACAAACAAACAAAGAGATTGTCAAACCCTCTTTTGGACTTTGCAGTGTGGAAGGTTACTTTGGTCATGATGTTGTGTCTCTACTGTTACCCCAGCCACACGCAACATAGCCAGGATCATTTAGGAGCCAAAGCAAATTTGTCCCAAAGGAGTCATTTCTAGGAATATCAATAACATGTGTGTATTGCATTTAGACAGGCAGCTAGATGAAACTGTCTGTGCATTGTAGAAGGGAGGTACTGAAGTACTTTTCCACATAGAAATAATTGATGGGAACAAATAAGGATTTTAAGATCAAGGTCTGAAAACTATTTATGGGGAGTGACATTATGGAAAGACATATAATATTGTCACCTCAGATAACCAGCAACTGAATTTCATAACCCACTTTGGTCCTTCCAATCTGTCACCCAACTTGTATGTTTATTTGCAACTGGCTTCTGCCTACATTTACCAGGGCAATGTGATTGTAAGGAAAATGTTCACATTCTGAACAGACCTACAGCATGGTTTTTTTTTCCCTAAAGGATTATGAACTAATCTAAAGATCTATGAAAATCTGCTTTGTATTTTTGACATGTTATTAAAAGATTGTATTATGTCTTGTTCCAGCATGTTCAGTTTGGATTGCTAAAAAGCATACACCTGCAAACATGTTTGGTGACTTATGTAAAATTAGAAATTATTTCACTCACATAAATGTTCCTACTTCAGTGCAGAAATTCCTCCATTGTCAAAGATGCCCCTTACCAAGAGATGAATTCACCTTTTATGCATAGAGTTACAATCATCTGTATAACCATCAGCCAGACTTGGTATCTAATTGTTTTTCTCAAGTGCATTATTTGTGTTCTACTAATAGAAATAATAAAGGATTTAATGTTCATACTGCTTCGAAAGCAGAATGATGACAGGTATGTGATTCTTAAAAACAAATTAGTTTACTGAATGTAACACATTTTTTGCAAGAAAATGAGCATGTCAGTCCTTATAATATAGAGGAAACTGAAAAACACTGCCATTTCATTTTCTGACCAGAATAAAAAGTGCATTGGCTATTTTCCTGTTCAATATTCTTCCTTTTTTTTTCTCTCCCTTAGAGGAAAGCTGAACACTGTAGATATGTACTTTGTTTGAGACTGCAGTTCTGAACCAAGAGTGATGACTAAAAAGAATAGTCAGATCCACACCTTAATTTATTCCTCATTTAAATCTAACTTCCATAAAGAGAGTTTTGGTATATTTGATTTCTCAGTTGTACCTTGGCCATGGTGGAACTGACCTAACACCTCCCACTGCTGCACACATATCTTAGGTTTACGTCACCTGGTATGAAATATTTCCTTGGTTACCCAGTCAGGTGATAGCTGTCTCCAAATCCACATAGATTCTCTGAGCCTGCTAATTTGAGGCCTAACTAAAACTACCACAGTCATACCAAAGTTCTCTGGGACTCATAGGCCTTTAGCTCTGTGTTATTTCACCCATATATGTCTTTTCAAACAATAGCTCTTGTTGTAACTAAAAAGAATATTTTCTACAGGTTTGACTTTCCTGTGCTCAAAATTAAGAATTATCAATACCTAGTAGATTATGATTATGGAATTACTTTTGCTGTGTGTCAGATATCAATAGTCATGATTCCCCTGTGTTTATCAGAAGTAAAAGTACCTCAAGATCCTTAGATTAGAGACGCAATGGAAATAAAAATGCAATTACTGTTGAAAATATTTTCACACAATAAATACATTTTGTTTTCAGCTTACTTTTAAAGTAGGTTCTGTTTTATGCTCATACTTACTAAATTCTAAAAACTATACTATCAGACTGTATAAAGAATACTTTGGAACAGATGGACTGATGTTGCACTGACACGATGTGCTTTGAGACAAAATGTAAGGGAGACTAAAAGAAAGATAAAAATTGAAAGCCTGAAGGCAAGATTAGCTCTTGTGATAAATCTTCCATTGATATTAATGGTAAAGGATCTTGTCCAAATTTGAATTGATTAAAGGGAAATCATGAGGGGAGACATACATAGAACACTGGAGAATGGCTTATGCACCTATCAGGTACTGAAGTGTTGTAAAACTACTGTTTTCTTGTCCGGTACACTTTCTGCCTGCCCAGGATATGGTCTTGTTGTTCAGCCTGTGAAAACAAGTCTTGTAAATTCTTGATCACATATTGAGGTAGGTTATGCTCCAGAATTTTGCAGATCTAATTTTGCCACTCAGGCAGCTTTGTTAACAGGCTAGTTATACTGAGTTAGTATCCTGGACCTCTGTTACTATGAGTTTGGGTTCTTTTCTTCAAAACCCTTCCCCTACTGATGTATACTGGGAATTATGGATACATTTTTTCTCAAGAGCCTTTTTCAAACAGACGCAAATGCTAAAGCTGGGGAGTAAGTATGGTTCTGAATACAAAATACCTTTTACCTACTTCTGACAAAACTACTAAAGGTAAAAGAGAATTGATGGAAGTAAACATTCTATGGAAATGTAAACATTCTATAGTAAACATGCTTTGGAAATTTAGATCTTTTTAATGGGATTTCAAAGACCCTGTACCAGCCTCTGTGCAGTAAATTTAAGGGTGAGAACAATACACCTTTCATGCACTTGTATAACTGACTAGAGACTTGAATCAATTGTCATTCCCCACGTGATTTTCACCTTGCTTTCTTCAACTGCTGCAGGCAATGGGCCGACTGAGAGGAGAAGTAAGTTACACTGCACCGTGGCCAAGAAAGTTCATGTCTGAAATATTTGAAATAAAGTAAGAAAGAGGGTTGTGCATTTGCAATTAGCTTCTAAAATTATTTTTAATTATTTTAAGTTAGGATTAAAGGTTCTCTTTTTTAACACAGAAAATAAAGTCTTGCAGAACTGTATTTCCCAAAAAGTTATAGAAACTTTCTTCATCATTTTGCCATAGTATTTCATTTAAAGAAATATATTTATAAATCTGATTGAAAAGGAGAGAAAATCTGGCATATTTTAATGATTGAGAGATCTTTGTTAATAACAGGTTTTTTGAAAAACAAACTACATCCATTGGCACATATTAATCTCTGCTGCCTCATACCTTTTAATTTTCCTTTCTCAATACAAGTGATTAGTTATTTGGTCAACTGTGTCTTTGTTTTGTCTCCAGATCTTTTATTTTCCTACTATTATGTCTTTCTGTTTCTGTAGCTGGGGTTGAGCAGCACCGTGGTACTCCTATCAGGTGCCTGCGAAATAGATGCTGTAATGGATCATTGTCTAATTGTAAATCATATGACAAAATCAGAATCTCATATGAGATCAATATCAACCGTGACCAAAGAGAGTTTAAAACAGTAAAATTCAGTTTTCCTTAAGCAGGGGAAAAACAGAATTGAAACCAGACTTCAGGAACTGCCTCCAAAATTAAATCCAAAAAGGAAGAAAAGAAATATTGATGTAATTCTGGACTCTAAGCAAAAACATGCTGTGACTATAAATCTCTCAGTTATCATTTATCACTCACAAATTTCTGAAACAATCATAGACGCTAGTGGTTTCATCTGAGTTCCTTTCACTTGAAGTGTACTTTATAAAATATTTTTATTCTATTCCCTATTGAGCAGACCCATCCTGTCTCTGACTTGAGGGTAATTATTTGTTATTAAGCAATCATGGGTAAGCTGTCTTATTTTTTCAAACTTTCTTCTTTCCCTAGGATTCATTCGAGTTCTAAAGTTCAGATCTCTAGCAGCTTAGGAGTAATTAAAATTCCACTTGAACTGTGTATTATATCTTTCGATGAGCCTCTTTTATCTGTACAAATCTTGGTCTGGATGCACTTTCTCTCCTTTGAGGCCAGGGAATGATCCTAGTAAACACTGTTTTTAAAGCAGTCATACCCTTTGTCCCAGTTACCCAGCTGCTAAAGATTTTTCTCCTTCTTTTTTTCTTTTCTTTTCTTCTTTTTTCTTTTCTTTTTTTCTTTTCTTTTCTTTTTTCTTTCTTTTTTATTCTTTTTTCTTTCTTTTCTTCTTTTCTTTTCACCTTCCCTTTCCAAACTTTCCCTTCTCAAACCTTCCCTTCCTTTCTTCCTGAAAGGCAGTGTTTTCATATAACCCAAGCCTATTGACCACATTTTTTGATGAGTGTTGGTTTGCACTAAGGATCCCTGAATTGTCTTGGATTAAGCATCAGCTCCCTCTCTACCATTGCCTTGTTTATTACAGAGATTTTCTCAGGCATTTTAATGATTCAGTTATGTCTAAAGTATTTGGATCCAAACCCTCAAATTTCGAACAGACATACCCAATATTTGCTGCAACTGTTTGAGAACAAGTTTTATGCTGTGTAATACATCTCAGTTCAGACCAAAGGTGAAACAAGTACTAAGTAAATGTGGAGAAATATGAGAGAAGGAACTGAGAAAAAGAAGGGGGTAAAGCAAAGGAAATCCAGTACACATCTTTTCTCAGCCAGTTTTATTTGAGTTGCTTTTAGTCATTCCTCTGACCAAAGCACAAACATTTACTCTCCTGGGTTTTACTCACTAGCAAATGGTCTGGACTGCATCTGTCATGAAGACATTGACACAGTCACTCCTCTATAGGACATATTTTAGGAAATAAGTAAGTCATGACCTCTAGCTTTTCTAGCAGTATTCTGAAAATATGTGATTTTTTTCAGATGTCTCTTACAAGTAGTAACCGAATGAAAGTGCAAAATGATATTTAGCAAATAGATGCTGCTGCTCCTAATTTTTGTAATATTTTGCTTCAAATACTAAGTGTTAATTCAAAAAGACTGAATTAATAGAAAACAGTTATCTAACAGCTTCATTAGCACTCTGCAGCTGCTACATATACATAAGTAAAAGCCTTTCAGGTTAGCATTCCAGTAAGTGTAACAGAACAAAATCATGTTCCAGGATGATTCAAACATAAAATCCCTCCTCCCGGAAAAAGACCCTACCAAAATCAGCTCAAACCTGGACAAGAAAAATAATTATGGTAAGTATGACAGCTTTGTAAATGATGATATAGCTATGGAAAGCTAACAAACAAAAAACTATTCCTCTGGTTTTGATAACAATGATTCTGAAGAAAACCACATAGACAAAGTCTCCCCAAACTCATAGTTTGAATTGCACATCATTCAGAGATTCATCACTCTGACTCACCTTTAGAACATCTAGCACCATTTTTTTCAGGTGATTTCATACCACCATGTGACATTCTGTGAAGCTCTTCCTTGAAGTTATTCACAGAAGAGAGAGAATAAGGGATCAGGAATTTACAACTGCTGTAAGTGTAATGGATTATAGAAAACATCTCATTTATCTCCATAGTGCTGAAAAAAAGTCACTTTCACTTTTGACCTTGAAAGAGTCCAGCAAATTCCGGAGTCCAAAACATTGCATTCATTTACGTCTCTTATTCAGCCTGTCTTGCTTAAAAATGCATTTTTTTCCCCTTCTTTTTGCATCAATCCATTTACAGCCAGGCAGGCATAATCTTCAGTCTAATGCACAGAGCACTTTCCAGAAATGCGGAATATGATCTGAATCCATTCAGACTGAGGACAAGGAAATACAGGGACACAAGAGAACAGCAGCTCCATGACAACAGTCTTTAAAGGAAAGTTATGGCATAATACCCTTGAAAGAGGGAACTGGATTTAGGACCTGCAGTAGACAGAAGAGCCTGCTAAAATCTCAAAGCCCAGAGAAGGACAAAATACTGGTTGCAAGCTAAGCAGAATAGCTGCCTACCTTGTCAGCAGTCTCCCCTAGATGCTCCCAGCCAAACATACTACTTTGGATCATAGGGAGCACAGATCTACTGGGATTTATACCTAGTGTGGGCATTGAAAAGAACCTACAAATACAAAAGCACTGCATTCTGTGGTGATCATATGATGTTAAAACACCTCCTAAATTTTTCTTTAGGCACTGATTTACAAGGGTTTGTATACTCCAACTCCATATCACTTGCTACTCTGGAGACATAACACCTATCTGCCTGCAGCAATTGTGCTGTGAGTGAAGTCCAAGAGGTGCTGAAAAAGAGTGCCTTAAATGCACTCAGGTAGTGTGGAACCTACTAGATTCCTCTAGATCTACAAAGCAGACATTTTTTCCCACCTAGTTTTCCCTCATGTCCTAATTCACAGGTATTTTCAAAACAAAGTACTAAAGGAAATACATCTGTGAGCACATACTGGCTTCTCACGTAGCTCTTTCTTTAGAGGGCACTCACGGGATGCAGAAATACTGGTTTCCTTTCCTGTTCTGTGCCTGTTTCTGTTGTTTGGTTTCATACCTAGGGAATGGATTTCGCTCTCCATTGTGCCAAAAAAAACCCACAAGATTCAGTAGGGTAAAAGTTAGACAGCTTGCCTGAGAGGATCTGGAGGACACCTTACTGTGATGTTGCTTTAACCATTATGCTGTTGATTCCCATTTTCTTCTCAGCCTATTGCATATGAAAAGTTTGGTTGTTCTGTGAAGCAGAACTGAGAGCTAACCATTCAACTGAGAGCTAACCATGACCTTGCCTTCCAGGCTTTCTCCCAGTTCTGGTTTAAAACCATTAAATACCCCAAATACCAGCCCTGGATAGATAGAAAGGAATCATCAACTGAAATCTGAGAAATGACCAATTGTTACTTACAAACACTAGCAATCTAGAATCTACAGCATCCATTTGTCCTACGCTAGGCAATTGGCTGTGAAGTCAGGCATAACAGTAATAATTTCTCCTATGATGAGAGTGAAATAATTAAATGGTTTTAATTTCAATTAGCTTTCTAACAAAACAACTGGAGAAATAATGGTTTGAGTGAACATTTTTAGTTCATTCTATGAAAAAAATTCCATTGCCCAAGGAGCATTTCCCACACCATTGCAAATCACTATTTAACAGAGAGAAAACAGCTTGATCTGGGCAAGAATTACTCTAATCTCAGTAATATTTGCTCTCATAATTATGCTTGCCACATCATTCTTGCAATTATCTGACCACTTCTTCCCACACTGTAGAGATCAGATCCCATTTTCCCAATCAAATCTACATTAGGACATGTAACTCAGAAATTCATATTGAGACTACTTGTTAAAATCTTGTTGTAAAAACCCTGAACTTACATAAGAATTACTCAAGAACAAACTGAAACATTATTCACAAAACAGAAGGCAACAACCCTGACTCAGGACTGGTCTTCCATACTGCAAAGGGGAAAATAAAGTCACTGTTTCTCTTCAGAATCAAACCTAGAGTAGAGGATTGTCCTTGTGCATCTACTTGCAACTCCAGAGCAGGTGTATGCATTTTAAAATAAATTATAGAAGAATCCTCAATACACTAAAGAAATATTTAAATAGGAACTCAATAAAACAGACTCACTTGTAACTGGGCTGTGGTATACATTGATTATTTTGGGCAGCTGAATTTTCTTTTGGGATCTCTTGGAGCCAAAAATTCCATTTTAGGTACCCTCTGTGGGCTATTTTTTAGCTTTGGCTCAAAGGACAAAGTTGGCATAAAGTTTGCCCTTGGCCAGCTACCAAGGCATTTTAAGGAAAGGGAGGAATAGCCAAAAAATCCTTATCAAATACTCACTGATGCTTAGCAGCTGTACTCTTTGTGATTCTGCATCTCTTCCAACACTACATAATTTTCATACTCTCAATAGAGATCCAGGCAATTCTATCTCAGGACAGGCTGATTAGTTTTGCTTAATTGACTCTATAGTCCACAGTAGGTAAACAATAATCAGCAAAGAAAAAAAATATTTTCAATAAAGCTGAATACAGATGGCACATTATCTTGTCTAACATCATTGTTATATGGACTTGTGTCTGAATATTGTACTGGAGGCTGTCCCATTATCCAGGCTTTTCCTATAGGAGTGCACACTGAGTGTTAATCTCATAGTCTTCTCACTAATATCTCCTGTATATTAAGCCTGTTCTGTAAGATCCAAATGTTAGAGTAAATCTTTAACCAATAATTGTAAAGAATATAACTTCCCAGAAGTGTTAAATGCACTGGAACCAATGCAAAGCTTTTAACTATGCACAAATGTACTAATTTTAAACACATTTGAAGTTATCATATTCATTGGATACACTTTCACTCAAAACCAAACCCTGTATCTGGCTAGATCTTAATGTAGATCACTTACTGTTGAATCATTGCTCCATTAAGCAGCTTGCTGTAGACGACTTTATTTGGGAATTAATATGGCTTGAGTTGCAGAATAGTTCACACATTGATGTCTACACTATACATAGAGAGTCCTATATATAGATCATATTCCTAAGGCTGCAGTAATCACTGCAAGTTAAAATAAGTCATGGTAAGGTTTAATGACAAAATTTGCAGAGCTATCATCAGGATAGTTTGTTTATTAAAACAGAATGACCCAGAAAACATATGAGAATGCATTTCAGTTCTCTGAACCTCTATTGCTTTACTCAAAAACCCAGCAATGCTTTTAAGACTTAGCTGTCTTTGCAAGCATAAGCCAGCTCCCACGTGCCCTCTGCCTTTCTTCACACTCAATTTCTATCACTTCTCCTTCACAGGGATAGAAAAAAAGCTCCACAAAGAGGTTGCACAATGGATAAAAATATTTGTTAACAAAAAATAGAAATTGCTAAGAACAGAATGTCAAAATGAAAAGCAGAACCTTATGGGATTGAAGAGGAAATAATTGCAAATAAACAAAGTTAACCTAATCAGACTAAACAGCCATGGAAATACACTACCATAATAAATTTTTTTTAAATTATACTCTTTTAAATATGTTCTAGTTCACATTGAGAATTCATTCCTTCAACCCTAAGACATTTATAAAATGAAAGGTTATCCAATACTGTGGTAATGTGTATCCTTCATGACAGTCATTCAGGATGGATGGATAACATAGTTTCTCAAATGAATGGTTACTAGACCTTCCCTCAGAAACCTTCATCAGAAGTGTTATTTAAGCAATCTTCTCCTGGGACACCCCCTTGTCATTGGGGAGAAACTTGCATGCTCTCATGAGGCTGTGTGCTATGCTGGCCGTGGGATGTGCCTCTGGTAGGGTCTCCCATGCAAGACAGGTCTCAACTGAAGGGTCAGACAAAGTGTGTCCATGAGCAGGATAGGCTCGCTAGCCCCTTGGCAACCATCCTAGGAGAGGGACAACTCTAATTTCAAAACCTGGGCAGATGGAGCTCGCTTAGCCCTGTAAGGCTCTCCATCTAAGAGAAGGATACTCTAACCAAACGTACACCCTGAGGTATTCGCTGTCACCATCCAACATCTGCTAGGCCCTGGCAGATGAACCTTAGAAGTAAGGACTGAGGCCACACTGCTGAGAACATGGCTGCTCTAGGCAGGACACGTCTCCAGGATGGATGATCACTGCCTCCCTAAGTTTGTGCTCTGTGGTCAACTTACCATTGGCTGCCGCAAGAGAGGAGTTCCGAAGAGGAGATACAAGGACTCTCTGAAACAACACCTCAGCCTTGGCCATATTGACTGCTACCAATAGTCCACTCTGGCCTCCAATCGGGATTCATGGAGACACACCATTCACAATGCTGCTGCTTCCTTTGAGAATGCACGGAGAGTCAGTCACAGGGAGAAAAGACAACGCAGAAAGAACTGTTCCTCACCAATATCACCAAAGGAGACATTTCATTGTGCCTTTTGTGACTGGACTTGCCTATCCCACATTGGCCTGTTTTAGCCACCACCACACTTGCAACAAGCATGGGTAGTGTCCTTCCCAAGTCTTTGTTCGTGAAGCCTAGCCATAATCATGATGATGTCATGTCCTGACTTTTCCAACCTTCTTAGTGAGCAGACTCAAAGTAACACAATTTTGCTAACACTAGTATATCTACTTTTTTGCCCTTCTAAACAGGTGATTAACTAAAACTGCATGGTAGCATGTTTTGTTCAACATGGTGTGTTTTAAAAGCACTGCAAAGATCATTTATGAGAGATGATGTTCTGCAAAACAGAAGGAAGAAAAATATTTCAACAGGAAAAAAACTATTTTCTCAAGGCTAAAAATAAGAGGCAGAACAACTGTCACACAAATGTCTATGTACATGAATGGCGTTGCCATGCATTTGTCAAAGCTCTGAAAAAGCACAATTCAAAGCTCACATTATACTGAAGGAGTGTAAGGAAGCTCAGGGTCAGCAACAATGGATCAGACTGGTGCTGTAACACACTGAATGCTGGAAGTTTTAAAGACCACCCTCAATAAATTATTCACAGTGTCATTTGAGAAAACTTTAAGATACTGGTCATTAAAGCTGTGCAGTCTGTCAAGCAGGAGAATGAAAGCAACATCTGATGAAAGGATGTCATCTCTGAGAGAACAGGATCTATGTTGAGGGAAAACAGTTAAGTTCTGCTCATAAACATATAAACACACATTCCTGTGATTGCATAGGAGCCATAGTCAGGGATGAATTAGTGGCTTCAGATGGGAAATCAGTAGGGAGAAACTTGAAATCCATTTTGTGCACTGCTGTGCTAATGTACCCATGTCACTGTCTCCTGGTTGGCTGTCTCACAGAGGGGCACCTGCATTTTTCTACCAGTTCCCTGTAGATTTCTGATTTGGAAGATCTCAAGTAAAGCAAACCTATGTTGCTTCACTGAAGGAACAATGCAGAATGAAAATTGGCATGAGCTGTGGCACTGTGAGAGTGATTTCAATCACAAATTAATAACATTATTTGAGAACACAGAACTGTTGAAACAGAGTGCTTGAAATCACGATCTCTCTGCAATTGTGGAAATCAGGCATCAGAAGAAATTATTTTCAAACTGCTTCTTTTCTACCTGATCTTCACCCAAATAATACTGGATCACAGAACAAGCTATGCATATTAAGAAATATATGTAAATGTAGTGGCTATCCTAGAGGCCTCACAGTGTAGACAAGCTAAAATTGGAAGCAGAATCTCATCTTCTATTTCCTTGATGAACAAAGCAGTTGAATGACTTGCTTAGGGCTATGTGGGAATCCCGTGACAGAAGGCAGGACCTCTTCTCCTAGGAGTTCATTTAAGATGCCATGCAGAACACCCTTTCCTACAGCCAGTTATCAGTTATTTGCTTTGAAAAACCCATTAAGGAAAAAGAATTTGCAAAAAGGGAAGAGAAAAAAAGTCTGCAAAAGAAAAGAAAAAATACTCCTCAAAGGCAAAAGTTTTTGCCTCACAGGCCAAGGTGAGCTTACACAGGAGCAGTTGAGAAGATAAAAAATGTGACTTCAAAAAAGGAAATAATTAATGCCTGATGAATCATTTACAATGGATGAAAACTGGGAAGATGATTGATGGTATTTGCATTCAGCTGGAGTAATAGTCCTTCACTAACCTTTTCAGATCTGTAAAATCCAGGTCTGTTTTCATGAACCATTAAGGTCAGTGGAAAGCTTTGCTTGGTTTTATCTACAAGGAATGGAGCAAGAGAGGAGTTAAGTATGCTGTGAATTACGTGCACCAGTGTTTACATGACACAATGACAAATTATTAAGTCCTGGTGTGCAAGAATTTAAGTACTCATGTTTAAAGTGTGGCAATAAAGAGGACAGTAGACATATGAGATAAAAGGACAGGGAGGGGCGAGAAAGAGGAAGCAAGATGAGAGATTGCAAACCAACCAAATTCAGTATATAAAATGAGTATTTTAAGTATGGGAACAGTATCAGCTTCCAAGCCTGGAACTGAAAACTCTGACATTTTCCCATGAAATAATTTGTCATCTGAAAATGCCAAATGACTGAAAGTGCTTAAGGAAATATTTTTCCCATTATTTTCATCATTCTAGGGGTTTTAGACTAGAATTTTTATGCTGAAGGAAAAAAAAAAGGACAATTTCATTGTGGAATAGCTAATAGCCTTGTGATCTTTGCACTCTACTGGCTTGTAGGTAGGTAGCACTAAGCTGCTTTACAATGAGCATGTTCTCTGGGTTCTTTTTCCTTTAACATAAACAAAATACTTTAGAAGATTTTTTTTCTTTTTCATTGTGGAATATAAAGAATATGTATAAAATATTCAGAAGTATTAAAAAAGTGGTCTCTTCAGTGTGCCATATCTAGCATTTAGGTCATTTGCCTATCTTGTTAATTGAGTGTCACTGCGCATTAAGAGCTGGTGGCACTTTCGAGTGGAAAGAAGGGGATAAGTTCATTTAGAGTTGTTGCCCTATGAAAGGCTGCCTACCAGGGCAGGCTGAGTGATTCACAATTAATAATTTATTCTCTCTTTTCTATTGCAGAGTAGTGACAAGCAGATTGTGAAGGTATAAAGGGTTCTTTTCTTCCACTATAGTTCTATATTTTGTCTTTAGACCAGGTCAAAAACTGTCCTAAATAAATGTAGGACTTGGAACTCAGATATGCTCCATGGTTCACAATGAATGTCAGTAGGTAGAACCCAGGGAAAGTTATGCTCCCAGGAGTTCCGTTACATAGAGAAAGGAAAAATCAATTCTCCTGATTTAAGAGGCAGGTTATAACATATAGTCCAAACTGGAAATATCCTAAATAGCAGTTCTGAAGTCCCTCTGCAAGGATTTTTGCAGGGACAAAAATTTCGGGTCTGGACCATCTCTCTTAATGATGAGACACTGCAGGAGCTGGGCCTGTTTAGTGTTGAGAAGATTGAGAGGAGATCTCATCAATGTATACAAATATCTAAAAGGCTGATGCCAAGCAGATGTTGCCAGACTCTATTCAGTGGTGCCCAGCAACAGAAGTAATGGCCATAAACTAAGAGAGAAGAAGTTCCACCTCAATATGAGGAAGAGCTTTCCATTGAGGTGGCAGAGCACTGGAACAGGCTGCCCAGGGACGTCATGGAGTCTCTCTCTCCGGAGACATTCAAAACACACCCAGACACATTCCTGTGTAACCTGCTTTAGGGGACCCTGCCTTGTCAGTGGGGTGGGACTAGGTGATCTCCATCCTAACAATTCTGCGATTCTGTGAAAAGAGGCAAACACAAATACTTCACCTTCTCCCAAAAACATATGACAAGATCACAGTAAGAAATTCTTAACTAGCTCTTCTGAGTATAGTTTTCCATAACTGCTCTGTGAGAAATCGGATGGGCTACACAAAAAGATGACTGTTTATTATCTGAATATTATTATTTTTTTCTAAGTGATAAAAAACTTACAGCATTTCTTTTCCTGTTTCTTGGTTGGTTTATACATGAGCAATGCTGCTATTATAAATTAAACCACTTTTCCTCTATGTTGTTTATATTTTCTGTGGCCAGTCATGCTAGACAATCACAGCTACCTGATCCTGAGATTTTTATGGAAAGTATACACAAAAAGGCTATTGAAAGCAAATAAAATAGTATCCCAGTAAATATTGGAAAACTATTTAAAATAATCAAGAAACTTCCCTAGTTTTGATGCATTACACATCTGACCTCAAAACTGAAAGAAATAAATTGAACCACACTTTGAAACGCTGCATGGAATGTTTTCAGACTGATCACATCATTTTTCTGATTGTCTGCTTGATAAATTTGGGAGATTAGCGGTTTTCTTGTAAACAAGTATTTTTAGTCTGTTCTTCTTTGGAATTTAACAGTAACAAGCAACATTCTCAAGCAAGGAAACAAAATCCTCTTAATTTTTAAAAAAACTCAAAAAAACCTTTGAGGGACCACACAGCATTCTCCCATCCACAACTCAGAAACTAATATGGGTTGGGGCCCAATTCCAGTTAAAATTGCAGAAGTGGCCACCCAGTTTGGCAGTATTTGAAGGTTTGGGTGCAGGCACTTCTATGCTATTTTGATAGACTGGCATAAACATGATGTTAGAAACACAGCCAGCTGTTTTTTGACTCATGATCAAGCTAATTTAATGAAATTAGAAGGTTTAGTTTGTTGGGGTCTTTTTAGTATTTTTGTATTTATTTGAATGTGAGTGAGAGAAATCACATGGTAAATTAGGAACAGTGTCATTCTCAGGGATGTGATAGACTCTTACAACCAGAAACTTGAGTCCTAATTTTTGTCTCATGACTGAACTGCATTGAGCAGACTCCCCAGTGTGAAGATAGGTTGACATTGTTGACCTTACTGAGTTCTAAAGCCCCATACTGGACCTAGAAACATTTTTCAATAGAAATTTAGCTAAAACAGGGTGCTTTAGTGAATTTTACTTTACATCATAAAAAAGAAATGGCAGATATTCAAAATGTAAGTATTCTTTGAATGTCATTTGAGCTGGTTTTGGCTGAAACACAGCTAAATTTTCTCACAGTAGCTAGTGAAAGGCTGTGTTTTGGATTTGTCCTGGAAACAGTGTTGATAATTCATCAATATTTTTGTTACTTCTGAGCAGTGCTGACACAGAGTTAAGGCCTTTTCTGCTTCTCACACTCCCCCAGCAGCAAGAAGGCTATGGATGCACATGGATTTGAGAGGGCACACATACACGACAGCTGACCACGACTGACCAAAGGGATGTGTTATGCTGTGCCTGGCAATGTAAAGCTTGGGGAAGAAGAGGGAATTCAGTTATGGCGTTTGCATTCCCAAGTAACTGTTACACTTGACACATCCCTGTTTTCCTGGAGATAGATGAACACCTGCCTGATGAAGGGACATGGTGAATTAATTCCTTGTTCTGTGATGTTTGCATGCACAGATTTTGCTTTATCTACTAAACTGTCTTTATCTCAACCCAGGACTTTTCTCAGTTTTACTTCTCTGATTCTCTCCTACATCCCAATGTGGGGGGAGTGAGCAAGCAGCTTGGTGGTGTTTAATTGCCCCCTGGGGTTGCACCACAACAGTCCTTATTGGCTTATAACACAGGGCTCAAAACATTCAAGATAACAGCAGATTTTATTGAAACGTGCTAGTTCAAATTTATAGCTCATGTTGCTTTTTAGCTGTTGTCAGGCTCCTCCCATGCCTGCCACAAGTCTTGCCTGCCTGGCTGTCTGTTACAGTCTATTGCACATTAGTGGCTGGTTTTTGGTTTTGCTGCTTGCTGCATTGCTGCACTGCTTATCATCTTACTCTGCTGTGCCTGAGAACATTTTGATAACAGCAATTGTGAAGCACCTGGGCTGGCAGATGGCCACGGCATTACTGCTGTACCTGTGCTGCTGTACTGATGAGGCTGAAAATCCAGTGCAAACTCAAGCTGAAGCTACTGTGACCTGTGGATGAGTCCATGGGGGAGCAGAACACCCTCAAGTGTCTGTGGCCATGGATAAGTCCACACCAGAAAAGATACACCTCAAAGTGCATGAAGTCATGCTGGAGCTCCTGAAAGTGTGTGGCCATGTACGACATATGTTACATACAACAGTATTCCTTAGATAGGAGTAATCTCTGCAAGGAGTTACCTACTACACAATGTTTTGTCAAATTAAGATGGTTTATGACATTTCAGTGACTTTGTAGATAACTAGTCATATCAAAAGAAAAAATGAAGACAGTAGTTTGAAATATTATAGCTGAATTCAGTTCAACACAAAGAGTAGGAAACACAAGCCCCATTTCTGATTCCAGAGCAACCAAGATGCACCTCTTGTGGTGTGCAAAAGTTTGCCCAAAGCTGTGACACCCAGCACAGGGACTATTCCTCTCTCTTGTTACTTCATTACTTGTGTTTCTGCTGCACTGGAAAAGTAAAGATTGGAGGGCTGAGATGTCTGTGAACTGAACTTCGATAGAGTTACCAAATGAGTTAATAAATTGACTTTTGTCACAACAACCAGAAATCAACATAGACCACCAAAACCAGATGTTTCTAGGAGATTAACCTTCTCTTAAGACTCCATGTTATGTTTTCCCACCGTCACCCATTTTCTGCATACTTCCTTCTGACAATCCTCTGCAGTGTTCTCCAAGCCTATAGTTTTTTCCCACCAGACTAAACAAGGTGAGGTGCATCTGTTTCTTTCCCCGCGCAGATATTATTTCTCTGTACTTCTGGGGCACAGAAACAAGTCAAGCACTGAAAAAGCAGAACATGGTATTGTTTCTTATTCTTACACCTAAACCTAGAGGAGTCTGCAGCAGACCAGGGAACAAGTGACTGACTCAAAGCATGAAAATTGAAGTTGTATTAGTCGAGATAGTTGGAAGACTTGGGATGTTTATAAACAAAGTACTGGCAAATCTCTACAACCTTAAACAAACAAGTTGTTTCAAGGGTCAACATCAAAGCTGATTTGGATAGATATGTGGACTTGAGATCGCAAAAATATATATCATTTGTTAATGTTTGTGTCTTGTTTGTTCCTTTGAAGCGTCTTACAATTTGTGTGCGCTGAAGCATTCTTTGGCTTATTCTCACTGGGTAGAGTTTGAAATTTTCTGTTTGGAAAATTGAGGTTGTAAGTAAATGACTGTCTGAGGATAGACCTATTTGATTTCAAAAAATACAATTCAGTACTTCCCAGTGACTGGATAACCATTTTTCAAACTTGGGGAATTAAATTAACTTGCTTTCCATATTTCATTCTTAGACAACAATGTGTCCATAATATGGTATAATTCCAATGTAACAATTTTTATTACTTCATGTCCACAGTAGGTGACTTTGAACTCCTCGAATGGAGTTATTTGGAAGTAAACATGAGGTATTATTTTGAAGAATCATGTGAATATTGATGTCAATTCCATTTGCAAACATTATTTTTTCTGGATCATGTCCCATCAGGGTTGTTCACGCATATTTCTCTTGGAGTTTAGGTTTTTCTTCCCTGCTGAAAGCATAATATAACACAAAATAGATAATTATCAGTATCTTTGTATACTTCCCTTTTATGGAATTTGGGGAGAGGTTTTTGACTTTTTTTCCCAAACATTTTTCCCATTAACTTGAAAAGTATCTCATTGGTGAATTGTATAGTCAGAGATAGATTCATCCCAAGATGACAAAACAGCATAATAAATTATGTGAATGTACTCTGAATACAACATTTTTTAGAATAGCAGTAAATCTCATGATCTTCCTTTAAGTGCTTGAAAATACAATGTTTCTGGATATCATTAACATACAATATAAACGATGGTTCTCAAGGGAGATGAGAATTATGGTTCCTAGATGATTTGTAGAATCATAGAGTTGTTTAAGTTGAAAAAGACCTTAAGATCATGAAGTCCAACTGTCAACTCAACACTGCCAAGTTCACCACTAAACTATGTCCCCAAGTGCCACATCCACACATCTTTCATATATCACCAGATATAGTAACTCAACTACTTCCTTTTCAGTGAAGAAACATTTTCTAATACCCAATTTAAACCAGTCCTGGCACAATTTGAGGCCATTTGCTCTTGTCCTATCATTTATTACTTGGTAGTTTAGACTAACACAAACCTCACTACCACCTCCTTTCAGGTAGTCATAGACAGCAATAAGGTCTCACCTCAATCTCCTTTGCTCCAGGCTAAACAAATCCAGCTCCCTCAGTTGCTCCTCATCAGACTTGTGCTTCAGATCCTTCACCAGCTTCCTTTCCCTTCTCTGGACACATTCCAGTGCCTCAATGTCTTTCTTTTAGTGAGATTGGAAGGACAGAGAGGAGACTACTTATGCTCCTTAACCATAAGGATCACTTAACCAGTAGTTCCAAGGCCCTGGACTTCTTGTTGCAACTTCAGTCTTGACTACATGAAAAATCAATAATGGATGATAATCTGAGAGCTGTGCTAGGGTGGGAAGCTTTTTCCCATACTAGCCATTCTGAAGAAAATTAACACTCTATGAGGTTTTTACCATGAAGTTAAACAGTTTCTGCCGTGGCACTTGCAGCAAACTACTTCAACGTAAACACAAAGAAGAAAGAGGAAGAATGCAACTTGTAAGTTTTAAATCTCATTAGTTTTTTCAATAATGGGTCCAAATCATGACAAGCAGCAAAGTATTGACATAAACTGCTTTCTGTGGTTATCTCCTGACTAGATCAATAAAAACATCTTCCCCTACTCATATCCCCACAATTGCAACAACCATCTCTTCCAATCACCCAGAGTCTCACCCAGCCACGCCTACTCTCATAAGTAGGGATTCTCATTTCAAGAGCTGGTTTGAAGTTCCTAGTCTTCTATGTAAAACTTTTTGCCAGCTCTCTTATGAAGTAGAGAATCTAGCTCATGAATTTGAATCTAAATAATGTGATTATGGCTGCAAAAGTGAACAGTAGAGACCATTTATTCTCCACTGTTACTCCAGAAGAGGATGATCACTGTCCACCAGTAAAATGCACTGGAGTAAAGTATCCCAGAGAGAACAAACACAGCTGCTGCCAGAGGCACAAAGGAGACAACAATTGCGATAAATGTGAGGAGACTATCACACACTATTTGAGATAATCATTAAAGCAACCAACAAGGCTCAGTGTCATTAGCAAACTGATGCAGACCAATTTAATGGACCACACTGGCAGTTTCAATAAATTATGCCATTTCAGAGTGGCTGCACTGGAAGGCAACTTGAGGGCAAGAGGAAGAATGAACCAATTCCTTTTAAAAGGCAGTTATTGCAAAAATTATAGTTTAATCTATTCAAATTATATTGGCTTCAGAGACAACATGTGAGATGTAAAGTAAGAAAAACTGAAAAACAGATAGATCATCATGGTTTAAACCCAGTCAGTAACAAAGCACTATGCAGCCATTCACTCACTTCCCCCACCAGCAGCACTGGGGAGAGATTTGGAAGGGTAAAAGGTAAAAAACTCGTGAGTTGACATAAAGACAGCTTAGTAGGGAAAGCAAAAGCCACACACAAGCAAAGCACAACAAAAAATTAATTTACTGATTCCCAAGGGCAGGCAGGTGTTCCATCCATCTCCAGGAGACCAGGGCCCTGTCACGCACAACAATTACTGGGAAGAAAAACAGCATCATTCCAAATGTCCCCAAATTTCTCCTTCTTCCCTTCATTTTATATACTGAGAATGATATCATTTGGTCAATTGGGGTTACAAGTACTGGCTGTATCTCTTCCCATAAAACCCCTGCCTTCTTGCCAACATTGCAGTACAAGATGTAAAAAAGGCCTTGGCTCCATGTAAGCACTGCTCAGCAGTAAAAAAACATGTCTATATTATCATCACTGTGTTCAGGACTAATCCAAAACAGAGCCCCATACTAGCCATTCTGAAGAAATTAACACTACCCCAGCTAAAACCAGCACAGCCATCTCTATATGGATATTACTTGATACCTAGTAATGAGCTGAATGATAACTTTTTTTTTCTTTTAAGAATAATTTTTCTGTCATTTTTGTTTGTCTGTTTGTAAAGCTATCTTAGAACCTACCTATTTTGTTTTCTTAAGGCACTGCACATTCACTTCTGTTTCAGTTTGCAGATAGAGACTGGATCAGGTCAGTGTATCATCACATTGTATTGGACATGAATATTGCCTGGAGAAGGGCAAAGCTATCAGCAAGGCAGGAGGGAACAGCAGGGACCTGGACTCAGGGTGAAATTTTGTGTCACATGGCCAAAAGAGAAAAACTGATAGATGTGCAAAGAGTCACTAGTAGATTCAGGCTAATTAACCACATCACCTTCAACGATAACTTGATTTTCACAACCGTGCCAGGAGATACACAAGATTTTGTTCTGACCCATAGGTAAGCATTTTTGGACAGTGCATTCATCTCATACTGTTCATTTTGAATTCTTTGCATTTTGCTTTGCTGTTTTATTAAAGCCCCATACTTTGCAGAATCCAAAATAGGAACCTCACATGAGCAGAGTGCATAGTTCCCATCCTGAACAGCAAAAACATCCCAAATACAATCAGTTGGGCCTTCCATAAATAAGACAGAAAGATGCAGAGTACCATTATTGTCTATTTACATCTCTGCAGAATAAAGTCAACACTGCAATATTTCTCCCTAAGTATTTTATTTCACACATTCAAAGCAAGTAAGGCTCTCTTTTACCTTGTCCTGCTCTACAGACCTCATTTTCTCCTATTCTGCATGGAATACACAGAGTAAATCACAAAGGCCACACCGGACTGTCAGAAGACAAATTTATGTTCTTGTTCTGTAACATGACAGGTTGCCTGAACATATTTAGGAGTGCTCGAAAATTCTCATTGCCCAGACTCCCAGCCTCCCTTTGATCTCCATATATCACTTTCCACTTTATTTTAATTCTACTCACATGTGCATGGATGCAGCTGTGCAAAAACAGAGGTTATTTGCAATTAACCCTGAATTAAAGACACAACCTTCTGCCAAGCACCAGCCCTACAACAGAGCCTTCTCCACCTTTGCTGCTTGAATGGTTAATTGCCACTGTGCCCATGGCATTCCCTGTGCAGTGTCTGCAAGCAGTTCAAAAAGCAAGGGTAGCAAAGAGGGACCCACATTTGCAGTGGCTGATGACACTAAAATTACCAAAATTCTGTAATGAATCTAGGCTTTCTACCACTGGGTCTTAAATAACTAAACTCCTGAGTACCAGCCACATTTCTCTTCTTACAAGCTACTGTTATGTGAGTACTCAGGAGTCCTCAACAAGGACTTAATTTTGTTTGGTTTTGTACAGGGTTGGAGGTATAAAAGGGCAAATCCTGACAACACAGGAGGAAAGACAACCATCTAGGTGGGCGATGGGAGTGATGGGACATGGACTGGGCAGCACTGCTAACATTGTCTGGAGACTGTCACAGGCACCCTGGCCAGGGAGAGCTCTCTGTGGTGTCTGATGGAGGCAGACAGCCTCTCACAGGCAGAGTGAGAGAGGACATGAAACTGCTTGTTTGAAATGTTAACAAGTGAACACTGAAGCTGACATCAGTGACCTATCAGGGCTAAGAGATGACACTTTCTGTGGATTATAGATGATCTGTAGGGAAGGGGCAGCTTTGAAGAGCCTTCAAGGTGAAGTCAAGTGCTTCACGATTAATGTGATATAAAAAGAAAAGCCAGCAGTGGGATGGTGAGGGGATGGGAAGGAGCAAAGTGACAACTCAGTGGAATTATTTTGCAGCAGCAGGATGAATGTCTGGGAATGGCTATATCCCTGCCCAGATCACTCCCTCCCATGACCACCATCTCCCTGCTGATCCTCCCTATTACAGGAGTGCATGAGGCACTTCCACTAGCACCTGCCAAGTCTGAATATTTATCCTCAAATTCAAGGCATGTATGTGATGGATACTGGACCCAGGACAAGGAGTACGGTCAAAATGCCTGAGAAAAATAATAAATAAAAATAACATTTAAAAAAACATAAAAGTTCTATTTGATTAGATTAGAGATTAGCAAAATAATCATCAGATAACCACAAGAAAGTAATTAATCATTGCCTTATTTTTGGATTTTGATTCATATTCTTAATTTCCCAAGAATTCACAAGTTAAAAGGGCATGTTACTCTATTAATATGTGCATTTTATAAAAGAATCAATATTACATGTAGTAAGAACTACTTACACTTTTAACATAGCAATCAGGTATAGACAAACAGAAAAATAAATTACACTAACAAATACAAGTACTTTGTTTAATTGTGAGGGATTATTTTTCATCCCATAAAAACATTTGCTTTCATGTTCTTTCACCTTTTCATCTCTCTGAATTACAGAGGTGGTGTCATATATTCCAGACACTGACCTTCTCAATAGATCACTAGAGACCTAATCTATCACATCCCCTGACATGTCAGATTCCCCACATGAAGCATAAACTCATCATTAGCCTATTGTAACACATTCTGTACCCACACACTGTGGCATATTTTGCTATAAATTGCTCATTTTATTCTGTTCTCCACATCTGCTAACAACCCGACTGTTTTAAAGGAAATCCCAGATTTTTGTTCTTATCCTTCAGCAATGACTAAACATGAGCAGTAAGCAAAGAGGTCTGGTGAGCAACATTCTCCTGCATCTTTCATTAATAACCAAGTGTGTATTAGAGATCTCCTCAACATTTGTTTACAGAACATTACTTGCTTCCATTTTCTTGCATTCAGCTTTGTTTGGAATGCACATACACAAAATAAAAAATTTAAAAATTCAACAACCAATGAAACAAACAACAACAACAAAAAAGCTTTGTGCAGGTGCGTGGAAAAAAACCCAGCATTCTTACACATTTGCACAACAGCAGGATTTGACTGGGATTCACTTCCCTTAATTTTAGTGACTTGAAAGGCATTTCATCTTAGACAGTCACTCTGACTGTCCCTGTAGTCAATGAAGAGAAGTAACTGTCTTCGGTTATTGATTCATCCTGCTCTTTTTTTGCACCCAGCACAGAGCCTTGTAAGGAAGCCTTCTTCCTCCTGTAAACAAAGCTCCTTCTCCTTGTAATGCAAAGTTTCTACTCTGCTGTCAGAGTCTTGCATTCAGCAGGGATGAACATGTTTGCCTTGGGTAAAACAGAAATTATGAAAAAAGACTCGTTGACTCACTTCCCACCAGATGGAAAAAAAGGCATTATTCTTCAATTGTTTTCCATGAAATGAAAAGGTGATGATTTAGTCTTCTACAGATGTCCTTAAATGTACTGTTGCAGACCTTCTCAAATGCTTATTTCATCTGCTTTGTTGTGGGACCACCTCTGGAACACCATATTTCTGGAAACATTCCCTATCACTCAGCAGTTACTCAACTCACTGAAATATCTCCAGACGTAGGAAAGCTTTCCTGGATAAGCCAAGAAGTCATTAAATAATTGCATGCATGTGTGCAAAAACTCAGCATTATTTACATGTGTAGGTTCACTGAGATTTTAGAAGTAGTAAAAAAATCTATTAAAACAAAATATTTTCTTTCCCAAACTCATATTTTTGCTTGCTTGAGAAGTTCATGCCTCTTTAACCTGTTTCATGCATGTTTCTCCTAACTCATCAAAACCAAGACAGAGGAAACACATCCATCATACTTAGAGAGGTAATAACTATTTGTGCTCAGCTCTTAAAGAGCCAGTTTCCTGGTAAGACCTCATAGTCAGAAGAGAACATTTCCATAATAATCAAGTGCTAAAAACATTAACAAACAAACACAAATAGTTTCAGAAGTTTTGAGCAGGCAAACAGAATTAACATCTCTCCACCTTGATTGCTAAAACAGCTGTCGATATAGCTGAAGTGCATCACAGTACAGAATCTGCCTCCTTAGCAATTTCTAGGTGCATCTTTAAGAGTCCTTTAGTTTTACCTGCTTTTTATCATCTCCTTCACATTTCTGTGGACTTTGATGTCCTCTGTGTTCTTAGTTTTCTCTTTCTTCCCAATGATATTCCTCTAACATAAAAGTTCTGATTATGCTTTAGCAAAATTCACATTCCTACAAGGAAGGCTTCATTCACGCTATTTATCTGTGATTCTATGTTTTAGAAATCCCACTGAAACTCAGTAAAATGAAGAGAAAATATCAAGAATTCCAAAATAAAAAGCAGAATTGTTTTTGGAAATCCACTATCGACAGGGCAGGAAAGACAGAAAATTGGATTAAGAACAGATAAGAATGAAGGGTCCAAATTCAATTTTACTGGACAATTTGGCAGTCTATCCTTCTATCCCAAGACACAAGATAGGATTCTTTAGGGTTCTAAATCTGAGCTCTAAGAAATATTTTAAACATTTTGCTTGAAATCATAACTTGAACTATGTACTCATTTATTGAGTTATCTAGCCCAGAATGAAAATGGGAAGTGTACTAAAAACCAAATAAGGTGGAGTCCTTTCCAGTTCTTATAAAGAATATATTTTTTCAGTCTTTGGATCCAGTCTGATTAGGCAACACACAACACAGCTACAATACAGTATTACACAAGCAGGAGTAAGGTATTTTAAAATTTGGATAAATATCCTTGTTTTGTGATTTTAACTGAAACAAATGAAATACAGCAGTTTAATTATCTCTTAGAGGTATAAAACCATACAAATATAAATAAAACTGACCACATTCATGCTGTCCTTATCTAAGAAGAGCAAATGTCATACTAGCTGTTCTGGGGTTTGGTTTATGAGATTTCAGTGTGATTGTTTATACTGGAAGATTAAAAGCAAATGTCAAAAGGCAACATCAGTCCCCAAAAGAGGACGGAGAAATAATGAATCATTAGTAAGTCTATAATCAGGTGTGGAAAGTCCTTAACTCAGGTCATTGGAAACAGTCATGTCTGTTTCCAGGTCAGAGAAATTCGTGACTGGTCAGCTACGAATGGTGGCTGAGACCAAACAGCACTACTCTTCTACATCAAGAGAATGTGATTTATTGTCCACTCAGCTGCATGCCTAAGAAAAGATCAAAAAGGATGTATCATAAAAGAAAGATAATCTTTTCCACAAAAATGCTCTAACCCCTCCTGCAGGGAGATCCCTCTGGGAGCAAGAAAGAAATCAGATAGCCACTAAAACTGAAGGAAACTCAACTAAGAGCAGCTGGGAAAAACGCCACAGTTGTCTGCCACATCACTCTGCAGAAGGGGCAAGGTGGTGGGAGTATTGCACCTGGAGTGCCTGTGTTGGTTCTCTCATATATCATTAATTGTAAATTTACACAACACACTCATTGCACCAAGCAATCTTTTACCATGTAACTTGATCAACAGAAAAGGGGACGTTTAAAATCAGCAACTGCAATGTCTAAGGATTCACATCTCCACCTGCTCAAGAATGGACAGGCTTTTATAGGTTTTATTCAGATTCATTTTTAGACTATTTTTCTAGACTTGAATTAGAATTTGAACCTGAAATTACACACATTTTAATTTTTGTCCAAAACTGTGAGGAAAACTTAATTCCTAGAAACACAAGTTGGTTTTTTGCCTAGACTGTCAGTGAGACAAAATCGATTTTTTTTCTGCCATCTTACATATTAGCTATAGAGCTAGAATGAGGGAAATTAAATTTATTAATGTGGATGAATGTGTAGTTACTTATTAATGTAGATGGATGTGTGGTTAGTATTTCAAATAACTTAGTAAAATGTTATATAAAACATTCTATTAGTGAAATCAAAATATATTTTTTTAATCAAAACATTTTTTAAGAAATATAAGTAAGCTTTATTTGGATCAGTGAAGGGAGAAGGTTGTTTCTGACCTTTTATAACCTTTGCATCTTCTTATGCTATTTCTGTTCTTTGGCCCGCTGACACAGAGCATGCATATTCTTGAGCAGGTGGAGAGGTGGATCCTTAGACATTGCGGTTGCTGATGATCAACCTCCCTTTTTTGGTGATCAAATTACATGGTCAAAAATCACTTGGTGTCATAAGTATGTTGTTTAAATTTACAGTTAATTATGTGAGAAAGTTTCAGTACTTAGACTACTGGATTAGTCAGAGAGCAGGCAGATGTAGATTTTAGGAGGTTGTCATCCTGTACACTGTTTTTCTTAAAATTCTGGCAATGAACAGTTCATAATATAGGAAAAGGTGATTCACTGAAGAAAAATAGATCCTTCCTATATTTTCTTCATCCAATCAATGATTTCAAGCTGAAGGTTTAAGTGAAACACTTCCATTATCCTAGAAATCATTTTTTCCATGCTAAACTGCTGAATACTTAAGCATATTAATTGTGTACTTATATAAGTGTTTGTATACATCTATACATATTTATATTATTCTATATTTGTGTGTGTATATGTAGTGGTGAAAAACAATTTTAGATACAAACTCCTACATACCTAATTTTGCCAGACTGAGAGCAGAAACTGAAACCAGAAATTGAAACAACTTTGATACTTTGATTTCCCATTCTTACACTGGGATCTTTGAACTGTGTTGGCTTCAAGCAGAAATTTCATCCCAGATTTGTAGAACATGTTCTTTCATGCACATCCCACACAACTCAGCAACTTTGCAATAAATTCAAAACAAAAATATTTTATCCTTAAACAAAACACATAAATTCTTCACTGAAAACTAAAAAGATCATGCAGAGAGGTTGCCACAGAATCTCTTGACTATAAAAATTATCAATTTCATTTTGTCTACTTTTATTTCTAAGACTGATTCTGCTACTGGACAACATCTCTCAGATGCAAAGTTATATTTCCTCTGATTGAAACTCTGTAATGTATTACTGAGGGAGGAAAAAAAAAAACCAACTAAAAAATTACCACTGAAATGTAGTAAAGGGACAAGTTAACCTGGGGACCCAAACTGTGGAGGGCAAGGGGGCTCTCAAACAACTGATACAATGCTGCCTAGGAGAAAGATCAATGACTCTTCTCATAGTTGAAATAAAAATGGGGTTTGTTGTTGTTTCCAAATTATGTTCTACAATTATTTTGAAAACCTCAGAACTTGCACACAAAAATATTTTCCTTGTTGGAAACAAACTAATCCATTAAACACAATTTTGATACAACAATTTTGAACATTCTTGTCCATCAGCCATAAAACTGAATGTCATTTACAAGGTAAAATAATTATGAAAAAAGGATATAATCAATCTGCACTGGAATGAAATTACATTTCTACTGTTGAGCAAAGATGCTTTTAATTTCAAACAATTAATAAGTATGTAACAGTGACACTCCTGCTCTTTTTCCAGGGCTATTTACTTCATTGCATTTGATAGTACAAAAAGGGGTGGGTGGAAGAAGTTTACTTAAAAATAAGGGAAACATAATGATTACAAAGTATGAAAATATAGGTTTTTTGATGTCAGAAGAGAGGCTTTTTGACTATTATTTATGTAAGAAAAGCAGATAGAAAATCCATCCTCATCTTCAAAGAAGGACTTAGCTACAGTTACTCACAGGAAACAGAGACAAAAATAACAAATGGTAATTTATTAATTAGTAAATTTACACAAAAGAAATACATCTAAAAGAAGACAGAGGTGAGATGGGCAACATAGGTTTTTCCTAACAATTTCCAGAAATATTAGTCATGTGAATATAAATTCTGCCCTCAGGTAGCATAACATAGAGAACATACTCTGTTCCATGTATTGATAAGACAAAGCCTTTTCTTTCTTTTTTTTTTTTCAGTTTATATTGTTTTCATACACATCAACCACCTATAATTCTAGCTCACATAATGTACTAGCTAGAACATCTATTCTATTCAGTACTTAAATTATATTCACCTTTTTACTTGGCCACTGTGTTTCAGTGTGTATGCAAAATGAACAATGCAATCCCCATCTTGGAAAGGATGAGCAACCAGAATAACAGCCTCTCATGAATAGATGCATTTGTATCCAGGTCTCCAAGTGTTCCCATCAGGTATTCACTTCCCATGGGCCAAGGGGCAAGTTAGTTCTCCAAGCCTCAGTTCTCCATATTTTGATTAGACTGCAAATTGCAACATCATTTTGTCAATTTCAACAAGGACATAGTTCAAATACTAGAGATGCTAATACTGTCTATTTTGATAATTTTGATTTCACTGTTCAATATATTTGTGCATGGATTTTGACCAGTGCACCATCCCCAAGGGTGAAGTAGTCCACTTTCACTGGGATAGCAGTTTGATGTGGAGAAAATAAGGATGATACACAAGGCTTATAACACTACTACTATGTTTATTAGACGTAGTGGCATTGGAGATACTTTCTTAAATGATGCAGAATTACAGCACTCACTGTAGTGAAATTACTTTTTTTGATAACTGAGGGAGATCTCAAAGCAGATTTTTATGTTACATTTTTTCAGCTGTTTCAAGTATTTATTTGAAGCTGAAGAGCAGTAACTTGCTCCCACCTAAGTCCCACTGTCAGACTCCCTTACACCCTTGGAATAACTGGAGAAGTCTCAGTGGACTCCAAGCAGAGGAATTAATTGGGGTTTCTAGGATAAACTTCCTCATGTCCTGATTAAATTCCTGCAAATCCCTAAAGCAGAACCATAATAAGTCCCAGGTGATGTCCAGGTGCTCCCTTCATCAGACCATGGGCAGGTCATACAGTTTTATGCAGATACCTTATATGTGACAGGAGTCATCACTCACTGGTGATCATTGATTTATAATGTTATGAGAAAACATTACCTACAGGTGCATCTGAGGCCAGTGCAAACATCATTATTTGAAGACAAGAGACCTTCCATGGGCCAAAGCACTTACAACCCAAATAAATAAGATAATAAAAGAGGTGAGAAAGTTAATGGGTTTCATCAATATTTTCAAGTTCATATTAACAGATGAAGATAGGAAGTCAGTAACCTATGCCTGAATGCACACACAGACCTCCAGTGGCTATCTGTTAATGTCCACTGACTGTGTTAATACGCAGAAGATGGGTTGCTACAACACTTGACTTCCTGCTCTCTGCTTGTTAATACAAGCTCTTGCAACTCCCATTATTAATTAGGGAAGTTTCTTGGCTTAACCTGGCAGGTATCAGCAACAGATGAGCAGGCAGAGAATGTACTGATATTGAGCACTCAGGAGAAAAATAGACTACACTGTTTTCTTAGTTCACAGGATGAACTTTGGTAACTGAACCTTGTGAACAGTACTTGTTAAATAAAATACATTAGTTTTAAACTACCATCACATTTGCCTTGACAGTTGCACGTAAACAGAGCCGACTCGCTATGCTGCAGTAACTCTTTCTGTTCCAAATATTTCCTCACAGCCTTCTCACATAAATGAGTGCAAAAGTACTAAATTGTACACAAAAAAAAGCACTGATTATTTTGACAGTAACCTCACTTTCTGTTTTTCTTCAATACATGTCTATACATCACATCCTTTCTGATCAAAGACCCAGTGGTCATACACATCAGAGATGATATCTAGCACCAGTGTGACCAGGACATGGACCAGCTCCCCTCCTGTTTAGCACTCAGGTTGAGTGAGAAAGATTTGAGTGTTGTCCTGACAGGAGTCTGAAGTGGGTGTGCTCGGACAGGATATGTGCAGACTGATGGGCCAGGAAGCCGTGACAGCGGTGTTTGTCCCTGATGGGGCATGACACACCACAAGCAGGACTCTCATATTGAGGAGGGTTTCATGTTGCCTGAAGTAAGTTAGCATCTCACAGGACTTCACTGGCATTCAAGATCTCCTCTCTGCTTTTGCATTGTGTACAGGAGAAAACCCTAAAAAGAAAGTGGATATCAAATCCTGAGATCTGTACCTTGGCTAGGGAGAGAAAGGGGCTGACTGAAAAGTACCCTGCATTTTTTACCCTTAGCCAATACATAGCCTAAACTCCTATGATCACACAACACTTAAATCATACTTCTAAGATCTCTTTTTCTTTAAAAATAAAAGCAAAGGTACTGTTGCTGGGGGATTTTTTTTCACCTTTTCACAAGCCGCTTTTTAAATTTGGATCCAATTTTCAAACTAAGTCAGACCTGACCTTAGACTACAAACACACTCTAATTTCAAAAATTAAGAGCACAGTATTAGATTCCTACTCCAAATCAGACTGCAAAATGAATGACCTGATTTTATGAAGTTCTTACATGTAACAACTCCCACAGATGTCAGCAAAAACCTTAATTCAGAGTTTAATTTCAGTGCTTTAGAAATCAGGTCTCTTGTTCAAGTACCTAAATATAGAAGAGATGCTACAGCCTTTATTTATTCTTTTAAATACTTAGATTCAAAGTTCAAAGCAGGTTATTCCTTTGGATCCTGCAAGAGAATTTTGCAAAACTTGACTTAGGATCCAAATTTGGTAAGCAGGCACAAAGTCCAGGGGCATGCAGAGTCATGGCTTTAGTCCTTTACACCTGCCTCAGGTCCCCATCCATTTGTAACAGGACTCTCACCCTTTCTCCAGTGACCCTGTAAATTACCTTGGCAGCTCAAAGGCAGCCCCTTCCTCGGGTGGTTTTTATTAATCTTCTCACAGTGTTTACTAAGCCTCTGAATTAATAGTAAATGCAAGCCTGGATTCAAGAAACTCAAGCAATTATTGGAAGTGCCACCATTACATATTAAAAATGTATGAGTATGTAGAAATTGTTAATTAAATGGGTTTGACAGCTTATAATGATATTGTGTACATGACTATGAAATTAAATGGGAAGTGTCAGATTTTTCTCTGAACATTTTCCTTAGATTTTCCTAAAACTGATGAGTATCTGGTTTTGTGTGTATATCTGTCTGTTTGTTTACTGATGTGCTGCCAGGAAGTAAAGAGACTAACAGAGGAACCACTTTTGCAAGTGACAGATCTGGAATCACTAAGGAGAAACCCACTGGACACATAATCAGATGGGAACATCAAAATTTTCATGATGTACCCAACGTGTATGAGAAGATCCTTACTATTTTTTTTAAGGTTTCAGTACTTTGTTTGGTGCAATAAATCCAGCTATTGAGAGGTGATATTTTGCCTTTCCACCACAGCTGTCTGGTGAAAGACTTTTTGTCTCCTTGCATTCAGCCTAGCAAAACCATGCAGCATTATCCTTTAAAAAAACTTTGTGTATCTGTCCCTAAATTTCCCTCTATTTTAATCAAAGAAATTACATTTGGAAGGCTAAAGAACTTAACAACTAAGAGAAAAAAATTACTCTGAATCAACTTTTTCAAAACAAAGTAACTTTTCCTGCACCTCAAAATATAAAGCATGCCAAAAAAAAAAAAAAGGTTGAAATTGGGCTCTACATATATATTTCTGTTTACCTAAATATTTCTTTGTCTTCATCTCTAGCTGGAAGACAGAGAGCATCCTTGTTTCAGGGACTAATAAGCTTGACTGCCAATGGCTCAATATTCTGTTTACTCCCCACTTCTTCCTAAGGTCATCTTCTGTAAGATTTAGTACGCCCTTTAATAGTCAGCTGAATATCCATAAATCTGTTGGTTTACTTTCTAGAATACTCTGCCAAGAAATGACATCCTGTGCCAAAGCCATTACTAATACAGAGACATATGTCATACCTGCACTGGCAAAAAAAAGGTAAATACTTTGGGTGATGGTGCAAGATGACACTTGAGAATAGCTTCTATTTGTGGGGATTTGTAACAGGAGCAACAATAGATGAGTCTTGCTCTTACCACAGCTGTTTCTAAGATGTCCATAAAACCACACTACAAGTTTTGCAGTATCACTGCATTTATGCAGACAGGAAACTGGGTGTGAGGAATTTCATTAACCCATCGAGAACTGAGAAGCCCAACATGTGTTGTGGCCAGCTGAGGCAGTCAGAGTGGAACAACAACAAAGGGCCACTGCACTCCAGTGCAAAAACGGGAAGCAGAAAAGAGAGCGAACTTTGACAGTGTTGGTCATTCTGTTGGCACGTTATGACCCACAAGTCTTAATGGCACAATCCTACGGGCAGGAGATAACCCAAATCCAGGTGAGCAGTCTGGCCTGGAAAAGCTGTGAAGAATCTTTCAGGGCCTGCAGATTGCACAAGGGGGCCCTGAACACCCTGTTGGGAATGCAGCCCTGGGCTCTATTCTCTCCCCACATCCTCACCCCGCTCAGCCTCGGGCACACATGAGAGGCACAGCAGCAGAGAGCTGGGAGCCCCAGGTGCTCCAAGTAGGTCTCAGATGGCAGCTGCCAGACATGCATGTCCCCAGGCTCCTCTTTATTGCCTTGCCCACTTCCATTGTCTGATTTTATCACTCCTTACCCATGCAACACTTCAGTAGAAACCTGATGAGTTTAACAAATCATGGACAGAAATCTTTTTCATACAGGAAGACAACCAAATCAAGCTTTCAGGTTTTTGTACACAAATAGTCCCCATGGACACTCCTAGATTCCCTGCCATCACCAGACTCACAGGAGCTACCAGGGGAAGGGAGAAAATTAATTTCCTTTCTGCATTTGCCTTTCTATATGTCTGTATTATTTCCATATTGTTTAAACTACTTGGATGGGTTTCCAAGTGACTGCAGCATAGACAGAAAGTTCATGATGCTGACAGCCAGGAGGTTGTCATGACAACAGAAAGGGAGACCCCGTGGTTAGAAACTTAGAGGTAGGTAATTAAAGTTGCCTGGAAGCCAGGGACAAGGGTTTGATACCACCCTGTTACCCTCAGGCAAAATTCAAATGAAGATGAAACCTTCTGCCCCATACTTGTAATTAATGCTTCTAATTGTGCTCTCAGGCAAAGGGATTCAGAGCCTTTGCATTCAACTGAGGAACAGTACTGTTTGTAACAAAATACTGAATAATCATTTTCCTGTGGATTTTGTTTTCTGTATTTCTATAGTTGCAGCATATACCTGGTACAAAATTCCTCACCCTGTGCAGATCACCCTGTAAATGGTAATATCAAGTTTATTTGTTATCCATTATTCACAATGTAAATTGTCAGTGAGTGTGGTGGGCTGGATGCCACATGCCAACCAAGCTGTGTTATCACCCCACTCCTCAACAGTACGGTGGGGGAGGCAGGGAGAAAACAAATTGAAAAAATGGTCACGGATCTAGATAGAGGTAGTTCAATAAAGCAAAAGGAAAGAACACATACAAAACCAAATAAAATCTGAAGATTTTATCTTTTCTTCCCATCAGGAGGGGATGCTCAGCTATTTCATAGGAAGCAGGGCTTCAGTACATGTAGTGGTTATCCTGGAACAGAAACTTTGTAAACATTGAATGCTCACCTCTCCTCCTTTCTCTTAGCTTTCTTACTATGTATGTATGTATGGCTAGGCTTCGCAAACAAAGATTGGGGAAGGGCTCTCCCCACATGGGTGTGCCCTTCAAGCCTGCACAGTGAATTCTTTAGGTGAGGCACAGCATGCAAGAAACTGGCCCCACCCTTTAATTCCTAAGTTTGGCCGAGGCCAAGCAAGCTTGGATGGTGACAGTGAAGTCCTCAGGACTAGAACCTACAGCCCCCGGAAATCCCAGGAGGTCTCCCATCCAAGTACCAACTGAGCCTGACCCTGCTTAGTTTTCAAGATCTGACAGGATCGGATGTCAGGCTGGCATTTAACTGCCTGCTTTTCTCACTAAGAAGATATGATATGGTGAGGAATATCCCTTTGGTCAGTTTGGGTCAGTCATCCTGGCTGTGTCCCCTCACAAGGTCTTTCCCACCTTGACCCTACTGGGGAATGTTGTAGAGGCAGTGCTGATGCTGTGGGAGCAGCGTTCAGCAGTAGCCAACACACTGATGTGTTATCAATGACTTTCTAGCTACAGATGCAAAGTACAGAACTATGAGGGCTGCCATGGGGAAAGCTAACTCTATCCCAGCCAGACCAAATACAATGAGTAAAATTATTCTGAAAATGTACCTGCACAAGCACAAAGATCCATCTGACTCATTGTAGGGTGAATATGATTTACAAAAATAAAAAATAAAAAATTACTCACTTGCTAGAAAAAACAAAAGAAACCACCAAAGCTTGCTCCTTTCATTTGCAAATATATATGGTTCAGCATGACAAATCATATTTTACCTTGCTTCCCTCTGTGTTAGTATTCATATAGTTATGCAGAGTTAATTTTGCATTCACTACATCCACATGGATACTGAAGTATCCCTGTGAACTCACTAAGACAGATGTGTTGCTACAGGCAGGGTCCTTTATGCTACATGATTTGGTGACTCTGCAGTTTATCCCTTACTGCAAAATATGTTCCAGGTACCCAGCTTTCATCGCGCACACAAAAGCGTCTCTAGAGAAGCCTTTTTGGTGCAAGGAAAATCCTGAGAATGTGAGCAGAATACCAACTGCAACAAATATGTCTTCCTGCACTAGTGAGCAGTCTGAAACAATAGGACACAGACTTCAGCAATATCACTTATTTTAAAGGGCTGGTAGCCCTGGAACACTGAAAGTAGGAAATGATCAGCAGAAAGTGTGGAAACACCACAAAATAATATAAGAAGAAACAGAAGAAGTAACAGAAGAAAATATGCTCAGTTTCAAATCTGAATCTTCATTTAAACATAGCTGAAGCTCCTGAAAAAATTGCCCAAATTCCCAGCAGTGATGCAGAATCTGGAAACTTGGCAAAAATTCTGGGTGCACTTGGCTTTGTGGTAGGATGTCTTTTGCCTACAAACTGATACAATTATACATGCACAAATCTAAATGCATGATGCGGGAAGTGTTATTGTAGCTAGTGCAATGTACCTCACTAACCAGAATTCACAAAACGTAAAATGACTGATATATATGTCATCTTTTTGCACCGAAAGTCTTCCAGAGAGTGATTTAATCCACTGCATGTTGTCTATGTTTTGTGCTATCTGCACACCAACGAAAAACCTGAAACTAAATAATTATTTTGAATTTCAAAAAAACCTTGAACCAAACCAATTTAAAAAAAAAAAAAATTCAACACAAATATACAAGAAAGCAGGCTCTCATTTTTGGGGTTTTTTTGAAAATGTTGAGGAATCAGAGTATATCGATACTATTTTAAAACAATGAAAAATATGACATTTTAAAGAAGTAAGATAGTAAATAACCTCAACTCTGTCCTTGATAACTACCATATTGGAAGTCTTTTTTTCATCAGCTGCTTACAGCCACCTTCACTTGCAGCAGGTGAGAGACCATTCATTCAGCTCAACACTTGGCAACCTGCCTTGCTTCAGGAGTTAAATTTCTGTCAGAGATTTTCAGCAGAAGACAACAGTGGCAGATCCTTCAATAGCAGCTGCTTCATTTAATGAAGGGAAAGAGTCTTATTACTGGAGTCATTTGTTGCCATAGCTTCCCATGTAAAGGCAGAGAAACCATTAGAGCGTCCTTCTACCAGAGAGCAAAGATTTTCATTCAATTACATCCATTCTGAGTGCAATAATTTAAGTTTAGCAAAAGCACATCTTACCAAAAGTCATCTGCATTCAATTTGAATGTACAGGCTATTTTTCATTTCAGTTTCTGAGGTTTTGACTTTCAACCACTGGTTCTTATTCTTGTTGGATATTTTTCAACCAGGAGAACATTTAGACATTCTAATCAAGTCCTTTCTTGATCTTCCTTTTGATAAATTGTCTGCTGTGACCACATGTCAAGCAGAGAACATCCCACTTTGCATCCCTACACTGCAATTTTTGGCGTGTAAGTTGCCCCTCCTCTTGACATAAATGGTCAATGCTGCTTTCTTCCCTCCCCTTACAGGTCCCTTAAACACATCAGAATAAGGAGAAAAAGTATGCACCCCTAAGGAGTCAAAATCCCTCCCTCTCTCTCCTTCCTCACCAAGGATGTCAGAAGCTTTATGTTTATTTTACAGATGGGCAAACAGAAACACAGAGTGTAAAGCCTTACTCTGTATTATATATCAGACAAAGGTAGAGCCATGTAGCCTGATCTCCTGCCTAAATCCAGCAATGCATTAATAACACCAGTTTTGCTACCTCTAACCCTTTCTGCTGCTTGTCTTCACTACACATACAAACTGTCAGATTTCACAGTTTCATATGTTAAAATTTATCAAAGATGTCAAGTATTGCTATTATTTTCAGGAAATTTCTCTTTGTTTCCCTATAAGGCACCGCAGATTCACTGTAAATCCACAAACTTCAATTTTTATGTTTTGGTTTCTTAACAGATAGAGGGGAAATCAATGCAGGTGGGAAACCAAACAACTATTACTTTTAGTTTAGGATGTTCTGTTTCAGTACATAGCACAAAAAGTAAAACAGAAGCAACTGACTCTACCAGAAAAACATTAGGTAATTCAGACATAAAACACTAACAGTGAACCCTGGTCCCTGTATTTTTGGATTCAGCAATCTCCCAGATTAACAGAAAGGCAATTTCCTACCAACACAGTATTGATCTCCACATTGCATACACAAGCATTTCCTGGAAGTGTAGATGATAGATTTATAAATTCTGTCAGCAGTAGGAGCACAGATGTGCACTTAGCGAATTGTTTCAGTACTACAGATACCATTCAGTCTCATGTTATGTTTTATTTCAAACAAGTAACCTATGTTTTGTAAGTTTGGTGATTTAATGATTGTGAAGTCTCAATGTAGACATAGAATAGGAAATCAACTAGCTTGTGATCAAGTCAGGCCAAATTGATCCATGTTACAGTTGTAACCCAATATGCATCAGAGCACACATTAAACTGCACTTGTGCTGTTCCAGGGCAAAAAAGAAAAAGTTATGACCTACAGTTTGTCAAATCATCAATTTCTATACTAGAACTAATGAAGATCCTAATAGACCCGTGAGGAGTGGACAATCACATGAGAGATTCAATAACCATTATTTGCTTACTAACACTGTGATTGACAAAGAGTAAATTGTCGGATTCCTTATCCAACATGAATTGAATCTGTCAGAATAATATGACATAACAGTGCTACAGAATAGTTTAGATAAATCATTCATAACTTACTATCTACAAGTGGCATCTACCTGCCTACCAGTGTTCTCAGGTGGACCCTGTTAAATCTACCTTTCACAGTGATCACGGAGTTCTCCTAACAACTACAACTATAAAGACAGGAAAAGTTTTCAAACCTCAGATCATAATTTAACTACTAATGCCCATATAAGAGTGTCACACAGTAGTAGTAAAGATAGGATAACTTCAGTTCTAGGCTGAAATTCAGTATCCAGGACAATCAAAAGAAGATGGAAATGTGTCTTGTCCTGCAGTAGACCCATTGCCTCCCCAGTTAATGAAGGGATTTAGATGAGGAATCTAAACAACTACCAAATCATCCTACTCCAGACACAACACTCAGTTAAGTGCTTCTAACCCAGGGATCAAATTTAGCCTTCAAAATGATAAAGAGGGACATGAAAGCCAATTCCTTGTCATCACAAAGTAATATGTTCCTTATATAAGTTCACTACTTAAAAATTACCAAGGATATTAATTAGTCCTTTAATGTTCTGTTTTCTTCACCACTTTATTTGCAGGCTAAGAAGATTGTGATCTTGCATGGGATAATCTTGGGTTCCCCATATACAATTTTTTTTATGAAGGCAGACTATTATTGTTAGGATTACAAGGCCATTGGGATGCACTGTCTTGTGTTTCTAATTCCAGTGCTATTCTCCTTCCCTCCCCTGACACTGCAGAAAGAAACCACATATAGAGGCTCCTCCAGGAGTGCAAGATGGTCATTCCATTTCAAATTCCAGACTAGATTTAGAATGGGAACAAAATTGTATGTGCGTGCATATAGTTGCACAGCTACAAGTGGGGCTGAAGGGGCCGCATTCCTGCAAGTTCCTGCCTGCCCATGACTATATGAGAAAAGTTTAAAAAGTTAAAAAGATAAAGAACTGTTTTACCTTCTGCCTTCTTGGGCCCTTCTACTGATTTGCTGCAAGAATACGTAGATTGCTATTCTGATCCTCCTACTTCTTCCACTGGGTTGTACCTTATCATTAGAGCAGTACAACTTTCATAGCACGCTAGTCCTTGATGACAATCAAGAGTTGATGCTTTCGCATGTTTCCACTGTAGTGGTAAGAATGAATGAACAGGGAACTCTTACTGCCTCAGTCATAGAGGGATGCACACAAACAATCCTGTGTATTTTTCACCTACAGAAATTATCAAATTTCTGCTTGTCAGGTTTTAGTTTAGCTGGTATATACAGGAAGAAAAATCTGGATTACTGGATTCCTAATGGCATAGGAATTATTGTCAGACTTCTGTGGGTTCCAACCATGTCAAAATTTTACTATCTCTATGCTCAGTTTCTCAGGTATCTTTTGATTTTTGCAATATTCAAAATTTGCTATTAGAAATTCCACAACTGTTTCAAAATAAAATTGGTTGACAAAGTGTCATTTGAGTAAACACCTTCCTGAATACTGCTATTATATTTAACTATAATAAGAAGTTTGATAAATCTTTACCTTTGTTTCAATAACTGTTTTGCATCAATTTAAAGCCCTCTAATGGCTAAAACCACTTCCAAGAATGTAGACAAGGAATTGATCTAAGTTTACTACTTCGACTTTTCATGCCACCTGTCAAATCACAGATTTTCATTCTATGTATATTGCTACATAATAGTCACTAAATAGACAAAAAGATTTCACAGCTGGCATTACTAACTCAAAAGGTCAAATAAACCTAAAGACGAGTAAGTTAAAATAAGGGAATTAAAGCAGATGACACCTTTAATTAAAGTCAGAAAGAATCCAAGCATGGATGGTTGGTAAATGGTTATTATTTGCGTGAATGAGACACATCTTAGTAAGACACATTCAAAATAAAACAGCAGAAGGATAACGGCACTCTGACAAAACAGGTCATATACTAGAGGCAATACACTAACGGAAGGTATGGTGTCAATAAAGTAATTGTATCTGGTAGCACTCCATGTCTGGAGTACCCACTCCCAGTAGCAGCAAAATGTTATTATTTGTTAGTAGGCATTGTATTTGTTTTAAATTCCATGAGAGCAGCAATGGTAGCTGGACTCAAATTTAGGAGCTTAACTTACTTTTGAAAACACTGTGGATAAGCATTAGAAATATAACCTCCTTAATAAGAATTTCTGGTGCAAGAAAAATATTGGTATTTATAAATGCCCTGAAAATGCTGCATTTTTGTGTAATTTAGTGCCTTCACAGTTAAGAGACCATGAAAAATATATTGGTTGCTCTCTTGTATATTGTATTTCCCTTTCCTTTTTAAACTTGGAATAGAATTTTAATTGATTTTACTATAATGCTTTCTTAAATCAAAAGTAGCAAAAGTTATCAGAATAATGATCTCGTTTAGCAGGTCCTGTATTTGGAAAAACAATACTCTAGCAAAATGAATATGATTATTTCCATCAAACATAAAAATTCTATCAGTTCCTCTAGCTCACTTATGTGCCACAAAAAAAAACACAATAGACTCTTGGAGTCTGTCAAAGATTAATAATAAATGAACACCAAATGATAAACAGAACCTTTCACTGTTCCATTGCTGAAGATTACTGCAGGGTAAATACTAACAGGAAACTGAGCAATGTTAAACATACAGCTTAATGGGTACACTATTTACAATATGAAGATTTATCCAAAATTAAAAGGATCAGGCATAATGTGCTTTTGAAAACATTATTTCATATGGAAAATTAATTTTCAACAATTAGTTGCAGAAATGTCCAGAAAATTCAGAGTTACGTTAGGCTGTAAAACTATAGCCTTTGATTTGTTGATGCTGCTGAAGTGGATATGTATGCTGACTGGGAAGAGAAATGCTGACTGGGAAGGGAAAACTAGTGAAGGTGTAAGAACCACTACAGCAGAATAGTGCAACCTTCTTCCTTTTCCAAAAAATAGGCTAATTTCTAGTTTATTCATCTTCTTTCCACTGGATTATAGTAACAGACATAGACAAGAGAAGATTCAGCCAAGTGGTGGATAGTCATAAGATATATAAGAAACTTTGCTGCCAGCATTGTGTAGAAGCATCCTCTGCCACAGTCAGGTGATTGGGTAGGGGACCTAAAACTGCAATCAGAATTTTGGTGATGAGAATGAACTAACAAAATCAGAAGATATTCAGAAGAGAGTTCTTGCATAACTTACTTGCTTAAAGAGTGACAAAGTCTATTAGAATTTATCTTTTAAAAAATGAAAACAATAAAATATCTTTTAACACTACCCTCTAATATAGCCAGATGGAAAGACATGCACTTACGAACTTTACCTAAAGAATTCATGAAAGCAGTGACAACGAGGCTCTCAGAGTCCCAGTACATAAACAGTTAGATCAGCCATATCTTCATCCTGTCATAATTAGGAAAGCAAGCAGAAATAGATATATAGGAATAGGTATTTTAGAGAATTTTTCCTTTGTTTAGCACAAGTGTATTAGTGGTAATCAGTGGTATTGTCAAAAGTCTATTGAAAACATCCCTTATCCTAAAAGTAGCTAGTAAGACAGAGTTGTCTGTTTCTTAATATGTAAATCAAAATAACTTTTGTAAAAAACCAGATAGGATATATGGATCAAGGAGTTACCATGACTATGAAATAACTATTAATGCTTAAATTTCTTTGGCCAGTGCATTGCAATCAACATTTTTGCTCTGGGCTCTGAGTATATGGCTCTACCCAGGGAGTGCTTTGCTCACAGGAATTTTGAATCCTCACCCACCATGGTGGCTTCACCCTATAGTGCTTAGGGTATGTCGCTATATAATCTGCCACCATCCAAACAGATGAGACTGCTGGAGAGACTTTTCATTAAACACAATGTCACTTTGCTCTCTCTCCTTCTCTCTCTGTGACCATCTTTACAAAGATCTTGCTGCATCTTAATGCTCTGATTTCCTTAGGGATTCTACCTATGTTTCTTAATGTGCAGAGACAGACCTCATTTCAAATATTAAGTATTAATGTAAAATGCATATTCAGGAAGAGATCACAGTTTGAGACAAACTGAAAATGAAGTCCTTGATTTCCACAGCAATGGTGGGCAGAATAAGATTTTTTAAAATGCCAATATTATTGCATTCAGACTCATGGAACTTGCATTTAGGGCACTTCCTTGGGGGCAGGTGTGGGAGTGGTGGGGTAGGGTTTGTTACTGACAGGTGAAGATAGGCAGATAATCATCATTCCATGACAGACTGGACTTGGAATTAAGGGATCACTAATCAAACTACTCCTAACTCAGGTATTCCTTCTTAACAGCTCTCCTGAATTTACAGGTAAAGTCCATTCAGCATGCAGGAGGGAGAATTATAGAGTGGTCTATCTTGGAAGGAACCTTCAAGATCATATAGTTCCAACTGCCCTGCCATGGCAGGGACACTTTCCACTAGACCAGGTTGTTCAGAGCCCCAAGGAAAGGGAAGATCCTCAAAAAGGCAGTCATCTCTTTGACCTTCATAGGCAGAAACATAGCTCTACAGACCACATTTTTCTTGGGTTTCCACATGCAAAGAGTCTTACTACTCTATTCCAGAGTCCTCACAATCATCACATTGTCATTTTGCTGCTATAAAGATGACAAAAGGCCCACCTAAATGACCTCTGGAAAATAAATATATTAATAGTGACAACTCTTCTTTCCTGCAAGAGTCCTGCTTCACTCAAACGTAAGGGAACATGATAAAATTTTATTTGCTAGCAGCCCAGAGACCAAGTAGGAAGAGCAGAGTAGGGATGTACATCTTCAGGACTATGTATTCACCACATGAAAGCAACTTCAATGAGTAAAGTTCAAAACTAAGGAACAGATAGCCCTTTTCTGACTGTTTTGCAGCCAAAATCCCAGACTGTCTTATGATCAAAATTAATGATGCATGAATATCATTCAATCCAATATAACTCCTTTCTCAAATACAAACATTAACAGACAATCAATAACAAGATTTTCACAAAATTATGTTTTCAGTAAAGATAAAATGCAGAGAATGGATATCACTAACACATCATTATCACTCATATTCATTGCACAGTTAGCCCTGTGCTTTCGGAGTGGACATTCAGCCAAGCTTCTGAGGTTTCTACCATTTTGTAACTCTTTTCCTGCCTGGCCCTTGTGTTGCCACTTGCTTGTGAACTATTGTTTGATTAGCTGGCAGGAAAAATTACATTACCATTCACCTCTGGCAGGAGTTTCAAGCTTAGCTTTTTTCAAGCCCTCACCTTCGTAGCCCAGTGGCTAATGAGGGAAGAGAAACATCCAATAGAACACCATAAAATATATACATGAATTTTCAAATCAGCTTCCTAAGTAAAAGCTAAAAAGCTCAAGTACTTTTCTACTTGATCATTTTGTGCCTTTTTTACTGCTGCACAGATCAAGGGCTTGGGAGAGCAAATAGAGCAAAACCTTAAAATAACTATATTTTGCTTCTTAATTTTTCTTCTTAATGTAAAGATGATTATGTACTAGGAGACAATGACATAGTTAGTGAAAATCATGTAAATTAAGTTAATTTCCACTTGTTCTATATGCTACAAATCCCTTCTGCCATTCTTGTTATACGCTTATTTCTATAACTCTAGGAAAAGAACAGGCTAGACTCTCCTACATGAGAGGCTTTGAAACCAATGGATTTATACACAATGCTAAGAGTTACTAAGTATCAAAAAATGGAGGAGTCAAAGCCCTTACCTCTTTCACCAATGGTGCTGCCTCTACATTGTTTCATCTTTCATAGCCTGAGACCCCCTTCACTACTGTTTTCTCTCAGAGTTTTCAAAAGTAGTCTCCTCTCAGAGTGACCATTATGGACTTTACCAGCAAGACTTTGCAGTCTTCTTAACAACTACTGCAAAATCTTTTATATTAAATCTCTAAATGCCTTGCAAATATTTATTCATTAAATTGCATGTCACTCAGTGACATTGTAGTATCACCATCTCAGAAAGAAGCAAGTTGAAATAGGGTAAGTGACCTTCCTAAAGTTACAATGAAGCCAGGGGTTCATTTAATAGTATATTTTAAATATCTTCACCCTTCTCTGGTCACAGCAGTACATTTTCTTAGTCCACCTGCAATTTTGGTGCTGAGGTGGTTCATGGTTCAATGAACATCCAGATTATCAGAGTATTAAAGAAAAAATGGCCTGAGACACTGTGTAAGTCTGTCAAGAGAAACTTGCTCAAGCAGTCCAGTCATAAAAAATTGGTCATGACAGCCTGATATGACTAGAAAGATTGATATCCAGTGCCAGTTACTATTTGGCAGAAGCCTTCGGTCCCATGCTAAAATTCTGGCTATCTGCAGAAAGGAGTAAAAACTGTCTCTATTCTTCAGATCAACACACTTACAAATGGTAAAAAAGGAAACCACAGCAAATGCCATGTGTTTTAGAAACCTCAAAAGCTTTTGTCTACATGCTTTATGCACACCCAGGCACTCACTAAATCTGGCGTGTCAGGAAGAATTCACTGAGGGAACTGTTTTGTTGATTTCTATCAGGAACCAAGGACTGCAATTTTCCAGGGAAAATACATACAAGACCCACATATTTCTTGCCAATATTTGACTGAGGACAGAGTAGTGGAAACAAAAAAACTGGGAAGCATTACCTTCTACTGATCACACAGACAAGAAAGTGGCAGCCTCTCTCAGCATAATTGGATCATCACACTGCTCTGCAGTGTGGCCAGCCTTTGTTTTCATTATTTCCTTGTTCATTACTTATCTATGCTGAAAATCAAAGATTAATGGCTGACATCCATTTCTAATGGATCTGTGTGACAGGCAGAAGGGACACAATCATAACTGCCATCCCAATGTATGCAAACATAGCTTTTTTTCTACCACCCTTTCCAGGTCACTTGACCAAATTGTACAGGTTTTTTGTGAATCATATGCCCAACCAATTTATAAACATCAGCAGTTTCAGACCTAGAGATTTTCATCATATTGTACACAGTCCTTTACTCCCCTCCAGCAGTAAGGGAAGGGAGGGAAGGGAGGGAAGGGAGGGAAGGGACAGTGTAAAGAGTCTGGTAAGAGTTTTAAAGGTGGTAGAGTTTGTTTCTGCCTGTGGTCTACTTTTGTAAATTACACTGTAGCTACAAGGAGAACATAAGCCATTATGACTTGCAGCGTTTCTCCAGGGATACAGTACAGAAGTGCTCTATCAGAAATGCAATCAATTCCAGAGATGACTGCTTCCTGCATGCTTCCAAGCTGCTGCTTTATAAAACAGCTCCCCATAAAAGGAGCAGGAAATGCATGACATCGTTTAGCAACCAGTTATTAGAATTTAATGGAAGAGGATTAAAATATGAAAATGCCATGCTTATAGACCCTTCCATACATTATCACAGCCTTTGAGAGAAGGAATTCGTGACATAGTGGTTTAGCCTTAACCCTTTCCTCTACCTTCAGAGATGGAAACATTTCACAATCAAATGAAAATCTTTGTCTTAATAAAAGGGTAAGTCAAATAAAAATCAAACCTTGGAATGAAAGGGGCATCAAAGGTTAGGTATCTCCTTTTGCATACCACCTCACAATTTATAAAACCCTGGGGAAAATGGAAGTGTGTTTCCTAATCTTGATTTCTCCAGAACCCTTTCCTCAGGTGCCGTACCATGACATTTCTTGTGTTTCAGCAGTTGTCTCATTTTGTGTCACCTACATAGAAGTGTATGTGCACTCCCTCTTGCATACACAGGAGGTACAATGAGAACAAACCAAATAACCTCTGAAATTATGTTCCTACTGATTTATTGTGAAGACATTTTTCATACTAAAAACACCTGGTGCAAGGTATCACATGCATTGATAATTCTGGCACAGTTTTTTCCTAGAGCAAAGCAAGTGTTTACAGCTACATGAGCAGAATGCTGGTGATGAAGTCATTCTTATCATAAGCAAAAGATAACTTGAACAGCAGGAAGATATCTCTCTAAATCATTCCCAGAAGGTTCTATGAGTCTTTCTCCCCTCTGCAAATTTTAAAACTGACAACAGCATATAGGGCTGATAACCAATATCTGTATAACTGCTTTTTCCATTATATGTTAAATTGTAGCTAAAAATAAGTTACAGACCATCTATCTTTAAAAAGTATATCACATAGCTCTTAATGATTACATATCTCTGAAACAATAAGCCTTTTCAGTGTTCTAAGCCAGAGGCTGAATTAGAGGTATGTTTACCTTTGGCAATTTTTCTGTCTCTCATGGTGCCTTGCTCTAGTTAAGCACCATACAAACAACTGGGAGTCTGAGCACTGCCCAGCACCCAAATGACCTCGGGCGTGACAGAGCTACATGGTCACATCTTGTCCCATAGTCTGAGATCATTACCAGCAGAGCATAGTTACAGGAATTCAAGGTACTCAACTGGTAAGAAAATGCATCTTAAAATACCATAAGAAGTGTTGACTCACAAGGTTTGTCTGACTCACATTAAATATTTACTGTTTCTGATTAATTAAGTCATTCAGCTGTAATAAAAAGTATTCCCTGCAGCCATGCCCCCACAGGCTGTGATCCAACCATGCTCCACACCCAGGGTAATGTCAGCCAGCCAGGAAACCCTGTCCCATGTGTGGGGTGATAGCCCTGATAAACTCTTGATGAGTTGAGGGAAAACACCTCACCCTCCTAGACAGGTGCTCCCAGAACCATGGTCAGAGGACAAAGACATCCCAGTGGCTTTCCAAAAAGTACTAAAGCCAGACTGATAAGATTAACAAAGGGTGGAGTGTTATCAAGACGACATGGCTCTCCTTTACTATATCTTCTGGGAACAAAAGAAGCCCTTTAGGCCTATGCTATCTATCACCCCAAAACCAGTTATTGACTAAAGCCACCCAAACCACCTAAGAGAAAAAGAAAAGTATAAAAAGGAAATTGGGCATGAGCAAAAATTGCGGAGAAATGTCATCATCTCTGTGAGGATAGCTGAGAGAAGCTGCCCTGTCTCCTCCCACCTCTTTAGACAATGTAGGGGTGAGAAAACCATGTACTCTCTATAGTCTATATTTTTTATCTTATACTTTCTTACAACACCTACACCTTATATCATACCTTATATTCCTGTAATATACTTTCACTTTTACCTCACAGCTACTTTGATGCTAATTTCACTGGGATATATCTATACTCTAAAGGCACCTTGTTTACTAGCTGTGTTTTGCTACTTCAATGCTAATAATTATAATTTTCCTTATACCTCGTGACTTACTAAGTATATATCTTACTTTATATTAGTTGTTGTGTTCCTTTAAGGTGTGTAGTTTTTTTTTTAACATGTGTGTTAATGGGAAACACAGAGAAGGTGGTGTGCAGGTCATTTTGTTGCTCTGTGTTACTGAGAGGGGGTCTAGATTTGTGTTTTAAGTTGTGTTTATGGTGAGTAGTTTTCTGTGATTAGTTAAGTTTGGCATGGGGGGAGGGGGGGGGATACAGTGCTGTATTGAAACTTAAGTTTGGTGTGTTTGTCTCTGTGGAATGTGCTTTGTGCTTGTTTCTTTTGGGGTCTTTTGTCATCAATTAAATACAATCCTGCAGCTGAACATTATCACTGGCACCTCAAAACGCACAATAGCTGTCACATATGTCTATTAACAAAAGTTATTTCAGGAGTTGCTGTGGAGAAAGTTCTTTTCTTGCTATTAAGTGTGGTCTTCACAGCAGAGTGTCAAAGACCTTTCCAACTTGTGTGCTTCCCACTATTGGCAGGCAATGTTGGGTTCATAAAACTTTGAAATTCTAGGATGCTTATAGCTAATATCTTCATAGAGAAAGTTCTCCCTGGCTATTATGCGTGGTCTCATAGCAGAGGTCGAAGACCCGTCTAACCTGTGTGCTGTCCATTGTTTGACAGGCAGTGTTGGGTTCATAAGACTTCAATTTTTTGGAGACACTTATAGCTAATAAGTTCCCCCTGGCTAAAGTGTCGTCCTCACAGGAAGGTTAAAAATCTTTCCAGCCTGTGTTCTGTCCATTGTTAGATAGGCAATGGTGGGTTCATAAAGCTTTGATTGTTTCAAGGATGCTTATAGCTAATAAATTTATATTAATACTGTTGGGACAAGAAATCTTTGCATTTCTGCCCCTCTTTTTCACATGACACCCCTGCCATCTCCAAAACTGCAGCTCCATATCCAACACCTCACCAAAGAAGAGCAGTCAGGAAAAGGTGTAGCTGAAAGCATTGCAGTCTGGGTGAAATTAAAACAAAAACAAAACAAAACTACCACAAAAACAACAACAAAAAAGCATTCTGACCATTTCTGACTATTAGATCAAGCAAGCCGTTTATCTCAAAGCACAGAGCCATCACTAAACCAATTGCTCTTTATTTGACTCAGAGTTTGACAATCCTCTTATGGCATTGGTGCAACATCACCTAACTATGCCATCTCTCTAAGGAGAATATTACAAATCTTCTACTATTGCAGTTAGTCATTGCATTCCTTGTGTCATAAATGTCAAATATACTGTTGCTAAAAATTGTTGTGTTCAACACAAAAGTGGAGTTATTTCTGCAAAGGCATTCATATATATAAAAAATAAATTGTTCTTTATTCCAGAAACTGACATAATCCCCAAGACTGAGAAAACTTGAGGTCTCCCTCAGCTACTTCCCCTCCTCTTCTCCAACTGCATATTTAATACATCTAGTTTTTTTATACACCTGTGAAATTATGCCAGGTTGAAATGATAAAGCTTAAAGTAAACATAAATACCAATAGGAAATTTTGGCTGCTTCAAATGAATACCCTTTATTGTTGTAGCCATTTAGAGTTTATGTAGGCTGTGATGCTGAAAATCATCAAAAAGACTCATTTAAAACTTCCTTAAGAAAACACACTTTAACATGCACAGGTTTTTGAGCAATATTTCTAGTATGAAAATCACAAGCATCAGGTAAAATTCAGGATCTAACTGTCTATTCAAAGGTAATTTTTACAGCACCTCTTATATATCTAAAAGAAAGGTATATAGGAATAAAATATAACACAAGAAAGAGCATAGCACTGGTTTGGAGCAAGGGCTTACCTTGATCAATGTTCTGTCTCCAGCAGTGGTTACAAGTAGACATATAGCAAAGAGGAAGGAAAGGGATCATATGTGATCTAGCCACTTTTATCAAAAGAGATTTTCGGATCCTAATGCAACTGGTAACTCATTTCTTAATGTCAATAGATCTCTCTTCAAAGCATTTGTCCAATCTGCCTTCACATCTACATGAAATTCATCCACTAAAACATCCTTTGCCAAGGACTTCTATGTGTCCACTGCATGCCACACAGTGAACCTTCGTTTTGAAGCCTTTGGTTTTGAGCCTTTCCTTAGTTTTGAAACTGATCCAAATTAATGAAATACCGAATTCTATGGGAGTTGTATCTGAAAAACATAACCTGTTGATCTCTAGCATTTCTCTTCATGCCAGTTGGAATTATACTGAGCTTTCTCATACTTCCAAAAGATCATTTATTTTTCAGGTTAAAGCATCCACCTCAGCTATGCCCACATTGCAAAGTAATAGGAGTGCATTTGTAAAATAACATTATTGATGTAGAGTCTCCGGCATTCTCAGCAGGCTTTCTTCTTTCAATTAGCATAAAATTGGTCTTGCAAATTGTATACTCATTAGCAGGTAGATTGCACTTGGCATGTTCCAGCATTGCCCTAGGCACATTCCAGACCGTGGACTGGTTTTGTTTGATTCAAAAGGAATTCAATTCAGTTGCTCTAACACTGTCCTGTGTTTGAACTAAAGTGCAATAAGTGAGAATAATTTGAAGGTTTGTTTCAAAACCAGATGCCAGATTTGAACTAAAATGTACCTTGGTTTACCTCACACAGAAACTGTTCCACACCTCTGAATAGTCCTTGTCACTATGAACTGACCTTTTCCCCATTAAGGACATACTTTTTTAAGATGGGAGGACCAGAATTGCACAGAGCTGTCAAGGTATGGGAAAACCATGAATGTACTTGTCATAATGATGTCTTCTGCTTTCTCCTCTATTCTTTTCCTAATACTTCTGAATATTTGTTTGCTTTCCATGCTGCTGCTGAACACTAAGCTGACAATTTTGTGGTACTATGTGTCTAAAATCTCCCCAGGGTCCCATTCCTCAGTTGTAATGGTCTCTCAAATCACAACATTTTATATGTGAAGGAAAAATATATTTCCCCTGTATGTATTGCTATACATTTATCCATCTATCTTATTTTTGACACACACGTGAAAAGTAAGAACTGATAGAAACATATTGCATAGGACAAAAGTCAATTAATCATTCGGTTATGTCCCACAATGTTCTTTTGAGGTGTGTAAGCATTATTATATCCACTTAAACACTCTAATATCAATTTTTCGAGAGACAAACACACTTGGACAAGCAAACTCAAATGAGGAGGAGTTTTTCCATCAATGGAGCAACGAATTTCGCCTACATTTGCCCTGCTTCTAAAGGATAAAAAACTTGTCACAACTAGAAAGGAATCCTGGAAAATACCTTCTGGTAAAGTGGCTTCCAGCACAGATCATTCCAGCTAAGAGGCAATTTGGGACTGCTAGTATCACTTAAAGAACATATTATAACCTTGGAATATCATGTCAGAAAAGAGCATCCAAAAATTAATTATGCTTTTGAATTGCTTGGCTGTTCCTCACCACTTGCCAGGAGTTAGTTTTAGAAGGACATTCTGGTGCTCCAGGCACCAGCATTCTCTGATAATAATAAACCCAGTTTAAATAAGCACAGCTAGGCTCCCCCTTTTTCACACTAAGATATTAAATGTTACTAGGTCCTTATCAAGACCATCCTGACAGCTAAATTGTTTGAATGTTTCCTATATTTAAAACAAAGCAACTGAATTTTATGAATTTTAATGCATAACACCAGATGATGAGCTCTAGAAACAGAGTTCTTGAAAACAGAAAAAAAATTTATTAAAGAGACATTGAAACTCAGATCTAAATTCTGGCAGGACATAACAGAGACCTTATCTTGCCAATATATCAGACTTTTTATGGGAACAGCTTAACTAAAAAAAAGCTCACCTTTCAATTTCAGATTTTCAATTACTTTGTCCAAAAACATGCTTAGCAGCTTTTTTATTTTCTTCCTTAAGCAAAGGTTCAATGTTGAGAGTTATGAATGTTCCAGGATCATCAAAAGACCCCTGAGAAGGAGGATATAAATTTAAAAATCATTAGATTTAATATACGTAATGCATTCTATTATATAAAACATACTTATTGTACAATTTAAAGATATTTTATAAGTATATGTATATATTGCATTAATGTCTTCTGGCTTCATAGTCCTGACATGCCCTCAGGTTGCATTTTCTTCAAAAAAATGAAGACTTTAATTTTGAAAATGAAAGCTTAGATTTTCCTAAACTCTGGTTTAGGTCTTACAAATCAGCCCTTTGAGGCAAATGCTTTTGTGCTTGGTTTGTCCCAGGAAAAGGAATTTTTACCCTGTGTGATGAGGGCTGACCTGGAACAGTGTGGATGACCAATGTTAAGGTGTGCAGGTCTGAAGTACAGTGTGGTTTTGGTGTGTGTGTATGTGAACTTCCTTTCCTCTGTCACAGCCAAGTGTCTTTGTTTTTCAGTTATAATACTTGTCCTTCATCTTTAACAAAAGACCCCACATAAAACATGACTGAGCAATCCCTTGATTTGCACAAGGCAGAAATGCTTTGGGCATCAGCGATATTCTTGAAGAAACGGAATTACCAGAGAAATCAAAGCCCTATTTCATGATCTGCTAAGTTCTTCCTGCACAGTCCCCTCCCAACATGTGCTGCCTCAGGAGGGGAGCTGAGCAGGACTAGCGGAGATCTGCTCAAGTGCTTTGCCCTGTGAACCATGCGGGTACATCATTGCAAGCTGTTACTGCAGATGAAGTCACAGCAGGATAAAGAAAGCTAAGCCAATACAGGTTATATTTGTGACCCTACCAAAATGGGCTAGACACTGTAAAGGCACCTTTGTGTGAGGGTCAGAAATCATCATCATCAGTAAGGCAATATCAGTTTAACTATTGTATCTCAAGCCTCATATGATTATGTCCTCAAATGTCCTCAAAAAATGTGTGGACAAGTTCTGAAGGTCCAAGTCTGCTTCCATACCTGAGGGTTTCTCTTTGAAGGAGTAGCTGGTGGAGACATCCTTGCAGAAGAATCTTCTTCAGAAGCTCTGTCCTGTACAGTGGTTTCTTGATCTGGAGCATTGTGTGTCATTATGAATCTCTCTTTTTCCCTTGGGAACTGTGATTACAGTAATGCTAAGGCATCACTTATTCAGGTAGGTCTCTCCTTCTCGTGGCTGAATTTTTTTTCCAGTCTGTTGATTAAAGATATTTTGTAGCCTTAATTTTTAGATTAAAGTAGTGGTTAAAACAATTTAAATGAATATATATTGCCTATTTTGCGTAGTCTGTGGGCATAATCCATTTAGCCGTTTGTAAAACTATATACAGAGAATAACAAAAATTTAGTAAATGTATTAATCAATAAGTATATGTATAACTATAATACCTGCAGCTATAATTTATATCACTGGATACTCAAGCACATAGTACCTGGATGAACTCCAGAGAATATATGGGAAGAAAACATACATTAGAGCCAATATGTGATGGCGAATCCTCTTAAAATATCACTGGCATGGAACTAAACCTGTTAAATGAGCTTTTACTATGCTCCATGGCTGTGCTTTGAAGAAGCTTCTTCTATATTCAATTACTATTGATTCATTAGGTACATGAACTGTAGAGCTCTAATTAAAAACCTTTTTCTTCCCTTCTTCGAAAACAGTAGGGAGCCTTAAATAGATTTACTCTGAAATGGAAAAAAAAAAAGTGATACAAAGATTAATTAGAAAAATATTAACCCAAATTCCCTGGCCTTCTTTGTGTCGATGCCTAAGTAACCATGGTCTCCCTGCCTCTCCCTGAGATAAGGTAGCAGATGATGTACTTTCTGAAGCTCCTTCCTTGTCTCCAGCATGAACACACCTTGGCATGTCACACAGGGAGGCAGTGCTTGTTCACACACTGTCCTTTCTGTCTCTGGCAGGGAAAGGTCCCAGTGGGAATCCCAGATGGAAAGAGGGAAGCAGAAAATGAGGAATGGCTGTATTTGACTAACCAGGCTTCTGACACACTGACTCAGAGAGTCATTCTCAGGTCAGGGCAAGGCTGACAAAACAGTGCTCTGGTAAGGCAGGTTATGCTGCCAGGATGCATTGCAAAAACTAAGAAATAACTCATGGATTATGCTGAGCTCTCATCACTCTGTGGATGAAATCCAGCCTTTACCAGTGACCCAGTGACCAGACAGTGTAAACCCCAAGTGCCGTTCTTTGAATAACGTTCTTTATCCTCTGGCCCTTACAGATTTAGATAGACCTTCAGATGCTCCTGCATCAGTCAAGGCTTTCCCAGATGGACTTAAATGAAAATATTCCAAACCTACCCCAGGAGGGGGAAATCTCTCTCTCTAGGTAACTTGCTACTTCATGCTTAAAAGCCTGTCACCTGTGCTATTTAGGCTTTGATAGTCACTCACAGAAGTAATAATTAATCAGAAGACTTTTAAACACTTTTTGCCTGCTGATTGCCTCAAAAATTAGTATTTAATCTAAGACAGTAAGTCACCTCATCCTTCCAAAGTTTTCCCCTACATTACTGAGTGGTTAGACTTCCATAGGATAAATAAATGCCCTAAACATTGCCAGTGCTCTTCAAAGCAATAATGCATGCAGGCTTTTATTTCTATTTTATGCAGCAACCAGGTGGGTTGGGGCCTACAACCTCCCTGCTGTTGCATTTCTAGTTGAGATGAAGCCAGATTCAGGCTGGATCTGAACCGTGATGGCTAGAATAGGCACAGCCCATGTGTCCCATTCAACTTGGTGTCACTGGCTGCTGAAAAACCACCAGCTCTAACCCCAGAGATGCTGCAGTAGGGCCAGGCTCCAGTTCGCCCAGCCCTACGCTGCCCTGCCCAGGCACTGAAACAGATTTTTGAAAGATCTGTTGTCATTCAGTAACAACTGGATTCTGGATTACTTACTCAAGACATTTTTATGGAAGAGAAAACTCCACCTCTGATATTTTTAATCAACATACAAAACCTTACAGTGTATACACCTGTGTACAAATCACTGTAGTCAGTGGACTTTTCCATAAGGATTTTATACACTCAGTTGACTTTACATAATCCTTTCCAATCCAGGTCTTCTGTTCTGCTAAGTTTGGGGTTTTTTTCAGGCTTCTTTCCTCCCATGTGATGGAAACAAGGTATTTGCTAATGAGTATTCTTCTATGTGTGCTATATCAAGTGCTGCAATTTTGACAAGTTTCAGCTTTGTCAAATTCTTCCCATAATGGCTACTTCTGCTCAGCCTCACCAGGGATCCAGACCAACCTGCAGGTACCTGTACACATGGATAAACTTTCACTGAAGGCTGCTGCTTTAATAAACAATATGTGCAATTCTAGCAAATACTGGTCAACCATAATTTTTTATCACTTAAATACATTTTAGCCTCTCAAGTAAATAGAAAGAGGAAGCCATTACTTTTGCAAATGTAACAAGAAAAGCATCAGGAGTTCCATTATTAAAAACTGAGTTGGGCAGGGTGGAGGGTAATGTATGGTAGAGACCAATTCAGCATGCAATGGACTAAACAATCCCCTGAACTCCATTTCATCAGCAATATTGACTTTATTTCATTTTTTGCATCAGTAAATTTGGTTATTAAGGCACTTACCTCTGTCATTCCTCTGAAAATTGTCAGCACTGCTTTATACAAAACTTTCACTTTCCAACACTAGAAGAATGCCATATTCCTCATGTTGAGGCTATATTCAATCTAACAAAATATATGTGGCCAATAATTTAAACAATGCCAAAAAAACCTGCTCCATGGCTCCATATTCAACAACTCCCTATGGTGACATGATATTTTCAAATGCTTGAGAGAGAGGACATGCTTTTCAAAGGAGCTCTAAAGGCCAAGAATTTAATTTCCATATGGGTCATTTTCATAGTCCATGCAGCTTCAATAGGAGCTGGCTAAATCACTGCACAGTTATTTGAAAATTCAGTGTTTGGATTATGTCATTATGTTATGGGGTCATAGAAACAGCCTTAAAATTATTCATGGTCCAAAGGAGAAATGTAATCTTGAGGAGTTTTCTTTCTGCTAATTGCGAAAGCCAAAAGGAAGTCTGTCAAAGGCTAATAATTCCCCAGTACCTTCTGAGATGTGAACATACATTATCAAATAAGATTACACATTACATTCATCCTTTAGAGGGCATTCTATGAATAAAGAATATGCTCTGGGTAACACTGAGGGTCAGATTTACTCTGCTGTATATTTCCATATTTGCACTTAAGCTAATGAAAATGCATGAGTTGCACTGCCTGCAGACACTACTCTTTGTCTTTAAATGTTTATTCTTAAAGCTTGAACTGACCTAAATCTTTTCAAATTAATCTACATGTCTTCTGAATAGATTTCATATGTAGCTTACAACTGTTATTTTCTGGTTTATTCCTTCCTATATATCTTACTTGGCTGATAAAGAAATAGGATCACCTAAAAAGGAATAGTTGTCCATTGTCCCACAGGCTTCACTGGTAGGAACTGTTTTATATCTAATTTCTCTCTTACTAAGTCTAATGAGGTACGTATATTTAAATAAGTTCAAAATACCTAATGGTTCATCAGCTCTAAGCAAACTGATTAATACTAAGGATATTATCAGACTGTCACTCCATAAGATTATTTCAGAATAATTGTGTAGTGTTATGTGTAACATAACCAGTAGTGCCTGATTCATTCAGAATAACTAATATTGCTGACTAATAGTTGAAAAAATGTTAGCAGGTCTACGGCACCTTACTAAATCTTGTACTTAATCTTTTAGTAGAGGTGACTTTTCACATGGATTTCCTGAAAGCTTTCCAGGTTTATGATTTTACTGATATGGTTTTGGAAAGCAGAATTGTAAAGACAATTGGACTGGAAGAAAGACCCATGGACACAAAGCATGAAATACAAAAGAAAATTTTAAAGAATCAACCAACTTGGATGACAGAGATGTAAGGACACTTAAAGAAGACAATTTAAATTTATTGGGAGAATGTCAAGTAACAGGAGTGGAAATGTCTTCTTTACTGAACAAAAACAGGAAAGGTATGGAAATATTAATATTGTGAAAGAGAAGATGGGGTTGTGTGCCAAGAAAGAAAGAAAGAGAGACCATAGAATAAAAAAAAACCAAAGGCTCTCCAGCAAACCTTCATCCTCAGAGCAGGACCCACACGTGCTTTACAGTCATTTAAAACATGCATGGACAAATGGTGGAAACACTTCCAGAAGGAAACTCCAGAATATGCTTTGCCTTATCTCTTGTTACTGTGTTTAAACCTCTGAAAAAAAATGTGTTCTTTGAGGTTATTTTAATACCTAGGGCTGACCTTAAGTATGAACCAGTGTGTTGCCAGATGGAATGAAATATGAAATTAGAGGGGATTTCTTCAGAAACTCCTGTCTGAATTCCTGTCCTAAATCTGAAATTCTGAGCTATTGGGCTGATGTAACAAAATGTGTAAAGTTACCCATAAAATAGACTCTACCCTATGCAGTGGTGACTTTCAGTATGTCAAAGGGGAGTGAATAATTTACATAACTTCTGGGACTCAGAAAAGGCTGCACTGTCATTTGTACCTTGAAATGAAATTCAACATCAGCTATTCACAGAATCAGCAGCTCTGTTCTTCCTGATCATTGTAATTGTGCACTGTGCTCAGAAGCATAGAAGAATTCTCCTCAGTATATTATTTTCACTAGAAATATTTGCCAGATAAAAAGGTCAGATTGCATGAGAGTAAGTGCCACTTTTTCTAGCAATAAAAGCCTCTAAATTTTGCATCTCAGAATTTCCAGTGCTTCGCAGTTTTGATTCTCTAACTTCCCAACATATTCTAAACAGGTCTTTCATTGATCCCATTTTCTGCAATCTCTAAAAATCAAATATTGCTAATGAGGACAATTTTAAAATGCACAGTGTTTTTCTGCAAATCAGTCTGATATCTAGGGGACAAATGTTCCTTTAAACATACACATTTTCCTAAAACCTCAAAGAGCTTCATGAGAAAACATGAAATAAACTGTTTCCAGTAATGCAGTAAACAATTTTTTACCTCTGAGAATCCAGTTGATAAACTAGAAAGAATAAAATAAAGATTTATAGGATTGAAAGATGAGCATCATGCAAAGAAGAAATGATTAAAAATGTGCATATTCAGCAGGACCAAAACAAATTTCATACCCTTCATGATCTAGGGAAAATCAATTCAAAATTCAAATTTGACTATGTGTATGTATGTGTAACCATCTGTGTGTTTGTGTCTGTCTGAGCCCAGCCATGCCTCTCCCATCTACTCTGCATCTGACTTTTCCTCTCTGAGATTCTATTTATCATTACATACAGTGGTTGAACCATACTTTGAGATCCTTGATGAATGTCATCTATTGCTATCCAGTTAACTCTATGTTGCTTAAATGTTAAAACAGGCAAGCCCCTAACCTTTTGACTAAGCATGTACATGATTCCTAAGATTGGCTGTGTATCTTTCAGTAACATAAAAGGGAAACTATGTCAGTTTGCTATATGTGTCATTGTGAGCATATGAAAACCTCTCCTAGAAACCAACTACAAAACAAACAGATGAGGTAGAGTCTTCTTGTTGGGAGTTTTATCATTTCTCTTTACTACAAACTTAGCTGAATTATGTCAAAATCCTGAGAGCAAATACAGACTCCCTGAGCTCAGAAAGACTGCAGGTCTGACTGTGCAGAAATGACTCTCCATGAGAATGATGAGGAACAGCAGCCAGCACATGGTTGTTAATAGCAAGACTGCAGCACTCTAAGAGTGAGAGAAACCTTGTCTTAACAGCATTTTGTAAAGAGATATTCAGAAATGGGTGTCTCTGAAACATCCAGTATAACCAAGTGAAATGGTGTCTTGAAATGCACTGGGTAAATTCTGCAGATACACACATTTTAAGAGAGGAAAGTTGTTAACAAGAGGTAGAGCATTTCTGAAAACATGGATGGACTATTAGCTGGACAGCAGAGTCTAAGGAAAAGAGGTCCAAAGCTCTGCAGTTCTGGCATGAAAAGACAGTTGCAACACAATTATTTTAATTTGTTTTGTTCATTTTTGGTTTTTTACCAGTCAGAATAGGTAGTTGCACATGTTGGAATGAGGGCCAGACCATTACAGCATCTCTAACTCCAGCTCCTTTCACCATCACTCTGAGAAAAAAAAAGGTTTATTCTCTCTAATGGATTGTTCGGAAATTTTTCAAAGCAGCCAAAACCAGATCACATGTATCTGTAAATCATCTGTCTCACTCTCAGGTTAACCTGGTAGCATTGAAGATAGAGGAACTATGGTCTCCACCTGTTCCCCAAGCTACCTAGGGAGACTGTGCTCTCAGAGCAGCATGCTGACTAAAAATGAGTGAGTAAAGAAGAAGAATTTGCTCAAGATTTGCCTAGATTGCTAAAAACAGTGGGAAATTCTGCTTCACAGAGATACTTTGACAAGGAAAACCACTTATGCTAAAGCATCAGAATTTTCTAGGGAAAATGTAATAATTCTGCTAGGAAAAAGAGATGCAATTTTCTGTCAAGAAAATAAAAATGCTAGTTTTGTGATTGCCCACCTGGAGGGACTCTATCCATTAAACTCACTACTCACTGCAAGAAACCAAATAGGTAAAAACAATCCCTCAGGAAGCTGCTACCTTCTGCAGACATTGTTGTCTCCCAAACAGATATTCATTAGGGTCCCAGGTTTGGTTTCACATTTCCCCCCTTTCCTAACAGGTTTTATTTAATTATTATTATTTTTGTTTCAGATAAAAATTTTCTAGATGCACAGGTAGCATCTCATAAAATCTTAGAATCCATGCTGAATCAATACAGCAACATCTTTCAGGAAAGGATTTGCTCTGACACAAAGCATGGTGAATTAGTTTTACTGAATGTCTTCCTGGGTCTCCTCAAAAGCCTCTGGTTACTGGGCAATTTGCAGAAGACATTATTTCCATCTACACAGATTTGCACCAATGTGAAAGGTTAATTTTCATGTAAATTGCATAGGAAATGGAATGTCACCCCTGGAGTCAAGGAGGAGGTAAGTAAAAGAAAATGCAGATGAAAGGTATCTTCTGAGTGAAGGTACAGGGCAGCAATTAAGGTTCTTGTAGATCGTAAAAATGCCCTGAATATCACAAGACTTCTTTCCCCCGCAGAATTTCTCTTCGATGCCAACATCAGTGTCCAAATTTCAGTCCCAATAATTTAGCTTCTTCCAAGAAGAAAGCCCTATTTCCTGAGCATTTATTTTGGTTCCTTTTGTATGTATTTGTGAATGGGGTACTACATGACTTATGAAAGTGCAGTAGAAGGTAGCAAATTTTCTGTTTCTTCTACAGCAAAATGATGCCATAACTACTGTAAGAAAAAGCATGCTGTCCATCACCTTAAATACTTAGCCTTTGAAGAAATTCAAATATCAGGAATGTAGGTTGTGATGTTTATCCTTTTCAGTTTTGTACATCCAGGACAAAAATGTATCCCAGTGCAGCCTGCAGAAGATATCATAGTTTCATTTAAGAGGCAAAATCTCTACTTCCCAGATGATAAAACTTGGTATTTTGAATGTAGAAAGAAATAATTATAGTGAGAGTCACAGACATATTTGCAATCAAAGCTACCTCTGAAGCAAGAATTGAGACAAATGGCAAAGTGAGAGCTCTGCAAGGCAAGAAGAGGAACTAGGAGTAAGGGAGTTAAGAAGCAGGAAATAGCAAACATCTGCAAGAAAACTGCTGATTTGTGGCTGAGCAACCTCTCTTGATAAGCCAGATGGTTCATTAGCAAAAAGCATGGGTAGATGCCAAAGCAGCTTTAACTCTGCAGTGACCAACACCTGTACCTATTGCTTTAAAGAGCATTACCAATACAGGGCACTCCAGAACTGTGTCACATAGTTTTGTTAATATTAAGGCTTTCAATACTGAATCACTGCAGATTCTAGTCTGTAAATAACCCTACCTGGCATGCATAGAGCCTGGGAGATAAGGCAGCAGATTATTTTTAAATATATAATAGATGTGCTGCTTTGTAGAAGCATCTTACTGCCCTTTGCTATTACCTGTCCTTTTATGACCTCTTCTTACCACCATGTTCCAGGGAAAATGTGAGTTTTACACAACATCCAATTTGTTGCATTTTCATTTCTCAAGGCACCAGATGTTCTCTTTCCATTTGTGCCTTTACCTTTCTCTGTGACACTGATATCAGCTATGACAAATGTTTGGTTATCCTAGTGCCCAAGGCAGAGATTTATTTTTAGGTTTGTAAATATAATATATGCTGTGGCCAAATTTTCAGATTCTCTTTGCACTCATGTTAGTCCCAACTGTCAATCACAGAGTATGTTTGAAAATCAGCCCCATCCAGGCTCATACAAACTAGGCATATATTTGGTTTACAGCAAGCATGGAGTGGGCAGAGAGATTACTCTCCTCTTTCACCTCAAAAATATAAGCATCAGAGATTGCCTAATAAAGAAGGCTCTGAGAACACCTGGGCTTTGTATCTCCAGGATCATCTCTGTGCAAATCAGATGATACTTCACACTGCAGTCACCCACTCTGTAAAGTAAATCCATATTTGTACCTTCCCAAGGACACATTGCAATGAAAAGGAAAAGAACTGTGGAGTCAAGGACAGTGGCAGGAACTTGTAATTACAACCCTTTACCTAAGATGATGGGGTACATAGTATCCATCAAAGACAAGTAAGTGCTTAGTAGGTCCTGAGTCAGGCTTGTAATTTCCCAGCCTGCTGGCAAGGACACCCTTTCAATGGCTGAATATGCTTTCTTCCATGCTGATAGCTTTGTGCTTAGGGCTAATATTATATTTGAAAGTCTACTTAACATTATATCAATATAATGCAGTCCCTTCATCTTGCTGGAGGCACCTGTCTGGAGTAGAAATAGCTTGGAAACAAGGCATCCAATATATCTAGCCAAACACACACACAAAAAAATACATACATCTATCTTCTTTCTCCATTGGTGATAATGTCTCCATTGTGTCTGAACATTATTCCATCATGTGTTTTATGTGCCTTTTTCCTAGAAGCCCAAATGGCAAAATCACTTATATTCTGCACATGCTACCCAGGGATTGCTCTAAATCTTTTATCCAAACCAAAGTTCATAATCAGAAAAAACAATCTGATCTGATCACATGAAGCTAGTCTTTCCGTTGTCCACTGAAAATCAGTGGCATTTGATTATGTCTTCATACAGTCCTGATGGAGCCAAAGAAGCTAAATGCTGAAAAACAACAATATCCACTGACCGGTTGGCATTATTCTGAACTCCAGGTGTGGAAAGGCCAAATTTCCTGCTGCCTTGCCTTCACATTTCTGCTCAGAGGGATACACTAACATCCCTTGATTAAAAACAGTGTTGGATATAGATATGAAAAATTAGAAGATTTAACAATTCATCAAATATGCCTTAGAACTGTAGTCACATTTACCTACCAGGGAGCTGTCTGGGTTAGAACATCATTACCTTTGCTTCCCTCAGATTATGGGATTCCTTTGCCCTTTCTTGTTTTTACAGCTCATTCAGCTCTTGTTTTTGGTAAGCTGCTTCTCAGGGTTTTGACCTTAATTCAAGGACCTATTTTTGGTTTTTTATGGAAGTGTCTAGATGTGAGAATATATGCATTTGCTTCATCCTTGACAGAATACAACCTTAACTTCTGCACCACATAGTCTAAAGCTTTACAGTGCTGTACTGTCCTTTGTTTTCCTATTTACACTTCCTCTGATGACTTCTGTGATTAGGCTCAGCTTGGGTTTACAGAGATAAGGTACTACATAAAAGCCTTGCTTTTCTTCCCTCACAATGCAAGTATTTCAGATGGATTCTTGCCATTTTGTGAACAGATTGTACTCCAAACCTCCCTATGATATTTGAACTTCATTGGAATGCTGTCCCCTGCCTCTGTCTACACTCTTGAGAAGTTTCTGTTCTTCTTTCTCCCTGTGCTGGTTTAAAGATAAACCATCAGGAGAAACGGACCCACCACAAGAGAGATTGTAAGTCAGAGTTACAATTTAATGAAAGATATTACCATAAATACACTGACACAAGGAGAAATTGCTTTCAACTCACAAAACCGAGCAATATAACCCAGTGTCCTGGGGCACAAACCCAAAGGGGTTTGTTAGCCCTTGTGCTGAAACCCCTGTGATTCCCCCCAAATCCAAAGCAAAAGGAAGTGAAAAACCTGTTGGTGCAGGTGATGGTTGTAGTCTGGTCAAGAGTGGTGGTCATAGTCTAGTCAAGAGCAGTGGTCTCCTCCTGTCGAGATCCTGCTGCTCCTCTGGATCAGACAAGTGGTTTCCTGAGGTCTCCTTACCCACCACTTATGTACCCTCAGGGAGCACCCAGTCCCTCCCTCTGGGCAGGGACTCACACAATGGGTGATTAACTCTGGGAGCCAGGGGGTATTGTTGATCTGTTGATGGCCCATTAGCAGCCACGCCCCCCCCAGGCTGGGTGTGAAGGTGCTGATGACTCCCTGGGCAGCTGCTGCTAATGGTCCATTGTCCTTGGGAAATGAATAGAAGTGGTAGAATACACAGCTTTGATCACCATCACACAGTGATAACTGGTCCCACCTGCTGAACTAGGACACTCCCCCAGTCCTACACTGGAGAATATGGTGGTTTGATCCTGGCTGGATGCCAGGCACTCATCTGAAATGCTCTATCACTCTCTCCACAACTGGGCAGAGGAGAGAAAATATGACCAAAGGTTCATGAGTAGAGATAAAGGCAGGGAGAAATCACTCACCAATTACTGACATGGGCAAATCAAACTAGATTTGGGGAAATTATTTGAATTTATTACCAATCAGATCAGAGCAGGATAAGAGGAAGTAAAATAAAATTTTTAAAATACATTCCCCCAGCTCTCCTTCCTTCCTGGGCTCTACCTCCTTGTAGGAGACACAAAGGAGAGAGGGAATGGGGATCATGGTCTTTTCATCACATGTTGTTTCTGTCACTGCTTAGGGAGAGTCCTTGCCCTATAACAGTGTGGGGACCCTCCCACAGGTGACCATTCTCTATTAGCTTCTCCAGCATGAGTCCTTCCAATGGGCTACAGTTCTTCACAAAATGCTCCCACGTGGGTCCCTTTCGATAGGCTTAAGTTTTTCAAGAACAGCCTGGTCTAGCATGGGTCCCCTACAGGGTCACAAGTCCTGCCAGCAAAATTGCTCCAGAGTGGGCTCTTCTCTCCATGAGTCTGCAGGTCCCTGCCAGGAGCCTGTGCCAGCATGGATGTCATACAGTGTCACAGATGTCCTTCCACCTGCTCCAGCATGGGTTTCCTCCCCGGGTTGCAGGTGTATTTCTGCACCACCTTGGAACCTCCATGGACTGCAGGGGCACAGCTGCTTCACCATGGTTTTCACTATGAGCTGCAGGGGAATTTCTGCTCTAGAATTTCCTCTCTCTTCTTCTTCTTCACTGACCTTGGTGTCTGCAAAGGCATTCCTCTCACATGTTCTAAATCCTCTCTATTCCGAGCACAATTACAGGTGAGCAATAACTTTTTTCTTTCTTAAATGTGTAATCACAGACACATTACTATCATTCCTGATTGGCTCAGCCTTGGCCAGCGGCAGATTCATCCTGGAGACATCTGACACTGACTCTGCCATACATAGAAGAAGCCCCTTGAAGTTTTTCACAGAAGCCACTCCTGTAGCCTCCACACTACCAAAACCTGGCCACATAAACCCAAAACAAACACAAATACTCTTGTTGGCTTCAAATATTACAACCTTGCTGCTGGTTCCTACACAAAGAGAAGGGTGTCAGTAAATGACACAGTGGTTGTGGTTTATTTAAGAAGTGATCTATCATGTCCTCTGATATACGTCTTAAACACTCTGCTCTCTCACTAGTTGTGCGTGATAGGTTGACATCCTTAGCACATAAAGCATTGCATGTTCTTTAGAAAAGCAGACACCTCTTTTCTTAGGCATGATACAGTTAAGTGCATGACTCAATAAACATTTCTTTGTGCAATCAAACTCAGGAAACAGCTTAGTTTCACTATTCATATTTGGGATAGCACACAGCATAATTGATTAGGACCTGTGTTCATGGTAACGTATATGACAGCTGACTTGCAGCTCTGAACCCTCAATATACACCTAAAGATAATCACCAGTAACTGTCTTGTTATTGTTCGCCTGGCCTGTCAAGAATGTTTATTCATGGTCCTCCACCTGTCTTCCTATCACTTTGGCCTTGCTCTCAAGTCAGTACATCTGAGTCTGTGCCATCAACTGTAGTTCTCACTGTCATTATAGAATAATCATTTGTGTTTCCACCCATTTTCAGTGAGCCTTGATCAAAACTAAAGTCACTGTCTAGAGCTGTCATAGGTTTCATGCACCAGCTTTGTTCCCTTGTGGAGACAAATAAAAAGCCATCACATTGCTATGGTAGAGCAGCTCTCTTTGACCCTATTTTTGTGCCACACTTCATGACTATGATAGTTCAAACATATCTGTATAACTCTGCCTCTTTGGCCCTGCAGTCTTAATCTATGCTTTCACCCTTCCAACATATTCTCCACTAGTTTTGTGTCACAATCTGTTTCACAGTTTCTCATTTTTGCAGTCAAAAGCTAAGTTGTTTATCTTGCCCTGTTCATTGCTCCTATATTAAGGAGCAGAGCCAGGACAGTCATTTCACTTTAAAATGCCATTACTACTGTTGTGAGGTTTTTCATCCCATCATTTTGAGAAATAAGGACACAAGCACTGGACCTGGCCAAAGTAGAAGCACCTTAAGTGCCAAGATGCTGGGGAGACTCTTGCAATGACCCAATCATGCATTTAGGTTCACATTGCATCTTTAACCATTGTCTCTGTCATAGGTAGAAGAAAATAAAGGACGACAACAATTATTTATGCATTTTTATATGTAATTTTCCTTGCAAGATGTAACATGAAAAATACAAAGACACTTTAAGAAACAACAGTCTTATGTCTGCTCAATCGACATTAGCATAATTATTTCACATCTAGAGAGAACACACAGTTATTTCCTCTCTTTTAAGCAGTAAATCAAATGGAAATTAATCTATTTGTAACCAGTTTGTAAAATATTCCATAATTTTACAAACTTAATTACAAGTCTGTGTATCTCAGCAAAGATAACTTCAGTTGACTGAGAAACCAATCATGACACAAGAAAGTCTTACACCGAGTAGTGAGTACATAAGTATGCAGAATTAGGAATATTTTGGTCAATGGTATCTTTATCAATAGTACCCATCAGAACACAGAGTTGACATTCTGCCAGTATGTAACACACATCTGGGAATCAGATTTGTCTGTGTATAGTAGTTGAAAAATATTTTCAGCAAAGTGTCCTTCACCAATACCTCTATTGCTCTTCAAATGCACAGTACAGCAGTAAAGACTACTAGTAGAAGGAAATTTAGCCATATTTAACATTTATATTATACTCTATAATAGGATTTTAACTCTTCACAAGGATGCTAAAGGTCCCAGCTATTAGTGGTACACAGCACAAAGAAAATAGTGGAAAATGTCATTCACAGACAGGTGCAAACGGACCCCTCGCCACCATTAGCTGAGTATAAGCTTTAAATATAAAGGCCCCCCTGTGCTGTATTTCTCTTTGCTAAGAAGCCATCTGTGTGTAACTAACAAAGGTAAATTTTTCAAAACTCAGAGTATATGATCACCAAACCCACTAGCCAACATATTGGTGGTGGTTATGCTCTAAAGCAGAGTAACCTGTCCCTAGAAGTGTCCAAGACCAGGTTGAATGAGGCTTTGAGCAACCTGGTCTAGTGGAAGGTGTCCCTGCATATGGCAGGGAGGTTTTGAACTAGATGACATTCAAAGTTCCTTCCAACACAAACCACTCTATGATTCTATGAGTTTCTATTGGCATTTCAAGCATAAATGCAGCACATCTTTTTGCAACCATAGCCGCCATCCACAAGAATATTTTTCCTGGTAGCAGCAGAAATTAGACAGGTATTGAGGCACCATTAAACTTTGCTAAGGAGCAGCTTCAAATGCAAAAATAGTTCTCTTTAAATAATCTCAGAGTAAAGAGCCAAAGCTTCAAAGATTGGAGGCCAGAAGAGATTCCACAGAAGGAACAAGAGCATAACTTTCTCTTTTAGTCTTTTAAGCAAATCACATCACTTTTAAGTTTCACAGATGATCAAAATCAGACAATCCATTTGAAAAGATCACAAAATTCCAAAAGTAGCTAGGCAACTCTCACTGGTACTGAGAGAGGAAAAAGGCAAGTTTCTAAAAGTCTTTGTCAGTTAATAAATGGGAATTTGTCTTTTAGTCTGATGAAACCAACAATACTGAAAACACTCCTACCAGCATAAATGTCACAACCCATTTGAGGGTGGAGACTGCAGGCATATTTAATATTCCTGTAAAATACTGTATGCTTTGACCTGTCTTTTTTTTTTTTTTTTAAAGGTACATGAGGAAGAAACAGGGTCCTGAGTTTTGCTGGACATATAGTAATACAGGAGGTCAGGATGTCACTGCCTAGTTTTCTTCAAATTTATTCTCCTTCTTAAAGACTTTTAATGTGAATTTCACTCATGTTACCATATTCAAAGGACACCTTATTATATCATTGAACCAGTTTGTTTTTACAGGAGACATATTATCATGTTTGTAATGACCTGCAGCTTAGTATGAGGCCTAAATGGCAGATGGTCTCACAGTTATATTGCTGTTATGTTCCCAAACTTACAGAACCAGCTTTTTTTTAACTAAGATTCTTATATTCTTTACTCATAATCACTATTTCAGTCTGGCTTTGCCTTACTATTCAAATTTCATTCCCCTTATTCTTACAGTGCTGGCCATGGCTGTCAGTCAGTTGCCTTCATGACCCATCTTTGCACCCTCACACAGGACAGTATGAAGTTGGTTCCACAGGGTACATGGCAAAGACTAAATTTTGTCTTGCTCAATTTCATGTGCATTTGGAAAGACTGTTCTCATTAAAGTGTATTTCCTAGTTTAGGAAATAAAAATGCTTGATAGTCAGGTCCTAAGTGTTTTAAAATTTTCTGTGATCTGTATGTTGTTCCGCAATAATTTGTCAAAGACAGATTATCACTTGGAATGATTTCATGTATCAGAAAACAATTAGGGGTAAAAGGTAAAATATCTTTACATGTAATTATTTATACCCGAAGCCAAGCAAAGACATTAAGAATGTATTATTTTTAAGAGAAGTAAAAATGCTTGTGTGTTTAAGACAAAGAAAAGGCCCATTAGGGATCCTGCCTTCTCATTTGGGTTCTTGGTGACTTTCAAATGCACTTTTAGTCCCATTGCTTGTGCACTGTGCCAGGGAACTTGCTCCCTGAAGAAACAGGCAAGCCTCAACAGCTCACCTGTTCTGTGTGACAGCTAAATCTTGGTATCTGTGAAGTCTGGCAAGAGCTACTAAACCCTAACCAGCAGGTAAAGTTGACTGACTTACACATTCTACCACTCCCTAGGGACTGCAAAGTATGTGAAGTGCTATGAGAAGATGAATATTTTCATTCAAAGTTCTCAAGCCTGCATCATCTTCTGCAGCTAGATTAGCTCCAAGATCAAGACAAAAGTCATCATTTTTGGATGTAACATTAAATAGCAATTAAATAAAATGTACAAGTCATCAGTGGAGCTGGCACTGGAATTCAAGTTTGGTTTTAACCAGTCAAGTGCCCTAGCTATGGCCAGAGTACCTGATTTCTTATGGAAACTCAGAAACAGTCCAGCAGTTTTATGAGGACCACCAAGAATTTTGGATGTAGTTGCAGAGTTTACAAACCTAATGTGATTCTTCAAGGAGACTAAGGAAAAAAGAAAGAATAAAAGCAAGGTCCATAAAGGTACTTAAAAGTTTATTATTCCTAAAATGGGTCTAGTCACCTATACTATTTGTTTATGTGTTGATGTGTCAGTGTTAACTGTACTATTTTCTTCCTCATACCACATCATACAGATGCATTGTGTTATGCAGTGCATTGCCTGTTTTAATATATTGCTCCATAGAAACTGAATCATTAGCTAATCATATGTGCAGACATCCAGAAGCACTCCTGAAAGGATTTTGGCTCTTTGATTTTTTAAAAGTATTTCCTTCATATGAAAATCACTATTTTTCTGCTCCACCCATCCTGTGCTCAAAATGTTGTTACACATCATGTTTCCCCCAGGGACTGAGGCGTTAGCTGGTATTCACTAACTCCTAAAGCTGTTTCTGAGAGTTGTTGACAGTAAAGTGGAGCTTCCTTGTTTCAGTTTCATTCTATATATGCACATCTACATGCAAGAGAAGCAGTGCTGCTAACTCCAGGCTCAGAGAAAGAAGGGAAGGAGGTGTTCCAAGCACCACAGCAGAGATTTTCCTGCAGCTCATGGAGGAGTCCAGGGTGAAGGAGTTTGCTTCCCTGCAGCCCATGGAGGACCATGGCAGAGTAGGTATTTGCACTGCAGTCTGTGGAGGACACCATGGGTTCTTCAGCTTCTCTCACTTTTCCCTGGTTTGCAGGGATAGCTATATATGGTTATCTATAAGCTACCAAACTTCTGCTTCCATATGCCACCATACATTTTGATTATATTATTTTCTGTTTACTGTATTCAATTCTCCCACATTCCATCTTCAATTTTGCTGCTGGAAAAGATAACAAATACAGGTATATTATATTCTCAAGGGCATTCTTACAGGCATAAGTGCCTACATAATTTCTGTATTCATAAATTAATAAGAAGTTTTTAAGTATTCAGACACACTTCAGACTGCTCAGCTTCCTAGCAGTAATGGTATGTCACACTTTGCCCCAAAAAATTTATTAAAAAAAACCCCAACTGCCTCATTTTAACTGAACCATTATTTAAGCAGCAATTTACAACAACTTTCTAGTTTTCAGATGAAACAATATGAAGGAGTCTCTGCAAAATCAAGACATTTTTCATTAAATTACTATCAGCTTCATCAATGCAACCTTTCAATTACTTGCATATCATCAAAACGATGTGGTTAATCAGAGCAAAGCTTGCAGAATACTCAGATTTGTGAAGAGTTGCAAGGTGGTTTCCTTCCTAACTCAGGGTGGGGGCAAATTTCTGACATTTCAGCATCTCTTGTAGGGCAGAATTTCAGTTCTTTGACCATGCTAGTGACTTGACATTTCTCAGAAACTACAGCTCCACCATTGTAACATAGTATGCATTGAGACTAAAGAGAATAAACATTTGAAAAGTATTCAGGAAATGCTATCACTCCTGTAAGACATATTTAGGCTCCTCCTGGTCAAAATTAAATATTTCTGCAAGCAGGTATGTGATACTGCATATTAGAGGCCAAAAAGAATGACAGTATGTGGGATCTTCTATGTGAGAATTGTAATAACAGATTAGTAACAAAAACATAGGATAGGATCTATGATGAATTATTTTAGAGAGGTTTATCATTGTGGTAAGGTGATTCACATTCACTCAGTGGCCCTTCCCATTGTAGTGGGTCAGTAAGACATTTCAGCATGGGGGCATAAATGTGAACTTTGTTCAAAGCAAGCATAAGCTTAAACCATGTAGGATCCCAAAACTCTTGAATTCAGGAAAAAACTCATGTTGCTAGGACATCAGCAGAAATGGCTATGAATTCTGCTTCTGGGTAATGCCCCTGGAGCTGAAAGATTAAATTCCCTGCTTCATGAAATAGTGCAGGGGAGGGAGGTCTGTCCTTGTAACATAGACATTCAGGAAATTTGTGTAGATAGAAACGGATAGTGCTTACCTGACCCATTTCCACTAAAGTCCTCCAAGTATAAGGAGCTATGTGACTAGGGAGCTGGGAGAGAGTATACAAAAGAAATTAATTAGAAACAGATTATGGATGGCACCAGTTTCATGCCTTCTCACCTTACCATCAGAAGACTTGGACACACATCTGCAGATCTTGGTTCCTGCATCCAACTTATCTGGTAACAGCTACCATCCTGCTACAATGCAATAGAAGCACTTTTCTCTAGTTCTCCCTTTTTGTTAATTAGTTTAAATATGAGTCTAGAACCACTTGAAGTTGACTTAAAAAGACTGGATTAATGAAAATCACTCAGATAGTGAATATCAGAAGAATGGGTTGAGGATTTGTATGCATCATAGTGGAGCCACTGCATACATTTCCATAACAGTAAGTGATGAATAATAAAAAGCACAAGTTTTATGTTTTTATCATGTCATCATCTCTGATTTAATATTCTTTTTGGTGCATTTTTTTCTTTCTTGTTCACAGTGCTCCTTCCTTCATTATTTAGTTCAAATGATAAGCCTTTCTCCACCTCTGGGAGTTTTATTTATACGTTTTTCCCTTCCTGATGCAAAATAGAAATATGCATTAAGAAGACATCCCAGAGGTAATTCATATGTAAAGCAAAAAGGGTACTATCTGGAGAGAACTACTAAGCTCATACCACTGTTCAAAACTCCTTTGTTTTCTTCTTCTTTCCACCATTGTGCCTCCCAAAAGAAAAGTTACACATGCCAAAATAGATGATAAAAAAAATTATTGTATTGTTTGGTCAAGGTCTTGAAAAGTTCTGCTCAGGGAATGATGGTAATTTGTGTTTTAGCATTTACCAGGCAGATGGTCAATCCTTGAGATGACTTGATACTGTAGTTGCTGAATGCTAGCAGAAGTGCTATGAAGTCTGATCCTTCCACTCTGAACCCAAAGATATTGTTTGCCTTTCATTTCAAAGCAAACAAACCCAAGATTTATACTGGATCTTATCATCTCTGTTTTACAAATGAAGATCAGTGTAAGAAAACCTCAGAATAGGACACAGTTGCCAACCTGTCTCTTAGAGAAAGTTTTACAGTCTCCTATTAACCACCGCAGGCAAAATGGAAATTGAGGGGGACCAAAACTGCACTTAGTGATCACCTAACCAGAGAGGCATCCAGATTTCCTTCAGCAAGATATTTAATCTTTTCATTTTGTAGAGCCCAAGACATTTTTCAGTGAATGTCATAAATATGAGTGTGTGACTTGGTCACTGTCAACTTGCTTTATTTTAAGACTCTGAGAATAATGTAGAGATTCCCCTGGGTGCTTTGGGGGCTTAATTTTCTAGCAGAAAAATCCTCTGTTACCTGACTGTCTCTGACTAAGAACACCTAAGTGTCATTAATATTAAATTATTTAATACCCAACCTTTACACCTCCTTATCTCTTAGCATAATTCAGAGAAGAATTGGTGCTTCTCCATCAGTTCTACCTATGGAGCTTTTTCCAATAGGTTTTCTTTGGTATCTCGCTACTGGAGCAGATCTGAGCAGTTAAGAAAAACATTCAAATATTTTGAGTTAGACCCAAACTATTTAAACACAGCCTTACTGGAAGACTTTCAATGTCCTTCAGAAGTCATCTTAGTCTTTGCAAACTTATTCTCTTATTTTGTCCTAAATAAGTTTAGATATAATATTGTGAACTGATGAACAAGCTGTATTTGCCAAATGTGACTCTTCTATTTTAAATTAGTTTTAAGCCTGTACTTTTGACAACCTTCAACAAAGGATTAAACAATTATGACAACTGCTATTTACAACAACAGCTGGAACTGGAGACTAAAGAAAGAAGAAACTAATACAGATTTTTATAAGGGACACTTGAATGATTTGCACATTAAGAATTCTATTGATAAAAAATTTTACCTTCCCAAACGCAGTTTGTTCAGTATTTCTGAGAGCAATAATTTAGATTTCTTATGTTAAAAAAAAACAACCAAACACACAATGTTTTTTCAGCATCTAAAAAGCTGAATAACAAGGGCTAAAGATTAAATCCCTTACTGAGACAATCTGTTTGATTTATTTGACCTGCTTTCGGGGTTTTTTTTAGAAACAAACAAAGCACCCTAAAATGTTTTCAATTAGAAATTATCTGAATTACTTGTTTCTTCTTTTGCTCTTCCATTTTTTCCAACTCAGCTGAACTCAGAAAATAAACCACAATTACTTCCAGAGACTGGTTACAACTGTCAAAAACCTGGAAGTCACAGTTCAGACTAAAAGACAGGCAGCAGCGTACTTGTATCATCCTTTAGATGGGAGGAAAGAGTCCCATTCCACATACAAATGGGGGACAGAGTCTTTCTCCAACTCCTCCTGACTGTCTTGATCATGGGCTTGGCCAGGTACATGTCTCTCACCTCAGGGATTCATTTACCTTTGTAAGTTCACAGATGACACCAAGTTGGGCAGGAGTGTTGGTCTGCTGGAGGGCACAAAGGCTCTGCAGAGGAACTGGACAGGCTGGATCAATGGGCTGCCACCAATTGTAAGAGGTTCAATCAGACACGTCCTGCTCTTGGTCACAACAACCCCATGCAGCTCTACAGGCTGGGGGCAGAGTGGCTGGAAAGGAGCTCTGTGGAAAAAAATCAGGGAGTGCTGGTCAAAGGTGGCCAAAGATGAGCCAGCAGTGTGCCCAGGTGGTCAAGAAGACAAATGGCATCCTGACCTGTATCAAAAATAGTGTGGCCAGCAGAACCAGGGAAGTGATTGTCTGTACTTGGCACTGGTGAGGCTGCACCTCAAATCCTGTGTCCCATTCTGGGCCACATAAGACAGACACTGAGATGCTGGACCAAGCCCAGATAAGGGGAAAAGAGCTGGTGAAGGGCCTGGAGCACAAGTCCTGTGAGGAGTGACAGAGAGCTGGAGTTGCTTAGCCTGAAGTAAAAGAGGCTTGGGGTGACTTTATCACTCTCTACAACTTAAAGGGAGGTTGTAGCCAGGTGGAGTTCAGCCTCTTCTATCAGGTAACAAGCAATAGGGCAAGAGGAAATGGCCTCAAGCTGCACTAGAAGAGATTCAGGCTGGACATCAGGAAGAAGTTCTTCATTGAAAGGGTGGTTAAGCATTGGATCTGGCTGCCCAGGGAGGTGGTGGAGTCACCATGCCTGGAAGCATTCAAGAAACGATTGGATGTAGTACTTAGTTTAGTTGGCATGGTGGTGTTTGGTCAAAGGGTGGACTCAATGGTAGTTGAGGTCTTTTCCAACCTTAATTGTTCTATCATTTTCTAATTTTAAGAGGAAGTAAGAGCCTGACTTTTCTTTTCTTCATGGTTAGTACACAAAATAAGTGGAATCTGGTGAAAAATCACCATATGACATTTATAATAGCTTGCACTCCATTTTTTTTTCTTAACTTAAAGGAAAATATAAGCAGAAAATGGAGAATAATAGGCCAGAAATTAACTTTTTCCCCTGATCAAAGTACAAAACTCTCATTGAGTTTGGAATTTCACTCCAGATGTCTTGGCAAAGGAACTAATGCTGATAGTGTGAACTGCACTGTATATGATAGAACATCTTGACACTTAGCAAACAAAAAAAAATTGTGGAAGAACTATAGATACTGTAAAGATGAGCCTTACTGATATCACTACACCTATTTTCTGTTATTGTTTTCCTGGATTATGTGTCAGTGTGGAAGGCACCTCAAACTCTATGCAAAACATCAAATGCAAAATACTGCACCCTCACTAACACATTTTGCCCAGAGCTGGGCATTTCTGAAACTCACTTTACCCAGCCCAGATTCTGGTTAAAAAAAAAATGCTATCAAGAACTGCATTCTATGACAGTAGGTGAGAGAACTCAGAAAACTCCTGCAATAGAGCAAATATCTATCTCCACCTCCTAAGCCTTCCCTCTCCTCTGGTGGGAAGAGGCTTAACCAGACTGGTCAGCCAGGGTGGACAGTAATGAGGAATCGATTCAAAGCAGAAATGGTGATGTGGGACTCCCAAGGAACAAAAACACCATCCCATGATGTACCCTCCATCCCTATGCTGCCTACTCTGTCTGCATGAAGTGCCTTCTGGAAGTTATAATAGACCTGAAATGGTATATCTGCCTTAGGCCAGTTCAGGAGTATGCTTCTAATAACAAATGTCTTAATATCCCCCACATATCTCACTTTGCTTTGCACCACAGAGAGGGTTTGGAGCTGAAATTCTGAATTTAAGCTGAAATTAATTTGAATTTAATTCTTTCTGGATGAAACTAAACAAGAAGGCATACTCTATAAATGCAACTGAATCAAATTAATTATTTTTCAGCTCTCAGAAATATAATTTCAGTGCTCACAAAGAGATAAGAATTAGTCCAAAGTAATAATTCTTGGAATGCATTCAATGTGGACATCAGACGGCATTTCACCATGCAGACCTTGATCCCTCTGGACCTCAGTACTGGCTAATGTAGACATGTTAGTTGGCACATAAGGAGAAACAAAAAGCCTTGGGGTCCCCCAGGTGCTTCATGTGTGTCTAGGCCATCTTGCAACTGGATTTCAAAGCACTAAATATTCATTACAATGAATTCAATCAATCTTTATGATATAGAGAAGTGCAACTGCAAAGTATTCTACAGGCAATTTCTGCAAATAGAAACCTGCTCTTAGTGTTTTCATAGCAGTCTCCCACTTGAGCTGTCATCATGAAGTATGTTTTCTGTCATGAAGTACTGAGGACACCATAGCACAGATGGGATGGGCCATGTAAAATTATTTAGGAAATTGATCATATTACCAAACTGTTGCCATGTTAATAATTAGGAGAAAGGATGTGACAAGATTATCTTACAAAGGATCTGCCAAGATTATCTTACAAGAAGGATCCAGAGGAAGATGGATTACTACTAATGAGATTTATTTACATTTTTTCCTCAAAGTTGAGGCTTAAAACAACATAACAAAATAAGATAACAAATTATAATTACAGAGAAGATTTCTTTTCTCACAGGGTTCTGTAAAACTTCAGGAGACATCAAAGAATGTGTCTTGAGTTGAGCTGACAAAATTTCAACTGCCCAATACAGAGTCAGTCTCCCTCCCCACCTTGCTGAGAAAATGGAGGAAAAAAATAACTCCAGGATTTAAACTTAGTTATATATATTTATGCAGAATAGAGAAAATTAAAACTACAATATAACACACACACCTACACAAGTTAGATATAACAGTCTTCTAACTCCCACTAAAAACAGATCCCATCACTCCAGATCCATAAAGCACCCCAAAAGACACCCAGCAAGAAACAGAGAGAAACAGACAATAAAATGTTTACTTCCCTAAACTCAAACAAAATGCGAAGTAGCAGTGGGCAGCAGCCAAGGCCCACTTCAGCAAGACAGCAGCTGCATGTCTTGCCTCTATCTCAGCCATGATGTGAATTGAGAGAACATCTCCTACTCTACTGTATTTATATCCCAGTTTGCATCATGTGGTATGAAATATTTCTTTGGCTACTTATGTCAGGTGACACCTGCCTCTCCTAATCTACGTAAGACTATCGACTAAACTGAGGCCTGACTAAAACGAGGCCTGACTAAAACTATCACAGAGAGGTATCCAAAGACTTTTCTGAACAATACTTCATCAAACTGCAGTTGCAAACAAAGTTATCTATCTAATGATCAAATTAATAATTGTTCTCTCTCAGAAACATAATTTTTGAAGGAATTCCTGACAATATCCTTTTGCTTCCTAATGTTAGTCATGGAGAATGCTAGTTTAGGCTACAGCTGGCAACATAATTAGTTGATAGGCAGAGTAATTCTGGAGTGTTCACTGATCTGATGCCTGTGATCTAAAACTGAAATGTTTTATCCCTCTAAATGAGAATGTTTTTCAGGTACATGCCTAAATCAAAAAAACTTGTGGTCCTGCTGTGGTAAAGTTCCAGAGATGCACCAGTGCTTACAAAATGCACCTTAGACCTGGCCCTGGCATGAAACTCAAGTTCATGGGATGATTCAGTACAAGTTCTTCTGAATCAGAAGACAGTCTGCAGAAAAGGTATAAATACACCTTCCAGGACAAAAAGACAACAACCTATCAAACCAGATTTTAACAAAGGGTCACCACCCTCAGTGGGAACAAATAAACCATTGAAAATGTTACTGCAATTGTCAGAAAAAAGAAATCTCTCCTTCTTCACTTTACTGGCACCTTCCTCCTAAGAAACCAAATGCTACTGAATCAACTGGACTTTTCAAATAAATCTATAAGCTCATCTTTGTTTTAATTGACACAAATTTTTATAGGAAAATTAAAACACCTGTGTATTTCCCCTTTCCCTTCTTGAATTGGTTCCACTAAAATACTAAGATGGAGTTTTCTGCAAAATCTAATCCTATATGACAGATTTGTTGGTAAATTTCATATTGGTTATGATGAAGAAGACTATTTTTTTGTATCTATTTTCTCTTTCTCCATCACGAATAGCAAATAAATAAACTGAATAACATCTCTCAGCCTACCAGCAGTAACAAGACTTTTTGATTTTAAAATATAAAAAATTAAACTTTCTAAAGTTAAAGATTTTCACTCCAGAAAAAGCCTTTGCTTTGTTATTAACAGTTATGAAGAGATGCATTCAAGGTTTCTGATAATCCATAATTCCTATTTACTGATATGTGGAAATTACAACACATTTCTCCTCTGGGATGTCCATTTCCTTCTACTCTTCATGTGAAAAAACTGCTCAACTATTTATCAGTTCCCATGTTAAATAGCCATTGTTCAATCAACAGTCCCTAAGTAGTATTCACAACATTCCTCTGAAGTTCTGTTTATTTCATCTTACCATCAAAAAATAATCCAAGATAGAAAAAAGGATCAAGATTTCAACAGATTCATTAGTAAAGCTACAATAGTAAGCTCCACCTTCCTGACACTCATGGCTGTTTATATTTCTCCAGATGACCAGGAGACAGCTAATAGTTATTGCCTCCCTTCAAATATCTCATGAAAACTCAAGGACGACCTAAGGATCAGAAGTTTTCCATGTTGTTTTGGAAAAAGTAGACATTTTGCCTTCTGTTTTCCTATCTGGCTATAGAAGATTAACTGTACTCATTTCTCTACACAAGTATACATGAAGGCTAACTCCCTAAGGCCTTCTACAGAGACATTTTTGACTAAAATACATAGATAATGGTCTTCAGTAGAACAACAAACAAGGATCTGAATCAAGGAGGGAAATTAATTTTATGTCAGCAAGAATCTTGATGACCACCTACTTTCTGCAGCACTACATATTCATATTCCACAAGATGAGTGACCAACTTACTGGAAGCACAAGAACCACCCATCCCCTACAAAAGGAAATGAAGTAGGCAGAAAAACCTGAATTGTTCTAAGACACTATGAAAATTGGTATCCCACCACAGCATTAGGAGAAAACCTGAACACAGATGGAGGCTGAACCAGTAAAGAGATAAGCCACCTCAAATGATATTATTATCCACATCAAATGGGAAAAAAGAAAATAGAATATCAGAAGTATTGGTAAGCCTTTGAAAATGTTTCAAAAGAAGCTTGAGAGTAATCTTGAAAGCCATTTGCAAGGATTACACAATTAAAATGTTCCCAAAGTACATGTATAATAATGAAAAATACTAAGAACATAAGCAAAATACATGAAAGATTTAATAAATTGAAACACACAGCAAAAACCAAGCTAAAAACAGCCAGCTCACACATTGAGCTAAAAACTATCTGACAAGCATTTGATGGTCATGTTATACTCAGGACTCAGCTTTTGCTCAATCCCTGCCTTACCAAAAGGGTTTTATTTTGTATTTATGGGATTTTTGCTATTAAAACCCATGTAACTGTATATTTATATTGCACTTTGTGACTTACAGCAAGAGATCCTTTGCCATCATGGTCTTAGAGATATGAGGGCCTAGGAAGCATTTGCACTGAAAGTGCTGTTATCTTTACAGCATAGAGGAATGCTTGACATGGCTGAAGGGTTTGGGGCAGGGGGTCTGTGGAGTAAAGGAGCAAGAGAAGTAATTCCTAAGAGACCTTGGAGGGAAGGCAAAATCCTGAAAATGCCACAATGACTTGAAGAATAACAGGGTTAATTTACTAACGGTTTAGCAATTGTCAGGCTTCAGTGAAAGCCACAGAAAACCTTTAAAATCTCTACAAAAGGGGCCAGTTTTAAAGAGGTTGTCATGGTTGAAAAGAAAAATAATAGACTAATGGGACTAATTGTAAACCCAGCAGGTCTGGGTCTGAGGCCCTGCAGAATAGAAAGGGGAAAGCAATCAGGTCGGATGAAACAAGACTTGTAAGGGGAGAATATTCTGCTGGGTACCATCAAGCCAATTGTGGACTAATGCACATCTCCCATTGCAGTCAGTAATTTAAACAGGCTGAACATTCAATCACTATTATTAAGTTATCTTTTTAGCTGAAGGTTGAACACATGGCCATTGAAACATTATAATTTCTCCAGTACATAGAAAAAAAGTCTATGTGCCTACATTTGGTATGTCCCTTGTAACTAGAATGTTTATTTGTAACTAGAAATGGAGGGCATACCTGAGGAAAAGAAAACAGAAAATGCTTTGGTAGCAATCTCTATCCAATGAGTAGGGACATATATCAGCAAGGTAAGGAAAGGCACACTCCCTTTCATAGAATTTCCCAGTATGGACACACACTCCTGTGCTAGGGCTGTGGCCAGCAGTTCTTTTTATTGTGGATCCTATGATTATTGGTCATAAAACTATATGCTTGAAAATAACAAATATCTCTATGGGGCTTTTCCTTTATTTATGCAGTCTATGGTGTAGACATTGAAGAAAAAAAATAACAAAGCAGAGTTATTAGCGGGAAACAAAGTCATAATTCTGTATCTCCAAAGCAAGAGCTATCCCTGTTCTCTAACTTTCTTAAAGAATCATACAATAGTTTAAGTTGAAAGAAATTTACATCATCTGGGTGGACCTCCAAGAGCAGGGCCAGCTTCCAGCTTTATTAGGTTGTTCAAGGCTGCTTTGAAGAAAGCTTCAAGCATCTACAAGGATGGCAATTCATGAACTTTTCTAAGTGAATATTCTAGTTATTCACATCCTCATTGTACAAAATATTTTCTTTCTATCTACCTGCAAAATTTAATGGTTTTGTATTGAAAGTAAAAATTGCTAACTGTGGTCTTTTCATTGTGCCAAATAAATATATTTAAATAAACAAATGCCTAGGTCTTTGCTACAACTTGCAGTGTAACCTGAAATACAATAATACACTTTTAATAACCTATTCCTTGCAAAAAAAAAAAAATAAAAGGAAAAAAACTCAAGAACTCTTAGGATTTACTCTCTCAAATGGAAAAATGGGAACACAAATGAGAGAGCATAGCTTTCCATTATTCTTTTTAAACTAACTATTTAAAAAAACCCAATCACTCTCTTTGGATCCTTCCAAAAGAAGTATTTTGATGCACCCTGTTGCAGCTTTTCCTCCACTGAGCACACAGAAGACACTCATCATCTTTCATCAGCACTCACCAAATCTCACTGAAGTAGATTTAGATGATGGATTAGAAATTATTATAGTTAATTTTATATGTTTCCTAGTGTCTTAAAAGACACAGTTCTGCTATGAACTATGCAGCACAGAACAGCACAAGCGTTTCTCTTCCATTTAATACAGAACCATAGGCATGGACTGGTCAAGGAGGAAGAGAGGATATAAGAGGATCTGACTTCTGTCCCAGCACTAGGCTACCTGAACCACAGGCCCAGATGCACTGGGCAAAGACCTGCTGTGGGGAGCTGAAGGCCGCAAGTGTGGTGTGCCCCTCATCCCACATTCCAGCAGCACAAAGATTCTTCATCACACACACACACTGGGATTGCCTTGCCCTCCTTCTCCCCTGCCAGCCAACCTGAGGCTGTGGTGACCTCGGAGCCAGCTGCCATTGGTGGACAACCAAACAGATGAAAGAGCAGAAACAACCCTGGCACAAGAAAGTGCTACACAGCAAACAGTAACTACTGTGGACCCAAGCAGCACACAGAAGTGTCCTACTCTATGTGACTGGTTTTAACTAAATGAAGTATTCATGCCCAAGTCATGACAGGACTTAGAGCAAGCCTACACAAACTAATGCACATAATGCCACTGTGGTTCTTGTAGTGAAAATCAGTGAGTGATTCAGGAACTGCAAACAAAGCCAAGAGTACTGGGATTAAGTAACAATCTTTTTCTGTAACTATAACGCTCTAACTATAGATGTTTCTTGTCCCATTATAACTTTTTTCCCTCATGTAAAACTATCCTGAAGTCACTTTTCTTCCTCCTCTAGGAGATCAACCTCATTTTTTCAAGAAGTGGGTCCTGTCCCTTCAGTTGTTGTTTCCACCACTTCATATTTCTTCAAGAATATTTACATAATACTTCACTTGAATAGTGCTTATTACTCCAGCAGCTGAAGAAGGGCATGCCATGGTAACTGGCCCACAAATACTTCTGTGATCTGTGACAGTGCTACAGCAGCCATTGATATGTGACTGGAATGCACACTTACTGACAATCTCAGGGAGAAACCTGTAAAATCATTGTATAAACACACATCATGGTCTTCCATCCCAAATTCAAAACCATTCAAAACACTGAGTATTTGTGCGGTTTCTTCACTTGTAAGGTTATATGCATATATAAAGAAGTAATCTGGTTTTATCCCATAAAAGGAGTGATGCAATACAGGTCTAGTGCTATAATAGCGTTAAAGCTATTTTCAACCTTAAACAGTACTCTTTTTTCCTCTATTTGTCTCTCTCAGTCATACATAAATACTTCTCAGAGTCATGCTACAGACTGAATCAGTGCACCATTGTGGTAATCAAAGTGGGGTTGGCACTTGAATGCCTCATTTTGAAAAATACAGATTGCTCCTAACACTTCTGAAAGGTGTAATAACTCCCACCACCACAAGACTACAAGGATGGTGGATGGTTCCCATTGCTATGACTTCAATGTGTGTTGCTACCAATGCTACCACACTACAGAATTTCAAAAGTATCTGGAGAAGGTTTCAAAAGAACTCCAACTTTCAAAACAATATTCAGTGGGTATTGCATGGAATTTCATTTGGGTTTGCTTTGAAGCAAAGACCTTTAGGCACAAAGCCCAGAGTTCCCTAAACCTGAGTGAAGCTTTCAGGAAAGCTGACTGAAGTTTGTAATAAAAGCCAAAGTTAGGCAAGATTGCAGAAATCACTGTAAGCAGTTCACAACATTGGTATGACAATGCTCTATCCCAAAAGCAAAACACTGCTGTGCAAAGTGTAATCTTTCATATAATCCAGCAAAAGCACATGGAAAATCATTTGCTAACTGCAGCTGGTCAGAACTGTCATATATGGCTTTTTGTCTTTCAGGGAGTCAGCAAACTGTCTTTAAAAAATTCTCCTGAGAAAACAGTGGAGCTGCTAAGCATGACAATTAATTATTTCCAATTCAATAAGATGAGGGAAACAAACACAGGAGAGCTGTGGAAGCTGAGCCTAGCATCCATCTTGGGATGTTCAGCAGCTAGCTTTTTGGGATGCCGCTGCCAAAATCCTTTTAACGCAAAACTCTTCAGAGATCAGCTCTGCAAGCCTTGGCCTTGGAAGTTGCTACCTCCATTTCCTACTGGGGATCAAATGAAGTCCTGAGAGTTGGCAATTGTGCTCATCAAATGCAGTGAAAGAACTGGGGGGCAGCCAGGCATCCCCTCCTCCCCGACCCCTGTTACTGCTTGCTCACAGACTCCTGTTGGGCCATGTCTGTTTCCAGCTCTTCAGCAGAGCACAGAAAGGCAGCTTTCCTGCTGCTGAGCAAATAACACATGCTCCCTGCTCAGGCCTTGGCTCTTTGCATCAATATCCACAGCCGGCAGGACTGAGCCCAGGCTTGTTCATGGTGTGCAATACTTTGGCTTGAAAGTTGGCACCCTAATGTGCAGAGGATTTATGGCACATGGGTGTGCGTAACAGAATCAGAATGCTATTCCAAGAAACTGGACCCAACATCATCCTGCAAAGCTAGTGGTAATTTTCCTAAGTAATGCATTAGAAACAGACCTCAGGAACTATACTGAAATGTAGTTTTCCATGGACCTCCACAGGGCAGCAGTTTTACAATGTGACAGTTATTCAAATATCACTTCATTGTAAAAGTTTCAGATTGAAGCACTGTCATGGGTTTTGACATTTGATAAATTCATGATACATTTTACTACATGTTCCTGTAGTAACATTCAAAATCTCATAAATGCAACAAAATACAATAAAACTTTTGACTTAAGTTATTAATTAGGTGATTAAACTGTCACACAAGATTTGTGTGTCCTTTGTAAATTAGTAGCTCAATCCTCACAATTTATAAGTAGAGCAAATAATGAAACAAAAGGCTTGGTTCACTATAAAAACCACTAAGCTTTCATGCAAGGCCAAAGCAGCCATGGAAAATTGATTTTCCACAGCTTACTCAGTCTTGAATAGGCACTGCTTTGTAAAAGATATTTATTGATTGAAGCCAAAACTCATTATAGCTTAGACCATTAGGAACAATGTGTGTTTGCTCCATTATTCTTAATGTCATCAGCACCACATTTTAATCTCATGTATTAAAGTGGGAAGAGCTTAAAGATATATTTGCATTTTATTACCAGGATAAAAGAAGGGGACTGTGCTAGATCTTTCGTAAAATGTGGATTGTGGGAGAAGGGAAATTATTATGCATTACTTGTCACAGGATAAACTGTGGGCAAAGAGCTGGTTCAAGGTAAAGTGGAGCAGCACCTTTTGTACAGTGTACCATTATGGAACTCCTTGTTATTGAACCTAAGGACAGTCAACATTTAAATGGCACTAAACAAACTTTGGGAACAGGACATTACACACAGCATTCCAGGTGCTGCCTAAGGAACCTCTTGACCAGTGATTGCTGGAAGCTGGGCAGCCCCGAGCAACATGGTCTTTCCTCAGAATCTGGCTTCATTGCAGGAAGCAGGTTGGACTACAGACCTCTTGAGATACCTTCCAGCCCAAATTATGGTACATCCTTCCATACATGTGCTTGTCTTACACTGTTACCATCCTGGCTGGTAACAGAAAAAAAGTTAGAGGGCTACAGGACACCTGATTTGAGCTGGTGTGGAAGATTTTACACTGAGTTAATAAAAAAAAATTGTGTCACCTGACCCAAGATATATTAAAATCAACAGTTTTCAGTAGCTTCTCTAGTCATTGAACTGGTCCGGTTAATACTTCCAGGATTACCACAAAGAATTCCATCTAGCACATACTCCATAGACCTGAATAGTAATAATCTGAGTGCTGGACAACCTGCATTTTATAATTGGTGCAACTTCTGGTCCATGCAAAAAACTACCAGCTGCTCACCCAGTTTTAGGCAGAGACCTGATCTCATGAAGTCACATGCTTAAATACAAAGTTGCTGCTTGTGATCACCTTTCTGATCTGCTTTTCACAGGCCATTACCTCTGTACTGAGCTACGTAACTTTTTATTTGACTTAAATACATCTTCCAGCAGGATATCTCATCTTAATTTGAAAATGAAAGATGGGAAATCCATCTCTTCCCTTCAATGATTAATCACTCGTTCTGTTAAAAATGGGCACAGAATTTCTAATTTTAATTTGGCTGGTGACAGCTTCCAGCCATTGCTTCTGTAATACTTGGAATTTTCTTATTGTGAATATGCTCACACATTTTAATGAGGTTACCTCTGAGCCTTGTTTTTAATTCACTAACATGTCAATTTACTTATTTCTCATGAGAAGAGGTTATTTCTTACAGCTCATGAATCATTTTAGTAGTTATTTCCCTTGCTTTTTCAAATCTTTGAACCATTTTAATAATATGAATATAGACTGGATACAATATTCCACTTCTGTGCAGAGAAGTAAGACACCTCCCCACTCAGCAATCTGTTTATTAATGGGCATCTTAACATTGACTGGAGCATACAAAACTGGATTCCTTTGGATGAAATAAAATCATATTAGAGGACTGACAGTACCTATATGAGAGAATAATTTGATATACAAAGGTTTGGTTGAACAGCCAGATTCCTGAGTCAATAAAACAAATTTCTTAGAGAAACATGCTGGCTGTCAAGCTGTGGCCTTTCAAGTCAGATTTCCACCTGGCCTCAATTTCCATAAGTATAAAATTGGAACAAAACCTTGTTAACCCTGGCACATGAGGAAAAAAAAATGCTTGCTGTAATACTGTCACACCAATTCTGCTCTTCACCACAACCAAAATTTTCAAATAATTATGCCACATTAATGGAGTTGTTCAGCCTGGAGAACAGAAGGCTTCAGGGAGACCTTATAGCAGCCTCCCAGTATCCAAAGGGGGTTACAAGAGAGCTGGAGAGGGATGTTTTAGAAGGGCATGATAGGACAAGGGGGAATGGCTTTAAGCTGAAGGATGGTAGGTTCAAATTAGAGATTAGGAAGAAATTCTTTACTGTGAGGGTAGTGAGATACTGGAACAGGTTTCTCAGAGAAGTTGTGAATGCCCCATCCCTGGAAGTGTTCAAGGCCAGGTTGGGCAAGGCTTTGAACAACCTGGTCTAATGAAAGCTGACCCTGCCCACAGCAGAGGAGTTGGAACTAGATGAACTTTAAGGTGTCTCCCAACCCAAACCATTCCACAATTCTATGAAAAACTATTTTTCTGCAGCAGTTCTGTCTTCTGCAGAGGCTATTCAAAGCAACTTCTCAGCCTGTAAAACCACCATATAAATAGGAAAAGCTTTTATCCTAGTGCTACAGTGGTGAGAGAGATGACTACTGAGGTTAAAAAAGAGTCTGGGCTGTACTGTATTAGTTCAAACCTACCAAATTTTGCAAACTTTTAGCTGACGATTCTCATTTTAGAATCACTGCTGCCACAACTGATGTTTAATAATGCCAATTTAAATGCATTACTGAATGGAAAATCTGAGCCCTCCAAAATGTGCCTCATTTACTTTCAAAATTATTCTTTTTTATCAATAGAGATACATGGTTTCTCAGAAATTATGGTTGCTGCATTCCTTTTGCTGTTCAGGATTCTTATCATCCTTTCAGGCAATTGAATATCTTCCATTTTTAAAATCTATTACCAGCAGAAGGACTTCAAGTAAGACCCAATGACTGGAATCAGAACTGGTTTTGGCAATACAGGAATATTTCATTGCTCCATATTAATACCTAGGAATTCCATTTTCTTAATAAATTGCATCTACTTAGACTTAGAAATAAGAATTTGAGCAATATCATGCAAAAGCTCACAAAGGATATAAATCATTATATTCATACAACAGATTTCTAGATACACTTTAATTTGAGCCAATTTGATCTTTTGATTTTTGGAAAAGCCCTAAATAAATACGACCACATTAAATGTCTAAAGGCTGATTAACCAGAGAAACTGAAGAAAGCAATAGCAAGCACAGCATTTTTATTAAAAAAAAAGCACTTTCTAGGCAAACCCTACTTTAAATCAGATGTAAAGCTGCATTCTCAAGTAATCTAAATGGGAGTATTAAACTGATACTAGAAGATATGAAAATACTAAAAAAAAATTGTGATTTCATAAATAATTATTTGCAGAATGACTTGGGGAAAGTAAAAGACCTTTTCAGACATAAACATTTATGGACTGATGACACCCTATTGACTGAAGTATTTACTGTACCTTCAATAGGTCTACTTAATGAAGCTGTTCACAGAATTAAACTTAATACTTAGCATGATGATGGTATGCCCTAGTTCTTTGCAAACATTTCCATATTCAAATATTTTCATGGTCATGGATTGGCCTACTGTGCTGGTTTAAAGGTAAACGTGGGAGAAATGAACCCAGCTCAGGAGAGATTATAAATCAGAGTTACAATTTAATAAAAATATTACAATGAATACAATGCCACAAAGAGAAATTGCTTTTAACCCACAAAACCCAGTAGTATAACCTAGCACCCTGGGGCACAAACACAAAGGGGTTTGTTAGTCCCTGTGCTGAGCCCCACTTGGTTGCCCTGAGTCCAGATCAAAAGGAGGTAAAAAACCCTGTTGGTGCAGATGACGATTGCAGTCTGGTGAAGAGTGGTGATTGCAGTCTGGTTGAGAGTGGTGGTCTCCTCCTGTCGAGGTTCTGATTGTCCTCTGTATCCGACCACTGGTTCCCCAAGTCCCAAAATCCCCAAGATTATATCCCCTCAGGTCCAGGTGGGACTGCCCAGTACCTCCCCCAGGGTGGGGAATTACACAATAAGTAATCTCACTCTGTGAGTCATGGGGTATTTGGAATCATTGATGGCCCATTAACAGACATGACACCCCAGGCTGGGTGTGGAGGTGCTAACAACTTCCTGGAAGAGAGTTATCGCAGCTCATCTCACAGGTGTCTTTCACACCCAGCTCACACCCTGAGGGGTTGAGTGTGCCCTGGGCAGCTGCTGCAAATGGTCCATTGTTAACAGTTCATGGGAAATGAATAGAGGGTGTAGAATACATAGGTTTGGTCACACCCACACAGTGATAAACTGGTCCCACCTGCTGAACTAGGACACCTCCTGAGGACCCTATGGCTTATCCTAGTGAAGTCAGAGAGCACTTTCATTAACTTCAATTATTTTATGCTTACCTACCTATGAACATAAAGCTATTTGGAGACATGCAAATCTCAGGATCCAATCCTTGAGGAAGCAACACTGCTAAAAGTCAGATGTAAAAGAATACGTGGCTTGTTTTTTCCATTAGTTAATTTTAAAACATTACTATAGAAATGAATACATAGAAAAATAAATTTGTTATTTTTGCAAATAAAATATATTTGGTTTTTAATATATTCCAACAAAAACTTATACATCCAGAAACTGTCCTTCTAACATAACAGAACAACAATCTGGAAAGCAGAGTCTGAAAGGGATCTGCAAGTCCCAGTGGAGAAATGGAATGAACTCTCAAAAGCAGCCACATTACGACAAGAAAAGCTACTAGAGTTTTGAATATGTTAAAAAAAATCAACAAAAGCAGAAAGGAAGTTTTAGCTTGTTGCTGGGGTCATTTTAGAATATGTTCCTACTGTCCCTTTAAAAAAAAAAATGTTAAAAAAAGTACAGCAAAGGAATGAGACGAGGTAAAAAGCTAAGGTTTAAGATAATGCCTTAAAGCAAAAAACTTCAGAGACCATATGATTTTGGTTTTTTCAGGAAAAGAACTGGAAACTAAAACAAAAAAATACACAAATCAAATCAGAAGGTGAACTCATAAGGCAGAGAAATTAAAACTAAAAACAAAACATTTTTTAGGAAGATTAGATTTTTCATCTTGTAATGGTTTGACCCATGGCTTCCTCAGTAACCATTGTATCTAAGGAAGTTACAAGTATTCCACATGTGTTTTCCATGTAGCAGGGGAGGAGTGGGGTTTTTTTGTTTGGTTGTTCCTGCCTTGGTCAGGGAGCTGGTGGGAAGGGCTGGAGTCTGATCCCTCCGGCTGTTGGTGGTTCTCCTGTCCTTGGTGAGATTGTTTCATGCTTGTTCCCCTTCCTTGAAGTTTTTAATTTTGTTTGTCTGTTTCATTTGTGGTTTTTTTGGTTTGGTTTTTTTCTTCCCAATTTTCTGGTTGATCAGTCCCCTTTCTCTTTTCCCTTTCCCCTGGGGGTGGGATCCTACGTACTGTGTATACAGTGTGGTTGTGAATGTTAGAAAATATAATTTCTTCTTTTTATTCAGTTCAGTTTCTTTTGAGTTTGTTTCTTTTCAGTTTTTTCAGGGAGAGTTCGGGGAGGAGGAAGGGGGGCCAGTCCAGAGTTGGTAACAGCTAGGCCAAACCTGTGACACATCTCTTCATGAACTGTATTTGTTCAAAACAGGAAAGAAAGAGAATTTGTGATCTACTATTGTGTTCTGTTCGTTTGCAAAGGTAGGAAAGTCAGTGGAGCAAGGACTTCAGCTAAAGAGGTCAAAGATTTCTGGATCAGTGAGTACTATTCTCAGAATTTCACTGCTAACCAGGCATCTAACAAGCATTTTTGAAGATCTATATTTTGAAAGGATAGAACTTAATCATTTCCTAACTATTCAATCTGTAAATCCAAAAGCCTATAGTCATCATCTTGAAAGTCATTTTGCTATATCCATACTACCCTCTCCATATTGCATGATGTCATTTCAGATATACACTGCAATATTTTAACGAAACAGCCCAAAATAGAGATGAGTTTATAGTCTTAGGATTTTTTTTATTTTATTTTGTGAGCTCAGTCAGCATCAAAATGTTACTTATACTTTAAAGATGTGATTGAATACCAAGGATAGGAAAAGGTTTTGGGATAACATCTGATTTTGTACTGCAAACCATCACATACACATGGTATTCTAAATTTTGAAATTTTGGGTAATGAAATATTTAAAATTCTAAAATACACTTTATTCTAAAAGCTACCAGCCTTTGGAAGCTGACAACCTAGAGCAATCCAGAGAATACAGTTGTGGATAGCAATAGAATATATATTCATCTGCCAGTGTAGATTTCTATTTGAATCTTCCCTTGAAAGTGACTGCTTCAATCTTAGAAGCTCATTTGGGCCCCAGGAACTTCCCTCAATCACCTTTCTTTCTCACCCTTCAGATATAAAAAGCTTTCATGAGTTGAGTGACACTGTAGTCTATAGATTACCAAAACTATGACCCATTCAGAACTTCTCTATCTAGCAGTTTCTCTGGAGCAGTAAGGTTAACAAAGACAAGTGCCAGTGTTATGGGTTCACCTAGGTGGGCCTAGATTTGGGCTCTGAAGTCTGGACTAGGCCGAAGCTGTCAGCTGACTTGAGCTGGGCTGAGCTAACAGCTGACCTCTTCTAGCCAGTAACTTAGTATTCCATACCACATTATGACATCATCTCCAGGGAAGCAGGAACCAGTGTGGGAGTGGTTAAGGCAGTCGCTTCTCAGCCCTCCTCTGGGGAGGACGCACGATGCTGTCCCAGGGGGGATGGAGAGGACCAGGCCCACCACTGGCTCACAGGGTACCTCAGGAAAGTAAAATGTGTTGTTCTGGGTCTCTCCTTTCTGCTTGGGTTTGTCTCCCTGGGGAATAAGCTTCTTCTTAAGTAATGTGTAGTTAGGACAGTAGAATTTGTGTGTTTGTTAAGAAGTTGACGTGGGGAACTTGTTGTTGTAGACTTGTGTGAGTGAATATTTATACTCTCTTCTAATTGTCTCTTTCTTTCTGTGAAAAATATATGTAGATTTAGTATAAATGCAGTTTGAAGTGTTTTTTTTCTTTCCCCTCTCTTTTCCTCCCTTTCCCTGGTGTTAGGAGGGAGGCTTTTCTCTCTGTGCTTGGGGGGGTTGGCAGTTGCTTATCTCAAACCAAGACAGTTAATGGTGCGTTGGCCGGGAAACTCGGGAGCGACGGAGGACCTTGGCGGGTGTCCCAGGATCTTGGCAGGCTTCCCGGGAGGATTGTTGTAGAAACATAGATTGATAAGTGCCTTGTTTAAGTACATCCAGAACAGAAAATGTAAACAACTCTCCCTTGCTGTTGAATGCTCGTTTTCACTGTTTCACTGTCTTTGTGAGTTCAAACAGCTCGACTGGTGCCTGCTGTGAATGCAGCCACTGCAGAAAAGAGAGGCCCATGAAAGCTGTTCGTGTGTGGCAAGACACGGCTGTTTGAGTTGAATCCCTGAGGACTCATCATGTGAATGCTGATGTGCCCAGGAGCTGATGAGGAGCATCTCACCTGGACTGGCATGGGGAGGAGTTGTTCCTGGCTCGATGGGCCCATGGTGCCTCAGGCCACCTGCAGGTGGATAAAGTCGAGGGGTGGATTTAACTGTGAACACTATTCTTAAGGTTATCCACAGCTGTGAAGCGTGCTTGCCATTGTGAGACCCCAGTGAACGAGGAAAAGAGGAGCTGCGGAACCCCCTGCAGAGAACCCTACAGATGCGGCGCCCGGAACCAGCGCCCGCAGTGCTGAGCGACCCGCAGGAGCCGGAGCTGTCGCTGGCGGGGCTGCTGCCAGGGCTGTGAGCGAGCCGGGGGAGGCTGCGAGCCATGAGAGGCTGTGAGCTGTGAGAGGCCACGAGCCGTGAGAGGCTGTGAGCCCTGAGAGGCTGTGAGCCCTGAGAGGCTGCGAGCCATGAGAGGCCGCGAGCCATGAGAGGCCGCGAGCCATGAGAGGCCGCGAGCCGTGAGAGGCTGCAAGCCAAGCCAGGGCTGCAAGCGAGCCAGGGCTGGCGAGCCGCTGGGGCTGCTCCTGCCTCTGCTGCTTGCTTGTGCTGCTGTCGGGGCTGCTTCCGAGGCTGCCAAAGCTGTTAGGACTGCTGCTAAGGGGGATGGCTCACATGGTGAACTGTAGTACTTCTGTGTGACCAAGGAGAAAGACATGAAGAGAAGCCTGCATATGCTGTTGATGTGTGGTGGGACACTGCCATTTGAGTTGAATCTTTGAAAACCTATCGTGTGAGTGTTGATGTGCCCAAGAGCCGAGCCAATGAAGAACATCACACCCTGGACTGGCTGGGGGAGGGTTGTTCCTGGCTCAGTGGGCCTATGATGCCTCAGACCACCTGTAGGTGGATGAGGCCAAGGGGTGGATCTGACTGTGAATACTATTTTAACCCCAGTGGGAAACTAGAGACTCCTGAAGAGAGGATGGTAACCTACTGAAAGACATGAACCATCAGATAAGATGACCTGAGTTGACCTGTTTTTTTTCCATCTGAAATATCTACCCCATCCTAATGGACTCTTAGCCACATTATGGAGGGGTGGAAAACAACCCTGGAAAAGCAAAGAGTGTTTAAGCATGAGAACCTAAGATATGAGTGACATAATATGGTATGGAATAAGGGGTGGATAATGTTATGGGTTCACCTAGGTGGGCCTAGATTTGGGCTCTGAAGTCTGGACTAGGCCGAAGCTGTCAGCTGACTTGAGCTGGGCTGAGCTAACAGCTGACCTCTTCTAGCCAGTAACTTAGTATTCCATACCACATTATGACATCATCTCCAGGGAAGCAGGAACCAGTGTGGGAGTGGTTAAGGCAGTCGCTTCTCAGCCCTCCTCTGGGGAGGACGCACGATGCTGTCCCAGGGGGGATGGAGAGGACCAGGCCCACCACTGGCTCACAGGGTACCTCAGGAAAGTAAAATGTGTTGTTCTGGGTCTCTCCTTTCTGCTTGGGTTTGTCTCCCTGGGGAATAAGCTTCTTCTTAAGTAATGTGTAGTTAGGACAGTAGAATTTGTGTGTTTGTTAAGAAGTTGACGTGGGGAACTTGTTGTTGTAGACTTGTGTGAGTGAATATTTGTACTCTCTTCTAATTGTCTCTTTCTTTCTGTGAAAAATATATGTAGATTTAGTATAAATGCAGTTTGAAGTGTTTTTTTTCTTTCCCCTCTCTTTTCCTCCCTTTCCCTGGTGTTAGGAGGGAGGCTTTTCTCTCTGTGCTTGGGGGGGTTGGCAGTTGCTTATCTCAAACCAAGACAGCCAGATACTGCACCTGAAATGGGGCAACCCTGGATGTACGTAGAGACTGAGGAATGAGATGCTGGAAAGCAGTGCCATGGAAAGGGACCTGAGGGTCTTGGTCAAAGGCAAGTTGAATATGAGTCAGCAGTGCCCTGGCAGCCAGGAGAGCCAACTGTGTCCTGGGGACCACCAGGCAAAGCATTGCCAGCCAGTTCAAGGAGGTGTTGCCCTGCTCTGCTCCACACTGGGGCAGCCCCACCTTAGATATTATTTATAGTTATGGGCACTGCAATGTAAAAAATATATTAAGCTGTTAAAGAGTGTCCAAAGGAGACAGTGAAGATGGTGAAGGGCCTTGGGGGGAAGCTGTATGAGGAGCAGCTGAGGGCACTTAGTCTGTTCAGCCTGGAGAAGAGGAAACTGAGGCGAGATCTCATTGCAGTCACAACTTCCTTGTGAGGGGAAGAGCAGACACCACTCTTTTCTGTGGTGACTAGTGACAGGACCTGAGGGAATGGCCTGAAGTTGTGTCAGGGGAGCTTTAGGTTGGATATTAGTAAAAGGTTCTTCACTCAGAGGGTAGTTGGGCACTGGAACAGGCTCCCCAGAGAAGAAGTTACAGCACCAAGCCTGCCACAGTTCAAGAAGACTTTGTACAATGCTCCCAGACACATGGTGCCAACTCTTGTGACTGTCCTATGCAGGACCAGGAGATAGATTCAGTGATTCTTGTGTGTCCCTTCCAACTCAGGATATTCTGTGATTCTGTCATATAGCAAGTCCACTCCAAACCCCTGCACTTCAAAGAATTCTTGAACAATTTGAATCTAGGTTTAAAAACCAGCATGAAAATGCACTCTTAGCCAGTCTCATTCATCTGCTGAACCTGAAGTTTCCATCTAATGTGATTTTCCATGTTTGCTTATTACAATGGATATGTACCATGGAGCCAGTGACAAAGGTGGGCATATTTTTAATTTTCTGTCTAACCACAGAACTCTTACATTACTTGAGTCTAATAGCATTTGACTGAATAGGAAATCAGAAGTCAGACAGGAATTTTTCAGCCCTAGAAAAGATAAAAGTGAGTTACTACTTTAATTGACTGTTGAATTATCTCTTATGAATAATAGCTTACAGTCTTTTCAAGCTCTGTAGTTTAATAAGACTCCCTTTTACTTCTTTGTCTGAAGACTTACTGAAAAAGATTCATTCCTTCTCTGAACATAGTGATTACATTCAAACTTCAGAAACAGCTATGCAAAGCAAAAAGCATAATTAGTATAAGCTGCTGGAAGCACAGGTTTTTTACCATGTTCTTCATGGGCTACAAGACAAAAACTGAGGGAGCACTTTGTGACAGGGGATTGCACCAGGCAGGATTTGTAGAGCTGCATATAAAGACAAACAGGACAGAATAGGTATATGCCAGACAGCAGAACTATCACCTGTGCCACAGAGATGGAACTCAGGGGGTATATTGGCTTTTGTAAGTTCAGAGCTGAACTAACAGATATAGGGAGAAATTTCATGTCATTCAAAAGCTAAATTCCTATTGATCCCTAAAAAACCTAAAAGCAGACACTACCAAAAAGTCATCTTTGTATAAAAAAAACCCAAAACAAAAGGTCAATAAAAAGGAAACCATTCTATAGGTTTTTTTATTATTTTTGTCGGGAGTTACCAAGCCCATGTCTCTCTACCTGCATGAACTCTTACTATTAACAGCATTTTCCTTGCCAACAGTAGCATTAAAGATGTTTATTTAATGTCAACCAGTTACTAGTTGTTAATGGATTGCCACTTTTTTCCATGGCTCAAATTAAATATCTACCCAAACACTATTCCTTCTTACTGTACCTAACCATACTGTTCAGAGGCATTGACTATATGGGCATAATTCAGAGCAAATTCCCACAAGAGCCAAGAACCTCCAAAAACTCCACCACCTTCTACCCTCAGCAGGATTATATAATCCCTGTTTTGGAAATCTATCCTATACAAGGGTGATAATAACATCCTGTATCCATGTTACGGTCTTTAAATATTATTTTTGCATAGGACCACTGCTATATTCACCAAATAGCTAATCAATACTTTGCTTTCACCTCATAACTCACTGTGTGGCCTGTGCTTTGTTTACTACCCATTATTCAATTGCGTTATGATGGCAGAAATATTAATCTCCTCCAGAGCTTCTCAGTGCTGCTCATCACTTCAACAACTGAGTGCTGTACAAAAGCAAATTAATTTAGCTTCACAAAAACCCACAGTGGCAAAGAAAAGGTAGTATTGGTGTTTAAAACACAGGACAAGAAGGCACAGCAAAATTAAAAGCAAAAGTATTCATTGATTTTGGATCCCATGTCTGGGGCATTAGAGATGTAATTTTGAAGTATTTAATACTATTTCAAACACAGACATTGCAGCATCAGCTGCAGGTGTGACTGCTGGGCAAATTCAATTTAGGACTCTAAAAGGGGTCATTAAAAATTAGATAACTAGATTCTATTAGACTATTAGAGGTTCCACACACAGAGATCACAAAACTAGTTTAAGTGTCTATATTAGCACTGGATAGGAAAAGTATCTTTTGTGCAACAGTGCATTATTTTAGTCACATAACATTTCTTTCCCCTCCCTTCCTTCTTTCATTAATGACTTCCCAGCTCAAGCAATAAATGAAGCAGGAGCCACACAGGCATCACTTGTCTCTCCTGCACAGCTTCATTACATCCCTAGAGAAGGTCCATCCTGCACAGAGCCAGAAATCCTGCATCAAAACAATATGTGATCACCCATGTATCATAAGGGGACTGAATTAAGGTTGCCAAGCAACCACTTCCCCACGTTATGCCACAAATCCCTGTCCTTCATCTCTTCAGCAAACACATGCCAGGCCCTGTCTCACAACCCTGATCTTTCCCTTGTCTGCTTCTGTGACCCTAATTATCCGCATTCCCAAAGGCTTCTTCATTGCAGTTTCTTTGTCCAGCCAGTGCCTATTTTCCCTTGTTAATCCAGTTGTTACCCTGTCTTTGTGTTCTTCATAATTAGCATTTAGTTCATCCCATTTTCTTATTTGCCCGACCTGCTCTCAGTCCCAAAAGATGAGACAGACACTGCTCAAAAAGATAATGGACATGCAATACTAAAAATATCAGATGAAGATGATGTAGTCTGGCAAAGCTTTGAGCAAAAACAGTTCTTAAATAAAATTTCCCGTAAAATTTTTAATGTCCTAAGAGTAAGATTAGAAATAAAAAAGTTTTCCTATGCTTCATTCTCAAAGTGGGTTTCTGCTACTGTTTCCTTCTAAGTGTGAATTTCATCCTACTAATATTCTGTCTGTTTTATCCATCCTCGGCATATTTTCATTTTATCATCATCTGTTGTCTTTACTGTGATAAATCACTGAGTAAGTCAAAATAAATTTCAGTTGCAAAAAGAATGGATGATGAGCCTGATATCAAGAATTCGATTTTTATTTGAGAGCCAACAACAACATAGTGCTTATTGTACCAAAACATATCTACGGATATGCCTGACTACATAAAGAAAAATTGTCTAGAATACACTTTGAGCATCAAACGGTCTGTTTGTCTTCTCCAAGGCTTTTTGAGACAAAAAACATGATGAAACAGCTGATAATCGGCCAACAGTAACAAGAAATTTAGTCAATTTAAAGAAAGGGGGAAACTGCAAAAGAAAGTTAAAATAGCTGTGTATTTTCTCACTGCAAACAGTAAGGGAGACAGAGCAAAGTGAATTAGGCACTGGGCAGCATGGAGGTCTTGCTGACTAGGCAACTTGCTGTTCATAAAATTACAGTCAGGAAAGCAAATCAGAAACTGTCAGGATATACCTTATTTGAATAATGCACTTGAAGGACACCTTCCAACTAGGCCTCCTGATCTTGGAATGACTTGTGATTTAGGGCTGCTGAATATTGGCACTGGCACTTTTGTTTTTCTAAGAAAATTTTACTGTGAACCTTTGAGGTGTAACAGATGATGTTCCCCATCAGTATAATCTAACTCCTTCTGCATCATATGCTTCTCACTTTAAAAGGAGAATTAGATCTGGTATTCTTCCCTCTGTTATTTGTTAATTTAAAAGTAAAGGTCTTATAATTTTAGGACTGAACGTGCACTTAGTATGACACATAATTTTAGGACTGAAAGTGCACTTAGTATAACACATCTAGGTAAACATAACAGGTCTTAGTAGGGTAAGTACCTAAAATAAACAAAAGAAGATGCCTCTTTACACAGCAAGAAGCCATTCCGTGGAACCAAGTGCCACAGGACATTGTGGGTACTGCAGAAGAAAAATTATCTGTCAAGAGTTACTGAGTATCAAAATTGTATCAGGCTCAGGCATTTACTGAGAGCCGTCAGAGGGCTGGAATGATCCCTGGGGGAGTGCAGCACATACTTCTCTTCCTCTCAGCCTTCCCCCAGAGTTCACATACTAGCAGTGCTGATAAAGAGAGGCTGGACTACTAGAGGGTAACTAAATGTGTAGAGACCACAGGAAGGCCTCAAACTGCATATACTTGGAGAATAACGGGGACCCGCTCTCTGCTGCTGTTCCTAGGCCTGTGCTTTGGCTGCTCTTCCTACATAGCTTTCTATTTCAGATACCCTTAACAAAAATAAAAACTAAGACTGTACCTGTGAACAGTGAACTGAAAGGGAAAGAAATGGGGTGGGGGGCAGGGAAGGCAAGGGAATATGGAAGTGGAAACAATCACACAGGTGAGAATGAAAGGATTAGAAACGTAAGGATTCACAGGGGGACATCAAGCTGAGCATCTCTAACAGCACTTCTGTGAGCACACTGAAAGCATTCAAGAATGTGGAGACGGTGCCTAGTGGCAGCCTACCCAAAGATGTGTCAGGATGAGAAAACTAAAACAGTTCCATAGGCACTGGGATTCCCCTCCAAACTGTCCCATCGAAGAGCTGATGATAACAGGTTCACCCAAGGTACAAACATCACTGAGTAGAAAATCCTGTCATCTAGTGGGGCTGTGGAAGAAGATATACAATTTACAGGCTACTGAGTAGATGGCCCCTTAGTCTGATTCCATGCAACAGTTCTCTTGGTCTCATACACATGCTGTCCTCACTCAGAATGACACAATTGGTTTCTACCTTAATTTGCCCAGTCTTTCCCTACCAGGCCTATAGTGGTTTGTGTATTTCCAGCACAGCACAGAGTAAATGCAACCAAGTGTGCTGGTTTGAAGGTGAACCAGCAGGGGAAATGAACTCACCACGAGAGAGATTATAAGTCAGAGCTAAAATTTAATAATAATAATACAATAACAACACTGACACACAAGGGAAATTGCTTTCAACTCACAATACCCCAGCAGTATAACCCAGTGTCCTGGGGCACAAACCCAAGGGGGTTTGTTTGCCCTTGTGCTGAGACCCCTGTGGTTTCCCCAAGTCCAGAGCAAAAGGAAAAGAAAAACCTGTTGGTGCAGGCGAGGGCTGTGGTCTGGGCGAGAGCGGTGATCTCCTCCTGTCGAAGTCCTGCTGCTGCTCTGGATCTGACGAGAAGTTCCCAAGGTCTTCTTACCCACCACTTATGTACCCTCAGGGAGCACTCAGTCCCTCCCCCTGGGCGGGGACTCACACAATGGGTGATTAACTCTGGGAGCCAGGGGGTGTTGAGCTGTTGATGGCCCATTAGCAGCTCCACCCCCATCAGACTGGGTGTGAAGTGATAGTGGCTCCCTGGGCAGCTGCTGCTAATGGCCCATTGACCTTGGGGAATGAATAGAGGGGGTAGAATACACAGCTTTGATCACCCCCACACAGGGTTAGCTGGTCCCTCCTGCTGAACTAGGACACCAAGTCACTCCCATGATGTGGCCACACACAGCTTTAGCTCACATCTCATGAACAAAGGTGTTGAGTAAGATATTACGTACAATCCCCATGCTAGCATTAAGCCATTGTCTACAGATTTCTAGGAAAACAAAACTAAAAAAAAAAAAATCCACAAATGTCATAGTGGCATTATTCAGCCTCCCCATGGTGATCCTGAAAGCTGCTGAAAGGAATATCATGTGCAGTCATGCAAGTATAAAAGCCTGCATGAAACCAGGTAAGTGCTAAAGCTGTGCTATTCCAACATGTGCATGGAATGAGCAGCAACCGAAATCACTAATGGTGGCACTGATTTCAGCTGGCTTATCAAGCCACTAGCAAGCTTAAACAAGATGCTTTTTAGACAGGCTATGCCAGCAAAAAAGGATAATTTCAGAAGCAGAGAAATGTTAATGGAAATGCTTTGTAACTCAAATGTTCCATATGGAAATATAAGATACAATTCAAGAAGAAAATGGTAAGCATGCTCGATACAAAACAGTTATACATACATATCTGTGCTCTTTCTTTCTGCCTATGCATTCAGTACATAGCTTTTTGTCTGCTTAATATGTTTATGCAGTTCCATAGAACCGTTCAGAAAAAGTTACCAAAAAAAAAAGCCAAAACATTACAAAGATTATGAAAATCACACATACATATACTCATAGTCTCTAAATTTCACATTAAAATATGCAGGGCTTAGCTGCTTACTGAAATACAGACTATGCTAATATCTTCTGATCTATACTACACCTGCTGTGAAGAGTAAGGTTAGACAAAAGATCTTTTCACCCATGTTAGGAAGATAATCTGGGAAATATTTCTGCAAGAAAATCTTTATTGTACCCATGTTTTCAAGGACACAGAGGACTGTGTCATGGTTCTCTTTTATGAGAATAGACTGAAAATAAAATATCAAATTGTGTTCACCAAGGGAGTATCATCCATCCTGTTATGTATGTAGAAAAAATCTGGTGGAAAAAAGGAAACGTGAGTATATAATTAAAAATTGTATCATTATATAAATGCATAGTAAGAGTAATTAAGGTTGCATGGGCACCATTGTTCTTTGATTTTGAGAACTTCATAGTACAGTCTGAACAATATCTTTTACCACAGGTTTTGGTGAGGGCTTGGAAACAATAGAGATGTAAACAAAATAATCATGAACTAATTACTACTTAATTTTCTGAAGTTCCACTGACACTAGGAGAAATCATTCAAGAAGGCCTAAAGTAAAAATTTAAAAAAAAAAAAAACAACAAAAAAACCCCAAAAACCAAAAACCTTCTCTAAATAAGATCCATTACATTTTCTAAATCACAAAGGTTAAGTGTAAATAAGACTCTCAAAAGTCAGTAAGGAAAAAGCTGACTTTCTCGAGTCATTTAAGAAAACTAAACAGGGCTGCACAGCCTCCCAGCCTGTGCAGCATAGACGCAGCAGAGAGAGTAGAGATTCATGACCGACTCCCATCTCTATGATGCACAGTATTTCAGTGCCAATGCAGTTCATTTACTTAGCAGCAACTGTCTTCAAAATGCTGCACAACCTTTTTTTCTCTTTCCAGTACCACCTCCCTTTCTCCCTTGTCTGCAAAGAGGTAAAAAGTAAAACCCTCTCTAACAAATGGAGAAAAGAAAAAAGAGGAAAAATGAACAAAATATTTTCAACTATCTGACCAAGGCCATAGAAGTGTCCAACAAAAGTGGGATGAAAGCCACAGTTATGCAGCCACAGATCTGGAGGTAGGCTGGGCTACAAATGCATTTTAGTGTCAATCGAGAAAAAGACCAGACTATGAAAGAAAACAAGTCCTAGCATTGCTAAGACATTCTGCAGTTTAATTCATGCTCCCGTAAAATTTATGTGAAACACAACATCAAAAGGTGGCAGTCAGTGGAACAGAAATGATGTATGGAGTGTCTGGTAACTGCTCCTGTAAACAACAAGATTTGACATGACAGTGATTGCCAACCAATTTCTTGCACCTCTTTCTCGGCATTCCGCACCCCAGGAGCCCGGTACCCGCTTCCTAGGGGAGAGCGGAGCTGTGTCCCCCTCCCTTTCCCCGCACCGTCCCAGGATGACAGCCCGCGCCGGCTCCTTTGGAAGGAGATGCGGGGAGTCCCCGCCTGGGGCACCTGGGGAGTCGGACAGAGGCGCCGCTCCCGGCGGCGAAGGGAGCAGGGAAGCGCCGCTATCAATGCGTCTGCTGCGGGGAAGCGGGAAGCGAGGTCCTTCCCGCAGGGGCGGCTCTGCCGGCCGCCCCATGTCGCTGCTTTAGCTCGGAGAACAGCAAAATCAGAATTAAATAGAAGAGGCAGACGTCGGGGCGTGTTCGCTTCCTTACTGGGCGTGCCGAGCGGGGGATGGGGACCCGAACAGAGGCGCACTCTGTCAGCGCAGCCCCAGCGTCACCTCCCTCCCTGGGCAGCTGATCCCGCAGAGCCAAGGCGAACGCCGGTGCCTCCCTGTGCGGGGAAGGCAGCAGAGCGACGGGGAGGGGCAGAGCCGGGCGGGGCAGGCACCGCGACCCTCACCCGCGGGGGCGCGGGAGAGCCACATCTTCCCCTGCCTGCCCCCTCCTCATTCCGGCCCTGCTGCCCTGCCTGTCTCCCGGCCCCCGTCCGAACCCCTGCCTCCTTGCCTGGCCGTCCCACATCCCGCCACGGTAGGGATGCAGCTGACCCGGGGAGCACCGTCGCCTCCAGCACCACGGAGAGCGCTCCGCCACTCTCCGCCCGCCCCTGGCCGTGGAGCGAGGGTCCGGGTGTGTCTCTCGACTGCGGGGAGGCCGGCTTTGCATGAGCAGCACTGCATGGTTGCTCACCATTACCTTCTGGGAATAAGCTCCTCTCGCTACAGACATACAGACACAATCCAGTCCCCTGCTCACCCAACCCCCCCACGCAGCCACACAGCCGAAAGCTCAGGAGTGAAACCTCCCAAAGGAGCCGCCGGATCCTCGTGCCGCCTTTCTTCCTTCCGCGCGAGCAAGGCGGATCGGTCCTGCATCCCGGCACACCTGCCTCATCCCCTCCGCCTGCGAGACAGAGCCGCCTGGGCAGGGAGCCATCACGGCGTCTGCTGGCCGCACCTCACTCGCTGGTGTCTGTGGACGGGGATGTTTCCCCCCCCCCTCCCCCAACTCAATCTCAGATTTCATTATTTTCGTTTAAAAAACCCACACAAAACAAAAGCAAATAGTTTCCACGATTCAGAAAGTCTCACTAGTGTACCAAAAGAGAAAGCTAGCCTCACGTTCATGCTCTGGGTGCTGCTTCACTCAAAGATGCTGTTTACTGACCTTGAAAAGCAAAGGAAGCTTGAAAAGCATCATTCTAGGTTACCTATTCCAGGAAAGCACACACAGAGTGAGAGCATCACATTTAGAGCCGTCACAGTGAGTGACCTTTGCAGCTGCAAACAGCACCACAAAAGAAAGAACAGTGCCAATGCCTTGCCTACTCTGGGACAATCCAGCTCCATCCTCCCTGGAGACCTGTGCCTGCTCTCCTCGGTTTTCCCACCCACCTATACAACACATCATGAAACAAATCCACAAGTATTGTCCTCCAAATTCGAAGCTGAAAATTTGCCCTGTGCCCTGTCTGTCTGCAAGCAGTCTGGAAGTCTGTTACCACTCCAAGTTTTTAACAGTAATGCTGTTTTTCCCTGGGAGAAGTAAGTGAGCTTCAGTGGAACAGCATAAAGGTGAAAAGGTGAAGATGGAGCATCCTCCTCTTTGTGCCACTGTCTTGGATACTGTCTTCTCTAGGCCAGCAACTACTTTCAGGCCCAGAAGGTGTACTGACAGGTTCCATCATTGCCAGGTTTCTAGCACGCATTTCAATTAACCACCCACATTTGTTTAGTGGCTGTTAGCACGTCACTGGCTTTTCTCCTGCTGGGGATAGAGAATCCTTAAAATTAATGTAGGGAATCCTTAGAACATGTCCATCCCCTTTCATGTAGGTCCTATGCTTCACACTTTATCAAGGGCATCAAGCACTTCCCAGTGGCTCTTGTTACAGTGCATTAGGGAAGTGGTTATTACCTTCTTTCCACATTTATATTGGTTTGGGCTTTCCAAAGCCCTTTGAAAGTGTATGCAGGTCCAACAGCCACTCCAAAGGTTTAGCAGAGTTCAACATGTCCAAGGTTAGGCCTGGGGACACTAAAACAGGCACCAAAATGCAGAAACATTCAGTATAAAGCAATTCTATAGGATATCTGTGTACCCTTGTAGAAGGCAAAAATAACCTGAGCAGCTGGTTTTGAAAATCCCTAACAGTGGTCTCTTTTCTTGTTGGAAATATTTATAAATGAATTTGTGCATGTTTTACAGGTAGCAACAGCAGAGCCTTCAACACCAATAGGCTTTTTTCATGTAAGACATAAAACATTTGACATGGAATGTACTATTAACACCAGACTGAGGGGGGAGAGACAGCCAAGGACTGATTTCCATTTCAAACTGCATTCTGGCACTTTGTACTCCAGCACCATTGGTGGATCAATATTTAATGCCTGGAGATTCTGGCTCTGCAGGAGTCATGTCAGGGGACCTCTCGAGCCAATCTGCTTGGGAAGAGAAGTGATAATTATTCATGGGCTCCTGCCTCTTGCTCCTTCTCTTGCACAGCCCCACTCTGCTGACTCAGTGCCTTATTCAGTCTTCTCTCCCTCTCTCCACTGCTGTAGCTGGACCCCTTTGCCTTCACTGCCTCTGAGAGCTGCACATCCCACCATGGCTAAAACAGCAATGGGTAAGAAACCTCCTCTCTTTTCCTTCGGCCAGTGTCACGGCTGCTGTCTCCTAGGTCTGCTACATAGACTGGGTCCTCTTCTCGCTGTCCTGAAAGTTTAGAAGGGGGAAGAAATCAAGACAACGCTGGAGATATTTTTAATTTCTTGGATCGGGGGAAAAAAGAGAGGATGGGTGGGACCAGGGGCTGTTTTAGCGTCCTACTGGAAATCAGATTAATTATATACGGATGGGTGAGGTCGGCACATGAGCACAGCGTAATTTTGAAAATGGTTTCATTAATTTAAAGATGAATATATATATATATATATATATATATATTTTGTCTGTTTGTTTAATGAAAAGGGAAACGAAAATGAACGGTAAAGTTATTCCCGTTATCAGTGTGCCTCCCCCTGTCCCCGCCGGCCGGAGTCAGCGATCCCCTCTGCCTCTGAAACCGCGTGGGGAGAAGAAAACAGGGACGGGGAAGAGGCAGTGCCGACCGAAGCGGGCACGGCGGCTGCGGGCGGCGGCCGGGGGTACCGGGTATGGCCGGGCCGGGGGGGACCCGCGGTATGGGGCGGGGGGGCTGCAGCGGGGCGGGCCCTGCCAGGCGCGCACTGCGGCCGGCCGCGCCCAGCCCAGCCCGGCGGGAGGGGCGACGAGAAGGAACTGCCGCTCGGCGTTGTCCCGGCGCTGCCCGCACCTGCAGTCTGCCGGGGGGGCCGGGGGGGGGGGGGCAGCTGAAGTAGGTCACTGCATCAGGGAGAGCTGGTGTGCGCTAGCAGTGCCCGCCCTGCTCTCTCTCCCGGGGGGTAGCTGCCGGGGCTGTTGTTACCACCCTGCGTTCTCCAGCTGCCGGCAGAGCATCCTCCCCCTCCCCGGCAGGAGCCGCGCCCTGCCGCCGCGGCGCGCCGCCCCCCAGCCCACCCCGCCGGGGAGCGGCCGGGCGGGGCGCGGTGCGGTACCGGCGCCCTCCCGGCAGCAGCCCCCGCCCGGCGGGTCCCGGGTCTCAGCAGCTGGTTGCCATCGGGTCCCTGTTCGTCTTGCTGGTCCCGGCAGGAGCGAAGGGAGGTAGCCCGGCACTGGCCCCTTTGTTCGAGAGAGACTGCTGGGGAGGGTGGGCGGAAAAATCGCAGTGAGGGTGTGGAGAGAAAAAGAGGGAGAACGGTTTTGGGGTCGGGCTACTGAAAGCGTCCAGACCCTAACGTTCCTTGGGTTTGGGGTTTTTGTTGTTTTGTTTTGTTGGGTTTTTTTGGAGGGGAATGAGGCTGGATCTGCCATTGACGCGTTCAAATTCAAGTTTTCACAGTCATTCACAACTAATGTCGTGCACACAAAAATTCCACATAATAAGGATTAAGAGCTCCTAACATTATTGCCCTTCCGCAACAAGCAAATCCCATTTAAATTTCAGTTCTCTGCAGAGTCTTGTTATCACTCTTCATCACATCGCACAAAGTTACAACAAACCCTCCTGGCACCGGCTGTAACCGATGCATGACACCAGTGCCTTTATTTGATTGCTGATGTTCCACTCCCGAGGAGTAATCGGTGTAGATTGAAAGCATTTTAACCTGGCTGTGGCACTCCTGGGAACAAGGCGTGAGACAGCCCTAGATGCAAATAGCGGGGGGAAGCGAGGGCTGTGGGAGCCTGGCCAGCCCTGCAGTGCCGAGCACGCGGTCCCCTCCCCACTGCAGCAATCCGGTAATCAGTATTGATAATTTGTAGTCGGTCGGGGACTTATCACTGCAGAAGGCCCTGTCAGGAATTCTGTCACAAGGGAAGAAAGAGCTCCTCAGCCTGTGGTTAGTGATCTGACAGCATACAAATACAAAGATTTCTGCAGCAAGAGGGAGGCCAGGAATCATTAAGTTTGCCCAGAGACGAAAGGACTATATGATGCCAGTTTGTCTATTAATACCTGGTTAACAAGCCATATATACCAACAATAAAAAGCTGTGTAACTACCTCGCTCAAGTTTCTAAAAATACTAATTATAATAGCATTCGATTAAAAAAAAATGAAAGTTACATTATTAAAAGCATCTTCCCCCTTTAAACTCTCAAAGCTTAAAGGATTCTCACCATTTCCTTAAACCTTATTCTTCGTTGTTATATTTCTTAGTAGAGAAAATTTGGATCTAGATGGCCTATTAGAATAAGCCACTTTATTTCAAGAGTTACTACAAAGAAACAAATTTTATTTTCATGTGAAAAAATAGATGAATTCTCAGTAATACACATTTCCAGTTAGTGCTAAATGAGCTACATTTGTTCTGTACTCAAACTTTACCCAGTAGACCACTGAGTGAACTAGAGTGCCTGATTTTTTTCCCTCTTGAGCACCATATTTTGCAAAGTGGCAATAAAGGCTGGATCCTGCTGCCACTGGAGCCAGCAAAACATTTCTAATCAGCTTAAGCCAGCCCACTATTATGTTTCTGGCTCTGGTCCAGCAAGGCACTTAGGCAGGTGTCTGAGTTTGAGCATGCAAAGTAGTCCTGCTGGCTCTGGACAGTGCTCTGTATGTAACCCAGGTTAGGCAGATAGTAAATACCTGTGTTTAAAAGGCAAAATTAATCCTCATTTTCGCTTAGATTCTGTAAAATAAAAGGGTTTCAAGGAAAGCTCCTTTGACTTACATAGGAATTTCAACAGCTGCAAGAACTTCTGGCAGATCAATACTCCCTGAATGCCCATGAAGATCTTCATTCTGTTTAGTTTACATAGTATGTGAATGATGCACACCAGGCACACACACATTGTTTTTATATTTTTTTAAGTGTGTCTTATTTTAAAATTCCATGTGACATGACTGTACAGAAATTCTGAGGGCTTTTAATATTCATCCTCTCCTTGATGCCATCTTCCATACAAAATCTGTATTGGCTGGAGGGACTGCTTCATACCTTATGCTCCCAAACCTATAGGATGTGTGTTACATAAATCAGCAGCCTTTGAGATGGGATTGCTACAGACCAATAAGGCCATGTACCTGGTTTGATAAACTTACTTAGGGATATGTACATAGATGACAGCATGTGGGTAAAGCAGTGTGTGATGCCACTGGAACTAAAATAGATGTTTGAAACTATTTCATTGTATCCTTGTGATGTTTTATTTAAGGAATATTTATGAAAATATCTTCAGATAATCATAATTCAGAAAGTCTCAATCCAAATTATGGTTCTTGTTTATTTAATAGGAAGTTTTTTAACATACATGGGATATGTGTTAATAGTGTGTTAAAGAAGTGTTTAAATTCCAACTCCTTTTGAGACAGTCAGGAATGCTGTGAGGTGATAAATGGGTGGAATTATGAGGATATGGGAATTCAGGCAGCCCCATGCTGCCTCTTTTGCATATCTCAGTAAGACTGGTTAAACTGTTGTAAAAGTGCTTCAGAGTTGTTCTACTTTGTCATTTTCATTTTAGTCACAAGCTCAGACATAGATACTTAGCTTGATGGGTGCAAGGCCATTGCTAAATTTGTCTGTTAACTGAGTACCACCTTATTGTTTTATCTGTTATGTAAACATACATACAAAGTCATAAATAAGTGTATGGTTGTTGAATTTAGCTCATTCAGTTATTTTAATAACTAGACTTTTTTACTGTAAAGGAGTAAGCATTCTGTCTTTGGTCTGCCAGTACACTTGAACAATTACTTGATCTTCAACACTTGCACATGAGTAGTCATCTGGACATCAACGGCAATGACAGCTTTACAGTTAAACAACATATGGCTAAGTGCCAGGCTGAATTTGGACTGAACATGCTCCTTTCCATATTATGCAGATTTTAGCTGGAGGTTTTAATCTTCCATTTTTATAAATAAATGGACACAAATCAGCTCTGAATCATTTTCAGTTGTCAAAAAGTTACAGTTCTGCATAGACAAATAGGAATTCACGTTAAGATGAGAGTGAATGTAGGCAAGAATAAGGAAATAGTTTATCATTTCATAATGTTAGCAGAAATGTGATTTGACTGAGACACCATTATTCTAATTTTTTTAAATATCTAGCAGAAGAAACATTGCAGTTAATTTATTTTTCTGAGAACTTTTATTAATAGCTAATATAAAGTTTATGGCAAGTACACTTTACCAGGGAACTAGAGGTTAAGACCTGTTCACATTCTTTTCCTGGTGTTTAAAGAGTTGATTACTCTTCCAGATATTGAGAATTGAGGCAGTAATAATTTTTAAAACAGTGCATGTGGCTAAGAATTTATATTGCCTCATAGCTGTTCTTTACTTACCCTGCAAGGTGTACAGGCATGGAACATTATGTATTCCATTTTCTTATGGAACAGATCCCATAACATGCTGAGGAAATAAAAATAAATTTCAGCAGCTTGAACACTTCTTAAATGTTCTCTCACCTCCACCTCCGTCACCTCTTTGTCCCAATATAAGCTCTAGTTAGACTAGACTTCCCTGTTTAATAATGTATTCCTGTAATTCATTCACATTGATTTTCTCAATTTGAATTTTCTTTAAGTTATTATTTAAGCCTGGAAATTTATTTATTATTATTTGTTTGGTATTTACACTACAATAGTATGTTTTTCTAGATCATATTTTACACACCTGTTTTTTAGTATAAATATTGTGTAATCTAACCTCATGGTTAGATTTCTCTCAGGTGACATTTATATTAATTTCTTCAGAAAAGATTTCTCCATTTTCAACATAATAGCATTAATTTAAAAAGAGCTCATTATAGAAGAGATGGGACACTCACATCCAGAAATATATCTAGATAGTGTTTTAGCCTTCAAAGACTATAGAATATTAACTAACTAATTCTCCTAATTGCCTGCAGTGCGAAGTAGGTGTTATTATGTAATCTGAAACACAGAGAGGAGAGGGTTCCCATGACAGGTCTATCTGGGTAAAACTTGGCTTCTGCAGCATTTTCATGTAGGTCTAATTTAAATACCTTATAGTTCACAATCAAAAGAAATCAAGAGTTGTTCAGCACTTCTGAAAAAACATCAAGCCCTAGGAGTCTTAAAGCAGGCATCCTAAAACATTATCACACCTTACAATTGATGTGAGTGGAAAATTAACTCAGTCAAAGCTTTGCTAAAGCTGATGCAGCAAGAGAACCACCACTGGAACATAAGGGTCTGGGGGTGGCATTGAGCCCTATGATGAGTGGGCAACAGCACCACTGGAACTGAAGTACCCCAACAAGCCTTCTCACAGTGTGCCCCACCACAGGCTCTGTGTGTGTGTGCATGTATGTATGTATGTATGTATATGTATACACACATATATATATAGTACATTTGCTTTTCAATTTAGGTTGTCAGTCTTCAAAACCCTTTATCCTGACACTCTCAGTAGTTCTGTGCAATGCTTTATGAACAAAAACTGTTGCCATCACCAAGTGGCTTGCAGAGAACGTGTCTTCTTCAGCAGTGTCCATGAAATGGATGATAGATGAACCAGCTTTGCAAATGAATCTTGCCTGACTGCAGCCAATGAAGTGCAGCCAATGGAGTACAGCCACTGGCCTCAGCATTATTTGGGGCACAACCTGTGGGAACACAGAAATTGGCAGCTGATTTGGAGGGATGTCTGTTATTCACAATTCCTTCCAGGCCCCATGCAACCCTCATGCTATGAATTCTATGAATATGGTCTGGGGTGGTGTTGGTTTTCATTCAGTTTAAAAATGCTGTTGATCCCACTTGGAAGTGTGAGTCCCTGCCTTGAACATCAGCCAGCAATTCTACCTGGGATACATACCTCAGTCCTGCAAGGTGCTGAGCACCCATGACTGCAGTGCAGGCAGAACCTATTCTCTGGTTGCTCAGCACTTTTCAAAACTAGAAAAAACTGCTTTGGAGATCTCAGTCTACATGAACCTGCACCGTCAGGCAAAAAAATAATGGACTGATGCAGAAGTGCTGGCTTCTGGGAACTAAATACTTAAGACATTGTGTGTCTGAGAAAAAAAAAAGCATACAAAACTTCTCCAAAGGGATTTTATTTTCTCTTCCACTTACTATGTTTTTCTCTTTCCTATCTGCTAATACATAATTTAACCAATGAAGTGAATTTCAGCTATTTCTGCCAGGATGTGCAGTTAAACTGATGCACAGCATCTGTACAAAACATTAGGCTTCTCTGGATACATACAGAAACGTTATTCTTTTGAAGGTATAGCTGTCAAATCCCAGAAGTTCATAAATAAATTATGATTTATGTACTCATTTTAATACACAAAGCCTCTCATGGTTGTGGCAGGTATTGTGTGGGGAAGGTGTGATCCTTCACACACCAATCACAAAACAAGAATTGGTGGGGTTTTTTTTCACCAGTTTTGCCCCAGGCAGGTGGTTTAGTTTGAAGAGGTGACTGAGGATAGGGTTAAAAAGCTCTAAGGCACTTGTGGTGGAATACAGGTATGACTGTACCTCCATAGTGCGTGAGGAGAGGTCAGCACTTCTGGCTATGGTCAATGTCTCCCCAAAGTGAATGTACTCATAATTCAGACACCCAGAGGGAAATGCAGGGAGGAATGGTGAGACTTCAGCTGTTGTTTGGGCACTTCACAGAGAAGACCTGTGTCTGTCTCTTCCTTTGTGGTAGGAGAAAAAAAGAGATGGCAATGGGCACACTCCCACCCCTGAGCCAAAGGCTGGTGGTTGGTCTTCAGGTGTGGTGCTGGGATGTGATGGCCCTTGTCCATGCATGTCCTCCCTCCCCATATAATACCAGAGCCACTGAGCTGTGTCCTCTTTCCACCCTCCTGCGGGAAGAGCATCATGCTAGAGAGAGGACAAGAGAGCACACAGGAGGGAGGATGACCTCCACCTTGTAACTGGGGATCCCAGGATTACCAGTAGATTTTGCATGATGTGGCAAAATAGAAACAGTTGTGGGAGCAGAATATAGAACTTGAATTTCTTTGTGTGGCAGTCAGGACCTTTTGGCCTGAATCGCCTCATTCTGAAAGAGATTGAACTCAAATCTGGCATTTCCCAGTCAAAGGTACTCACTGTAGACAGTTGTCCCAAAGGACAGGCATAAGACGGCCAGCAACATTTTCCCTCAGCTGCATTTTCAAAGAAAACTGTGACTGTTCCTATGTTTATGAAGAACCCTATCCTATCTATGTGTGTCAGATGCTCTCAGGAAACAGGCTAAACAGGTTTCTTCATAGGACTGGGTCTGAGATGGAAGAACATCTACTCCCAGTGTTAGAGGATTTCAAGTCTGAGCCTTGCTTTTATGAAATCCTAACACTCTTCAGTGCACAGCAATTTGAAGAGCACAAACTATGCTTTTTTTCTGGATTTTCATGACCTTTCCTCATCTGTACAGGAATTTCCACAATCCACCTTTTGGATTTAGAAACCTGAGTTTTTCTTAAACATCATTTTGTGCACCCAGCTGCTTTAATGGATTTGTAGGTCAATCATTTTATGAACTAACTTTCTTCTCATTAAGATGTGGAGAATCTTAGGTACTTACCTCATAGTTGGGATGTGAGGTTATGTTCCATACTGTATGGAAATGTATAACTGTGCTCTGATAGAAGTTGCAAAAATCCTTACTGATCAGATTAGGAAATAGAGCAACTTATCTTCTAAAGCTGTATTAGCATTCTGTGCTATTCAGAGAGTTTTTTATAATCCTTAAGGAATTTCTTGTGTAATGAATAAATATGTCTGTATTTTATACAACTGATTGACATACAGGTCTACAACTTGGTAATTTGTCTTATGTTAAGGTATGCTCTACCTGGAGATAGTTAAAGTATCCTTTAATGCTTTCATTTTTTACATTTAAACATATTCACTAGTCAATAAGTGATTATGCAGCTGTAACTTTTGATCTTGATGTTATTTTTGATCCTTTCAAAGTTATTGAGAACAACAATTGTCCTTTTAGGCTAAGATTTCTGAGTTACCCCTGTTCAAATTGATCCTCTGGTTTCTACTAGGATGACTCTTGATATGATTTCATTGGCAGAGCTCCCTGAAGTGACTAACATTATTACAGTTACTATTTTTTTCTTTTCAAAACACTGTAGATACCACAGCCAGTCAAAGATGCACAAATTTTTTTTAACCAACATTGGTATATAAAAATGTAGCAAAAAATACATTTTGTTTGGTTTTTTCCTAGTGTTTTTGTACTACAAATCCTCCAGTTACCAAATGGAGCTGTAAGAAATGTTGCATGCTCCTAGAAAATTTTTAACTTAAAATAAATGCATGAATCAATCTCTATAATTTTGTCACAGACCTTTTTTGAGAGTGAATTTCACTTCTGTAATCCATTTTATTAGCCTATTAGCTATTTTGATATATTTGTTTCTTACATTATTCATGTGAAAAGAAAGAGCAACTGATGTCACTCAAGTCATATTGATGTCACTTGAGTGTACATCCATTTTCTCCAGGTACTGGTGTTTATTTAATTTACCATGTAGATGCAATTTTTAAAAGTATTTCTAAGCTAATATGTCTTCTATGTGCTCAGATGTTTTTCGATGCTGTCAAGACTGCAGTCAGGGAGCTTTCAATATTATATGTTGTAGATAGGAATGAAGTCCTTACTCCTGATTTAAAAACCTAGGTGTTTAATATTTGCCAACAGAACACTTGTTCTCAAGGCAAATAACTTCTTGCTGGGAAATTATGTTTTACCTCTAGACATCATCATTTTTAAAGGAAAATATCAATAGTGACTTCTTAAGTAAAGTAATAGTAAGGTGTTTATTTTAAGCTGTATTGAGGATTCGAGTTACTCCTTTTTGAAGTCCCTTCACTTTTTTTTTTCTTTTTTGCAGTGAAACATCAAGAAGGGAAATATCTTAGAGAATCATATGGGACTTGGTTAACAGTGTAAAGAATTTCACTTTCTTGTGGTGAAAGGTCTGAAAAACAGAATTAAACATGAGAGAGGTACTTTAAAGTCCTCTTCAAAATTGTAATTACCAGTTTGTATAGCTTGCCAGTGCTATTCTAGAGATCTCAGCTCTGCTGGGATCCCGGTTTCTGCACAAAGATGTGAACAGCACTGTCAAGGGTAAAAGACTGCATTAATAAGAATAAATACTTACAGCAAAATCAAGATATTTAGATAAGCAAACATAAGTAATTTACAATATAAAGGTTGCAAAATTATATTTAGTACATTTCCATGTAGTCATGTGGATAGAATGTCCTAGATTAAAACAAAACTAAGAAAATATATTCTGGAAACAGAATATTATATCAGATGGACCCCGATCTGTCCCTGAACTGCTACTCTAATATTTTAGTCTTTTAATATCATTTATGTGTAGAGGAAAGTCTGGGCTAGCAGTCAGGAAGATTTCTATTTCGGATGACTCTCAACTTTCTTGTGAACAATCTGCTACCCTAATCAGTTTCCCATCTGCTCCATCCCCACCACCTACTGATTTCCAGTTCCAGTCCATTTCCCTGATACCCTTTCCCTGATTTTCTTAACCCAGTATCATTATCCAGTCAGTCAAGTGTCATCCTCATTCTTAGTCCAAGAATGCATCCCATCCCCTGACTGACTGACTTTACCTGCTTAGTTTTATTTCTTTTTATTTTCTTAATCAGTCTGCTCGCAGCAATTTCTTCCAACATTCAGATTCAGCTCTCATCCCTTCACACAGCCCCTTCCTTCTTGCAGTCCTTCACACTTCTATGATGCCAGAAGGGAAGGAATTAAGACCACAGGATAGTTGTTTCCTCCTGTTTTTCCAATTTTCAGTGCTCCTCTGTTCCACAGCATTACTCTCAGCCCATGTGAAATCAGTCCTAACCAGCACAAAGTGCCTTGAGAGAAACTGGCTGTAAAATTTGGATTTGTATCTCTCAGCCATGGCTGAAGCCTGAAATTTGATATTTCAATGACTTATTCCACAGCCAGGCCTGGACAGATTTTTCAAATGAAGAATGATTTCCTGGCACAAAGCACTAGAACCTTTCAAACAAATAAAATAAGCACTTTTTTAGTTTACCACTTGCATGTATTTTTCCCTAGTCATCTTCATTTTTAGCTAAAAGCTTTTCCAAAATTCAGCAAGAGGCAGCCTTCCAGCCAAGAAAACTGTAGGCAAAATTGTAATTTAACAAAGTGAAGTTCAGTGGAAGGAGGCCTCCCATATTTTCTAATGCAGTGGGGGGAAAAAAGCAGCACAACATGAGAAATAGCAATGGCAGACTATGGTGTACAAGTCACATGTTTAAGTGGCTAAGATATGCAATGGCCAGAACACCAGTCTTGCTAGAATTAGATCCTAACCCTGTGGAAATCAGCAGATACCGTTGACCTATGTTGATGTATATCTGATGGACCTATTTTTTCCCCCTTCAAATCTCCCAAACCATCAGCTTAGAAAAGAAACTTCTTTATTATTTTGAAAAGTCAAGTAAAAACCAGCTACACTAATAAAGGAGGATTTGATTATGCAGGAAAAGAGATTTTTTTTTACAGGAAAAAGAACTTGATTATACAACAAAAGAGACAAAACAGGCTGTTACAAGTTGACATTTGGCTACATCCTGCTCCTGCTAATTTTAGAACATATTAAAAATTTGATGGACAAGCCAATCCTGGAAGTTTGATAAATCTGTTAGAAAGGGCAGGCTGAGCAATAGAGAAGTTCTGATTTGCTATTAATGACAGACTGTTGATGCTGGTGCACAGAGCCCTGAAAATCTCACTTTGCAAGTGAAGATCTTTTTTTTATTCTGAATGAGCCAAGTGCCCTCACACCAGCAATCAATGGAGCATCTCAGCAGGAATCAACTCTTCATGTGGTTAATTTAGTAGCAGAGCAGTGTATCTGTATTCATCAATATCTTCTTTTAAATGTAAGCCAGTATTGCAGAAAAATAGATAGATGGACAAATACATACATATATATATATATATATATATATATATATATATATATATATATATATGACAGAGCAAATGTATTCTAGGAATCTTCACTAATATTTCAAAATAGGGAAAAAAATCACTAAATTGAAAAATGGTATAAAAGAGGGAAAAAGAAGAGAAAGGTCAAAAAGAGACGCGTCATGAAAGACTTAATTGGGACCAGTCACACTACTGAAAAGTCCATATAAATTGTTATAGTGTAGACATTCATGCATTCATTTTATATCTTCAAAAATCAATTTACTTCCATTATAGAAATCAGAGCAAACCTTCTTAAAACACAGGTCAATTTCTGTGACTAGTGGTTCCTGTTCTAGTTTTATTGTAGCATCAATTGTAACAAAAGTATCCCAGAAGCAAATTCTCTCTCAGCCAATTTAATCAATTCTGAATAATGTACTAATTCCTTTGCACCATCAGGATGATTTCTAAGAAGGGGATGCCATTTTTTATCTTTTTTTTGTCATCAATTTTATACATCTTCTGGTTAGCATACTCAATAATATTTATAATCTATGTCCAACAATGATAAATTTTAGCAATATGCTGTGGAGTGGTATCATTATTTTCATAATGGAGGCAATCAAATATTTGCATATATGCATAAAGACATGGCAGGATAGAGTAGTAAAAGTATAGATCTGGTAATTAGTAATAATAGCTGCATAGATCATTTAGGTAAAGATCATGAAAAAAAAAGTCTGAAATCCACAGAGTAACAGATGTGTGTCATCTAGAAAAGTTTAATTCTGTCATTTCATTGTTCTTTCTTTCAAATAGTTGTAAGCAGCTAGTATGTTGTCCTTTAAGCCACACCTTTGCCCAGTTAAACAAGCAGGGCCCCCTCCACAACCCTTGACAGGCCACTTGCCTCGGGTCTCTCAGTTTCCTGGGAGTCCTCCACTAGACCTTCACCTGTTCCTCCATGTCTCCTTCAAAGTGAGGGACCCAAAACTGGATGTAGTACCTCAGGTGCAGTTCCACAGCACCAAATATCTCCAAGCAGTGATGAACCCAGCCTCTTCTCCTGCTCATTCACACACGCCTCTGCGTCCTTCCTCTGTTTTCTAAATCTGGACCCTTTAAAAGAAAGGTGGAAGAAATATCAAGAAAAAAACAAACCCTCTTCCTTGGGAGACTTTTGGAGCCAACCTACATGTCCTGAATTTATTTCCATACATTTATTTTTTAAAAAGTCCCTGTCCCATATCCATTCCTATTTTAGTAGTTAGACTTCATCCATCAGTATTGACAATTATGGATTTTGGTAGTCACACATTGAAGCATCATCCAAAACCTCACTTAGGCATTTGTACTTTCTTTTGGGCTGTGTAGAAGACTAACAGAAAATCATCTTACGTCTTTCAATGCTGTAAATAGATTTTCACACTAGCCCTAGTTTCTGATTTGGTGACCTGCCAAAAGATTCTTTTCCTAGTCATTCTGCTACCCACTTGTTAGGAGAAAACGCCAAATGAGAAGATGAGTTTTACAGAATCTGCTTTGTATCAACATGGTTGATGAGGGAGTTGCTGTCATTTTTGATTACTCTCTGCAGTGCTTTCAAAGTCCTTCAAAACCTAAACATATTATTTTTGAAACAAAGGATTTCTCCAGGGATAAACACGCCTTTGATAGGATTCCTACATAGAGAGACTTTCTTAAATTAGGGACTACATTTCTCTAAACCCAGAAATTCAGTCCTTTGTAATACCTTGTAGTAAAAATAAATACAGCCCCTTGCTGCCACATGTACCACACTGAGTAGACTTAAATTTGTATAAAAACATTGACACTTCTATAGTCTTTGTTGGGGAAAAAAGGGAATTGAGTCATACAATATAAAGCATCAGAGCAATACAGTTTCCATTATCACACCTCCTTGGTTTTAAAGCAAAATCTTCCACAAATACAAGTTATATTGACAGGCAAACTCTAAAATCAAACAGTTTGATACAGAAACTCAAAAGTCATTTACTAGGAGCTTGTTTTATTCTGGTATTCAAATTTAAAATACTATTGTTAATTAAGACAGTTATAATGTGTGTGCCATTGAGTTACTGCAAGCATCCTTTGTAAGTAATCTGCTTACATATGTCATTTGCAGTTGTGTGCAGAAAGCAAACTAAGACCTTTATTCAACCTGATGAGACATCCTTATTTTAGAATGTCTTACAGAATTAAAATTCCATTCAAAACCCCAAACTAAATTGAATTTTTCAGACTGTCTCTTTTTTTGTCCTTTGCATTTTGACATTTAGTCAGTAGTCATGGCAGCCAGTAAGAGTGATTGTGAAGCAGAAAAATGTATTTACACATATTTGCCTTTGAGTTAAGTACATTAAGTACATGTGCATTGCTCAAATTCAACCAATAAAGTTACACAAATAAAGCTTTGCATATATATATATATGTATATATATGTGTGTATATATATATATATATATAAATATATATACATGTAAACACATATATATAAGCTAACAAATTATTCTGTTTGATATTCAAACACTATACAATGGAGTCTCTAGTCTAAATGAAATTGTTAGTTTGAAGGGTACTGTCCAAAGCCCTCACAGCAGCGTATTTTCTCTAAAATGGATTTGCCTGATATTTCTGGTGTGAAAATAATTTCAGTAGGTTCTGCACTCAGTGAAATGACTCAGCAAGCAGGGAATGCATGTAATTACTGAAATGTGAAGATCAACTGTCCAACCCCATCACAAATTATAATTGCATTTATATTATATAATATAAACACAAATTTCTACTTAGCTATTGCCCAGGTACTTCCTTTTTCCTAAAGAAAAAAAAATTACAAATGCATCTTGCAATTTATTTTGCTTCTTGTTTTCTGAGCCTCAAGTTACCACTAATTAATATTTTAACTCCATCAGTTTATAGTACAGTTTTCAAAATACTGGAAAATATCAAAGGTATCTGTACTTTGGAATGGCATAGGATGTGTATTAGTGAAGGTTATGGTTACAAGCCCTATATAAGTCATAAAAAAGTCTCATTTTATATCAGACTTGTAGTTCTGTGAAAACTACATTGAGCATATCTGAGCCCAGAAAAATAGCAAGAACTGGCATTTCTCTTATCAAAAACTGGTGTTGTAGCAATCCATCTCTGTTCCCTCAGCTGAGGTACTCAAAACATCATTCCTTGAATGATGAAAATAGAAAATGTTGGATTTTTTTACCCATTCTTTCTTAGTTGCTTAACTTGCCTGAACCACACTGAGCCTTTTCTTTCTGTGTCAATGGCTTGCTTCTGGAACATGCAAGTAGTTCTGTTAAAGTTTGCTTTCTGGAGAAGCTCAGTATGAACAATTTGACTATAATGTCCAGAGATGAAGGGAGGGATTTCATAACTTAATTGAAATATCACTACAAGTCCAGACAGGATCTACTGTGTCCAGATGAAAAGAGACAGTAGCAGAGCTCTTATTTCTGTTATGAAGACTGGCAAAATGCAAGATTATGTCATTACTCTCTAGGCATGACAAAACACAGATGCCACAGAATGAAAATGACAGCCAGTGTCCATGGTGATGCATGGTCGGGTGATGTAAGACCACAAAGAGTTTGTCCAGCCTACATAAAGGGACAAGGGTGATGCCAGATTAAGTCAATGGAAGCCTCTGGAGAGTTCTTTGGGAAAAATTGAATAAAAGCAACCATTCCAAAAACACGTGGCTGAGCATGAGATTCAGATAAATAAAAGTAATGCTGGCAGCCAGGTCTCTCACACCCTGTTCTAGTAACCCAGTCTTACTGTGCTAGAACAGAACCCGTAGCATGATTTATACTTTGGGAAGGTGCTGTTTGATCATTGTAGGCTACATGACTAAAGTATTGCTATTCTATTTCATTATATTTAATTTGCATCCACACTCAAGGGGCTGTTTCAGCAGCCAGCACTCATATTGCCTTCAGCACTCACAAAAGGACTGCCTATGCCAACAGAGGTGTCACTTATACAGAAATCAGGACTCTTTTCCCCAAGAAGTTTCCTACAGAACAGATCTATGACCTGAGGTAGAGGTCTTTTTCACCTCTGGGTCATTTTTTTTTCCAGCATCCCTTGCCTTACTTTCTCACTTAGACCATGAGCTCTTTGGCATTGGGTGTTTGCATCTGACATGTTTGTACAGAAAGTAGTGCAGATCTCAGCTGGGCATCTGCATGCTCCCACAATGCAATGACAAGATGAACTTAAAAGCATACTGAGAGACAGCAGCTGTCTCTGATAGCCTAGCCCTGGGTGTTCTGCTGGATGCTCTGCTTGATGGTCTAGGGTAGATTAATGTGGTCACCACAAGGACTTGAAATTCCACTTCCCACCAGGGCTCAGTTCAGCAGCAAGCTGTAGACACACTGCTGTTGTGGTGGCTGATGCTTTCATGCCAGGGTTGTTGAGGAAAAGGGGACTGCTTGAAGGCTTTGCAACTTCCAATCTGTAACTCAGTTCTTGCTACCTCACACTTAGACACTGAAGAAGTTCCAACTCCTTTGCAAGTCCTTCCCTGATGCTTCAGCTGCCAGCATGGCCCCAGAACCAAGCCAAGCATCACAGTTTTGCACCCAGGAAAAAGCATAACTTGGAGAGCTCTTAAGCACTACATGGCCACTTCTGAGAGTAGGGTCAGCAATCTGGTGTTGTCCTATTGCAGGGAAGTCCTAAAGCAGACTCAACTAAGCTGCTGTTATGGCAGGTTAGTCCAGCTGGTACCCCTCATAAGTGCTGAGAAAATGCTGAAAACACTGCTTTTTAGCCTGCATGGAGATTGAGCTCCTGGTTCAGTGCTGCTTACCAGTAGGGATATTCAAAGCCATGTGTAGTAGTTTTCCATGTTAGTGGAAACTTTGGAGGGAAATATCTGGCTTTTGAAGCTATTTTATATGTAACTTGTCTCAGAAGTAAAAGAATTTAATGGCTTTGTGTGCTAATGAAAGGGTGTATCACAACCCTTCAGGCATGATGTGAAGGAAATACATTATATACAGTGAGCACTACATCATGGGAAGCAAATTCACCCATTCAAAAACTCCAGAGCTCAAGATTTTATTTCTTAAATTGTTCATACATGATTCTAAGTGATAACGCAGGGAAAAGGGATTTCTCTTGAGAAGAGGAAAACTAGTGATAGGATCAAACCCAGAATGATACATACAGAATTTTTACTACTACTCTCACAGGAGTACTAAACTAAAAATAAAACAGATTTTTCTGTAAGACATGCCAGAGCCAAGCTTGCTACAATGCCAGTCAAAAGAAACTGTCTTCCCCGTGGGCAGGTATGCAACAAAACCAACAGTTCTCAAGCAGGTAAGATGAGCCAACTAGGGAAGATTATTTCTTCCTGGTGTAGCTGCTACAGTCTGTTCCCTTTTTCCATCCAGTTCACATTCAGGAAAATCTCTTTGGTTCACATCATGCCATAGCCGAATTTCCACTGTATTTTTTGCTTCCACAGAATACAGGAGACAGCAGATTTCAGAACGGTTACTGGGGCTGCCTTAAGGGTTTTCAAACTATTGAAGTTCACATGACTTTCACATTTACATTATAATCAGGAACTACCTTTGTCTGTGGTGGCCTCTAATGAAGGTAGGCGTAAGCTCAGCACCATAAATATCAGCATCCTGCCAAACCATCTGAAGAACAGGGTTGGAACTTCTCATTGCACAAAAATTAAACTGTTATGTTCAATTAACCAGCAGGAAATACAGCTGTCTTAAGTGTGCTGTAGCCTTTAAGTTCATTCCTCACTCTTCATCCCATTGTCTTCAAAGTCTGTTTTAGTAACCCTAACCCTAACCCTTTCCTACACAAAAAGCTCTATGGGAAGAAAATTAGGGGAAGGCAGATGGGTTGTGGTGGTACAGAGGGAAATATAGGGGGAAGCCTTGATAAAACTGTAAAGGCAAAGAGGGTCTTCTCCCTTTGGGGGGAAAAAAATCTGTGGAATATTGTTTTCTCCTTGGCTGAAGTTAAGTTCAAATGATTTTCAGTAGGGCCACATTGTTATGTATTAGCAGTGGATCCTTTGCCTTTCCCTCAGTCCCAGAGGGCTTTAGGAACTGAACTGCCAGTGGCTTCCTCAAGCCAATGTGATGCAAAGGGAAGGCTCAGAAGAGAGCACAGCATCTGACTGACACTGCTACAGAGCTGTTTCTGCAGAGCTGAGGAAGAAGTTAGCCCATGGCTTTCTTGTCTGTTCTTCCCATGTTTCCAACAGCATGCAGTGTGGTGAGGCTGTTGGGGCCCCGAGACTCTGGACAGGCACATGTTGCATTCCTTCCCCACTAGAAGAAATGTATGTGTTTTTATGTCAGTAAACAGAAAGCACAGTGTGACTATGGCAAAGTGTCTGCATCACTATTTGTTTTGAGTAACCATGACAAGGGTTTTATGTTTTTCCAAATTCTAAAAACCCCTTCCATCAAAATCTTATTTTGGCAATGCTCAACAAAGTAGTCCCATTAACTTATGTCACAGACTACTGTAATAGTTAAGGTTCAGTAAAAGGGTTTTTCATTGTTTCAGCAATGAAGATTACATACATTGAAATAATACAAAATAGTAACTTTACATCTGAGCATTCTGACATCAGAAAGTGAACAAAGACATTTGAGTCTAACTACACACATTAAGTAAAAATCACAGACATGGCATTTGAAGTAGTCCATTTTTATCCAAAAAGCCATAGTCATGGTTAGTGATAAGAGTTGTAAATTTAGGAGTAATTTTCAGTCAGACTTGTGCCAACCTCCAATCAGCATGTTTGCATGTGTTTCTATCTACACACCATAGATGCAAGTAAATCATTGATTGGCAGTCTCTGCATAAGCAAACAGCTTCTTGCATAGTCCATGGGATGGGTTTTCCAGCCAAATCCCATGCTGTCACCTGAATTATGCTGTGGAAGTGGTATGCAAAGCCTTGCACTCGATGACAGGGTTCACTGGTATAATTTGACATAGTCGGAATAGGAAGCTGAAGGGCCAGATCTGTAGCTCGCATTGGTTTTTTGTGTGTTTTGAAGAACTGATGCTACAGTGATCCCTGATTTCATGGCCACACTGTGCTTCTATGAATGACATTAATGCTTAATTCCATCCCAAACCATTTTAAAGCCTTTTGTCAAAGGGCTGTTGGAGGGAATAAAATTGATGATACTTCTGCCAAAACCTAGAAACATTCATGAGGGTTAGAGAAATTAATGCCTAAAACTACTTTTTGAAACTTCAGTTGCCACAAAAGCAGATTCCTTTCTCATTTTCTGGGCATATGGAAGAAAATACTGGAGTCACTGTTGACAGAGAACTCAGTGATTCACAATTTCTTTTCCTTGCTTTCTGTTTCTTGTTACTTTTTCATAGTAGTTGCTTATTCTATGCCTAGATATAGAAATATCAAAAAATCAAGGACGGGGACATGACCAAAACTCTGTTCTCATCTCTTAAAATATATTGACAGTGCAATTTTAAAGACTTGGCCACCAAAGAATGGCCCCAGGTGAGTGAGGATTCTGTGACACCTTTCCCAACAGTGAAACAGGTGAGTACTGTAGGGCATTAAAGAAACCATAAACTGTTAGTAAAGCAACCTCATTTTTGCTTGGGAAACTGCAAAAGTGCACATATACATCAGGTTGTCAGATGGACTCACACCAAATACTCTTTTGAGCAGTGTTTTTCATTCAAAGAGACAGTAACAAAATAAGCTCCATCTATGTGAACCACCAAAATGAGATGTCACTCTTGGCTAAGCACAAAGGCTGGATGAGGTGTATTTACTGCAGGTACTTTTGCTTTCATTCCCTCCATTACTGGTTACTCCATCTTTAGGCTTTCTGACAGTGGAGTTTTGTCAGCCTTTAGACAACCTAATTCATTTATCTTAGAGATCTGAGTGGGACCATCATTCTCTGGGAGTCCTTATCTCTCCATTGACTAAAAACTAAGCTTTCATGATTGCTGCAAAATAGCTGTATTAAATGAGGGCCAACATTAATTATAGTGAATCCCAGACTCATAAATTCCAGACATGCCAAAAAATAAATTATATGTAGATTCCCTATTACTCATGCCCCAGTTTGAGTTTTACTTCTCCCAGTCCTATGTGCTTGTCCCAGTACTAGTTCTCCACTTTACCAATATTCGTCATGCAACTTTCTTCAAATACCTCACCCACTATGAGGAAACAATACAGTTGTGATTATATAACATCATATAATGAAAATTATGGAGCACATTACTAAAATTGGTTATTAAAAAAATAAAAATTACCAGCCAACAGAGTGTGACTGTTGGTGTTCACAAAATGATATGACTTAAAGCATTGTCTTGACAAACCAAAAACTCTATCACCTCGAAGGGAGCATTAACAAAATGAAATTTGTAACAAACTGCATTGCCAATAACATCTATCAGAACCAGAGATAAAAGACAAGTGTCATTGGCCTTCTCTATCTGCATTTCATGCTTAATGCTTCAGTCTCTTTCAAAGAAGAAAATTAAGCAGGATTTCAGTTCAGTCTTAGAAGGATGACTATCCCACAGGTTTCTGGCAAGGGAACACAGGCCTGAGCTGTGTTAGGGGTTGCACATTTTGACTATGGACAGTGTGCCAGTTTCTTTTTCCTTCCAGGTGTGCAGAACTTCAAGAATTAGTTGGCTAGTGGTACTTAAAATGTCAATATACAGTAACATTATATATTAATATATGTAATGTATCCATATTAATATAATTATATAATGCATTTATTATATGGGGACTGTATTCAATAAGCTAAAGGCATCAACAGATTTGCCTTCATCAGGTGTTAATTATAAGTAACATTTACACTTTTCTCTCTGCCTTCACATGTTAAAAATAGTTTTGCTTATGAATAATGGTCTGTGCTGTGATACAGCAATCTGTCTGAGCTGTGCTTTGCCAAGGAACAAAATGTGACCCAAATTGCCCATGGCCCATCAGTCAGGACAGATTTTCATTTTGCAATGTAAACTGTAAAAAATTCCTTATAGCTACTGGATGACAGATGAGAACAGACAGGATGGGTTTAGCAGTGTTTTCCTTAACCTTCCTGTTTATCCCAGCAGTAAATAAGTGGTTGCTGATTTCTAATGGCAGCCATAGGGCTCTGCCTTAGTAGCTTCACTCATCAGGCAAGTGAGCTGCAGGACTGGCAACGGGCTGCTTTTCTGTCATTAGCAGAGGAATATGGAGTATATCTGAATAAACATGTTATTTGAGACTGGTAGAGCATTTACAAAGAGGATCATCAAAACCCACCGGTTGACCATGCTTTGGTTCACATCTCAGAGTGATCTTGGAGCACAGACTGGTTCACTTGATAGGTAATATACCTAGAAGTTGTGTATTACCAGTATGTCTACTATACCCCAGGCCTTAATGGCTGTTCGCATGATAGAACCAGACTAGTCTAAAGAAAAGATCCCCAAAATTATGCAGCATAGGCATGAAAGCCTCAGAATTGTTTCCCTCTAGAGATTCAGTCCTGCTGTAATTCCCTCCTTGATCATGCAGATGCAGCACTGGTGCCCTTGAAGGCCCCTGAAAATCTTACCTGGACCAGCATGTAAAGAGCCCACAATGGAAGAGCATGGATATTCACCCAACACAGATTCTTAATATAGGTGTTAAAAGTAATGCTTGAAGTTTGAGAAAAGAGTGAGGTTGTATTAAAATAATGATTTTAAGGTACATTTGATACTTGTTCTGAAAAAAAAATCCCGCAGTCTTGAATTTCAAAGCAACCTGAGTTTTCTCTGAATGTTGTCAAAGCTTTTAGGGGTATTTGATAGTGTTTCTAAGGCTTTCTCTGCAACTCTGAATATGAGGAATTTATTTTTAAAAAGTAGATGAGGTTCTGAAATAATCACACAGTTTCAGAATTTAAGACCTATAAATAATAGTATACTCACAGCAAAACTGCAAGGATTGCCAATACTGAATTCCCTTCTGGTTTTAGCAGTGTTTTTCTCTTGCCCAACTTTACAGTTTTTAATGCATATAAACATTTAGATCTTACTGCATATAACTAAAAAGATTCTGTTACCATCTTTTGTCAACATTGTTCTTTCCTAGCAATTTCACTGTCAAAGCTATTGTAGTGTTACGTTACCATCATTTACTTCATTTAGCTTGCACAGTTAATAGAATGATATGTACCCTACATGACTGCACAAGGGCGTATATAATTAGCAAGCCAGTTGAAACACATTTGGAAAATAAACTTTGTTGCAATCACTGCATGTCTTCAAGGGTTTTTAAAAGCTTCACTATAAGGCAGGTAATTTTTGTGCCTATTTCAATTTACACAAGAGGTCCTGCACAGATTGCACAAATGCTGTGCTGTCAGCTGTCTGGTCTATGTGAGCTGCTCTCTTACTAGGAAAACCTTTCTTTTTGAGAGAACAGGCTTCCATGACCAAAAACTAACCCCTTGGGATTTGGGAAAGTACAGTTACCTTCCAGTCTAACCTATGTGACCAGCCACTTTAATCAGACCACTAACTGGACTAACATTACTGTTTTCAGGGGTTTTAATGTATTTTAAGGAAGTCTTTGAGGTAAGGGCAGCTGAGCAAAGCAGGGCTGCTGCTACTCAATGCTGCCAAATAAGCCTGGTCAAGGGGGACATGTCACAATGTGCTGATCTTGGGCACAGGAGGAAGTGTGTAGCTCTTCATTTCCTTTGATGCCCTCAACCCTTAAGTCTACAACAGGAAAACCAGTATTTGCCAACATGGCAGATTGTTTGATTCCCAGGGTTGCAGCTGCCTCTAGAATTCCTGTGAGTATTCAAAAGAAGACTAAATCAATACCATGAAAAAAGAACATTTAATTCTTGTAAAGTATGGAAAGTCATCCTAATTCTGTCAGTGGCCAGAATGAAATAGGACAATGCTTTTGCCACTGGGCTTTCAGTGAAAGGAAGCACTGAAGGGAAGACTGCTGAGCATATTCTTGTCTTTCTCCAGCTGTGTTCTGCAGAGGGAAAGCTGGGAGAACAACTTTTTCTAATCTTTTTTAAATACTATTAGAAAACAAAACATATTCAATGTCAAGCAAAGATAAAAAATAACAAAGACCCCAAAAGGCAAGTTTCCTAGGATGCTGATTTTTATGCCTCTTTCGACAAAGATATTTCAAGGTATACATTTTAGCAGTGACTTGGAAGACCTTGTGCAAGGACATTTAGCTTTCAGCTTGTGTTGTCAATGACTGTGTCTTTAACACTCAACCCAGTGTCCATTTTCTCTCTGTTTAGTAACTTGAGAGGTCTGCTGCGCACTCACTTCACAACCTTGTTGCTGAAAAGGATGCAACTTCAGTGACGTGGGCAGCTGGCTGGTCAAGCTCTCTTCAAAGAGTAGTCTGGACAACCACACCTGTGTACTTGTTGGATGGAGGCCTAAGTGAACAATTCATTTCATTTGACAATTAACAGTCATCAGCTGGACATTATTTTCCTCTTCAGAGGATTTTTGAGTTATTCCTCACAAGTTCGTACTTAGATTTCAAACCAAAGTCTTGTCAAGTCCAAGCTTCCTTGGCCATTGAAGTTCACAGAAAGCAAAATTTTCAGCACATTCTTGACCTGAGATGCTGGATTTTACCAATGGTTTCTGAAAAGCCGAATTGTGCTTTAGGTGGGTTATTCAGGGTACGTGATTATGCAATGCTTAATTAGATTAACTAATCATTACATCACCTAGAAATCCATTCCTGTACTATGGCTATTTCAAACACCACCATATTAAGCAGCACCCAAAGGCCACCAAAATCACTTCAAAGTCAGGGCCCTTTCCGAGTAGGAAAGACACATTCAAAAACCACAAGAACATTCATGAGAAAGTCATTCATGAGATTGACAATTTCATATGTATCCACAGTCTGAAGATCAAAGGACTGTCTGATTTTAATTTAGCAACATCAGGGGTTAATTTGGTCTAATCTGTTACATACAATACTTTCAGTCACATATTTTTAGTCATGTTTTCACATGCTGGCAGCAAATTAGTATCTGTTTATGTAGATATGATATTGGTAGTAGCAGGGATTTGTGTGTGCCAAGATGAATTTTTATCACTCCCCCTTAACATATATGCATTATGCAGGGTGGGCACTGACTAGCATATTGTCCCAGGACCCAGGAGAGCTGGGCTCTGTCATTGACTTGCCAAGTGACCAAGTACAAGACTGTTTTCCTACTTACAAGTGATCAGAAAGGATGAGCACAGAACACTGCGTAATGATTAGGTATTGGTATCACTATTTCTAGGTCAGTGCCTCCTCAGTTCATGAGTGGGGCCTACCAGTATTACAAAATCAGTAAAGATAACACTATAAAGGCAAATTACAAGCGTATTTATTGCATCAGCTGATATATACTAGACCTGAGAGTGAAAACAACATGTTTTGACCAGTAAATTGCAAAGGAAAAGCTTTGTTTCAAATAGTTACTCACATTAAGGGCATTGTGCAAAGGATTTGATAAATGTATCCTCATTTATGGTTTTATTTTTAATTATCTGGATGACATTTTCATTTGTAACAGATAATGTCTTCAGCATCTGCCTATGGCAGTACATGGGCAGCATTTCAGAGCTGTTCTCAATTGCATTTGGATACGTCAGAGAATTTGTAAGAGCTTCATGTCTCTCTCCACCTGCCAGGAGATAGTGGAGTCGTGGCACTCTTCCAATGCTAAATACATTTCCTGGTAGCCAGATTCAGTTTCTATAAACCAGAGAGGACTGTCTGCATTATGCCCAAGGCTGAGGTCATGTAGATCAGATGCTCTCTGCAGTGAGCATCAAATGTGTGATTTGATAAAGCCTCAGTGTAAAGAAGAAATAGTTGAAAGTAAATATTCTAGAGAAACCTGACAGGTGGTGATAGAGCAAATTTGCTTGTCCCCCAACTGTCATCTCAGCTAGAAATTCACTGAGGAGGATCTGGGTAAGTCAAGCATGCTAACAAGATTTCTCATTTCAGCTTACAAGGAAAAGATGAAGGAGCTGTCCATGCTGTCTCTGATCTGCTCCTGCTTTTACCCAGAACCTCGCAACATGAATATCTATAAATATGATGGTGAGTGACGTTTTCTGGAAATCATCCTGCAGGTCAGATAATGTGCTAGTGCTGGGAAATTACTCAATTCACCTCCCAGTCCATATCATTAGTCGGTGAATGTTTTGATGATTTAACAATTTATTTACTAGTTTGGGCTATTAGTTTTTACTGATTATAGATGATGCTGGATATTGTTCTTAATAGCAGCCAACTAAACTTTTAAAGCTAGCCCTCTCATACTGAGCTGTACATTCCCTGCTCCCCAGCTGAGAATTACAGCTCTTCATAGCTGACATAATTCCCAAAGAAATGAAGAAAAGATGAAAGCATGCTTAAAAAATTAATCAGCTTGAGCACTGCTTGCAGGGGGCATGAAATGACACAGAACCCCAGTAAGCTTCCAAAATTGCTGTAAATTTTTCTTTTTAAGACATTAAGGTATAATTAAACTATTACATATAAAATGGAATGTACTCCTGAGAACAGTTTTCAGCCCCTAATCTGCCATTGCATTTAAAATGTCCAAGGCAAAGATGCTAAATCTTTTGTCTGTGCTTCTGATCTCTCCTCCATACTGCTGGCCTATTGAAGGACTTACCATTTCCCACTTTATTGTGCAGACATGGAAGTGAAACAAATCAACAAACGTGCCTCAGGCCAGGCCTTTGAACTGATCCTAAAGCCACCATCTCCAGTCTCAGAAGCACCACGAACTTTAGCTTCTCCAAAGAAGAAAGAACTCTCTCTTGAGGAGATCCAGAAAAAGCTGGAGGCTGCAGAGGAGAGGAGAAAGGTACCTTTCCTTAAAATAAATGCTAATAATTAGATGTGACAGTGTACAGGATAACATCCAAGATTTGTATGTTTTCCATTGCCATCACTGACTCACAGTGGCCTGCGTGGACAAAAATTATTCACATGTTTAGGGAAACGAATGAGTACATTTTCTTTCACTAACTTGCAAACAAGCCTCACTGGCTTTGATGCTGGGGAAGTATGCATCACATATTACAGATAGTTTCGGACAGGAGTGCAGGTGGGCTCAAGTGTACGTGCTTACTGTGTCAATGTAAGTGGTTCATTCAGGACATCATGAGTAGCACAAAACCAGTGCAATTCTTCTGGTGTCAGAGTTTAAGAGATGGATGTGCAATTCAAGCAACTGCTGTCTCAGCTACCAGATCTTGACTCCTTGTAATGTAGTGCCCATGGGAATTTCTCACAGGGCCTGCCTGTGGCAGCTAAAATGTCTTATTTATGCAGTATTAAGGAACATCAGTCCTGAATAAAGCATGTTCTGGATCATTCACACACATTTGAATGAAAGCACTAGTATAGCACAGCTACTACAAGGCATTTCTAGCAGTCTCAGTAGTGCTGGAAGTTGGCCTTGTATGGTTTTCCACAGACTAAGACTTCCCAGCTTTATGACCTTATCAATAATGGTTAAGTCCTTTTCCATAATTGGTGAGTTTTTCACATAACATTTGGAAGAATTCCTGCACCTTCTTCATAAAGCTGGCACAAATGCAGCAGGAAGTCCCCATTAGCTGTTCATTTGGCTTTCATCATGACTGATGTGTTGAAAACATCTTCATTTGCACTAAATCAGAGCTAGATCAAGTTGTTGGGTTTTTTTTCCAAAAAGAAGAAGCCAAATACTAGATCAGCTAAGTCAGAGTATGACAGGCAAAGCCAATGAGACACTCATCATAGCCAGCCTGAATTGCCAGTCCAGAAATTATCAGTGTCCTGTATAGGTCCAGCATTTGTGCTGTGTTACACCATTTCAGGAAAGTCCTGACTGACTGCAATGACCACAGAAAATTCAAGAATGGTAATATATTGTCCTGGGTAATTCGTTTCCTTTTGTTATCGCTATCACTGAAAAGGAGAACGACAGAAGCCTCAGGAGCCTTAGAATAAGGACTTTCTGTGTCCTTCAGCCAGGAGAACAATGTTCTTTTGTGGCAAATCAGCTTGCACCAGTTAAATAGGAGTTAGGAACCCCTTCCATCTGCCCATAGAGTCCCTGGGGGAAGGTATCTGAAAATGAAACAAGTTTATATGTCTATAAGGCTTTCAATTATCTTTTTAAAAATATTTTTAAATGTGATTTGTTACTAAAACCGAATTTTACAGAACTTTTCCAGATATGGACAAAATGTATGGAGACATCCAAGGACAGCAGCTGTGCCACAGATAGCTCATGGAACAGATCTAAGAAGAGCAGTTCCATTCTCCTTTCACTCCTGTCAGATCAGATCAGGGTTGCTGCCAAGAAACCCAGTGGAACAATTACACTGGTGTAGGGTTTGATGTGTGTCCACTGAAGTCAGTAGACCTGGATTACTGACAGATTCTCAAAACGTGGCCCTCAGTTTTGAATTGCAGTGAAATCTGACTATTCTCACTATTCTCACATATTTGAACAATTCATTTAGATGAGCACTGCAGTGTTGCCTCTTTTGCCATTTCTGCTGGCTTGCTAACAAAGACTCTGTGATTCTAATGCACACTCATCAACATTATTGCTTCTCTCAAAGAAATATTTCTGCCAGAGTCTTCATTTCAATAAAAGGACATGATTTTATATTAATGGATATGCATTTGCACTAGCACCTGCTGAAAAGTATGAGCTCACACACACACAAGTGATTATATACCCCCAAAACTCAGTGTGTGATGTTCCTCTGTGCCAACTACAAATACTGAAGAAATGGACACAGAATGAAATGGCAGCAGTGAAAAAGCCTGATATTATGCATATACTTGGTGATAAATATAAATTGAATGTTCCAGAGATTTCATTCCATTGATTTCATTACTGTTCATTTCTTCCTAAAGAAAAACTCATTATGCAAGAGACTGGTAATCAGTGATAGCAATACAGACACCTGCCAGTTCTTCCCCTTAGTACTACATTAATTCTGAATGAACATATAACTGAGTTTTTCTAATAGACAAGATCCTTCACATTAGCATTGCAGCAGAAATTGCTTGGAAAGGAACAAAGAACAGAGCAAAAAGCTTCTTTACATCTCTCTTTAAATCCCTGGTGCTCTCACATCTCAACTATTGGCTTCACTTTTAGCCTGAAAAAGAGTATAGTGCAGGGAAGGACAAAAAAGCAATTAGAGGAACAGAAGATCTTTCATAAGAAGATAAATTAAAATGTCCACTTTGCAGCTTGGAAAGAGACAACAGATAAAAGATCAGATGGAAGTCTACGAAGTGATGAATGGTAATAAGTAGATGAATAAGAATAATTATATTCTTTTTCACGTGATCCAAAGAGGAAGAAACACTCAAGGAAATCATGAGACAGTGATTTCAAAAGGAATCACCTTTTCATGTATTGTTTATTCAAGGTATATTTGCTATCATAGATTGTTTAAAGAATATTAAAGCATTATTTAGTTCAAAAGGATGATAACAAAATTGATAGTTCACTACATTGCAGGAAATTATTATTTGAACACAACCTCTGAGTCATAAAATGTGTAACTTGCTGCTTGCTGAAAGCTAGAAATATATATAGGTCAAGGAAGGAACCAGGCAGATTGCCCTAACTTCACTAAGAGTTTGAAGCAACTTCTACTCTCTGCTGCTAGACAAACCAGGCAGACAGCCAGCACAGCAGTTCTTCTCTTATCATACTTTTCAATCTATGTACAACAGCTGTCAGGCATGACCGTTTTAGATCCTGTCCTTCCAGCACAGTTCTAATTAAAATCAAGTATAACTAATGGATGAGAATTGCCTTTTTGGGAAAAAAAACTCTAATGAATTTCACACTGTTTAGGAATTAGGTTCTGCTTTGTTAATTAGGCAGTGTTCATTAATGAATTTTCAAACTCATGAGAACATCTGCAGCAGTACATGCACCTCAGCAGTCTCCTACTTATGCTGTTTCCTCTTTATCATTCTTGTTTATTTCCTTGCAAGCTTTTACAGGACTCTTCTTTCTTTTTCTCCCCCTTTTTCTCTACCTCACTTCACAGTCATGACCTCATACTCTCAGACCAAAGTGAGAGTTTCACCTGAGGCAATTTGCTTTTTGTATCACACAGTGAGACTCATTTGGGCTAGTTACAGATTTGTCCTTTCCTTTTATAGAATCAGCTCTACAGCATGCCATTATTATCCCACTGTTTTTTTCAGCATAGGTGTGCTATATTTTTCCACCTGGTGGATAAGCAGAAAGATCTTTTCATCCTTCTCACTTAAGATATTAGAGCACTGTGACATTATATGCAGCAGTTTTGCTTACAGAATTTTTAACATTTATCAATTTTTACCCATTGGCCATTGTTCGGCTGTTGTTATCCTTGAGGTATAGACTTCAAGAGGCATATGTCAAACTATATATCTTTATTGCCCATGTCCAACTTACTGCATTAAAATGAAACACTAAAAGGATGTGCATTTCTACTAGACTTTGGATTATAGGAGAGAAATTGTATGTAATTAAATTCTTTTAATGGCTTTGTATTGGGATGAAATTGAATCAAGCTCATCCCTAAAGCTTAATGCTACAAAGAATGCAGGAGAACAGTAATTTTTATTGTTTTTTTCAACTTTCATGCTGTTGGATATAGACTTGCAGCTACATGAGTCTTTACTACCATCACTATAAAATGCCACAAGATAAGATCCTCACAGCAGGAGCCAGCCCAGGGCATCATGACCATGCTCTGTGTTGAGCTTCAGCACCCAGCCCACTGCCCCTTTGGCCCAGGCCCACAGCCAGAAATCTCTTGATATTCTTGATCTATCTCTCCTTTGGCATGGAAAAAGCCATCCATGCTTTAGCACACTGTAAAGCAGGCTGATGGGAAAAAGGATTTGCCAAGGGTGCCAAGAGCTGGGGGACAAATGTTCCCTTCTGGACATTGCATGGGACCTACAAAACTGCTGCTTCAGGTGAGAGGTGAGGCAGAGAAAGGATCCACACCTTCCCTGGCAAAAGTGGAGCTTTCTTCTGCCATCTCAATCCTCTTTAGTTTCCATCAAATTCGTAGGCAAGCAGGCTGGCAGGGAGGATAGCTACTGCCTGATACAGTTGTCCCCTGTCTTGCCTACCTACTGATCTCACTTTTTGTTACTGCTGTGCAAGTACAGAGAGGAAATACAGCAAGAAGTGTTTTTTTCCTGGAGAGGTCCCAGTAATCAACACTGAAACCAGCTGTTTCTGCTGCATTTTGATTTACAGCATACTGTTTCCATATACAGTGCTTCACTCTTAGAGTTTACAAAAGATAGCCAAAACTGCAAGCCAGTTTCCAGTTCCTTGTCCAGAAAGCATATGGAAAGTATGTGCCCATAGGAAGATGTTTGCTACCAGCTAGGAGATTTTGTGTTAGGCACCAGGGTTTGTCTCAGAGCACATGGAGTCATGAGCACACCGCCCAGTGCCAGCAAAGCTTCTCACTGCAGTCTGCCATGGGATCTGTCGCTAATGAAGAATCATAAGACAATTTGACATTGATGATCTTCATTAACTTTAAAATGCCAGGCCTCAACCTGCAGCAGATCACAAAATGCCTCATGAGCAGTTAGGGAAGCATCAGGCAGATGCTCCAACATTCCTAGTTCTCCCCACTGGGTCACAACTTTGAAAGCAGCAACTGTGTGCCAGCTGAGGAAGAGAAAGTGGGTTTTCTTGAATTTTCACTTCACCTCCGTAACATCTTTGATCCAAGGGCCCTTTGGCAGACTGGATGAAAAAAAATATCGTCATCTAAATATAAACAAAATTTTGTATCATCTAGTTCCACTAGAAGCAGAACTTCACCTATGGTTACAGCTCAGATATCTCTGACTCTCCTGCCATATGGGTATTTCTGAGTGAAGTCTGATTTCAACCCATTCCCATGCTTTATCATGGAAAAATCCCAGCCACAGTTCCTTCCTGTGGAAACATCAGTACTTCAAGGTGCCATGCCTAGACTTCACCCTGGCACTTAGATTGCAGCAGCAGCCTTTACTCCTGTCTTCACATTCTGCTCCATTAATAGCATTTCTTAAATACACAACACATTGAAGAACGCCAGGGTTATTGCAACTTCTTCTGAATAACTGAATTGTAAAAAAAACCAGCCCAGTGAAAGAATATTCTATGAAAGGGAACTCTCATGACCAGTAATATGCCTGATACATCCTAGTATAGATGCTGGTGACTAAGATGAGTGCATTCGAGCTGAAATTCCTGGCTTAAAAACCATTGTCTGAGCCCATTTCTTGCTTAAAAGTAATAAGGGGTTACTTTTATCTCTCTAAAAATGACTTCAATATTTGGATATATCTGTCAAACAAAGATAAATGTGACAAAATAAAGCACCTGTTACTCAGATAAGGAGAAATTTCTTCCTGTAATAATTAAAAACTGTATTTATCTCCAAAGCTGGCGTCCATAAAAAATTTTGCTCATGAAGAGTTTAATTGTCTGCATATGTCTCTGGCCAGCTAGGTAAGGGATGTGGATTTCCTTTTGAACCATTCATCTCTGAAAACTGAGGATGCACATGATCCTTTAAAAATATGACATGAACATCATAGAAGTCTGCCTGCATTAGCTGTCTTTTAGAACAGAAATATGTTTCTAGGAGCAAAGGTATCTGTACCAGGAATGTTTTTCAGTATTGTTATTCTGCAACATTTCAGCATTAACAAATAAACATTTTTATTCCTCCACATTACTTTGCAGCCTTTCAGTACCTAAAGGAGGCTTATAAAAAAGAGGAAGTGACTTTTTACAAGGGCACATACTGATAGGACAAGAAGGAATGGTTCTAAACTAAAAGAGGGGAGATTTAGATCAGATGTTGGAGAAAATACTGTGTGGGTGGTGAGGCACTGATACAGATTGCTCAGAGAAGCTGTGGGTGTCCTATCCCTGAAAGTGTCCAAGATTGGGCTGGATGAGACTTTGAGCAACGTTGTTTAGTGAAAGATGTTTCTGCCCATGGCAGAGGGTTAGGAACCAGGTGATCTTTAAGGTCTCTTCCAATCCAAGACATTCTATAATCTTTATAATCTAACTTCAGATGCTGCAGCTGGAGTTGCATTTATTATGCCTTGTTATATTTAAGTCTTCTGAATATCCCCTTGAGTATTACCTTTTTCTTTCTTCACTGTTTCATACTTTTTTCTCCTTATTAGTCTTCTTAATCTTTTACCCCATTTCCAGTCCTTTCTACTCATTTTCTCACAACGGCTGTACAAGATGCTCTTACTGTAACCCATTTACAAGTATCTTAGAACACAGACTATCAGGGATTTGAAAATACCCTTTCCAGCACTTCAAACTACTCAATGTTGAAAATAAACTTGAAATAAAAACTTCCTATGTATGTTGGAATCCTGAATAACTGTGGAACTGTGTGAGTCCAAAACACAGCAGTTAAAAGCCAAGACAAACAACAAAGGGAGTCTATTAATCCCAGCTCCCTTGGGTATCCATGGTCATTCATTTACCCATTTCTGGATGTGTAGTAGACTTTGAACAGACAGGGTGGCCAAGTTCTTTTGCCAAATGCATTGGAAACAGAAAATCATTAACAATCCAGTACAAACACATACCAGCTGCCTTCCAGAATTGTTGTAAGGGGATTTCAGAATGGTCTGAACAGCAGGGAAACAGACTGGCAGCTGGGTACAATGCCATTGAAAGAGGGACACCAGTCTAAATGAGACTCTACCCCATGGGTGTTTTGTGGCAAGGAGGAGGGTCCCTTTATTTTGAACAAGTCATTGGCACTGGTGATTTTCCTTACTCAAAATACCTCACAATATGCTGTTTAAGGTGTATTGTAAAGAAAAATCACATTAAAGGTTTGCAGTTAGTTCCTGATGCCTGGTTCAACTGTCATGCAGTCTCTTACTGGTGTCAATGCAATTTGCATCCAGTAAATACTGAATTAGAGTACAAGGATATTCTTCATTATCATGCATTAGTGGATAAATTACTTTTGAATGTATTGTCTACCAGCATAGCCTCCATAAATGTGTGTACTTTGATATGAAACTCTAATTTATCACTATTCTCCTGGATTTAGGATAACACATAGTTCCAGAAAGCAAAGGCTCTGAATGGAAGAAACCAAATCCTGAATAATGGACAAGTGCCTCAAAGTATCAAAGGCATTTCACTACCTCCTGTTGAAAGCCAATGCTCTTTTTAAAAATGCTGCTTATATGCATAGACTAAATCTTACTTTTTATTGGAGAAAGGATATATCCTTCTAAATGTCTGTTTTCCAAATCTGAAAAAGTCTGATTTTATAACACATTATATATATATGTATTTAGACACTATGAAATGTTAGCCTCTCAAATTAACAAGTCACTTATTAAACATTTCATGGGAAAGAACATTACGGTTAGGCTTATTATATCTTTTCTATTCAAACTCCCAACAGGAGGGGAATTAGATTCTTAGATTATCCATTACTTTTAGATCACTTGAGCAAAGGATTCAAAAGATTCATATCAGCAAACAAAATTTAATGAAAATAACTTTTCCAAATGTAGATGATAGGTTGCCATTGAGAAGTAAATTAAACAGAAAATACAGAATAACTTCACAAGCACTGGTCTCACTGAGCTATTCAAGTTGGTCCAAAATGGTAAAGCAAGATGCAGATGTTTAATTATTTCAGTTTTACATTGCATCACATCTTTCAAAATAACTTTTTTACATTTTGAAATAGCCTACAGTTAAGAACTGTTAAATTCTTAGTATCTTGAATCAAATATTTTGCTTCAAAATAACCTATTTTTATTATATGATTATTAATTTTTTATATTTTTGTTAAACTTGTGAGGCTTTTGAGTTTTTCAATTACTCTACAAAATTCCTTCTTGGCCCAGCTCTTTTTGCCTTTGGCTCATCCTTTTCCCGTACTCCACCAAAGAAACTCCCTCTGCTTTTGCTGTGTCTTTCGGGGGGGGGGCGGGGGGGTTGGGGGGGGTGGGAGGGGTGTGTTTCCATTTGCAACTTCTTTTATCTGTCACAAGAGCCAAAGAAATGGAAAATGTTTGCTCTCTTACTCTCTGTTCAGCATATGCTATAATATGGGAAAGAGCCTTTGTTGGGAACCAGCCATTTCAGGAGACCTTTCCCATCAGCAAGTGCTCCAGACATCAGAAATCAGCTTGTAACTGCAGCCAGGCCCAAGGTGAAAGCAGATACATTAAGTGGCCAGGATGGATGGGAGTGACTCTCTCCTATAATCCCAAGCAAGCCAATACAGGCTTTCAAAGCCAGATATGTTTTATTCCAACATCTTGCTTCAAGATGTTTTGCCTGTCTTTTGCAGCCTTTTCTAGAATCTCCTTAATTTGGCTCATCAGTGCGTTTGGCTTTATGTGCATCTTACCTTCATTAAAATATTGTGTTCTCTTCCTAGTTGGAACTTGCTTGTATAAAAGAACTGCAGCCTTTTTCACTCCATTTAAAGCTACATGACAGAATTTAAAAGGATTCATTACAGCTAATTGTAATTAATGGTTAAAGCCCTTATTTTAGGCTTTAAACTAACTCCTTTTTATGGATAACAATGGCAACAGTGACTTGTGATATGCACTGTAATACATGCTTAGCCTCCTGTAGTCTGATTTAATTCTCTTTTCTCTGTGCTTCTAATGCTCCCTCTAATTTATTTTAGTGTACAGTGCTGTTTATCATTTCCAAATAACTGTCTTTTCAACTACACTTGCCTGGAGAATGGGCCTTATGCTGCCAGTTTTTTGGCTTCTGCCCTAGGATTAGTGGTTTCATGCTAGTAGTTTGATTTAAAATAAATAACAAAGCTTATGCTTCTGAGAGGTGAGTTTACCAAGAAGAAGAACACAATATTGAGCATAGGCTGCATCTGTTTAATTCCTACTCACAGTTTTCATCTTCCTTGAAAAATTTATACTTGTAACTAAAATATTTTTAGGTTATTTTCTGTAGAACAAAATCCTTTTTTCCTTCCTAAGAAGTGAGATTAAGGCAAACATAAATATAATGGGGAGGAAAAACTTTTTTTTAATTGATGCTGCCTGTTTTCCACAACAGTAAACTTCAAAGCCTCTTATTAACTACTCAAGTACATTAAAGAATAGTCCAACTAGGATGAAAATTGCACCTCTCCTGCATTGGCAATCTCCCTTTTAACACTGTATGTGCCTTCAACCCTCAATCCACCAACTGTACACAAGAAATGCTCATAGCTAAAAGACTGCAGCTGTCAGAGGGTGAGCAACCACTGTAGTACTCCAGATGACCCAGGGCAGTAATGGGTCATCATGACATGACAACATTTCTTGTTAACAGAAATGCTTTGGACACATCTCTGCTGCTGCCTCAGGCCTGTACCCCACATTTAGCCTCTAAGCCCCTGTTACTGAAGCTAAGTTGGTTTAATCACAGAATTGACCTTTCCAAATAGTGCATGTTAAAAAAAAACAACAGACTTTATACAGTTTCCAAACTAAGTGAACTGTTGTCCTATGGGGTTTACTACACATGAGTATTTTATTTAAGCCACATGTCTCTCTGTTTCTAGTCCCAGGAGGCCCAGGTGCTGAAACATCTGGCAGAGAAGAGAGAACACGAGCGAGAAGTGCTTCAAAAAGCTTTGGAGGAGAACAATAACTTCAGCAAAATGGCTGAGGAAAAGCTGATACTGAAAATGGAACAGATCAAAGAAAACCGTGAAGCTAATTTAGCTGCTCTTATTGAACGTCTCCAAGAGAAGGTAACCACACCATCACTTTTCACTTTAGAGAGGTAAATTCAATCAACATTTTGCAGAGGTGTTGTGCATAGTCCTATCTCCATTGCTACACTTGAGCGATTTTTAACTCAGAGCCCCTGATGCTTATCTAAACCACCACTCACTTTTGAAAAAGACCTAAGTTCTATAATCACACAATCACAGGATGGTTGGGGTTGGAAGGGTCCTCTGGAGCTCACCTTATCCAACTCCCCAACTCGAGTGCGGCCCCTAGAGTTGGTTGCCCAGGACCTTTCTCAAGGTGGCTTTTCAAATCTCCAAGGATGAAGACTCCAACTCTTCTGGGCAATCCTTGCCAGTGTTTGGTCAGCCTCACAATGAAAAAGTGTTCCCTGATGTTCAGGGAAGCCTCCTGTGTTTCAGTTTTTGCCCTGATCCTGACATTGGGCACCACTGAGAAGTGCCTGTCTCTGTGTACCCTCCATTCAGGTATTTATAGACATTTGTTAGATGCCCCTGAGCTGTCTCCAAGCTTAACAGTCCCAGATCTCTCAGCCTTTCCTCACAGGAGAGACTGAGAGATGCTCCTTAATCTTCATGGCTCTTTGATGGACTGTCTCCAAAGAAAGTTTGATTTTCTAGCTTTTAAGAAGGGTTGTGAACAAAGGAAAGGTCATTTGTGTCTAGCTTTCATTTTCTAAGCCATTGATCAAATCATACAGTTGCCCTGTCTCTAGTTTGTGATTTCTTAGAGGAGGAAGAGGAAAAAATATGGGGAAAAATTCTTCCACATACAAAAAAAAGAGGTCTGTCCTTCAGTAAGTCTTACAAGAAAGAGAATAAATTTTCTTGTAGAGATTTTTGTTACAGTCAGAGGAAACAGGGAATTCACAAACCCCACATGCAATCAAGTGTGCCATTCTCAAAAGCCCCGTTTCATAAAAGAGGGAAACATGCAAATGAAGATTTAGAAATGTTAGGAAAAATCAATTAGTTCTGCATGAGTGATCACTCGCTCTCAATACTGAACTTTCTAATATGTTATTAAATTGGCTAACAGAAAGAAAATACCTCTCACAAATATTCAAGATCTTTATAAGCACTTCTACGTCTTTCATGGAGACAAAAGTCTGTAGAGTAGGAAAGAAACAACAGAAACCAAAGGATATTGTTAAAAGTAACTATGCAAACAGGAAAATTCTTGAGTTTAAGAACTACACCCAGATTACTTGATATTTTTGCATTAGATTAGTTTGCAGGCACTTATCCCAGAACTTACAAAAGCAAAGGGAATGGCCAGTTAGTCATCCTCAAGGTCCAAAAGGAAATGGGAAGGACAGCTGAAACATCTCCATGTCCTAGGTTAATGTTAACATTCCACCCCGTTTCCACAGAAGTATGACGGTATATATGCATGAAACCCAAGGAAGGCTTCTGAGCAAAGATGACAGTAACTCAGTTTGGAACATTTGTACTGACTAGTAATTAAAAATTGCATTACTATACATTTTTGCCAACACAAAAGTGAACCTTGAATATACAGGAAAAGAAGTGAGGTATTTGCACCCAAGTCTTCCAAACTTACACAGAACTGTGGATGTCCCAAGGTATTGGTGTCTAGAAGTTCCTGTAATTAGAGATAACGTTAGTGTGGTGCCCTTAATAGGAACACCAAAGTACAAGTCCCTTATAAAAGGTAGCATTCAGAATTGTGGTTGTTTCAAGAACTGATTTACAGGTTCAGTGGATTCAATAAGCTGTTTTGGCCTATGATCCACAGTCCAACTCCGACAGTAAAAAGATAACTGTTGAGTTCTATAATTTTTTTACCAGAAAAGACCATCTAATGCATGGAAATACCTAGGCAGTGTCTTAAATTTAAGTGAACTGAGGATGGACATTTGCTTCTGCTGTCACTTTGTTCTTGCCATCTGGTTTTCTGGGAGTTTTTTAAGGAATCATACACAAGAGGTAGAAGTCTGATAGTCTGACAGTTGAAAGGAGAAAGCTGTAAACCAAAAACTCTAAAACTCAGAATCTGCCAAAAATACCAGTTTTATAAACACCCCAAGTATAACATTACTAAATAGATTTCACAGCTGTTGTTTCTGACCACAGACCCATTTCCACAGAAGTATCACTGTCTCAAATGAAGTTAAACTAACTATGACTACTCTTGCAAAAGGGAAGACAGTATCACTGAAAGTGGACAGAAGCATTGATTTTTCGTATTCATGTCCCTTCATCATCAGGGTCAAAGAAAGAATGAAGAAGACAGGTAGCTTCAGCATTCAGACTAAGAGGATATTTGAGACATTCAAATTGACTCATCTTGATGGAATGAAATTCCTGGACCTTTACTTCTGGTTCCTAAATGCTACAGATAACACAGTAACTAACACTTCTTCTACATACAACATGCAGGCAATTATTTTCCCACTCATCCTTCCCTATATTTAGTTTAATATCCAGGAATTCAAAGGGCAGGTGTGAGCTCATGGCACATTTTATGTTGCAAGCAGCACCTCTCTATGAGGCCCTTTGAAATGAAACTCTCTGAGATGCTGGGGATTATAAAGCTGTATCAGATAAAAGACTGAGTTCCAGAGCAGGAGTACAAAGTAAGCACCAAACATGCCTCAAGCTGGTCTGGTAGATGACACCTTTTTCAGTTGCATCCTTTAAAAGTGGTTGTGCTGTGAAACAAGTTTTGTGCAAGCATCAAAGGCATAACCTAAACAGGTTGTCAGCATGAGCCTCGCTGGGCAGGCACAATGAGAAAAAGGGTTGATTTTTCCCTTCTTGATGTTTTCTAGGAGAGACATGCCGCAGAGGTCCGTAGAAACAAGGAGCTCCAGGTGGAACTGTCTGGCTGAAAACAGCAATGGTGGATGTGACCCATCCCCACCATTAGTAAACTCCCCCTGCCTATATTATTATGGATCATGCGATATCAGTATGGGAAATGTATGACATGGTTTAAAAAAAATCAAGAACTCAATAAAAAACTTTAAAAAAGAAACAAAAAATAAAAACAAAAATGATGCGGTCTCTTTGCAGAATGATTTGCTTGATGTTTAAAAAACTTGGATCTTATTTTGTAAATATTTACATTTTTGTTAAAAAATACAATTATTGCATTATGCAAGTTATTTCATAATCTTACATGTCCTGTAACAGGCTTCTGATGTTGTCTATTTCCACTCAATTGAATTTGCTGGGTCTGTTCATTTGAAGCACCTCACGTCTAATTCCGTTCCCTGCGACTTTTCATTCCAACCCAACATGAGGTCAGTAGTAGTTCTATGGTGCTAGAGACCAGTCATTGCCTAATAACCTAGACCGCTTTGCCATCAATAAGCTTTATTGAAACAGTGACTAGATCACAGGTATTGTGACTTTACATTCAGCTGTCCAAGACAAAAGGCTCTTAAAATGATTTTTCAAATGCAACTTACACTGCAGGACTCTGTAGTGTGCTGTATAATCACCACATAGGGTATTTGTTGCTTCTGCTTTTTAAGGTAAGAGACAGCAAAACCAGCTGTGCAACAGAATGAAAGCAAGCAAGTGGGATCAGTTTCAGACAAGTTTGAGGCACATTGTAACCATCAAGCTATGGCAAATTCTGGATGATGCCAAACAGCCATACAAATGCTAATTGTAAAGTGAGCTTAATTCACCACTTGAAAATTTATTGATGGAGCAACTAATAGATAGCATCAAGTGGCTTTATCTGTAGGTGCCATGATCTATGATACTTATCTGATGCTACCACCTAACATGCATAATAGTACATGAGGCTACTGAATATTTCACCTGGAACCCATGAGCCAGTTGTTACCTTTTTTTTTATTTTGACACTGCTGACTTCCATTCATCATGACCTTTACCCTTCAGTGTTAGCCAACCCTACCTAGTGACAGACATCTAGGACTAAGAGGGCTGAAGCAGGAGGAATGACTAGACAGGGTGCTTGTGCCAAGTACAGTATCACCAAACCTAACACATCATCCCCAAAATAGCTGCAGTTTTGAAGTTGTCCCTACCCCCTGGGAGGTTGCTGCCTGCATATTCTACTCTTCATTAGTGCTATTTTCCTGTATGTCATTGTGAGCAAGCTGTGATTAATAAAGAATTGGGGTTCTGTGAACTGAAAAACGGCTTGTCTCTTCTCTTGCTCTACTTATCTGACATGTGCCCATGTAAGGGTCAATGTAGTCATAAAAGCATGGAAATGAGACTTAAATAAGAGCTATTAATAAACCAAGCCTATTTCTCTGCTAATATAGGACTAACTCCTGCTATGTGTTTTCCAGTGCTTCGGCTGGTTATTTTTAAAGATTACCATATAAATTATGTGACCTGTAGCACTGAGTTTATTAAAAAGAACTACGTACACACATATGCACATGAACTCTTAATCCTGACTCAATATTGGGGGGGGGGGGGGGGGAAGGAATTTGGGGAAAGGTGAGTAACATAGCTCCGGGTACATACATCAATGGCTGCAGCAAGAGTCTGAGTGCTAACACACTGGTTTTCAGGGTTAAAAGGATTAATTTATAGGATTTATTGAAAAACAAAATCACCAAGGTAGCTGCTGAGCTGCGGAGCTGAAATGTAAAGTTAAATCAGATCCCATTTTGAACGGGACAGGTGATTGAGAATTACCTCTAAAATTAGTTTTCTGATTTAAAGTTATGAAATTGACACTATTTACTTGCTCTTTCAGACCTAAAGCTCCAGATCTGCAACAGTCAGGTTTCTGACCCATGCAGACTATTTTATGTCAGAGCCAAGTGATGTCCCACAGCCAAAAACCAGCAGAAGTTGATCCAGAAGAAGGGCTGTGAGCTCAGCTCTATATGCAAGTGAGGTCCATAACAAAATGAAAGGAGTACTCCAACTTGTTATGGCAGCTGTATTTTCTTGCCTAAATTAATTACTTTTCTGGTGAAATTAGCAGAAAGAGACCTGGCAGAGAAGCCACATAGCAGACTTTAAATCTGGAAGACATGAGCTTCGATGTTGCCAAGTCTTCAAAGTTGTGTATTGTTTTAAGCCCCATTAAAAAAATTATATTATTGTGTCCAGGATCTTAGTTTGAGGGCTTCTGGATTCTGGTTTCATTTTCCAATGGCAAGTCACTCGGAGTTTTCCTTGTGTTAACAAGTTCTTGTAATGCTTCAGGCTCGTTTCCTGTGTGTCCCACTGGCTCTGGTTGCTGGGAAAACAGACCAAGGACAAACCTCTGGTGCTAAGGCCAAGCAGGGCAGCTTGGCTCATATCTGTGAGGCTCCATTCTCTTTCCCCCAGGCAAGAGCATCCACATCTAAAGTGCCAGTTTGGATGGCCCCCAGGACATGTTCATCCCAGCACAGACTTGGGCATCGCCTGGGAAATGCTTCACAACAGGTACCAAGGCTGCACCAGGAAAAGGAGGGAAGAACCAGACAGGGCAAGTGCTGCTGACCCATGCCAGAGCCCACGCTCTGTTCCTACACACTTGGCTCTTTTCACAGTTGTGGGTCTACAGCTCATTTTATTAAAGTATAGCTATGTTTTGGAAGCCTATTTGCAAATACACTGTGCATTTAATCTGTAGTAACAAAAAGAAATATTTGGAGACCTGCAGCATGGCCATTTCATTCCTGTTTCCTTACATTATTTCCTTGTCTTTTGCTTTAGTACTGTTTTTCTAGATCCTGCCTACTTGTGCTACCAAAAGTGTATTGTTGCCATGGGTCTTTTCATGTGGAATTACAGAGTAAGGATCTCCTTGAAGAGTAATAAAATATTCAAAATCTCAATTTTTAAAGTATTACCATTCTGATAAGGCAGTTAATCTTAATTCAACACCAAGCAGAGTGCTCAGTGCTTTTAAATAAAAAAATTGGGTCCCTTCTTTGATTAACCATAGAATCCCAACTCCATGCTATGAGCTGTGAGCAGACCAGGCTGCCTGAAACCTCCCACAGGACATGAGGGAGCCTGGAACGCTGGCATTGCATCCCACAGATGTTCCCTCCTCTCACTGGGATATATGATTACTCAGAAGCAGGGTAGAGCTGTGCAGCACATCTACAGAGGCACTTCTGGCCTGTGTCCTCTGTAGGTCTCAGGACTGCCCCTTCAGTGGTGGGAAGGGCTTGGTTTCCACTTGGTTAACTCCTCAGTTATGTCAAGGCTGCCATGAGGAGAATGACCGAGTAATCAACAAGAACAATTCAAACCTCTCACACTTCATGTGGTCCTACCAAAGCCACAAAATCTATGCTCAAACCATGTCATATAATCATTTAGACTGAAAAGATTTTTGAGATCATAGAGCCCAGCCGTTAATCTGGCACTGTCAAGTTCACCAGTAAAACATGTCCCTAAGCGCCATATCTGCGTGTCTTTTAAATACTACCAGCAGAGGTGACTCAAGTGCTTCCCTAGGGAGCCTGTTCCAACGCTTGACAACCATGTTGGGGAAGAATTTTTTCCTAATATCCAATCTAAACCTCCCATGGTGCAACTTGAGGCCATTTCTTCTTGTCCTGTCACTTGTTCCTTGAGAGAAGAGACTGATCCCAGCTTTGCTACAATCTCACGAATATTTCCAAAGTCAGGAGGTTGGATGTAGGTTTTAAAACCATGACCAATCCAGAATTTGAAAAGAATGCCCTTTTTTCCCTTTGTTATCACACTTCTTGTCATGTGGAAGGGTTTTTTGAATGACTGGAAGAAAATCCTATCCCTTCTATAACCAAATAGCAATGTCTATCTGTTCCTTCACTCTGGAGCCCCCAAACATGTCACTAATGTACTGGAACATCCAACACATGCACAGAGTCAGCTGCCTGCCTGCAATCCAGAGCCCTGTCAGAGGGATGGACACTGTGATCAACATAGGAAAGAGTTTTACTCCCAGCACCTTAAACTATGTAGAAAAGAGACATATTTCCCTCGTGTCTCCCAGAAAGAGAGAGAGATGGTTTTAAAGCTACATTTAGGGCAGCATGAATACCGTTCTCATCCACCAGTTGACAGATCCCGTCATGTCTAATCAAACTCTCCCATGAGGCTTTGATGGAGAGAAGCGAGGACTGCACAGAAAGAGGCACGCCCTACTTCCATCTTGCAGCACATGCCCCGTTCTGAGCATATTCCAGCCGTAGGAGGAGCCGTTCACTCAGCAGAAGGGATATTGTCAGGGTGGTACTGGGAAAATTTAGCTAACCTTTCCCGTGCCTCACGGCTGGTTCCGCAGTGATGCTGGTGCAACACTGCCCTACAGTGGTCAGCCTTAACAAGGGGGACCATCTCTAAATACGCCACGGGTTGCAAGGATTTCCACTGAAGGATATCCATTACGCCTGCTCTACAGTTTACACTGGGTCTTTATATAAGGTACGTGGTGACTTTGAAATCCAAAGCCTGAGTCCAGGCATTTTCAGTTTTAACTCCACTGTAATAGAAGTGGCATGACCACAGGTAACCGTAACATCAAAAAGGATTGATATTTTCTGTGGAACAAGGCAGCCAGAATTGGCAATTATTGCAACACCAAAATCAGAAACGCTCCTGACTATGATATCTGCATTATTGAAACTTCAAGCATATCTAGAAACCAACAGATAGAGCACAGTGGCCAGCTCGGAAGAAAGACTGAGGGCATGATAAAAGCAATGTCAGAAGCACAGGGAAGAGCAAGAAAAGGTACATCCAAAATCATCAGCAGATCAGGGACTAAATGAACCATGAAAAAACTCTCACATTTAAAAAGTAGTTCTCATCTCCCAGCAGAAGAGAGAGGATGGTCACCCTTGAGTCTGGAAGGTCTACCTTGAAAAGCACTGAATTCTTTGTCCATCTCCTCCCCAATACTTGGAACTAGAGCACAAGACAGAGAAGTCTAAAATCCAGACTACAGGATATTTGAAAATACCACCCAGAGCTCTGTGGGCAACAGAAAAGAGAGTATTCTATGGACTCCCCATGGCTCTCCAGTGTACAGTAAAATGCCTGTGCTTCAGCCATTCATAACTTCAATGCTATACCAATGCTCTGATACCATCTGAGTTTTAAGTTTTCCTCTGGGAAAATTAATGGATGTACTTTTTCCCATTCAAAGACCATAGGAATGTATATAATTGATAATTGACTTTGGAAAACATTCACCTGCTTCAAGATGACATGATGCTCCCTTTCGTTTGGGTGGCAGTAAACAGCTGCTGAAAATGTCTTCCTGCTGTAACAGGTTGGCTTTGGTCAAATGGGTTCCAGAAAAGGAAGCTCCTGGGCAGCTCATGAAGATGGAGACATGAAAGGCATTGTCCGAGATACAGCCCAGAGAAGTGTGTTATAAAGAAACAGACAATCCACAAATTTAATTTCTTTTAGCTATTGTAGTTGCAAAAGATTTTTAAACAAATTTTGAAAAATAAGTTCACCATATCAAAATATATTTTAAAAACATTAGTTCTTAAAATACACAATTTTCCAAGAAGTCTTTTAGATAATATTTTCCACGGATTCACAAAAGTTAAAAAACAATCCACATGTACAACTGCTCTTGACCAGAAGATGGCAAACTCTGAATATTTAATAGACAGTTACATATGCCTTATTTTGAAGAGCTTGTCAAGCTCTGCAGTGTCCTGAAAACCTGTTTCATGGAGACTTATGTTCCATATTTACTCAAAAATCTGCATGAAAGATAATACTTTTAATTGGGCAAAATTCTTTACATTTCCTTAAGAATACAGCACTGGGCAGGCATTTAAAATAAGCTAAAGGATAAGGGAGATATATGAATAAAAGGTTAATATTACCTGTTCCAACAGTCTGGAGTTTAGGAGGTGATTCCTATTCCTAGTGAATCTAAAACAGCTCTCTTGAGTGCTGGATGGAAGCAGAAAAACCTCACTGCTTTTCAAATGGATTTCAAGCAGCAAATGCAACCTGACTCAAAAGCTGAGACATCCCCTCCTGCACTCTGTTTTACACTTAGAAGTTTGCAAATGAAAAAAATGGTGGAGTGCAGTGGCATATGAACAGCTCTCCATGAATGAAGAACTGGTTACCCAGATTGCATATTATTCTTGCATAAGTATTAGCTTGGAAACAGCACCCAGTAAATGCACATCTTCTGCCTTCAGAGATAAGTTTGGAGGCAGCATCACTGCTTGCTCACAAAACACAGCCGGTGCCTGGATAACAGTTTCTGTTAAATCTTGGAAGCCCCCATGAAGGGCCAGCTCAGTTTTCCTTATGCCACACTCCTAGGACACCCTACCAATGCTGGAGGGAGCTGGAAGGAAGCAATGCCTGATTCGCCCCATCTGGTGCATCACCTTGGATGCCTGTCCATGCAGCCACTGCCTGCAACAAAGCTGCAGGGAAAGATTACTTTGGGGAAATACAGAGAAGGAGGCTGACAGCTGCCACTGGGAGAAAGCAGAAAACTGGCAGCAGCAGACGGTCTGGGGGAGGACAAGAGTTTAGTGGATGCTGCTTCTGCTCTGAGTTTCCCCCATCCCTGGGACCTTAGGAGAGGTCCTGTGGGAAGGTGATCTATATATGGGTATCATGGTTTAACCCAGCAGGCAGCTAAAAAACACACAGCTACTCACTCACTCCCCACTACCATTGGGATTGGGGAGACAACTGGTGAGGGGAAGTAAAATTCATGGGTTGAGATAAAGACAGTTTTAGAACAGATTTGTTTAATGTTTAAAAACTTGGGTCTTATTTTGTAAATGTTTACATTATGCAAGTTATTTCATAATCTTACATATTCTGCAGCAGACTTATGATGTTGTCTATTTCCACTCAGTTGAATTTGCTGGGTCTGTTCATTTCAAGCACCTCATGTCTAATTGCATTCCCTGCAACTTTATCCTGTGGACAGCTGTTGGCTCCATATTTGAGCTGATTGTAGAAATTATGCTACTTCTGTATTTTTCGGTGCATTTTTGCACTCATGCTTTATGCAATAATTAAGTGCTTGGACTAGTTTTAAAAGTTAGGTTTTTTCTCTAAAGGAGTCATGATGACTTTTTGAAGGCAAGCAGGCACCTCTGATTTTTTCTGGAGTGTACCTCCATAGCTTTATACAGCTCATCATCAAACCAAGCTGGAATTTACAACACTGAAATTACGGAGATTCTTCCTCACTATTTCCCATTATTTTTATGATTATACAAGATGTACAGTCTCTCCAGATCAAAGCTGAAGACACGGATTTTTTTTTCAAAGCTACATAGTTGTGGTAGACTAGGAGACAGTTAAAAATAAAAAAGACACTTAATATAATTTTTCCCTACCTAATAATTTTTCCTTGGACATCTTCTTCTAGAGCTCTGGAACATGCAGAGTTTACAGTATTGCCAGGCTCACTTTTGGCCACTGCAAGCTGCTGATATTCCAGGCAGGGCTGGAGACTCCACATTCCTACCAGACAGCCTGCACATAGCTGCCCTGTTTGGAGACTGGGATTGTTTACTGAAACATGGGGTGTTTACACCATTTCTACTTCATACCCTCACATGTTTAAGGCTCACATGTGCAGCAAGCAGTCCTGGCTACACAAAGTTCTTCACATTGACTGAGGCACCTTGCAGGACTTGTGCAAGGATGTGTTCAAACAGCCCTGGCCTGGGTTTAGAGCTAGATGAGCTCAGCCAGCTTGAAAACAGGGGCTCCCCAGCCAAACTATGAGTCCCAGGACACTTCATTGCCAGCGCTTGGCTGCCATAGCATGGCTACATCAGCTCCACCTCACTACTAGCATAGGTCACCCAGAGATGCTACTGCTTACTGCTGTATGTATGGAGCTTAAATGTATGTCCCAGCTTAAATGGGAAACTGGAATCTTTACCGTGTTTTAATACTGGAAAAAAATCCTCCCTTTTTATTTGAACAGATAAAGTATAGGGAATGTTTTTTCATCTTCCCATGTTTCTTCTTTCTGAAACAAATCAGATTTTTCATAGTTTAGAGGAGGAAGGGGAACCTTGCTTTAACCTCTCCTGTAATGCAGGGGTATCACTATGCAGTCAATTATGATTTTACCTGTAGCCTTTCATGGATTCTGCATGCATAGAGAAAGGAAAGAGTTTTCTAAATCAAAGATAATTGCTTCCCAGGGAAATGAAACACACAGGTATAGCCTGTATCTCTCCTTTATTTTTCCATCACATTTCAGACTATTTTCTAATAGATTTAAAGGCAGAACAAAAGACAAGAAAACAGCTAAGTATTCCAGGTTCCTAAGGAGATCTGTCTGCATTTTGTACCTTTGAAGTCCTGTGCCCAGCATAAGATGATGTGCAAGTCTGGGGTGTAAGCAAAAATGAATGATTAAAACAGAAACACACTGGTTTTGCAAGCATCATATTTATTTCCACTGAAAGTGGTATTAAGCTTTCTCTCCCTGTAGTGAAAATCAAACAGAAATACTCCCATAATGAATCCTGTCATGGCTACACCTGTAAATTTAATTTTTCCTGGTTTGTGCTACATGGGAAAACATGATTAATCTCCTTATTCAAACTGGTGATTTCTTCGTTATTCTGGTATTAACAATGATTTATTTTCCTCCTACTAGCCTTGTAGTAGAAGCTATACTTGCCTGAAAGCACAGAAAAGCTTTTGCACAGTGTGTATTATCTCCCTAAGAAAAAGGCTTCATACATGACTTTGCATCTTTGAATCACTATGAAGACAGTGTTATTCTTCAAATCACCACTATGTTCGCAGTGGTCTTGAAAGTAAACAGAAATGAAATATGAAATTATCCATATTACACTTGGCCAGACAAGAACTGGCTGAATACACAGCAACTAGTTAGACCAGTTACATTTTTATTCAGCAGCTGGTCTTAAAGAAAGACTATAAATTTCAGATATCAAAATGCCTAGAGTACAACTCCACAATTTTCTCAGAATTAGGTAAGACTCATAAGCATTACCAGCTGAGAAAAAGCCTAAATATGGACATAAGTAAAGCAAGAGGCTTTAGGAAGGCAAAATCAAGTAGGTATGTGGGTGAAACTATGCATGTTCATGGTATTCATGGCATTGCATGAGGTAGCTCCTACACATCAACGGAGGTAACCATGTCAGTAACTGCAGATATTTTACTAAATTTAAGTATGAGGAACAAATCCACTATGACCTTACAAATATGGCACTTTCAATAGCAAAGGTATCAATCAGGTATCTTCACAGGTATTGGGTACGATACACCACTACAGTAATATAATCTATGAAGATTCAACAGCTCCATATGGAATCATAAAATTATTTTCACATAATTATCAAAAGTCAGCAGCCAGAGAGGTATATGGTTCTGATGAAAATATGAATATGAAAATATGAGTCAGCAGTGCCTGGCAGCCAGGAGGGCCAACCGTGTCCTGACATCAGGCACAGCATCACCAGCTGGTCAAGGCAGGGCATTGTCCCACTCTCCTCTCCACTGGTGCAGCCTCGCCTTGAATATTGTGTGCAGTTTTGGGCACTGCAATGTAAGAAACACATTAAACTATTAAAAAGCTTCCAAAGGAGAGCAACAAAGATGGTGAAGGGCCTTGAGGGCAAGCCGTATGAGGAGCAGCTGAGGGCATTCAGTCTGTTCAGCCTGGAGAACAGGAAACTGAGGGGAGACCTCATTGCAGTCTACAACTTTCTTGTAACGGGCAACAGGAGTGGCAAGCACTGATCTCCTCTGTGGTGACTGCTGACACGATCTGAGGGAATGGCCTAAAGTTGTGTCAGGAGAGGTTTAGGTTGGATACTAGAAAAAGGTTCTTCACCCAGAGAATGGCTGGGCACTTTAACAGGCTCCCCAGGGAAGTAGTTACATCACCAAGCCTGCCAGAGTTCAGGAAGCATTTGGTCAATGCTCTCACATGCATGGTGTGACTCTTGGGGATGGTCCTGTGCAGGACCAGGAGTTGGACTCAATGATCCTTGTAGGTCCCTTTCAAGTTGGCATATTCTGTGATTGTGTGAAAATGTCCTGCATTCAGGCAGCTGCAAATACTTAGCCACCAGTAACAGATTTTAAGCTACCTTTGGAAAGTTGCTGGAAGCACAGATAGTGTTCCTATAAATGTTATTAAATTCAAGGCAACTCAAAGCAGAAATTAAAGTTTCTCTAATTATGTCTTCTCACCCTTCAGATGATTCCCATGCTACCTACCTTAGTTAAGTTGACCTCTCTCATGTCCTGAGTTCCCCAGACAACAAGGGCCCTGGGTGCCCTTACAAGCTACTCATCCTCTGAATAAGCCTGTGTATGGCACTGGGCTTCATTTGTTACAGCAGTCATAAGAGAATAGGAGTCCATTACGTTATCAAGTGCTATTGAACACTTTAGGAAGAACACACCTCCCTTACTACAAACTGCTCAATATTTTCTGGAAAAAAAAAGGTCTCAGAAGCCATGGTAGAGAAAAGTATGTAAAGGAGAAGGCAGACAGTTTCTAAAATATGTTTCTGCTTACCTCAGGTTACACATTTCATCCATTGTGACATAAAATAACACAAGTCCCAGTAAAAGTGTTTCATGGCAAATGCAGGTCATTCTTTAATATTTGGAAGAGGCGATAAAGTAACATAGATAACAACATAACACATCATTTTGGGTGTTTGGACCTCATCAATTCATGTGCACTTCTTGAAACAGTGCAGTGTGTGCCCTATAGAAACCTGTTTGAGTCACACACAAGGAATCGCACAGAATCCAGTACTTGTCAAACTGAAGAAGTGTTCTACTTTGTGAAGAATTAACTTTACTTTGCAAAACCAGATGTGGGTCTGCCAAATTACTTAAGGATAAGTTTCTTTCCCTTTCTTTCCCATTAATGACAAGCTGATATACTTGATTTACTTAAACCAGGACCACTTTCATGAATTCTTAAAAGGTAATGGATTACCGAGAAGGTTTAGACTGGGCACTGGGAATCATTTCTTTACCAAGAGGGTGGTCAAACACTGAAACAAACTTCCTAGAGACATGGTAAATGCTCCAAGTCTGCATTTGGATAATGCCCTAAACACATTTTAACTTCTAGTCAGCCCTGAGTGATCAGAATGAGATGATCATTGTAGGTCCCTTTCAACTGATATTGTCTATTCTATTTTTTGCCCTGCTATGCTGAAACAACTATGGCATTCTGAACATATATGGAATTCTTTAACTGGGCATCACTAGTAAGTGCTGCAAATTTTTTATATTACATTACTATTTAATTGATTTTGATCATTCATATTTTCATCCCTGAGAAAATTTCTGCCATTGAAACATTATCTCAGTTTTAACTATTCTAAAGAAAAATGGTTGGTGATATAATAGCCATAATAAATACATCCTCAAAGTAAAATCTTTTCAGTTATAGATTTAAACCTTTGCATTTTGATCACACTTTAAAAACCACAAAGTTTAAAATTAACTGTAAATAGAAAAAGACCAAATAACTCTTAAAAGATGTGTTTGTTCATTTGCATGGCTAATAAAGGATCTGACATGAATATTCACGAATACCAATAGAAATTTGTTCTCACAGTGTCAGTAAGTGTTAAATCAGGCACCAAATGGGTCATTCAAAATCTCATAGCTGAAAAGATGGGTCACTGCAAAAAGCAAACTTTTAGAGTCACTTGAGTAAATAAGAAAAGGCACGCACCATGATGCTTCAGACAATATCCTCTTTTTATCCAGGTACCATGGCATAATTTTCCCTAAAATGGGAAGTACATTGCTGTTGATCTGGAACTGTGTCATTCTTTCATTCGTCATGTGTATCCAAACAGTCCCTGTAACTGACTACAAACAGAAACAAAACAAAAAAAAAAAAAAAGAAAAAGAAAAAAAGGCAGTATCAGCAAATGAAGTACCATCCTTGGCTGTCTACAAAGAAAAAAAAAAGTCCTCTGGTTAAGTACCTGTGACTTCATGTGTGATTCAGTTCAGGAGCTGCATCTGTCCATTCTCTGACATGGATCAACTTCCTAGGTGAGCTACCTTCTTCCTACCTTCCTGCTTAGCAGGACAAGCTCTCATAAGTTTATCAGTTCTTGTTGTGCTATTAATGAAGCCACCATAACAGTAGGTTTGGTACCAGGCACACAAATAGCAGACTCTACATCTCTATATGGTACCTAAGTAGTGACATCTATTAACAGAGGTCCTTGTCTGCTAGATGCAGGCAACAATAATCTCATGTTGACAGCAAAAAAAAAAAAAAAAAAAAACACATGGAGGAGTTTGCCTGCTTTGCCATAACTCCCAGCCACAAACCAAGCTATCCCCAAAGCTGCAAGGCAGGCTGCAACCCTATACATCCTATGCAATTCTCTCCTCATTTTAAGTGCTAAACCTAAAGTGGAGGACAAGTTGTATAGATTACTTCTATCTATTTTAACTCACCCCAAAGAGGAGTTTCTTCATCAGCCTCTTTGGAGACAGTTGTAAATAACAGAACGCTTATGTTCACTTGATTTAATGATATATGTTTTTTGGCATACATACTCCCAGTGGTCCATCACCCAGGACATTTAAGGGAACCAGAAGAAACTGGTGGGAGAGCTCAATAGGGATCCCACGTCCTTTAGGATTATTTAGGATTCTGGCTGGATACTCCAACTGAGCAAAGAACCATGTAGGAATCAGAGGAGGGAAGACTCTGGTTCATCCCAGCATTAAAAGACGACTGACCTTTAAACAAATCCACTTATATATGTTATGTTCCAGAGTAGACCCAAAGTAAGGACAAATAACAAATGATGCCTGGTGATGACAGCTAAAACCAGAGTCCTAAAACATCTATCTGCTGAGCAGAGCCAAGGAAAGCATCAGCTCATGCCTCTGATCACAGGCCACCAAAAAGAGCTGCAGCATTCCTTGGCACATTCAGGAGATCCCATGGCTATTTTTGACAACTACCAGGTGGTGGCCAGCCAATACATTCTGCAGATGGGCAGATGATAACATCTTGTTGCCAAAAAGCTTTAAGAGATTTACTCTCTTAAAGATATCCACAGTATTTCTAAGCTCGCTCTCAGGCAGCAGCATCTCAGCACAGGGTGAGCTGAGAAAAAATGATTGGGCATGTTAGCTCACTTCTCAAAAGATAAAGCAGAACTTAAGGTGCTCTGGCAACCAGCTCTGGGGATACCTCAAAGTTGCCTGTGTGCTCAGAGAAAGGATTGTGTCAAAGCCATGAAGATGCCTTTGTTACAAGTTTAGTCTGTTTCTTGGCACAGACATGCTGTTTTGCTGTGCATCTTAGGCAACCAGTGCAATTATAAAGCTGTTCAAATTTGAGGGGTGCTTTATGGAGAGCTGAAGCTCCTTTGAGTAACACTTTTCTGTCAGTTAAAGAATAAATTATGTGGATTTTATGCCAACTGTCCCTTTTTAGTATTTTCAAACACAATGTCACATAGTAGGATGCCAGAGAAGTAGTGGGAAACCAAAAGAAACGGCAAGTCAGGGTCTTGCAAGTCTCCAATGGAAATGGGTTTCATGTCACTTGACGTATGTCAAACATGAGTCACTGCTGCCACTTCTCCCTGACCAGAGGAGAGAAATGCATACTCTGTGGTCAAGGCAGAGCAGGACAGGATGACAGATATTACACAGTTTGACTCCGGTACAAATGAGCTGTTAGGGCTTAATAAAGGTACCTTTCTATAATGCACATTACATTTACATAGCACCCAATGAAGGACTGGAAACTGAGCCTTCCAGCCAGTGTGAGTTTACCAACATTTCAGTGACAGAAAGCAATACTCTTGGAAAGCTCTCCTGAACCACTGCCCACATTTGGTAGCTGTGGTGACTAATACAAAGCTGTTGTTTTTAAACCAGCATTGGAACAAGAAAACTGTAGTTCTGCTTCATTTTCCTCCCTGATTTTAGGCCAAATGCCAGCAATGATTGACTGTTTGATGCAAAGAAAAGTTTAGGTTGGAGTATTATTATTTAGACATGAAAAATTGATACACCTGTGAAAATATGTACACATAAGACATGTCTTTTCATAATGAGATTATGGTCTTACATAAAGAGGGCTGCTTAAACTAAAAGTAAAGTGGGCTGATCCTCAGACATTGTAATATTGTGATCAAAGCTCCAGCAGCTCATGAATGCCAGGAATCTGGCCTATTGTCTGCCTTTCAACCCCACTCCACTGTCTGTGAGGTTTGCCTTCAGTGTACCCAAGGTTAGTGTATTTCAGTAACTCAGTCAACAGAGGGAAGCAGATGGCAAACATTCTCTTCCAGAAACCTGGGCTTATTTTCTGACAATTCAGCAACATGAGAGGCATCACTGATGTAAACCCTCTGGCCAGCATCGCTGTGCTTTGCCATCAGGTTTCCTCTCTCCTCAAGGCATCACTGCCTCTTAAGTCACAGTGACCTGGTTCTGCCAGTGGTATACATGGTTTGAATATCTCACTTCTTCAACAATTTGTCCAGAAAAAAAAATCATCTGTTAGGAAAATAATTGTTAACACTGATCTTTTGCTGCTCATTGGATCACCATAGGGGTGTGCATGTTGTTAAGGTCACAGTGTGTTCTCCCTTTCATGTGATGCACAGGCCAGGTTCTCTCTCAGATCATAGGAGGAAGTTCAGGGCCCAGGAGGGAGGATCTGATGCCTGCAACTGCTGTTACTTTTTAGGTGTGCTTGTCTATGAGCCTACAAGACTGACTTCAGTGTGCTTAATGCATTTCACTATTTTCTCATTTTTAAATAACAGTTAATTCAAACTTATTAATAGTGACCATTTCACCAGAGCAGAAACATTACCTCTCATCTGGAACAGGCATTTGCAGTAGTGTAATGCTGTTGCTCTTAAGAGATGCCCGCACAGCTCCAGAGTAGAAAGATATTTTCTGACACTAGATTATTTACTGTAAAGGATCTCTCAATGTCAAGTGTCACTGAATTCATTATTTTGCTGTTTTGATTATGTCACACTTGGTCCCAAAGGTCCCAGGAAGAAACAGCAATCTCCAACTGCAACAGTGATCGCATCCCCCTGAAGACAGCAGGGTGAAACTTTTAATTATTACCCATGATGCCATGTTTCTGCACAGGATTTTGGTTTGTTTTGTTTTTTTAGGAAATCCTCTTTCCCTTGTGCCATAAATGTTAGAACTGAGCCCTAACACAGTTGCTGACCTCAGGGGGAGAAGAAAAAGCCAGGGTAGTCAGACCCCTGTGCCCCAACCTGCAGAAAGCCACAGAGATGTCAGGACACAATACATACTATAAAGTTCTTTGCTGGAACAAAAGCACCCTCATTGCACTCTCATTCTCTTTTAAAACAACAGAGTTGTAAAAGTTATTTCTATAGACATCTATTTTCTCTCTCTCATAAAATTGTATGAAAGTGTTTCCCAAGCAGATCCATGGCTATTGTTCAGCCAACACCCCCAGCCCAAACACGCTCCTTCGCTTCCATGGGCCACACCACTGAATACAACAATCACTCTGCTGCCTCACAGCCTTCCTCCTCTGTCTTGTGAAAACCATAGTATAAAAAAAAATTGTTCCAGAGACACTTACCTCTGTTTTCTGTACAGTCCCTAAGAAGAGACACAAGACATATTTTAGTATGTCCTCCAGAAAAGTTTTCCTGCCCACTCTAAAGCAATTTAGTCTTTCTGTCCTTACAAAGGATTGCTAAACAAGTCTCCTGTCCAAATTGCCTTGGGTTTTTTCCTGACACCATCCTGTGAAGACCACTTGCCCAAGGTTATAAGGCCTCCTCATTCATTTCTTGCATATGTCCTTGCCATCACTCCAAGGTACAGGTTGGCCATTTGAAGCAACTGAGCCAAGCATTAGGCACCAGTGTTTTGCTGAAGCATCTAGTTGTTTATTAGTACTACGCACTGTCTTTGTTCCTGTTATCGGGCAGTAGAACTAGAGAGGTATCAGAAGGGAAACAAGCAACTAGTTGGGGGAAAAGTCATCTATGGTACTGCCTGTGCTCGGGGAAGACTGTAGGAGCACAGCTGTGTCTGCAGAAATTCAGGAACTGGGCCACCTGATGCAAAAGGAATGATGTTTTATTACCAGCTTCTCATCCAGGTAATTGCATCCATTACGTGAGCAGAGGCAACTTCAGTCAGAATAAAGGTTTGGCCCAGCTGATGGTGATCCTACCTCTTGTGTCCAAGTAACTGATACATCAAAAAGAGTTGGTAATCACTCTGACATTTCTGGCAAATGGAAAAGATTGAGGGGCCATCCCCTCCTTTCACACACAGGCCTTTCCTCAACTCTAATTCTTTCCACAGTCCCAACCAGTTTCCTTTCATACCTTTAACTTCTCCCAAAGCTGCACTCTAACTGCTGATGTTCACCTCCTAGATATTTTTGTCACTGCAGATTTTGTCCTGCGATCTCAGCTTGCACCTCCCCATGTCTCTACCATGATCCAGTGCCACAATGGCAACCTGTGGCATCTCAGCAGAGCCTTCAGCTGTGCATCCCCCACGATCACACAGAGCTTCTCAAGTGGATATTTTTCTCTCTTTAAACCCTCTCTTCTCTAGATCTGGTCCACAGGAATATAGCCTATATGTATTACCAATTATCCTTCCCCCTTGAAGGAGTCTGAATAGCAAATCCAAGACCCACTGATGAACACTACACATGATGATTTGAGACATCATAAGTGAAGTCATAACTTCAAATAATTTAAGACTTCATACATTATACACAAGAAATATGATGTTGAGTTTTGAAGTCAAACTCACAAAAACACATCTAAGGAAAATATTCATTTTGCCTACAATACCTGTTTCATACCAACCACTGGTTGGATTTCCTTTCATCAGGGAGTGGTGAAGGGTTCTAGTTGTTGCTGAAACAGTTGAAGACTGTGTTAAGAGACTTCCGAGTGGAAAATATAGTCTTAGAATTAAGGGTAATGTGGGAAATGGATTTTTTCTTGCTTTTTGCTTCCATTTTCTTAAGTGATGTAAGAGACTAGAAAACGGCTTCCTAAATGTTCGCAGTGCTTCTCATTGCCTGAAACCCTGACATGGGAAGTAGCTCAGGCTGATGTAAAGTATTCACCCTCTGTGGCTTCCAGAAAATCAAGAGCAGCTGTGCTTTGAATTCAGAACTGTTGCAAAAGTCCTGAAACAAAAAAAAAAAAAAAAAAAAAAGACAACCCAGCTCGAAACACCTCATCTGAGCAGCTCAGCAATTTGATTTTCAGCTTTCTGAGTCCCAACTCTTTACCCAAAGCATAGTGCTACACCACCACAGTACACTGCAAATATCACTTAACTTCAGAGGAGCAAATGTAGTAGTGCTGAGAATGAAAACCCCTGGGGATAGGAAGCTTATTAATGAAAACCTCCTCTTCAGGGTCAGGCTTCAACATAAAAGAGGTCTCAACTTTTCCCCAGTGCCCTACCCACTGCCCTGAAATACCCTTCATTCTGCAGCTTCTGTGATCTTGGAACAAAGTCAGGCTAGGTGCTGGGCAGAAGTCTGGTGTACAAATTTATCTTCATCATCTCTTCCTGTCCCACAGGATTAAAAGCAGTGTTGCAACAGCACAAATGAGTGAGGAGCAGACGCTGTCGCCAAAAATTAAATCCGAGGTGGCACTAGCCCCTGGCAAAGTCTTCTCTAGCCTTTTTCAGTCAGTCAGACATAGTCGTTAAGGGAATGCTTTTTTGGGATGTGTCAAATACAATCTCATAAAAATCTCCTTTCTGATGGGAGTTTTAGGTTATAAAAGTTAATGCAATGCAGATAGCTGAGTCGGACAGGCTTTTTCCCAGTAGACTCTGGTATAAAAAGTGTTGCATTAAATAAAGTTTGAATCACAGCTTTCTCAGCAACTGTTTGGTACACACCAGGTTTCTATCTCATGAAAGGCAATGAAAATAGTATGGAGGGAAGGCTGCACTTCCTAGGAGAAGACCTGGCAATAAGAAGGGATTGTGAACTTTTCTTCGTTTCCATTAGAAGGTATGCAACCAAAATGAAGGCTAAAGAAAAATTTCATTATTGCTCCCTCTTTGTTTAAAAAATGCATAAAGTCAGACTGTCTGGCAAGCACATTATGAGGATATTAATGCAGTTAAAAAAAAAAAAAAAAGATTTTTCTACCCGGAAACCTGATGCGTCACTCCTTCAGCTTTGTCCCTGGGGGCATACCATGGGAATTCCCAGTCTTGGGTCCCTGTGGCTCTCAGCCAGCCCTGCCATTGAAGCTGTACTTTCAGGCTGGGATGTTGCTGTGCTGCAGGAGTGGCAAACAAGCCTTCAGTCTGTTCACTGGCAGGGTGAGATTGGGTGTGAGAGCGCTGTGTAAAGAGTCCCACAAACCTCTGTCAGCACCATGAAGAAGCAGGGAGCCTTCTTACCTCACAGAGGGGAGAGAAAAATTAGACAAAATTTTCCTGAAACAATAACATCACAAAGACTTCTAGACCTCCATTATGTATTTTGCTTTAGCTTCTTTCATTGACTATATGACTCATTCAGGGCTCTCAGAGCTTCATGGCTAGTTGGGTCAGAGGGGTTTTCAACCCCATCCTTTGAAACAGGCACAGATTTAACAGGGGAGGGAATGACAACCATATAGCTTTACAAATACAATCACACCTCTCAGTGTTCTTGTTGGTTTGGTGCCCCAAATCTCAGGACACAGTTGTGACCATATGGTAGTTCAGTCCCTGGCTTCATGTGGGAGCAGCATCTCCCCTTGCTCAGCCCACACTGGTTTATGTGGGAAAGGTCTGTGCAACTGGAACTGAAGTATGGAAGGCCACATCTTGGAAACCTGTTGGAAGTGTTTGTCTTCAAAACAGCTCCTCTTTCTGCTTGCACAGCATTTACAGCACATCATTGACTAATGCACCCTATCCCTGCCCACGCCAACCTAATGGATATTTGCTTTTAGTCCACAGGTGTGTGCACCATTGGCATCTCTACCTATGCCAATTCTTAACAGGGTAAAGTTTAATCATTCTTATTCCTGGTGCTATTTTTTTTTGGGGGGGGGGAAGAGTCAGTCTGTCATTGCGTGCTCCAGAAAACATGAAAGTCTCTAAGGAGCCTTCGCTTCCTGTTACCAATGCCTTAAACTTTGCCCCACCTTTGGGAAACACAGTCAACTAGTGGAAGAATGTCATCCACTCTAACAATTGATTTTCTTATGTACAATAACGTCAGACCTTTTAAATAAAAGGCTGACCTGTCTCCTTCTAAAATAATTCATCTGGTTTATGGAGTGTTGTTCTGATTATATACAATTCCCACAAGAAGGGAAGTACCTTTAAAATAAAGGACTATTCAGTACTAGTACAGGATTTCCTCTTGTTGTTGATAATTTCCTCTTAACAGAAGAAGCAATGAATCCCAGAGAAATTCAAAGGGGCAATCTACAGACAGTTAGGCATCTACATTATACAGGGAACATTGTTCAATCACATTGATGTTTTCCTGATGAAGTAAAAAACAGATATACCTGCTGTAGAGCAGGTAAAAGAGTTCCTACAGCACACACCTCAGTTGCCTTTGGATGCCTAGTGATTTTTAATCACTATCCAATCCCACAGAGTTTCACATAATCATCACTGAATAGCAACAGATGACAATTTTTCTCATTTTATTTTTTGCTATTTAAATCCAGCCTCTGAAATGTCCTCTACTCTTAAAAAAGTCAGGCTTGGTAACAATAAGAAGCAGCATTACCAAGTCATTATCAGTACCATCTACAGCAGATACATAATATGAAACAACAGCTCTGTGTTCTCTCTACCAGATTTCCCTTATCTCAGAAGGAGGCTCCATACTCACTTTCACTAAAAGAGCTAATTTTGTGCTACTGCTCAGAACGTGCACCTGCCCTACTCATACAATGGTGAAGGACCACATACCTATGTAGATGGGTAAGCCATGTCCAAAAACACCCTATCAAAATCCAGGAGCTAAGTGGCTGCACTAGCAGCTATGTGGCAACTGCTGATGAAGGCTCAGGAATTTGTTGAAGAGGCTACCAGTCATTAGGTACACTTATCAATCATCCTGATGTCTCAAATTCTCTGTCAAGTTGGGTCAGCCCCCTCTCATGCTTTAATTCCTTGACTTCCTTAACTGACTTGACCAGACTGTACAAATGCAATCAGTAAAACATGCTGTGATGCATTTTCAGAGCCAGTAAGTCCAGCTACACCTGATTTCTCCCTAGCCAGTGATATGACCCAGCAAATTCAATGAAGACATTCACACATTTGTTTCAGCCCTTTACTGTTTCTATGTTGCTCATCTGCTTCTGGCTTACTGAGTAAAATTAGGAATACCCCTCTCTGAATCCTCTACATACTGGCATGCGGCTTATTTTTTCATCTGATGTCAGGCATTTCTGTACCTTTGCCACAGGCAATGCAAACAATGCAGTTCTTCATTCATCTGTTCACAGCCTCAGTTTTCCTCTGATCTTGCAAATCAGCCTTCCTTCCTTCTCCTGCTATTCTCTCACGAAGCTGTTTCACCAACTCTTCTACTCCCAACATTCTTTTTCTGTGAATGCAGTGCAAAACAGAGAAATGCATGTACCTGTTTAACCTGTTACTAATGCCTGTGCCTCGACTTTACAGTTTTCCTTGGAAAAATACAAGCCACCTGAAAAGCTCCAAGCCTTTTCAACGCAGAGAAAAAAGAGTGGTCTGCAGAGGCCTCCCAGTGTTGAGGCTGCCCCAACGAGCAGTAGTGCAGATGTGCAGATACGCTTCGGCTACTCTCCTGTTCCTTTCATGAAGTGAGCAGCCTGGTAAAAGACTCTGAAAAGTCCAAGCAATGTAATGTGGTTAAGGGCCTTATAAGCATGGGAAAATGCCCCCAGTGCTCAGCTGTCTTGAGCACTTAGATAAATGCCTCTTGCATTATACAGCTGTATCACATGATTTATTGAAGAAAAAAAAAAAGAAAAAAACAGGTGGAAGAGAACCTCTGTCTACAAACTTTGCTGGGAAGGCTTGGGCAGGCTGCACACAGGGTGGGTCAGAGAAAGGCAGTTTGGTCTACTCCTTCAAGCTGCATGAATAATCAATAGAATTTTCTAGAGAAAAGATTATGTGGGACTAGCTGGGATAGGAGAGAACAACATACAATACCTGAGCACTTCTTTAATAAAAATTTTCACCAAACAAACACTTCAGACTACTAAAGACACCTTCAAGTATTTGTATCTTAGTAGGTATAGGCATTTCATCATTTATTACAACAGTCAAGCTACTATATTGCAATCATGAGCCAATGCTCACATAGAATCATAGAATCATAGAATGAATTGGGTTGGAAAAGACCTCCAAGATCATCGAGTCCAACCCTTGGTCCAACTCTAGTCCATTTACTAGATCATGGCACTCAGCACCACGTCCAATCTGCATTTAAAAATCTCTAGGGATGGTGAATCCACCACCTCTCTGGGCAGCCCATTCCAATGCCTGATTACTCTCTCTGGAAAGAATTTTTTTCTGATATCCAACTTAAAATTTCCCCTGGCAGAGCTTAAGCCCGTGCCCCCTTGTGCTATTGCTGAGTGCCTGGGAGAAGAGACCAACCCCCACCTGGCTAGAACTTCCCTTCAGGTAGTTCTAGACAGTGATGAGGTCACCTCTGAGCCTCCTCTTCTCCAGGCTAAACAACCCCAGCTCCCTCAGCCTCTCCCCATAGGACTTGTGCTCCAGTCCCTTCACTAGCCTCGTTGCTCTTCTCTGGACTCGCTCCAGCACCTCAATATCCTTTCTGAACTGAGGGGCCCAGAACTGAACACAGTACTCAAGGTGTGGCCTCACCAATGCAGAGTACAGGGGAAGGGTCACTTCCCTGGTCCTGCTGACCATGCTATTTTTGATACAGGACAGGATCCCATTGGCCTTCTTGGCCACCTGGGCACATTGTTGGCTCATGTTGAGCTTCCTGTCAATTAGTACCCCAAGGTCCCTTTCCACCTGGCTGCTTTCCAGCCACTCTGTGCCCAGCCTGTAGCGCTGCATGGGGTTGTTGTGGCCCAAGTGCAGGAGCTGGCACATGGCCTTATTGAACTTCATCCCATTGGAATCAGCCCACCTCTCAAGTCTATCCAGATCCCTCTGCAGAGCCCTCCTGCCTTCCAATGGGTCGACATTCCCTCCCAAGTTGGTGTCATCAGCAAATTTGCTGATGATGGACTCAATCCTCTCAATCCCCTCAATCCCTCCTTCTTCTGGCTCCAGAAGAAAGGGACTGTTCTAATTTTTATTTATAAGCTGGGCAAGTGGAGAGTGAGGCATTCAGTTACAGATCAAGCACACACAGACCCTATGAGGCCAGGTATGCTGGTTAATACATGGACATATTGGTGTCTTAACTTACTGAGTCACAAGTACCACAATCCATCTCTGCAACCTTTCATGTAAGGCCTCAGGAAAGGGCTTTGTAAATAATTTTTGTTGCCTTCCAGCACAAAGCCATGACCTCTACATTACTCACTAGAGACTTCCAGTTTCATGTAGAGTGCATTAAAATTTAAACTGGGAGTTTCTGGCAAGAAACATTAGTGAATATACACACAATATAAAACAGGAAAAAGGATTTCAGTTTCTCTGCGCTCACTTGGGCTTATTTCTTGCCTGAAAAAAAACCCAAACTGGCTGTCTTCCCACCACTATGCAATAGTTTAGGAAGGCTCATGTCACCTGGGGACTCTCATGCTGATGTGTGAGTGAAGACAGCAATAGCCAGGATTCATGGGGTTTTCAGAATGATCCTAATAAACTCTGTCATGCTACTAGTGTTAAGACAGGAGCACTGAACAGAAAGTGTCTAAAGAACTACAGACGGCTTTTTTCCAAAAGCTAAAAAATGTCACTTTCATTAGCTATTTGTCTATGCCAAAGCACAGAACAGATTTCCAGAGGTTTGCATCTGATTTTGTGCAGTATTTACCAGCTTTTTAAATTTATTCTGCATTTAAATAGAGATTTCTTGATAAAGAAAGATAATATTAGCTTATATGAAACAGCACATCATCTTACTTCCCACACAAAGCTTTAGCCTGAGGATTTCCAGATGAGCACATTTCATCCAAAGCAATTGAAGGTGGTTGGGGGCGTCATGGGATCAAGTCACATATGCATTTCCTTTCTTCTCCAGCATCCCTCTGGTTACACTTTTGCTTCCGAGTTGCTCTTTTGCAATAGGGTAAACAAGTAAATGTTTTGGGCTCAGGAGACATCTGTTGCCTATAGAACCAAGTTTATTTTGCCTTTCTCAGTTTGTCTTTAGAAACTCAGCATCCTCAAGGAAAGAAAAATAGCAGAACATCTTAACTGTAGATTTTTAGGAACAACAGCATTTATCATCAATATAGAAAATTTCCAACTACCACTGTCTCTTGAGGAAAAGAGACTAAATACTGCCCTACCTGTTTCACAGCTGGCAAGACAGATATGAATTGATTTCCAAGCCAGATGTAAAAAATTAACAGCACAAATAATAATACAGCCCTGGAGTTACAACCCTAATGTTTCAGCTTCTGGGCCATGCTTTTCCCTTTTGAATTAATAGTTTTTGTGATTTCCTAGAATTCGTTCATCTCTGATAACAATCAGATTTTGAGTTCCTAAAAATTAATACTGAATTACAGCAAAAGTTGAATAAAATTTGTACTTTTCATTAATACCTTTGTCATTGGTAATGGAAAGAGAAGGAGTGGATATAGAAACAAACACCAGCAGCTAAACTTCTATTGCACTCTGCTTCTGAAGTCCATTCAAGGGTAGGACAGTGGGACAAAAATAATTATAGGGGTCTTTCTACACAAAAGAGACAGCTATTTAGAGGGAGGCAAAGTCATTTGAATGTCAATGAAATAACCATTAAAAGGCTGAGAAGCATTGCCATTTATTAAAAGATCTAAAGAATAGTTGCATGCACTATAGCAATCTTCTAGGTAGGAGTTGTTAATTTGCTATAAAAACCTGTTAGGGACAGGGCAGAGCGTAATTAAACAGGAGACAATACACACAGTGAAAGGGAACTGGATTTGGAATTTTACAGCCTCTTTATTTCAGGTTTCTACATGAAATACTATGCTGTATAATCTCTCCTTAATAACACCTATGTATTTCTAGCTCCCACAGTGTTTTGCATTTCACTTCTAGCAGTGGTCTCCTACAGCCTCGGGAGGAAGGTAAAACAAGGTTATGCACTTGAATGCTCTCCCGCTCTTTCCAGCCTCACAGCAATCCTTCCGAGAAAGCCTCTCATCAATGCCACTCCTTAATTGGCCCGAGAGCCCCTCTTTAAACAAAGCTCTCGTCTCCCACAGGGCTAAGCTCTTTTTGCTATTCTGGCAGAGCTAAATCCAGACAAGGATGTGCCATTTACCAACTCAAGTATACTATAAATTCAAATGCACAGGAAAGAAGTGAAGTACTTCCAGAAGCTGGTGATGTTCTGCAGGTAGAGAATTGCAGATAGGATGAACTGTATCTGGAGAAAACTTATCTACCTGTAATCCTGGCAGGTTGTTACTTAAAGTGTTAGACACTAGTGGTACTGCTCAGTAACAAATGCAGGATCAGTTGGAGACTTTGGGTAGATTCTGGACTAATAGACTGACTATGAGCTAATCCAGACTGTAAGGTACAAAACTTTGCTACAGAGCTATAGGACAGGTAAGAATTTCATGAGTTAGACAGAAAACAACTCTGCATTTGTATAGATGATAACTTTTTAATATTAATACAAATCACTAAGAATATTCAAGTGCAGTGCAGTTTTAACTTCTTCTTTAGCAGAAACCCTGGTATCTTCACTGTCTGCCCATACACTGCCAAGCACATAAAAGGGATGTGCAAAACAAATCCTACATTTTCCTTCTCTCAATTGTTACTCCAAGGCACTGTGGTTCTTCATGTACTCAGCTAGTGTAGCTATGTATGCCATAATATCTGAGAAAAAAGTAAATACAAATGCCCATGGCAGGACTAAGTAGCAATTGTTTGACATCTCCTGTGTTACCTAGAGGCATAGAATTCTCCACTGATATATACCAGACAAGCATGTCATTTAAAATACTTTGTTCTTTCTCCTTTATTTAGCCACAACACAGATACAAGAGCAGGCAAACCCCATCCAATGGAACTCCCTCAATAAACCTATTCAGATTAAGATTCTCACAAAATCAAACAAAATATACATGTACATGCACACACTCTCACACACACAAGAACACAGCAGAGCCCTTACAAAATGAGGAGTGGCACTGAACTGCACCTAAAAGTAAAACGCAATAGAAAAATCATCTGGTTAGGATGCATCTGTTAAACAAGGTTGTGCACTGAACAGGTTCCACTGTACCATTCCATTGGCTATTTAAATACCAGCATCATTCATTTCAGGTGAAAATTTGAAGCTCACAGAGGAAGAGTCTGATCTCAGATACCCAAGCATTCAGGCTAATAGAACAATTACTCCACTGTAACTCAGAGCAGAATCTGGCCTTATGAAATGAATATGCATATGACCAGCTCTGGCTGGAAGACTACTGCAGCTGACAACTTTATTTCCCTTAACTTCCCCAGCAACTAAACCCACCACCAAGACCCTGTGCAATTTGGCTTTTGCACTCCCCTTACTCAGACTGCTCCTTTCGGTGGAAGAAATAATGTAGTGGTTGTGAGATGCAAGTAAATGTCCACTAGGGACTAAAATAAGATTGCCAAATATACCAAACCACTGCAGAAGAAATAATAACTGGGCTCTTAGATAAAGCTGGTCAAGCAGATCCATCTGATTTGTCAACGCTTTGCTCAGAAATATAAGACTGAAATACAGTTTACAAAAAGAGTAATTCTTTATAGAACATCTCGATGTCAAAATACTAACAAAAACACAGCTTATTAATGCTGAGAAGAATGGTCTTGGAAAAATTAATAACAAAACTAGGCCATCACTAACATTAATAGGTGATATCTCTTCATAAAAAGCCAGTCTGATGTACTCAGGAAAAATGAAACATTTGAAGCAAACTGTTTACAAAAGTGATTTAAATGTTCAACAGAGATCTAACACAAGTGTTAACAAACCACTACTGTAATTTTATTTTTGGAAAACTTCAGCAACTATTAAAAAAAACCTGTTAATACAAAAATGTAGAAAACAAAAAGAAAAATCCAATGAGACAGTTTTTAGACAGACTTTGTTAAGGTGAAGCGGTACCTTTGTGCTCGTTACTAAGAACTTCAATTTTAAGCGTGGCATAACCCAGCTCAGCTAGGTTTGTAGGCTTTCCCACCCTTACTAAAGAGTTAGTTCTTAGAAGGCACCGATTTCAGTTCCCCAGGGTCTGTATGGTTTGCTAAGGGTTGCTGCCTGAGTTGGCGTAGACGGGCTCAGCACGTTGGGGGACAGCAGATGAAAGGAACCAAACGAAAAGGGGAACGCAGACAGAGATGCCATGGAGGAGAGAAGTGGAGGAGATAGTTTGGTAGTAGATGTCACCACAGGGAGCACTGGTCCAACGCTGCCATTTGGGGGCACTCTGAGTGAGGAAGTTTCAGCATGTGGGGCAGCAATTCTGGTCTGGTGATGTGGTTCTGTAGAAGATGCTGCATTACTGGTATTACCATGCCCATTTTGAGACAGCAGCAACGGGTGAGGTATGTGAGGGTGATGTCCAAAGGCGCTGCCCCAAGGAATGTGTCCAATGGCAGTGTGTGCGCTACTTGCTGCTTCCCGTTGAGACGCGTAGTTATTGAGATGAGAAACAAGTCGAACTCGCAAAGGATCAGAGGCATCCAGACCCTCTATGATACTCAGGTATCGAGCAACTTCAGCAAGGCATTCTCGAAACCCTAGACTCCGATAGTCCATAGCCAAAGCATGAGCATCAAAATAACCTAAGAAAAAAAAGAACAAAGAATGGAGTCTTAAGATGCTGTTTGCTAGTTAATTGCCTACAAGTAGCCTTCCCACTCCACCCTCCCCTATAAGCATATTTCACTTGGATGTGGTTAGTATTCCCAGCTATAGACTAGCTGCCAAGCTCCTTTTTTTTTCTTTTTTTGTCTAACAAGCTTTTCTTTTATATCTGTGCTGTGATGCTGCAAGTCCCAAGACCAGTCACAAACTGCCATTTTTAAACTGGAATTGCTCACTGCCACTGGAGAAAAGTATTTTTGTTCTTTCCATGTCTCCCCTGTGTAAGCAAAACCACAGCACAATAAAATTCATTAGAAACACAAGTCCTAACTTATCAGAGGGGATTTAAACAGGCAAAATACTTTTTTCTTAAAAGCGCCTTTCACCATTTTCATTAATTCTTTTCACCAGTTATTTCATCCTGTATTTTTTCCTAGTTCTGTTCTGAACTTTCAGAAACTTAGAGAAACAAACATTAGACAACAACAATAACTATGTTTTCCAAGCTGCCAAAAGCTGATTCACTTCACAGTGCTAACACATTGCTAGAAAGACCCACAGTCACTCTCCTCTACAACAACCCGGAGCTAACAATGCAAAACCCTTCAGTACTAGCGATGCTGCAAATCTTGTCAAGTAGGAGAAAGCCCCAAATTCCTGATGAAACATATGAGAGCTGCCGTCCACTTTCTCCAAGCACTCCTCAGCACACTGCACACCCAGTGCTCGGGAACGCGCTCCTCTCACAGCAGCCTCTCTGCAGAGTTGCTGTCCCCGCTGTCAGGCACGAAACTTTACCTTTCCCTCCTGCTGTATGCAGCATTTTCAGGTGATCGACAGTCATCTGCAGAATCTCTGCTTTTTCCAGCTTGGCTGATCCCTAGGAGGGAAGGGGAAGCACTAAATATTTTAGGCTGAATAAGAGACGTTACCGAGGCGGTGACACTCCCCGCCGGGAGCGAAGGGAGGCAGCGCGGAGGGTCGCTGGGCGCTACCTGCTTCTCAAAGGCGCTGGGCACCAGCCTCCTCAGTTCGGACAGGCTGTTGTTGATGCGATCGCGGCGGCGCTTCTCGATGATCTAGGGCAGAGAGCGGGGGGTCAGAGGCGGCCGGGCCGGGCTGCGGGGAGCCGCGGCCGGCCGGCGGGCACTCACCCCTCGGCGCCTTTTCCTGGCCAGGATCTGCGAGGTGGTGGAGGGAGACATGGAGCCCGCGGCCGAGCTCAGGTTCCTGCGGGGAGCAGCGGGATACCGGTCACCGTGGGGGGCTCGTGAGGGGTCGGGGGGCTCGGGGCTCCACGGGGCCTACGGGGGGAGGTGGCGCCGCGCAGCCCCACGGTGCCCACCCTGCCTGAGCTCACCCATTCTCGTCTGCACTCTCCTTCTCCACCTCGACGGCCTCGTCCAGCTCCTCACTGTCCGACGAGCTGTACTCGGCGTGCGCCCGCTTCATGGCCCCGACGGCGGGGACGGGGACGGAGGCGGCGGGGCGAGGGCGGCCGTCGGGAAGGCGGCGGGCGGCGGGGCGCGGGAGGAGCGCTCCCAGCGCGCGTCCGGCGCCTCGCCCGGCGCCCGTCTCCCCCATGGAGTTCTCACGCGTCGCGAGCAAGCAGGCGGCAGGGGGCAGGGAGGGAAGCGGGCAGGGATGCGGGAGGCAGGGATGCGGAAGACAGGGATGTGGGAGGCAGGGATGCGGGAGGCAGCGGCACCGACACAGCCGGGCACGGCGCGCCCGCCCGCCCGCCGCCCGGCACCGCCACGCGCGGCCCCTGCCGCCGCCCATTGGCCGCCGGCGCCCCGGCCCCAGCCAATCGCCGCCAGCCGCTGGCCCGGCCCCCCTCCCTCCGCGGCGGGGGAGGTGCGGCCGTGGGAACGCGGGGCCCTAGAGTGGGTGAGAGAGTGGATGGATGGATGGATGGATGGATGGATGGATGGATGGATGGATGGATGGATGGATGGATGGATGGATGGATGGATGGATGGATGGATGGATGGATGGATGGATGGATGGATGGATGGATGGATGGATGGATGGTTTCAGGCAGTCAGGGATGGCAGCAGGGCACACACCTGGCTGGGGAGCTGGGCGGTGCAGGTGCTGTGCAGGTGGGCAGGGCCAGGCAGCGCCTTCAAGCTTACCACCAGCCTTTCCACTGGGGTCTCCAGCAGCCCAAGCCCAGCGGGGTGCTTGCACCTTGAATAGGCTGATGCCGCTTCCAAGGACATCTGTAAGGCAACAAGACCCTGAGCAAGCTGCTTTAGAAGGAGCACAGAATCAATTAGGTTGGAAAAGACTGCTTGTCAACCAACTCATCAACTAGACCATGGCACTAAGTGCTACATCCTGTGTTTTCTTAAGCACTTCCAGGGACAGTAACTCCACCATCTCCTTGGGCAATCCATTCCAATGTTTTTGGTATTCCAACACCTTTTCTGTGAAGAAATTCCTCCTAATGTCCAGCCCTGAACCTGCCCTGGCATAGCTTGAGACTATGTCCTCTTGTCATCTTACATGTTGCCTGACAGGAGAGATTGAACCCCACCCGGCTACAACCTTCTTTCAGGTAGTTACAGAGAGTGATAAGGTCACTCTTGAACCTCCTCTTCTGCAGGCTGAAACAAGAAGGGGATACCTTGGAGAGAGCAGCTTGCCCTCATTTGGAAAAAATAGTGAAAAGGGGGTTAAAGTCCAGATGTTGAGGAGGCCTAAACTTGGGAGTTTTCAGTTTGTTGGCAGTGCAAGGGAAACCAAGGCATCCCTCTTGTCTGTGCCCTTCTAAGCTGCAAATCTGCCACTCACATCCTCTCCTTGTTTATCCCCCAGTCCCCCACCCTCATGTATTGTGGCAGTGGGCAGAAGCAGGAACAGTTTTTAAGAAGCTGAAAGCACATGGCTTTTGCTGGAGAGAAGGGAGGAATGACAGGTAAAGTCAGTGCTAGATTCAGGATATGCAGAATTCTGGCTGGCACGCTCTCTGTGAGTACATGCTGGTTTGCATTAAACAGGGCTCTAAGCCTGAATGCCATATTCCCCCAAAAAGTCCTCATTCTGCCAGCTTTCTCAGGTTGAGGCACTGGCAAAATGGGACAGGTGAAATGAGGGTGTGCTCTTTGAGGTGGTTTCATAATAATTACATTTTCATTTACATGAAGCCTTTCAACTAAGGCTCCTTTTCTAAGTTTATTCTTCCGCATTTCACAATCAGAGGGGTTGGAGGATAACCAAGATGTGCACAGTGTAAGAGCAAAGAGGTGAAGAGCCCAGGTTAGTAAAAGTTACAGGCACAGAGTTGCTCCAGATTTCCATGGATATTTTCTCAAAGTATCTCTGGTGGGAGAGAAATGGAAGCAGGGACCAAGATAAAGGTAGGAAAAGAGCTGAGTTAAGAAGATGGAAACAGTCCTGCAGTCACCTGTAAGGTGCTAACAGAAGGTGATAAAAATATTCCATTGCCACATTACATTTTCCATAAAGCTATCCTTTCTGCAGTGCTTTAACTAAGCTTGTGTCAGCATTTCTATTACATTCACCTTTCCAGCCTCTATATTTTTGTTGTGAAACATGTGTGCCTGCACCATTTTCTTTCACAGGACCAAAAGCCAGGTCAATGAAACATGCGGTGACATTTACACCTTTTTGGTCTACAGATTACATATCTGAGTTCTCCCATCCAGGTGTGTATATGTCTTCTTCCTGCTATGGATCAAAAAAAGCATGGGAAAAGAAGCTCCTTGGCATTAAGCATCGATGGTTTGTGAGTAGAAGTCTGGCCATGCAGGTTCTCAGCAGATGGATCCTGGAGGTGACCCCACCTTTAGCTCCATGAACCACTTGGGCCAGGCAGCCTTCAAAGAAGCCTTCTGAGCTTGTGTAGACACTGACTTCTCCAAATGATGTACTGAAATGGGCAGGTAGAGTGTAGCTGAGCCTCTACAGTGTGAGCAATTGCAGTTGGCTATCAGCAGCTGTGGGAAGATAGGAAATGTTTGCCTGTGTATGGTTTCAATCTTCCCATCTAGCACTAGAAGGAACAGAGCAAAACCAGCTTTAAATTACTCTTGTGCTTTTCTGGTGCTAGGCATGGATTCACAGCATTAGTCTAATTGTTCACTGTGGCCCAAAGGGAAGTTTTATTAGTCTGAAATTAGCAACACGTTGAGACAGCACTGTCATGCACCTCTCTAACCAGAAGGGCAGACAGGAGAGCAGCCCATTGCTCACCAAAGTCCAAGGAAATTAAAACAACAAGTGCACAAGAAGGTGACAGTTTAAAAAGAGTAGAATTTCAGATTTGAGTGATACTTTTGCAGCAATGAGGCAATGAACCTTAGGAGATGACAGCCTTATCTCCTGTCCCCTACACTGTCACCATGTCTCTCTTCTCCCTGCTTCACATTGCATTGCAAGCACCCTCTTGCCTTCTACATCTCCATCTCTTGCAACATCCATTGCCCATGCCTCAGTCACCCCACCATCCAAACATTTCATCTCATACCCCTTCCTGTCATACACACCAGCATGCTTGCCTCACCCCCTTCCCCCAGCTTCCCTATTGATTCCAGGTCTGGAAAAACTCAGCATTTTCAGATTCAGGCTCTGCAGCCACATCTGGCCATCCCAGTACTGAAAGCAAAAATGGCAGGACAGGGTAAAGCCATCATGGTGAAGCAGAGATTTAAGTTTGAAACATGCAGGAACTCTTGGTCGCGACTGTCATTTAGAAGGGAGTGGTCCCACCCCCCATTTTCTTTGTTGGATGCCCCCTACAGTGATTTCGGTGCTACTCAAAGTCCTGCTGAAAGGGAGTTGTTTATTGCTGCTGCAGGCTTCACTCCAGCAGAGCCCTGCCACTGCTGACCCTTGCTCCAGTGTGTGTGTGCTAAATTAACTCCCATCTCCTTCCTTTAGGTCTTCTCTCCCAAGGGAGCAAAGGCTTTGAAGAGTAATCCCGTCAACCTGTCACCCCAAGTCCCGGAAACTCACTGTTGCTATGGTTACTGTGCCCAATTCAACTGGTGGCTCTGGCACTCACATTGCAGCCAGGCAAAAGCATCAGCGCTCCCCCCGACCCCTCCTTCCTGCATATACCCAGATGCAGCATCAGCTCTGCAAGCAAGAAGTTTCTGCTCCAAATCTTGTAGTTTTCTTTACTGACTTTGGGCTGAATGTGTTGATTGTTGGTGCTGTTGGCATAGGTCAAAACTAGTTATCACAGATCAAACCAAGTGCTGGAGAAGTGAATGGGAGTGACATAAGAGGTTTCTAGACTCCCCGCATGATCTGTTAGCAGTACTGTGACTGTAAAAGTGTTTCCTCAGGAGCTGAACATTGACATCCATGTCTGCCCATCCCACAGGTCCAGACACCCAGCTCAGAAGTTGAGTTTGGATGCTCTCTAAGCACACTGGCCCCAAGTTTTGCCATGCAGATGCTGTGTGTCTTTGTGCTGGAGCCATCGCTGCAGCAGAACACAAACATCACACATTTACATGCATCTGTAGTGATATCCAGGTTATCAGGACATTTCTCTCTCCAAGATGGCTAAGGGCAGGGATAATTTTTACATTGAAGTCTTTACTGCAAGCAGACTGCCCCAGCTGCAATGCTTCTGCTGCAGTATAGGTTTCAGGTCTCATCTTTTGGAAGTAATATATAGCTATGAATAATCAAGACTAGTACTGCAGCATAGTAACAGCAGCAATGCAGGCAGATTTCTGTTCTGGATGGCTCCAAATAATGCAGGTAGTACTTGCATTTACCTGATTAGGCTTCAGTTCATCTCCAAAACCAGACTTGGGTCATAATTGTGTAAAAGGCTAATCTGTAAACACACATTCAATCTGCTGACAGGCAAAGCTACTTCATATTCTGTCAGCCTGCTAATTCAGGGGGGAACAGACAGATTGGCTATTTTAACACCTGGTTTCCTTTCCAATTAATTCTACCTCTTTTTCTCTTTTTATGCAAGCCTTCCTCTGAGCTAAGGCTCTTACAGACAGCAGCTTCTTCTACAGATATCCCTTCATCCATTCTCAAAGCACAGGTTGTCCTGTGCACTGACAGATACTGAAAGACCTCACAGGAGGAATGACACCAGATCATGTTAATTCATGGCTGTCTCATAATAGATGCAAAAGGCTGACTTGACATGGCCTAGTGTAGAAAATTTTGGTTTGATTTGCAGCCACTTTTGATCTTAATCACTGGAAAGTGACATGATGTCCATATGTATAACACTGCACATCATGTGTCAAACAACACAAAAAGTCAGTAACATATTATTGGCACGACAGACTCTGTCAGCATTGCCAAATCTAGAGGAGACAATGGCCACAGAAGTGTGCCAACTACTGACACTGTCCCACCAAGACAACAATTTCACCATACTTGGGAAGTTTATTTATATCGGTAATCATTCCTCAGTACCACAGAACAGTTTTCACCAGATATCAGAGAGTAAATCCATGTTTTTCTTTTTGCTGACCTTTTCTAACCAAGTTGTCTGTAGTTTGCCAAAATAGCTTTCTTCTGTTCCTAACAGTGCTTTCCTCATTACTGGACTGAGGAATAATCATACAGACACTTGCTCTGGTTTCCTGCTGTCAAAATCCACACAGTCCATCAAGGAATAGCCTGATTAGCTGTTTTTCCTGTGCAATTTTAAAACTTCAGTGTTCTAAAAGCAATGTTCAAACCATGCTTTGTGTTACACAGTAATGTATGAAAGTGTCTGCCCCAGAGTTTACAGTCTGAGAGCTACTTTGAGTTTTCTTTGCCAGTAAGATGCAGCTTGACAAAAAATATGTGTGTACTGTTCATTCTTGATAGGAAACAGAGATAGATAGAGAACAACTCCCAGACCTTTTCTTCCACCTTGCAAACTATTATTTAAAAGTATGCTCTTTCAAGGGGAAAACGTGGCTTTTTGGCAAAAAGAAACAGTATTGTTTTTTCTAATAAATTTCGTTTAACTGAATGTCATTGTGAAAAAATGAAAATGAAACTTGAGCATGCCCTGTAGCTGTTGGTAAGCACAGTTTGGAATAAAGCAAATAGTCCATTGCTTTTAAAGGTCCTGGCTACTAAAAGCTTTGATGACCATTGCACAGAGGAGTTAAATGAAAATGGTGGATATTATATGTCTGACGTGGTGAGCAATGACTCCTGAAAAAGCATCTCTATTTCCTCTCAGGTGAAAAATTGTATTCACCTCACACCTTTCTGCTGTAGGACTTACTAGACACCTGCTGTCCCACAGCAATCAGACACCTCAGCAAAAGCTAGACCTGGGAAATCAGCCACTACAGCAGACACTCCCCAATCAGAGAGTGATGAACTGTGAGGGGATGTTTAGCATGTGTGACAAGAGTGAGAAAGTGACAGGGATTTTTAATTGCCACAAGGCTTTGGCTGGAGTTTCATCATGGAGATTTTGGCAATGTAGCTTGATTTGGCTGCTTTAGATAATGACTAAGGTTGACTGATCTGAATAGGAAACCTTATTCTAAACTGTCAGAGTTATTAGACATTGGAGGATATCAAAATCAAATCCTACCATCAGTTATCTTTGCCATTACGTTATGGAATACCCGGATAAAAATAAACCACAGAAAAGAAGTAATGCTCTGATGTTGCAAGAACAGAGTTAGATACTGCATCTACTTTTTGTTAGGGAAACTTTTATTTTCTAAATATTCTACATGCATATCAGCATTTGACTTGAGCATTTTTGACTCCAAGCTGAGGGTCACAAAGCAGCTAATTTTGAGATTCAAGTTGATTTTGAAGTGCCATGAAAATACAGTAACAAAGTAGCAATGACCTGCACTGACACTGAAGGTATTTTCAGTCCTGCTCACAGTACTTGAAAACTGCAACATTTCTGTCGGTTTCAGAAAGTCAAGACTTGTGGACACTGCAAAGCTAACCAGGATAGCAGTGAAAAACCAGGTACCCTGTATAGATCCAATGTTCTCTGAGTAACCTTCATTTCATCTGCTTTTAAAGAAGAAAAACTATTCCAGAAGAAATAGTTTTCTTCCAAAATAGCACCCATCCAAAAGATTTATTCCAAATAATCTCAGTTATATGAGAAGCTACCAAAGCACATGCCAGGTCAGCTATAGCAATAACTTCCCATTAATACCCAGGCCTCTCTTTTGATTCATACTGCTCTAGCTGTGACAAAAATGCCTTGTGTTTACTTGTCACAAAATCAAACCGTTGGGACATGCCTCTCAATAAATAACTGTCTAAGCACTGAGATGCCAGGATGATGAGCTCTGTATGAACACCTTCACAGTCACTATTAATGACAGTGCTCTAAAGCAAGTGCAAACAGTCGCACGCTCTTAATGCTTAAACCACAGCAAATGTGTTTAATCCCACACAATAGCTCCGTTATACTACGTCTTAAAGCTGTGGTCGGCCAGGGAAGTGGTGACCACTTCTCACATATATAACATATAACAAACATATTCAGTTTGGCAGGAAGACAAGAAGCTGGAAGTGTCACAGTGGAGCCTAAACCCCTGACAGCATGAGACATGTGCTTGTAAGCTGTCTCAAGGAGGATATTTGATTGCCCTCTTTCTTCTTCTGCCTCTCTCCCAACAAAAGTGGAGTGACCTCCCCCATGACCTGGCAAGTGCTGAAATTCCCCAAACACATTTTTCTGTTGTGCCCCAACGCTGAACAAAAGGAAACGAAGCAGCTTCGATATACTGGAAGTATGGAATTAAAATAATAGCTGGCTCTTCCTAGCCCTGCAAACGCAGATCTTTGCCTCCTCTCCAGCATGGTTTGCACTGCCTCCCACTCTTATCTGCTATATTGTCAGCATCTCTTTTGGATTTATACACTTATTTATTTATTTATGTCTCTATTTATTTATTTGGAGAAGGACAGAGTGGGGATCGGGAGGGGGAAGAGGGGGGGGTCTATGTAATTGCAGTTTACACTGCGTTCCCACGCTACTATTGTTTGTGGCTTTGTTTCCTATTCCCATCACGTGTGCTAATTAGTTGGAGCCGCTGGCTAGCTGGGAGGCGTGTGTCTGGAGTAAAAGCAGAAAGATCACTTCCTGGAGGGATCTAGGCAATCTGAACAATTCTTTGCTTTACTTTCAGCCTTCTCCCTCTCCCTGGCTTTACCACTCAGAGAAGAGAGAAGCGCTGATTGTCAAACTGGAGAGGCACAGATTTTCTCTTCTGAAAAGGAGCAACTACTAGAGTCAAAGAAAATCGGGCTAGAAAGAACATCTTATCTGTGTTTAACTTTTTTTTTCTTCTGAAATCCTCAATGTCTTTCTGTTGTGGCTAAGGTAAAAGCAGCACTTAAAAAAATCCTCAGGTTATTTTAGCCTGCCCTTAGGAAGTGAGTCAGTTTTTTATGGCAGGGCTAAAGCTAGCTCATGCCATGGCTTGCAAAACAAAATGAAACCCAGAGAGAGAGAGAAAATTGCCTGAGTCATGACATTTGCTTATTAGTGCAGGCGTCAGACAGCAAGGCTAAGTCACATGGCAAGACCAAGTACCTGTGAATGGATCAGGTTTTAAACTCAACATTGGATTTGGTTTCATTTGTTGTTTTGTTTTTCTTTTTAGATCTCCAGTTAAATTCTTCTGCCCATTTGCTTTTCAAATGCAGAGCACACTAGACCCTCCTCAGATTGTGTAGGCAGCATGCAGCCCACACAGGCACCGGGCCGGAGCTGTGGGAGCTGCCAGGGTCTCAATGACCCTTCGTGTGATGTCAGTAGCCTTGGCTGAAACCCATCCTTCTCATCCAGTCAGTAAGCCCTGGAGCCGTGCTCCTCTGTCATTAATAGTCCTTGTCCTGCTAGTCTGGAGTGACCCTCCATGCTCTCCAGTTTTAGACGCTGAGGAAAATAGTGGGGATCTGAGAGCATGTGAGCAAGGGCCAGTGCCACGAGCAAGGGCCAGTGCCACAGCTGCAGTAGCAGGGGAGGGGGCTCAGGCAGTCAGTGACCCCCTGCAGGGTGAATTGGAGCTGTGGCTCTTCTCATTTCAACCACGGGCTTGAGTGCCTAAATCCGGTCCTATGGTGGTCAGGCTCAGAAAAGCGTGTTCAGGAGGAGGCAGGTCCTAACCTCGTACATGGAAGGAGGGCTGCCAAGTGCTCACCCAGAAACAGAAGAGGGTCTAAGTCTGTGTTTGCTTCTCTTTCACCAGGCACAAGCTTGTGAAAGCAGAAGTTAGCTGCTAATAACCACAGTCAGGCTTAGTGCAAGTATGTCCTGTGCTTTCTTGTACAACTCCAGTATTTGTCTAAGGAGAATCCCTAAGGAATAGCTATCAATCTGTCCTGCTATTGTGGAATTGCAGCTAGGTAAAAATCTAAATTTCCATCCTCTGGGAAATTCCAATATTTCTACACCTTTTTTTTTTTTTTACTTGGGGTTACAGAAAATTGAAGTGTTGAATTCTGTTTAGGTTGGGGTTTTACTGTCCTTTCTGTGAGCAAAACAAGTCCTGCATTTCAGAAACAGTGAAATGCTTCCCTGTGAGTCAGCTCAGCTTTAAAGGGCATCTTTTTGAGTGTCACATTAATACTTGGAAGTCATTTATGTCATCCCCCAACCCTGTTTTTTCTTACAGAGTGGGCTCCTTTTCTGGGTTACCTGTCTGATGATACCTTCTTCAGTTCAGGGTACAGGAGAATATTTTGAATTGTTGGAAATACAGACTGGTTGGCTGGTCCAGAGCAAAGCTGGGTAATGTTCCTGCCATTAAAAGAAGTGCTTTACAGAGTCACTGTGCAAGACTTCAGAGCTAGGGTTCTCATACCATGATGCACATCCTACTTTCTGCTCATAAACGCTTTTGCCATTTAGAAACTCTTCACATCCATGCAGTAACTCCAATTGCTTTGGAAGGTAAATTGGGAAAATATTTGCAGTTTAGCTCTTAATGAGACAAGGAGCTAGAATTTCAGAAGAGCTGATCAAGCAACTGGTGACCTAGCCCTCTGCCAATGAGCAGGCACTTCAGTGCTTCAGTGGATCGGAAGGCACAGTCTGCCTTGGAGTCAGGTTCACCCTCTGTGAATGCAGAGAAGCTTAACGAGGGGAAGACCTGCAGAGTCCACCCTCATCACAGCCTGCTTTACTCAGGAAACAGTTGGCCAGCAAGGAAGGCACCATACAGAAACATGGAGGGTATTCGCATATGCATCATTAACTTCATTATTTCCATCAAATAACCCCTGACTTGGCCCCTGGTTTATATATTTGCAAATAGTCCTGAGCAGTGTCAGATCTTCCTTTTCCTGGTGGAAACCATCCCTCTTCTTGTGAATGGCTACAGTATTACTGAGGAGAAAACTAGGATTTAATGTAGCACTAACAGTTGATAGAGTCTGCAGCTTTTTGCACCTGTTTTGTACCACTTACTGTAAATATTATAATTTGTTAGTATTTCCCTCTTTTAAAATACAACTCATGAACTGTTCCAGCCACTGACCTCCCAGAGAGATTGTTAATCAGGCAGATTTGCACTGCAGGGAGTGGTGAGTGCTGTGTTCAGATATCTTTTAAGGATATGTGAGGACCACCAACATCTTTGCATGAGTAACCTGAACCAAAGAAAAAATAACCCAGTAAAGCAACGCTGTACACTATAACAATTACAAAACTTCATCAGAACTTAATCTAATCATTATTTTTTAGTTCTTTCAACTCATTATTTATATCTAGAGATTGAAAAGCTCCAACAAGGATAAAAAACCCCAACCCATGAGTGAGTCATTTAAAAGCTCTGTTCTTTTTCCTGTTTTCTCACTGAATATGGAATGCAGCTCATGACTTCTGTCCTGATATGCAAAACCTATTTGAGACTGGTTTAGAGGCCTGAGGGAGCTTCACTCAGACTTCATGGCCACAGTTGCCTACAGCAGCCACTGCAATGGAACAACAGAACTCCAGCTAAAAGAGAGGCTTCTGGGTGCATTGGTGGTAGTAATTGCAAAATGGCCTGTGAATATGCCCACCCCTTTTGGAACTACAAATTAAGTGAACAACCTCCTTTCAACTTTATGGGTGTGTTCTGGTGCAGTATACTTGGTTACACGCAAAAATTTAAAAAATGGTGCTCTTCCATGGTCGACAAAATTAATCAAACCTTGTTTTCTATGAAGTGATTCTCTATATCCTGATATTGGCCTAAAATCTGTACCTGCCAGTTTGCTCCATGATGCCTCTACCTGCACTCACTGGCTGGCACATGGGGCTATGCTGCATCAGGCATGAAGGCTTGGGCATGCTGACTACCCAGATCGACTCCTCTAGCATGGCTAATAGATGATGACAATTCTAGGTCTCTTTTCTTCATCAGGTTTGCCTGAAACCTGTAGGATCTTCATTAGTTTGAATCTGACATTTGTCAAAGGTGGTGGGTCTTAGCCAACAGGCTTCAGCGTTACTGAGTGGGGAGTGCCTGAACAGCAAAGCAGATAAATGCGATGATTGCCAAAGCTTGGATGACAAAGGGAATCCATTTTAAAAGAGTCTATTTCAAGTACTACAAGGTTTCCTCATGGATTAGGAGAAAGAAATTATTTTGGTCCTTAGAGGTAGTAGCAGCAATGATACTGCTGTAGATCTGATGGTCTAAATAAATGAGATGCAGCTTTTTTTTGGAGACTCAATATCTTTAGATGTAAGGTTTGTGTACCCAGTGTATCCACTTTCTCAATTATATTATCTGGTCTAGTAAAAGATACTTATTTTCTTTATTTCAAACTTTGCTTCTCTTGAGGATTTGGAAGACCCTTAGACACCAGAGTAATGCCTCAGAGTAAGTACACAGATAGTTAATCAGTCACTCATAGATTGTTTCTGAGACAGAAGAGCTTTCATTCCCTCTCTTGCAGTGTTCTCAGGTTTGTGATGGCTGAAAATGGGGGAATGGTTTGAGTACTGTATTTACAACTACAGGAATGTAGAGTCCACTTTTAACTTGAAATTATTTGCATAAAGCCTTCAGGTTATATAAAGGAAACTGATTACTTTATACCAGCTGGATTACAGCAAGCCAATATTGACTTCAGGTTTTGGTTGTCAGCAAGATCTATTTTACTCCAGGTAAATATTGACTGTGGCACCACCAAGGCCAGTCCTTACTGTGGAGGAATATCAATCTTGTGGCTCAAAACTGGAAGTGATATCTTCATTGTTATACTTTTTCATAAATAGTAGGGAAGGGGAGCTTTGGCTACTAGTAAACGTATTTCTATACATATATATATACACACACACATAATTTAAGAGAGTAGTTCTGATGCAGTGGGAAAAAAAGAAAATATGGAAATATGGAAAGACAGTTATTACTTTCATCCAGTAAAAGACAGAAGGTGCTGGAAGGAACCTCATAGTTCAAATATTGTAAGTCCCAGGGACACCCTCCCTGCAGACACAGGTTGTTGACCTTCTGAAAAGTAAACAGCAAGAAATGTAATCGGTAGCTGCCATCAGGAATAGTATAACATATGGAACAAGAATTTCTATTCCAGCCTCCTTTGAACTGTCAGTTGATTTTGCATTAATACTCTGCAAGCCCTACAAAATACAACACCCCTGCTCTGTCATGGGGTAAGTTTAGAAAGCCATTGGAATTGTGCTTCTTGGAGTCTTTGTCACTTGTGTCTCTGTAAAGAAACACAGTATCTGAACTTAAACCAAGAGGAAAACAGGGAGTCTGTTTGGGTTTGAGGCCACTAACAAGGAAAATGCTCTATGTTGCTTTTCACTCTGTTGGTGAGACTGTGGAGGACGGCATTAAATCCATAACTGTTATGTTATCCATGAAATCCCTTGGTACATGCACACACACAATTTTTCTTGAGGCAACATACAATACTTTTCCAGTTTAAGTGCAACAAGAATATAAAAATTGCCACTATCCTGGTAATGTCAGAGATAGTCCTATTAATTATGGAGACAGACAAACAGTCCTCAGGATTTTATGGAGCTGGAAGAAGCTCCCCAGCACAGAGCCTAGATGTAACAGTGTGCAGGAAGTACTAGCCACCTGTGAAGAACCAGGACAAGTGTGCCAAGGACTATGGCTTGTTTCCCAAAGGCTGCATTCATGCCACCATGTCACTGCTGGTAGCAGGACAAGTTTTATTCAAGCCACCTAAAATACACCTTCTTAGGTAAGAAGGCCATGGACTGATTCCTAGCCAAGTACAGTTTGCACCTGCTGGAGCTGAGACCTTCCTGACCTAGAGCTCATTCTCTTGCAGATGAAGTAGGTGTTGGTGGAGCCAGAACTGGGTTTCTGATTTGGAAATGCAGCTTTGACACCTCTTACAAGTGGTGCTGAAGACTACCTGTCAAGAGGATATACCAGCAAAGGAAAGCTGCATGGCGCTGGACTGCTTCTCACCTTCCAGCTGCATCAGGAGCCATGAGCTGCAGAGGGGTCACTTGCCAAGCCCACAAACGTGACAGGAGTCAGGTCTCTGCAGTAGGCTATTTGCTATCTCTAGAAACTTCTCAGCCAGTGGCCTACAGCTGGATTTGCCATCATCTTTGCTTGACAGCAATAATATTTGCCTTTTAAAACTCTACGGACTTAACAGCTGTTGTGGCAATAGCTGCAAAGATCTAAGCTGAGCTTGCTAGAAACACCAGCCTCCTTGTTTCATTTGCATGTTGTATTTGTATGTTGTAGCCCTCCAAAATGTAGACAGCAAGGCTGAGAAAACTCATACTGTCTTCCCTGTCCATTCCATCTGCTTAGCTGTGGTTGTGACAGTGCCAAGCATCCAACATTGGTGGGTTCCCATCTAGAAGCTTTGTTGGCACTTGTCCTATGCCTGAGCAATGACAGTTCTTCAGGCAGCTTTTAGGGGACTCAAATAGTATAGAGGAGTTGTCCAAGTTATCCAATAGCAGTGGTAGCTTAGGTCACTTGCAATAAGTGACTCTATATATTTGAGATAATAAATATCAGCCTGTTCTGAAATTACTTGAAGAGATTCAGTTACCGTATGTTAACAAGATTACATTGGGGCAACATGACTGTCTTTGACCAGGCTGACATTGCTGTTTTATTATTTTTAGTTATTCTTGTGTTTTTATGGTTTGGTTTAGAAGATGGAAGAAATTTTGGCCATGGAATTTTACATTTTTGAAGTAATAGATGTGACTTTTGTTCCTCAATTCACATGAAAATAATTCAGTCCTGACTCATGCAAATGCCAAAAGAAACAATGGATTTGGAATAAGATACTTCTCCTGCATGACTGCTTCAGAATATTGTAGGAGGGAACTCTAGAAAGTAATGAACAGCAGTCATTTCATATGGCATCTACAAGGCACAGGGTTGTTTACTTGCCACACAGAGGCATCTGGTTCTCAAGATGAAAAACGGTCACATACTGAAAGTTCATCTGAGAGCAGCTCATCTTGTGAAAAGCATTTGCTGTCGTAGTGGCAAGAGGCTGAGTTTCAGCTCAGTTGCTTCCATGTATGTTCATCTGGATTGGCTGTAACTTATGCATCTCACCTTTTTTTTCCCATGTGGCCTTTTTCCTTTTGCACAAAGTGCAGCTTCCAAGGGCTGGACACATCCAACCCCTTCCTGCAAGTAAGGTCTTCAGCCTCAGTCTTAAGGAAAACTTGGGTTCTCCTAGTGGGCTCTTGCAAGGGCTAACCAGGCTATAATTGGGCCTCCTGGGAGGGTTTAACATGAAGAGAAGATGAGGTTTATGGCTTTGTCACAGGACAAGGAGCTGAGGGAGGAAATGAAGGGTAATTCATGAGGAGCTCTCCCTCGTTTTAACCTTCCATCCCAAGAAAGGTATAATGATGCATTTTGGAAGAGATATTTGTTTCTATTCCTGCCATTCAAAAGTGTTTCATTCCCTATGTTTGTGTAGTTTCTTTGACTTCTTTGGCTTTGGTGAAATCCCTTCTCTTGCTCAGATTCACAACATTTTCTACAACTGGCCATATGAGAGGTCTGGAACGTCGTCCACCTCTTTGGGAAATAATTACTGTTAGTGTGGTCTAATAAATGGTCCCAGAGGGTTCAACATAAAATATCCAGGGTCTACAGGAAAGAAAACTATGTGGAAACTCATGCAGCCCCACTAATCTGCAAGGAACAAAACAAACCTGTACCCTGGGGTAAGAACCAGTAGCGACTTGCTTAATTGCTACCATGTCAGCATGTGAAACGACTACCTCCACACAAGCTAATGCAAACCTGACACAGTCAGATTTCTGATTAAGACCAGCTAAATATCACTTCAAACGAGCAGATAATCCCTGTGACGGATCTGCTGTGCAATCCAGGGCTATGTTTGTTATCTGAGCCTGGTGAGGTGACTGCTGCTGGGGGGACATGGACACCTCAGGGCGGTCACCTTTAATGTATGGTGGGTATAAATAGGGTGCCCAGTACCTCTGAATCCATACCCCTCACTCACCCACCTCACTTATCCTTCCCACAGAGGGGAAACTCAGCTGGAGGGTGATGAGAGCAGAAGGCAAAGTCCCTTTGATTAGATCACAAACAATCCTCTGCATTTCAGTCCTGTTTCCTTCCTTCCCCTAAGTGCCTTCAATGAGGGCACTTGCTCTCCCAAGTCCAGTAGTCTCCATCATGACCACAAGATGAGGGACTGTAAATGCAAGGGAGGAGGCCACATGCTGATCTGCTGCCCCAGATTTGGGCTCAGAAAGTTGTAACTCAAAATCCTGCTTTGTCCCAGGTGCACAAGTCCCAGCAGGGCCAGCCAGCCCATCCAGAGGCAGTCGTGCCATGGCTGACCTGATGCAATGCCTGTCTCCTCTTCATCAGGAGACAACATTCCCATGGTGGCTTTTCCCCAGATCTCTGCCCCAGGCCATGTGATGGCCATGTGATGGCCTCACACTCCTTGGCTTGAATTGTGAGAGCAGCCCATGAGCTGCTCCAAGAGCAAAGTCCTGACCCCGAGCCCTGGCTCCAATCCTGGAGCATTGCTCCCGGTGTGCGTCCAGACATACTTACGCTGTCCAGCCCTGCAGCGCCTGCCCAGGAACACAGGAAGCCTGTGGTAAAGCCAGGAATAAAACTGTTGTCAGAAAGACCTCCTGGCAGTCCTGTGCCTGCCTTAATCACTGGATTGCACTTCCTCTGCTTCACCCGTTACACAAGACTACTTCTTTTGGTATTTTCAGTGGGACACACTCCAGTTTCCAGTGGGTTTTGGACATGGTAAATAACAAGGCTGCTGTTTGTTTCTTTTAGTTGTACGTGAATGCTTTCAGATACAAATTCCTGTAGTCTTTTTTTGAAAAGAATAAAAATACAAAAGTGTGGAAAGTTTTCTTATAATTCTTTCAATGCTTCTGTAAAATCTTTCCTCTTTCAATTAAATACACAGAAAAATTTATGTCACAATGACAGAGTAGCTCCCATCTTACACACTGCAGTCACTGAAGGAGAGCTCCCAAGCTCCCATGGGCACTTGGCGGTGCATCAGGCAGTTGTGGTTCCATGACAGCGAGGTCCTCATTCATAACCAGTGGAGATGCTATGAAGACATTGGAAAGGAGCAGCAATGTGTTTTCCGTGCATTTCTAGTTTATGTGCATTCTGCATATACACTATCCTTTAAAGAGGACTATTATTGTTTTATCTGAAAATACTGAGACACTAATTATTAGCTTTCATACAAGGAAACTGTTTTTTGAAAGAAGTACCAGGCAGGTTGTTAGGAGGAAAGTGGCAATGAAAGAAGAAAGAGCAGCTGAGTCCTGATCAGAGAAGCTTTAAGTAGGTGAGGGCAACAATATCCATTTTTTTCAAGTCTATCAGGGTCCTGTATCTACACCCAAAACCGCAAGCCTGGTTGGGGCAGCATGTACAGATAGGAAAAGAGGGGGATTTATCTTCTGCAGCCAGACAACATCCTGAAAAACTTGTAGACAACTTATATTGATGACCACAGACCATTGTGCTGTTGCCAGCAGTAGAGGAGCTGGCCCACACTTGCAGCTACTCTGTAGATGGTCTCTGAAGGTCATGGTGGGCTAAGCAGCTCATGGAGCGTGCATTTGTAGATGTCATATAATCATAGAATCACGGAACCATAGAATGCTCTGGGTTGGAAGGGATCTTAAAGATGCCTAGTTTCAACCCCACTGTTGTGAGAAGGGAAACTTCCATTAGACCAGGTTGCTCAGAGTTCCATCCAGCTTGGCTTTGATCACTTCCAGGAATGGGACATTCACAGCTTCTCTGGATAACCTGTTCCAGTGCTTTACCATTCTTGGTAAGCTCTTCAATGGTAACCTCCTCCCCACCTTTGAGACCCACCTTCCTCCATCAGCAGCCCACCAGCTCTGACAGGCACACCATCCCATTCCTGCAGCATCTCTGTTTGCCCATCCAAGAAACAGCATCCTGCTCTGAAACCTCATAATGCACACTGGCTAATCTCACTCATCCAGCAAGCTGGTGCTGATAACAGAGTAGACATCAAAGGGCAGAATCCCCTGATTTGCACTGCCTGGCCATAAATTAACTGAAGTCTACCCCCAGCACCCAATCCCTATGACCACTGAGGTGCTATATTTACCAGGGCACTCTGTGTGCTAAGTTAATGTGGAAATTGGGTTAGTCATACTTTCCTGGAAGTGTGATCTTGCCCTGCTTGGCTGAAAACTGTGAGCTTCCCCAGCACCACAAGCACTTTCAAAACTGAATGCTTTTCCAGTGGAAAGCCTTCCTGCTCCATTGTGAAGCAGGATTGAAATGATTTGCATTGGGAACCAGCAGGAATTCAGGTTGAAAAAAAAAAAGAAAGGGTGTGCTGAGGTGGCTGTATCAATGTGTTTCACACGGAGGTTTGCTTTCAGCTCAGAAAGGGATCAGTGGTTATGTGAGATAGGAGAGTCCTGCTGAGAAGTCACAGTTGTGGATTGTTCCCTGGATGAACTGTTGCATGTCTCATGAAAACTGGAGCAGCCCCAACACAAAACATAATTGCTGATCCTTAACATGTGAGAATGAAAAGAGAAATTATATTGCAAGCAGGCAGTAAACAAGGAGAAAAGTTACCTTTTCCAGGTAAATGAAGAGCTAGGATCTCACCAAGACACAATAAACTCAACTTACCTGCAGGACAACATAATCCTATTTCTTGATATTCCAATTTGGTGGGTCTTCTCTGAAGTTAAAAGGATATGTCTTGGAAGACTCCTGACACTAAGCAGACCCCAAATTGAATTCTCAAAATGTTGGCAAGTTCATTATCTAGGAAAGATTTGCAACAATGTATTTAGTAGCAATTTTATTTAAATTATGTTTTGGAGTAAATTAATTAAAACATCAAAACTTAATTGTATTTCAATTACTTTGACACAGTGTACTTGTTTCAAACTTTCAGTAAATTGAAGCACTTCTCTCTCCAAAATCATAACCAGAAAAGAGTGCTGCCTTGAGGAATTGTTTGTAGCTACACAAAGCCTCCACAGAAAGCTCCTGATGACCAGAGTTTCTGGATTTACACTGATTCAGTCCTGATAGCGCTTGAATTTCAGTTATTTGTGTTGTAAGCCTTGACCATCCTCTCCAGGACTGCAAATGGACCCCTGCCTTGACATGCAGCATCAGCACCTTCTCACCCAAAGACCAAAACCTGCCAAGATGTCTGAGGCTCAAATGCATCTGTAGCGCTGATTTCCTACCTCAGTCAATAGTTACCTCTCATAAAGGCCATGAAAAAGGCTTGTAAAGCCATGAAAAGTTTTCAGACTATTAAACTTGCACAGTGTAAAAGTCTCCTAGTCTTTCTTTGTTGTTTTGTAGAAGAAAAGGTCTTCTGTAATGCTCTGCTGCCAACTAGCAGATTTTTCTTAAGAATTCGTTTCTCTTTTCAGAACAACAAACTGCTTAGCAACATCTTCAAGGAGGTGGAAACAATTCCTCTCTGCTGTGCAGCTCCTTTACAAGGAGGCCCACCACTGCAGGGTTACCCCTGAGTGACAGCAGCAGGGACCGGCATCAGTGAGTGATACAAACGAGCTGTGACAAACCCCAAATCAGGCAACAAGCTGGATAAGCAACTCCTCTCCATGTAATCAAGGCTTTTGAGTAATGTAGCACTGAACAAGGTTTTCTAATCCTGTGAGGTCAACCTGAAGGAGTAGTATCTTCCCTCCTGGGAGTCCCAGGCTGATCTGGGAGACTGCAACAAATCCGCTATGTGCAAGAAGAAACATCTTCACCCACTTAGTGCTAGCGGAGGAGGCCTGGCTGTTGGCCAAAGAGCGGGGCACCTGGACTCTATCGGTCTCCCACAGGCTGTGTCAGCTTCACCAGAAAGTTGATTTCCTCCAGCAGGGTTAGGCCTGGAAGAAATTGGTCAGTGAAAGCACAGTTGTGCCTATGGCAGCTCCTGGAGATTAAAGGCAGAGAACTATGGGATGCTGCCCCATGTATCTTTCCAGGTCTCACTTTATAACTGTAATAGCGTATGAATATCAAAATGACATGAATCTGGGGTCTGCTGTCTTGCAACAACTTCTGGAATAAACCTTACACTCTTTATAAAAGTGAACAAACTAAACAACCAAGAAATTAAGTGTATCCCCTTCCACAAGGGCTGTAGCAGACAGCACTGTAAGGGTCTCCACAAAGCTGGGAAGAAACTCTGTGGGTATGAGGCTTGCAGGTAGTCAGGGCTCAAACCTCCCCTTCCACACACATCTTTTACAGAAGGAGACATAAAGAGCTGTCCGTCTTCATGTGAAGAAGACCTTGGCTGGTCTGTGAGCAAGGGGACTGAGAAAATGACGCACTGGAGAGGACACTTTCCCTGCAGAGTCAGCCAGGCTCTGTCTTGAGATTTAATTTCCTGTGAACCAAAGCAGTGTCAGAGCCTGTCAGGTGGTAGGGTTGTCTGTGAACCAGAAGCAGCAAACTCCTGCTGTAAATCTCTGGGCTTACTCTACTTGAACTATGTCTATACTCTTAAATAAACAGGCCAGGGCTCATGAGGCCAAGTGCCACAACACAGCTTATATACACAGCTGAACTTACTTTCCTCTCAAAAGAGAGTGGCCTTATCCCTTCTGCATATTGGAGACTGGACTAAAACCATGCTGGAGAGCAACCAGCCAACCTGGATAAGCATAGAAGAGTGGCCAAGCCCACTACCAGTCAGCCTGAAATCTTAATGCCAAAGCACATCCTGCTGTAAACCAGATTCCCAAGGCTCATCTGGCTGCAGCTGATACAGATGAAGCAGCTGCCACTCAAAGTGTTCATCATCCCTCCATCCCACCCACCTCAGCAGTTCTGCCACAATATCCGTGGGAATTATTTACCCAGGCCAGGCCAGCCAAATGTGGCTGTTTGAATGGTTTTGGTAGAAAGTTCTTCAAGGACCTGGGTCCATCAGAGAGATGGAGACTAAGGACTGATTTTCTGATCCATTCTGATGCCTAAAGGAGGTGAAATGACATGAAGGCAGGGAAGTCTCCCTCTTGATGATGTACAGGCAGGTAATAGTGGTCTTCTGTGCACCCTTCACACGACCACAAGCCAATCACTGCTCGCTTCAGTTTGCAGCTCAGTGTGACAAAAACGTGCCAGTGCCAGAGGTCTGCCTTTACTGGCAGCATTCTATCAGTGAAGAGATTTGGCTTCCAATCTAGCCTATAAATCCCTGGGAAAAGCAGGGGTTTTGCACTGCAGGGCCACTTGTTGCAAATCATAGTATACCTGTACATCTTTTCAAGTTCAGGACCTGCAACTTCATGAGCTCAGCCACAGCCTCTCCTTCCTGCCAGCCACTCCATTTTTCAGCCAAGAGGCACAGATCAGCCTTGCAGTAAAAGTCTCTGGCACTTCAAGAGCAGCAAAGCATAGGTCTGATCCTGCCCATAGCTGGAGGCAAGCTGCCCTCTGGATTTGTGGAGTCTGCAGAGCCCTGGCTCCTGGGTCAGGCATTGTCTCGCTCTTTGGCTTGATTTTTATTGTGAGAATTAGCCTGAAGGTTGAGAAATTACAAACAGCCTGCAGTAGAGTTTGGGCAGTAGATCTGGGCAGAAAGAGGATTATGCAAAGCCAGAGACACTGGAAAATCAAATAAAAAGTACTGTCCTGAAAAGTGGGTTGCATAATAAAAGTATCAAAAAAAAAAATCTGGCCTGTGGATAGGAGCCTTTATGGTCAATTTCTGCCCCCTGCTCACCCCGCCCTCGGGGAGATGTGCAAACACAGGGGATTAAAGGGAAGGCAAGAAGGTTCGTTCTTCCCAGCAGAGCAAAAGTCGCTGCAGTGGGCTCCTCTTGTGGTGGGCTTGCAGGGGGACAGTGGAGGAGTGGCTGGCGAGGAGCTTTGGCACAGAGCGGGGTCTGTGGCTGCCGAGGTGCGATGGCCCCACAGAAGGCCGTGCATTGTGCGCGGCACGGCGAGTCGGCGCTTTGGTGCCAGCCAAGAAAACAAATGCCTTCCCCCTGTCTCCTGGAAATGCTTCCACCGCTCCTGCTGAGCGCTTTCATTTCAAAGCCCGCTGACTTTTTGCCCTTTCTAATAGAGCTTAAAATGTTTCTGTTTTCCAGCCTCCCCCCGCCCCAGTCCTCGGCTCAGAGGCACCAATGCCGCAGGTTCGTGAGATGCCAGGGGAGTGTATGACAAATCAAAAGGATTAGGGGGCGGTGGTCTTAAGATTCTTCCCCACAGCGGCAATGAAATGCTATAAACCCACAAATCTCAAAAGGTATCGGTTAAACCCGGCAAAATCCTCTCTGGAGCCTGGCCGCTCCAGCTGCGGGGCTGTCATCCCGCCTTTCCCACCCCGGCCTCTTCCCGTTTTCCTGGAGTTTTTGGCTCCCACTTCGCCGCCGGGCGCGGGGAGCGGCAGTGCCCGCAGCTGCCCGCCCTCCCGCCGCCGGCCGTGTGTGTGTTTAGGAGGTGCCGTTTCCCACAGCTCTGATCTAATGCAGCTGTAATTCAATCTCCGTGTGACCGGCACTCCGCCGGCGATCTCCCACCCGCCGGCAGGCTCCTCTCTCCCAGGCTGTGTGTGTGTGTTACACATTTACACTGTCAATCTGACGGGCTCCCCTCAAACAACCCCTCTGTATAGATTTACAATGTCAATCAGACGGGCTGCGGGGGCTGTCGGCGGCAGCCGCTCCCCCCCGCCGCCTCCGCTGCCCCCGCAGCACAGTCACCCTATACCTGCCACTCAGCCCCGGCAAAAGGACTTTTGTTTAATGGCATTTGTGTGCGGCCACAAAGAGCAAAGGCAGCTGAAGCAGATAAGGCTGAGAACCTGAAGCAGATGTAAAAGAGATCAGATCGAGTTTTCTGCAGATCCTCAGCTCCTGTAGAGATTTATGACCCCTTTTAACCCCATTTTAAATAGGTTAAACCAGGCTTGTTTTTTACGGACGAAATGAAACCAGCACTTGTATAGAAATTTACCCAGAGGAATGGATCAGCCCCCCAATTTTGCTCCATTCTTTATCACTAAGCCAGCCCCTTTGGCCACTGCATCGCTCATCGTTTGAAAACTTTTCTGTGATCTCATTATAACTCACATCCTCCGAAAGATCACAAAGCTTCCAGTTGACCTTTAGCCCCTGAAGAGTCCTAATTTTGGGTTGGCAACTTACAGCTCAACAAGCGAGGCAAGGCAGGCGGACAATAGCAGCAGCCCAGAACGGGGAGCACGGCACAACAATAAGCTGTCCTTGGAAATGCTGGGCTGTGATTGTCATCCCAGACACAATCATGGGAGAATCGGTTAGGATCATTTTCTTTTGGCAGACAGCTTTGAACTCTGCTCTTCTCTTCCTGCTTCTCCGTTAATTGTAAGTTTCTGCTTCTTCCCAATGACAGATGAATCCAACAGCGGTGAGAAAAACCAAAGGGACAAATTCTGCTCAGTTGGTGCTGCTGAGCCTCCACAGTCTTACACCAGCTTTCTTACTCCAGATTTACACCAGAGGACCTGAATTGAGAGAAGAATATAGCTTAGTAGGTTGGCCAGTATTTTGTACAAAGGACACAAACCACTTTTCCTTGCAGAAGGTTTGCCAAAGCATAGTTATATTCAAAAGGGATGCAGCTGAGCTTTACTGCTCACACTGCTGCAGAAAAGCCCTCCTCTTCCTTCTCCTTTTCTTTCAGGCACCAACAGCACCAATTTCTAGAAGATCCTGGGAGTAATTTCTTGAGGGCTACACCAAAAGTGGATGCCCCAGTAAGATCCATCCTGTGTGTCATATTCTTGGCTGGGACACAGGCTGAGCTGGGGCAGGGCAGGGCTGGGCCTTGGGCTGCATTTTGGGAATCACCAGCCAGCATTTCTGGAGTGAACCTTTGGGTGATGCCCTCCAGCTTCCAATGGAAGTGATGGCAGCTCTACAATGCCCTTACAACTCCAATACCATTACCTTTACCTGTGAGGTAGCTTCATGATTTTTTTTAAACAAGTGTCAGAGTTTCACTTGTATCAGGAGGGTTTTTTTTCAAAAGTGCTCTTCCCACTGTTCTCTTAAAATGGAGACTCAAAACAAAGCACCCCTAGAAACAGTACCACAAGAACCATGTCAATTATTTTCATTTCATGAGTATTACTGACTCATCACAATTTTCTCATGTGCTAAGCTTTTGAAGGCAGCTATAAGATGTGAAACATATTTCATTTCTGTCATACAAGGCTTCTTCTGAATCCCTGCATTTTCTCTGGTTGGGGATTGAGGTAAAAGAGGGAAGTTCTCTAACAGAGAAACAAAGAGTGTCCCATTGTGGCTGTGCCTCCACACTCCCACACATGCACCTGTGCCCCCAAGCCTCTAACAACGGCATAGAGCTAAATAAAGCTTTGCTGTGCTCAAAGGAAAATACAAAATATGACCATCCAGGCTGAGAGGGAGAGAGAGAAAACTTCTAACTAGAAGTCATGTTTTGAATCTGTATTCTTCAGGCATAAGCTACAGGAAAGAGTTCCAGACAAGAAGAAAGAACACATAGATAAAAAACAGACATGTCATAAAATAGAAATGAAGGCCTCTAAATTTTCTAGCTCTTAGGTGGTATTTACTGCTAAACTCCTACACAGCTACTGTCTCCCACCTCTGCAAATGATCCCAGATGTCAGCTTTTTCCCCAACAATTTGCACACACATGAGAAAAATTCAACTTGCACCAGGAGGGCAGAAAATCAAGTGTTTGCCACAGCTGCCAGTGTTGTGGGTTCATGTCCATCAGCAAAGACTCAGGGCTGAGGAAAGCATGCTCCACACATGGGCAGCTGCTCCCAGAGAGGAAGCATACCCACCTCAAAGTTCCACGTCTGGCAGCTGCTCTGGGGCTGGAACTCAGCCCAAGTCCTGGCCTCCCCTGTCCTGGTGTTGCTGGAGAAGTTCCTCTGGCTTTGGGCAGACAACATCCCAGGTCCCAGAGAAAGAGCACACAAGAAGATCTTCTTGCTTCTTTAGTGGGAGGCCAGGTTGAGTTCAGGTAGAGTTTAACTTCCTACCCTTGCAATCTCTGCCTCAGCCTGCAAATTAACTCCATCACCCTAAATCCACTAGCTGAGCAGAGAGAGTTGGTTTTATTTAAAGGTGACATAAAAAGCTTATAAAAAGGTTAAAAGTCCCATATAATTAGCTTATTTTATTTTATTTTCAGTCCCGTGGTATTAATTAAAAAAAAGCATTTCCCAGCTTGAGAATTTCATTCCTTCTGCCTGATATGGGGACTCAAATGAATCTCTCTTGAGAAGGGTCTCCAGAGTCCTTAATCACCATTTAGGGGCCCTGCTCTTTGAAGGGCCATAGAGGAACAAAGTGGTTTGGGGATTAGCGAATGGCTTTTATTTCTTCCCTAATGATGAGCAAAGTGCAACGAATGCCTAGGGCAGATGATAAATTGAGGCAGAAAATGTTGCACGAGTGCCCTTTGCTAAGCTAGAGGATCAGTGTCAACAATATAAAAAATGCCTCTGTTTGCTCGTAAGAAATAATGTTTGAATCGTTAAACAGTCGAGACGGTATTGGCCATATGTAGCTGCCTTGTACCTGCAGCCCCTTTGCAAACAACCCCTTTGAAGTGACTTCAAAGGGTCTGTGCACATAAGGAGAGGCTGCAGTATCAGTCACTCCATTGGGTACTCATGGGATTGTGGAGCAGAGCACAACAGCGTGCAGCCGATGCTGCCCAGCAGCCTCATTCAGGGCTGGGACTGAAAAGGAAAGCCATCCAAAGTCCCTGAGAAAGAAGAGAATACAGCATGCTTCTTTTGACACTGTCCCATAAGCTACTTTGAGTTGGGATTTCCATCAGCCATGGGAAAAAGAAACCCAAAAAATACTTACTTCTAGGAAAAAAAATATTAAATAGTCATGAAGCTCTGTAGCATGCTTCTGAAAGCATCTGTGGTGAGGGTGAGGAATCTAGGATGGAGCCAACGTCCCCAGAAGTCACTGGAGACACTCCCTGGTTTTGGAGACTGCCAAGCCGGGCTTGAGTCAAAGTTAGCAGGCAGCACGAGTGAGAAAGCTCTGCTGGCAAAAGGGATATGGATCAGGAGCTGACTTAACAAAAACCAACCAAATCTGCAAAAGAGACTGTAATATTTTCCCTTTTGTAAGGCTGAGATATAGCTCTATCTCAGAGTGCAGACAGGAATTAACTGACCCAATGATATGTATGGCAGGATTTGTGGAAGCGCCTTTTCTGCTTTCCTTCTTTTTACAGACAATTTTCCCCTCTTTGCACAAACACCATTTCAGTCATAGAATTCAGGATGTCTGTGCTGTCCAGATAGACAAAGAGGGCACCACAATGCTACAATTCCTTGGATTTTTTAATTTGGAGGAATGATACAAGTTCCTTGAGTAGAACTGGAGCACAGATCACCTTCTTTGGAAACTAGTGAGATACTGACAGGAGGGTAATTTAATGTGATCATTTTACCTCTCTGTTAACTAATGAGGAAGCCTACAAAGATCAGATGTTCTAAAGTGCCATGTTTCTACATCTGGGGTTACATATTTCAGTGATACATGAGGTCCTTCTCCAACTTATTCTGGCCATCTATAAGCTTCAAAAGTACTTTCTGAGGAAAGACAGAATATAGATACATACTTCATAATTTCATTCTGCAAGATAGTAAGTAACACCAGAGATATGTAAATATTCCTCCTTTTTTAAAGTCTAAAATGAGTTTTTACATTTAGAAGATTTCATAAGGAACTTGGGGAGGATGAGGAATTAAGCAAGAACCTCAGGATTTCTAAGATAATTAGTATTTTTAAATGATGAAACAGCATGAATAAGAGTGCCAACTGTTTAACTCCATGTAGACAAATAGATTACCTGCTACTACAGAAAAGCAACATGGTTAGTACCTTAGATATTGGTAAGGAATGAAAGTAGCAATGATAGGGCAAGTACTCCCCAATTAGCAATTGGCAGAGAATGAAAATATGTTGTCATGGAGAATGAAGACTAGCAACCTGCTTTACTGCACATTACATGAACATATAGAATAAATGCTGAACAATTGTCTTCATTAAAATTTCTGTACTGTGAAGGTGACAGAAATGCATAAAGCGGGGAAATTACTGATGAATTTTAAGTATAAGGAGATGAAGAGTTTATGCTTGCTTCTCTTATATGAAATGAAACAAATGTGGGAGCAATAGCTCATTGTTAAGATTGGAATCGGAAGCAAATAGTTCAACTAAGCCAAGGAAGTGGAGTGATTAGGAAAACATTGTGGTCAAGCAAGTAATGTAAGGATGGATGCCATACAGACCTCCAAAGATGCTGAGGAGAGAAATTCAGGGCAGGGTTTTCACAAATGCCAAGAATGTAACAGGGCCAGCCTTTATATCTGTGGAAAGGAAAAGTGAAAACATGTATCAGTGATTCAAAAGGGCTTCTAGAGAAAAAACACAAATGGGTTCAAAAAAGGGTTTAGGCAAATGGCCATGACCAGAGGCAGCGGAGTGAGGAAGCAAGAAGGAAAGCTTCATGGTGAAAAGCAGCTCCACATCTCATGAAGCCCTTAGCTCATAGGCAGGCTAGGCATGGAGACTTGATTCCCAGGGACCAATGCTATCATAGTCACCTCACAGGCCAAAAAAAGGTGAATGTTACCCTTAATCAGGAACAAACCGAAGGACATCTGTCTCTGCCTCAGACATAAGACTGATGATAAACTGGAGACGGCTTTGGTTTGGCTTTGGATCCTTCTGCAAGGTAAGAGTTAATCCTGGAAGCATGTTTGTGATCTTGGAAACAGCAAACACATTGTGAACAGACAGAAAAGCTAAACACGCAAAGCGATCCATAAAGAAAGAAAAATCAATTGTAGTAAGTGGAGACGGGGTGAGGGCAATAGGTTCAGGGTGGCTAAGTAAAGATGCAAGCGATTAGGATGAGCAATAAGCAGGAGGCCATCCAACTATAAACAATATGGGAAAAGAGGACTCTGGGAAAGCTGTACAAATAAGCAGCAGTGACTTAAAAAGATATTTAGAGGAGAAAAAATAAATCTTGAACAGAGTTCTTCAGAGAGTGCTCAACAGCAGCACCGTCATGTGGCATCAGTGTTCAGAGAAGGACACACTGCCTTCCTGCACACCACCCTTTGCAAACACTGTCCAACACATAAGGCCATGCACTGGGATCCCTGTAGTGCAGATTAAGGTTTGGATCTCATCTGTGCAGGTGCTGGAGGTTGTGTGAGCTCTAAAGGAATACTCTGTATTTTATTAATATTTTGAAAAGTGTTTTATACTGAGTAGAAGAACAGGTTAATAGACCACAAACTAGGATATGAAGCTTTAATCTGTCAGCTACCAGTGTTTCATAGACAATTTTTCAGCCCTCCCAGTCACACTATTTTATATATTTACACCAGAAAACATGAAGAGAAAATCCTGATAATTTCAATCTTCTTACAGCCTGAACTGGTGCAGAGAAAGAAAAAAACCTACAAAGTAAAAAGGAGAAAGATGCTTTTCTATTGTTTCCTTTTGGGAGAAAATCAGATACCACATAGTCATAAAGCCTTGAAGTGAGAGCAATGAAAAGTCCCCTTTCCCAAAGATCTTACAATGTGGAAAGGATAAAAAAATGGGGTTTATGTGTGGAGGGGATAAAAGGTCTTTTCATATTCAGAAATGCTTTATTTTTGCATGAGTCATAGCGGGTTTGAGTAAGCCCTTTAAAATGCCTCACATTTTGGCTCTGAACATGGAAAGCCTCTGTCAGAAGTAATTTTTTAAAGCCACTTGAAGAGTCTACATGAGCTAGATTAACTCTGAGCTGCTTCCACCACTGCAGACTCCATCGTAGTTACTGATTGTGGCAGTGCTGGTGACCAACACCATCATGGGACCTTCAATATGTGCCCCTAAGCCTGCTTGGATCACACCAAAGTGATGTGCTCTTCTATGGAGGTGGAGATTAATTGGTTCTAGCAACCAGCTTTGGGGTGTTTGAGTGGGTTTTTTTCCTTTATATTGTGTTTTTGTCTAGAAAACCTTCATAGATGGGTGAAGATGGCTCTTGTCAGGGAACTCTTTTCTGCCAGCACTTAGACAGGATCTCTTCAGGATGCTCACACTTAATTCACAGAATCACAGAATATGCTGAGTTGGAAGGGACCCACAAGGATCATCAAGTCCAGCTCCTGGCCCTGCATAGGACCATCCCCAAGAGTCACACCATGTGCCCAAGAGTATTTTCCAAACATTTCTTGAACTTCGTCAGGCTTGGTGCCATGGCCACTTCCCTCTGGAGCCTGTTCCTGTGCTCAGCCACCCCCTTGGTGAAGAACCTTTTTCTAATATTCAACCTAAACCTCCCCGACACAACTTCAGACCATTCCCTTGGGCCCTGTCACTGGTCACCACAGAGAAGAGATTAGTGCCTGCCCCTCCTCTTCCTCTCACAAGGAAGTTGTAACTGCAATGAGGTCTCCCCTCAGTCTCCCTTTCTCCAGGCTGAATAGACCAAGTGCCCTCAGCTGATCCTCATACATCTTCCCCTCAAAGGCCTTTCACCATCTTCATTGCCCTCCTTTGGACACTCTCTAAGAGCTTAATATCCTTCTTATATTGTGATGCACACAATATTCAAGGTGAGGCTGCCCCAGTGAAGAGCAGAGCAGAATAATCAGGCTGGCAATGCTTTGCCTGATGCCCCCTAGGACAGGGTTGGCCCTCCTGGCCATATCATATTCAACTTGCCCTCAACCAGGACCCCAAGGTCCCTTTCTATGGCACTGCTTTCCAGCATCTCATTCCCCAGTCTGTATGACATCCAGGGTTGTCCCATCCCAGCTGCAGAATCCGGCTCTTCCCCTTGTTGAACTTCACATGGCTGGTGATTGCCCAATCCTCTAATTAGTTAAGGTCTCTCTGCAGGGCCTCCCTGCCTTCCGGGGAGTCAACAGCTCCTCCCAGTTTTGTGTCATCTGTAAACTTGCTTAGTATCCCTTCCAGTCCTGTGTCCAAGTCATTTATGAAGACCTTGAAGAGCACAGGGCCTAAGAAGGAGCTCTGTGGAACCCCAGCAGTGACAGGTGAGCGCTCTGATGTCACCCCATTCGCTATTACCCTCTGTGCTCGACCCATGAGCCAATTGCACACCCACCACATGACGCGTTTATCCAGCCGCATGCTGGACATTTTTTCCAGAAGGATCCTGTGAGAGACAGTATCCAAAGTTTTACTGAAATCCAAAAAGATTACATTAACTGGCTTCCCTTGACCTGCTAGATGGGTTATCTTGTCATAGAAAGAAATCAGTTTGGATAAGCAGGTCTTTCCTTTCCTGAAACTGTGCTGGCTCTGACCAATAACTGTGTTATCTTTCAGGTGTTTTTCAACATCTCCCAGGACAATCTTCTCCACAACTTTAGCAGGCACTGAAGTGATACAGACAGGCCGGTAGTTTCCAGGGTCCTCCTTCTTGCTCTTCTTGAAAACTGGGACAACATTTGCCGGCTTCCAGTCAGCTGGGACCTCTCTGCATTTCCAAGACCGCCTGAAAGTCATTGAGAGAGGTTTTGCGATGACATCAGCCAGCAATTTGAGAATTCTTGGATGAATCCCATGAGGCCCCATAGATTGGTAGAAATCCAGCTGGAGCAGCAGATCCTGCACAACTTCAGAGTTCATACCGTTCCACACTTTCAGAGCTTTTTTCCATCCTTTTACCTAAGCCTGAAAGCTTTCAATTGTGTTCTCAGTGTTTCAGGATTGGAATCAGCTCAGGTCCTGGGTGGAGATATCCTCTGGGCCACGGTATCATTGTGCTGTTCCCCACTAGAGGCCATGTTTGCCAGGACACCCTGCAGGTCTGCCCAGAGCTGAGCCAATGCTGCTGTCAGGGGTGTACATGGCCAAATCCACAATGAGGGGTTTGGGGGAGTCAAGGAAAACAAAAGTGATCGGAGGCTTCATAGCCCTCCTGGATGAGTTTTCACCAGACAAAATTATCTCCCCTTCTGTCTCCCTAGGAGAGGCAGGGGAAGAATGTGGGAAGAGCCTCCAGGAGTGTGGCTACCTGCTACCGCTCATGTTACAGGGTTTCTGGATCACATGTTTACCTTTTATCAGTATGAGCCATGCTGGAGACCTGGAAAAGGCCCCATAGAAAACCTGCTCTGAGAGGCTTTCTCTCTGCAATTCCAGTTGATCTGAACTGTTCCAGGGAGACGGAGGGATATACAAGCAGAAACTTTGAAGTACAGCACTACAGATGATGAAAATAATTCCCTTACCCAGTTGAAGGGCTTTTAACCTTCTCTTTGGCTTGTTTGGCCTCTTCCAGGGTTGAATAAGAGTCATTAAAGCTTCTGACAGTTTGCTGTAAGCCAGGCCTAATGCTGAAGTAAGGGTATCCCTGAGGAATTTATTGAACTATATATTGAAATAAATTACACAGTCAATACAATAGCCCTGCTTTGCCTGTTTGGTATGAGAATTAGCTTTGTCCCATCTTTTTGCATTCCAGTGCACTTTGAATATGTTCTAATGAGAGATTTCCACCACAGAAATGACCATGAGAGGCTGTCCTGTTGCTCAGACAACTTTTCTCTCATTGCAGCCACTGGGCTATGGCTGGACTGATGCCTGACATCTTAGTGCCATGCATACCACATATTCAGATCCATTAATGAGCCTCTCTTCTATACTTGTCACATGAGGAAGGTGAATCTGTTATAAAGTGAGTCACGAAGCAGTCAAGACCAAGCAGAAAGAGCCACAGAGAGTCCCTTAACAAGCAGTGGCCACAGGATGTAGCCAACAGAAGACAGACTTCAGCAATTATAATGAAAAATCAGAGACAAGACACCAGTCAGATCTGGATTTGTCTCTTTATCTCACTACAGTGCTCTGCAGACATGACAGCACCTAATTTAGCTAAGCCCATTGTTACCTGCCATTTGGCACTGGCAAGGAGCTGCAGGTACCCTGCAGGACTCTGCAGCCAAGAGGGAAACCTTTGAGGGTGTATTTTTGCTCCATTCAATCAAACTAGTTTTCTGACAGGCCAACATGCACGTGACACACTTAAAACACCTTTAGCCTGCATGCCCTAAGAGGACAGCTCTTGAGTTTATAAAGATGTGGCACTACCCAAACCTGCTGGTATTCAATTTCCAGCACCCTCTGTAGTAGGCAGCACAGTCACCAATCACATCTGTCAGGCTAACCCCAAAACAAGCACCAGGGCTGCTCATGTTGTGGGGCACTCCGCCAGAAAAAGTCTGACCTAAGGAAGCAAATTGCTGTTCAAAACTGTGGCTCCTGTGGTCATGATTGATAAGGAGCACTGCCCAATCTATCTCTTCTGGAAAACAAATTGCTCAGCCTCCAGACCAGTCAGCAGGGGCAGATAAAGCTCTAAATTATTTCAGAAAACAAAAACATCTAATAGAATTTGGAGAACAGACTTGCCAAAAATGTGAGAAGAGGAAAGCAGTAGTGAGGCCAGGACACCATCAGGGTTTAGGAATAATCCAGCATGCCTTGGGCATCTGATGGATCCTCAGCAGCATGTGGCCAGACACATTTATTTCAAGGAAACATATCTAAAGCAGGAACATCACTGTGCCTTTTATTTAACTCAAATGACCAGATCCAGATTTCCTTCCACAAAGGTTCAAGGGTATCTGTCATCCTTCACAAAGAAAACAACAGTAGATACTATAAGACCTTTCTTCTGAAAGCAATGTGTACTTCCCCTAAACACCTTTATGTCTGCCCCAGCCCGCATGTGGGTACAGCTGTGAGAGAGCAAGGGAAGGAAACAGAGAGATAGGAGAGACCATGGAAGGCAGGGCAGGACCAAGAGGAATCTTCACCTTAAACATCCTTTTCATCCTTAAACACCTCCTTTGAATTAGGGAAGAAATGATCAGCCAAAGCTAGAGTTTAAGGTAAAAAGCAGTAGGTGGATTTCAGTTTCTGTTAGACTATTGTAGTCCATGGTGGCATTGGTGTTGGTGGCAGTGGCCATGGTAGTGGCCATAGCGACCGTACTGCAGCCTGAGCCTGAATGCAGTGAGATCCTGCTAGAGCAGAGCTGGCACAAATGCCAAAGTTGAAGCCAAGAACAGTAACAGGAAATGGTGAAACAAACAGCAAAGACTCTTGGGTAATCGGTCTCCTGTTGTGATTGAGGAGTAGAAATAGGAGTAGTTTTGATGTATGTAGAGGGGAAAAGAGATAGGCAGGCAGAGGATAACAGCATCAGCAACATCAAGGAGTGGGAAGGAGAAAAGGGTTCTGCATGAGCCAGGTGACTCCTGAATTTTTCTGTACTTTCTCCTAACTCTTGGCACAGCCAAGAGAAATCCTACTCCAGGCCCTGCAAGTTGACATACCAGTCAAGCTCTTTTCCATCCATCTGTTGATGTGCACAATTAAAAGTTTCAGAAAGACATAGTTAAACTTGATGTAAATCGCAGAGTCATATTTCTACCAACCTCCCACAAAGCCTTTTAAACCTAACCTAAACTTATCATTGCCAGCTCTCCTGAGATGTTTCTTGATAATGTCGTGTGATAATGGGTGTTTTTCCTAAAGTTCCAAGTCCCAAATGGAAATCATAATGTAAGAATCTCAGCTTTCATTAAAAAGTAGATTTCTCTCCCTCAGGGCCATGAAAGAAAGCTCAAAGTTGGGAATCAAGCAGATCGTACTGGCATAGAAAACAGAAGACAGAAGAAGCCCAGGATAGCTACCATGTCCAGAGCTCAACATAGCCTCTATCCCAGGACAGCTGGGGCAGTCACTACAGTGACTCTGTTCTCAGGTAAACTGCCATATGCTGCTAGGCACTGCAAAATAAAGGTTTACAAGCTTCTGTTTAATAGTTGCTGGGTGATTGGACACTTTCATTATGTTTTATTTTGGAGCGCACAGAGGTAGAAAGAGATTCACCAATACATGTGCATACAAAGGCATGCAGGCACATACATCAAGTATCAGGCTTGCTGGCGTAGACACAGTCACACCGACATAAACCTCAGACAAATTCATCAGCCTCATGAGCATCCAGCTATGAAGATTGTTCAGTTTTAATACAAAAATAATGCAAAGATTCTTAGTTTTCTGATCACACTATTGAGAATAAATGTTACATAGCAAAAAACGACAAGTACTCACATTTCGCCTCTTGATTTCTCTAACTAAACTCCTCCAAGTGAAAAAAAGGACAGGAAAAGAAACAATTTAATCCTCATCCTAATATAGAAACACATTCAAAAGAAGCACGAAGAACAGAATCTGAAGCTTTTTGGCATTTCTATCAGTCTTATATATACAGATTTCACTTACATGTATGCTTGAACTGTTATCTTTTAATTTTAATAACATAAACATCTGATTTTTCATAGAGAAGGAGCTGGTTGATCCCAGCAAATAATGCTTTTATGATTCCTTTCCACCAGTGAAGTACAGTGGTTTTCAGAGCAAGTAGATCACTGGCTTTGCTGCCCAGATGCAGTGAAATGCAGAGGTAGGTACTGTACTCCTGCCCTGCTCCTATCTTCTTCAGGACCGAAATGAACTGCTATAGAAAAGGAGCAGGAAAAGAAATTTTGAATTTATCAAAAAGGCAAAATGTTTTGTGACCTTTGAAACAGCACTGCAGGAATCCAGCCGTGTTATGAACCAGACACAGCAGCCTTGCATCAAGGGGCTCAGTCCAAAGGTTTGCTTAGAGAGGAAATTGCTGGTGTAAAGGTTTTTAAAGCTCAGCTCACACGTGCGCACACCCTGCTCAGCAAAATATATTCTGAACATTTTCTCTTAACACTTCTCACTTTCTAACTAAGATAATTGAATGACTCAGTGAACATGGCTGGCATTAAAATCTTGGGGGAGGGAAAAGAAGAGGTAGCAAGCTCTAAATCCTCTGCCAAATACCCTTTTCATAATTTATAGTCTGTCACCAGTTTATCACTGAGAACTGTCCCTCTTTTTCTCATTCTCCAGGCTCCTTTCCCAGTGGACAGTCCATGCCAGCTGTCTCGGCAGCAGGAACGTCCTTTTTTTCCCAAGCTTCAACCTGTGGGAAAATCTTCATTGGCCAGTAATTGATTCCACCCTGCCAGCTCCATTACTTTAGTCTACAGTCAAACTGCCAGCAAGCTGGAGACAGGCAGCCCCAGCCCTCCCCTGCTCCTGCTATTGAACCCGCTCCTGCCCGGCCGGCCGTTGCTACCGGGACTCTGAGCTGATGTGTTGGCCCGCCCTGCAATTAGCACTAATCTGAAAATTGGCCTTTGCTAGCAAAGCCAAGCACCTGACAGCTAATTGTTGATGTCAGATTGATGTGCATTTAATATGGAAAGGTTATTTATCAAAGGGTACTTTTTTTTTCTGTTGGTCTTGGTTTGTCCCTGGATTGCCACAGGCACTTACAGCCCACAAAGCAATAAAGACCTTATACTTCATTTAACTTAAGGGGCCTTCTAAATACTCTTTTCAAACTCTCGCTGTAGCACTCATCTATTTATATTGTTTATAAAGAAATCACTGCTAACCAAGCAGTTATTGTTTTTATTCTCTTTTTCTGGAATCAAAATATTGGGGGAGAAGAAAGGTTGATAACAGAATAGCAATGGCCAGCCAGCCCTGGGATTAAAAATGAAGTTTTGACTCATCCACCGAGTCTTGCCAGCCTTTCTTTACACCAGGCTACTTCAGTGTTTACAGTATTACCTATGATTTCCCTGGCTGCGTGTATCATAGGAAACATGCAGGGAAAAATAGAGGTCCTGTTAATTTTAACATAGGTTTTGCCACTCAAGGCAACAGAGCAAGGACTTCCATGGTGGTTTTGTGGTGACAGAAGGGCGTGGCCCTTCAAGATCTCATACTGGGTTCAAGTGGCAGAAGGTGAAACCTCATGCACATGGAAACCCCCTCATACTGCAGTGAAGTTGGCTGACATCTATCTATTGTAAAATGGATTCTATTGATGATGAAGGCTGTGGCTCAATGTTTTCCAAGAGTGCAGGGCAATAGCCAGACTGAAAACAGGCTGCAATACAAGCATAACTATTGGGAGCTTCCCAATGCCACACAGGTTGCCATCTAGCACCTCCATAAATAGCTTAATAAAGCAAATGTACCAGACATTTAGGCAGAGTCATATTTGTTCAGACTGGACACACACATTTTAGGTTGTGCTAAAGTCCTGATAAAAAAACAATAAGGTTTTGCAATTGCTTAGAGGAAATGAATATAACCTGTGGAGCCTTGGAGGTCAGCAAAGATACTAGTGGTGCACATAAAACTCTGGCATAGAACCTATAGTAAGAAAAAAAGCAGATGGTTTTAAATGAAACAAGAGAGAGGACAGTTCCCAGCATGAAAAGCTATGAGAAGTGGTGAATCAGATGGGACACAAACACAACAACTGTTTAATACAAATCATATTGTGACAGGGAAATGAATTGTACCAGTGTGAGCTGTGTGAAGCAATTGCTCGTATTCATTCCACAGGTGGAGGAAAATGTTCATATATGTTGAGTGTATCTCCTTTTTGAATGAAGGTGTCAAGTATGTCACAGAGTCTTCTGACCTCTAAATGATGGCTTTTAAAATATAAAAGTATGTAATTTGTATTCTTCCACTAACTTCATGTCACAAAAATTTAAGTGAAAAATACCCTCACATGGCAGATTTAGAGAAGGACTTTCACCGCAAAAGAAACCTTTCATTAGTCATTGCCTGGATAGCAACATCTATGCCTTACTTTCCATATTAATTTTTTTCCTCTGCAGTTAGGTGCTTAATAAATTTACAGGTGAATGAAAGACAAAGAACAGTGAATAGAGCAACAGCAGCTGACAAAGTGGAGCCACTCAGACTACTGGATCTGGGTTTTGGGGCAGGCAGGACCTGATCTCATCACCCAGCATCCAGCAGAGATGATGGCAAAGTCTTGCACATCCTGGTGGTCCCCACACAGATGCATAATACACAAAATTTTCATCATCAGAAAGGCTGTTCCTTTGCCAGACCTATTGTGCTCCACTGAGACCAGAAATCACACCACTTGCTCCAATGAGCCCTGGGCATGATGATTCTTTCAGGCAGAAAGTCCAGGCCACTGTGGATTTAGGAAGAGCAGCTGCTGCCCAGGGCTGAGTGTCCCAGTGGCAGAGCTGTGCACAGGGCAACGGGCCACTGGCAAAGGCTGGTTGTATACTGCGCACATCCACCATGGCATATGCTCCCACTGGATGAGCACCAACTCCAGACATGGAACGCCTCCCTTGGTGCCCTTGCAGCCAGCATGTAAACTAAGCAAATTCTTCATTTTAAATCCATGCTTCAACCCTCTGGGTTGGTTCTCAGTTGGGATTTAAAGACGTGTTGGAAAGTTCTGGCAGCATTGCTTTCAACTTGGCCAATGAGGAGATGTTGAAAGCTATGCGACTGCATCCACAGTGGATTTCTGAAATGTGTTAATTAAGACATTCTGTTAGCAACCCTTTCCTTCCTACACAAGACAAAACCCACCGGGTACTAAATGTGTCTGAAACGACTCATATGTTTTAATGCTTTCCTGAATATGGATCAATTTTAACACTTTTTACAACGCTTGTATCCTAGCCAAGACAAAGCCAATGATTCCAGTCTGACTCAAATGCATGTTTAACACCCTCTGCAGAATAGGTCCTAAAAGAGGAGAAAGTTTTTCAGTAACAAAAGCTGCACAAATTCCCTCAGGCAATTTATTTTACTTCTTCAGTTTCCTTACTGATAGAAATTATTTTTTAAGTCTAATGCAATGCTCTCTTACAGCAATTTAAACAATCACTTCTCTTTTTGTCTTCCATGGACACAGAGGACACTGTTCCCCAGAGCTGATGTGTACATACTCGAAGTCCTTCCTATTTTCATTAGTCCAAACAATGATTTGTCAAGGTTTCCTCAGAAATGTAGCCTGGGACCCTCCACACTGTTCTCCACTGCATTCTCAACAACTGACCTATTTGTGATACTGAAACTGGAACTGTCACCCCAGTGGAGGCCACACATGCGAACAGAGTGGAAGGATGAGGTTGCAGGTCCTACCAAGCCATTCTCCTATTACATGTCCTAGTAGGACACTTGCCTTCTCCACCACAGTATGACAATGCTGAGTTGTCACCCTCTGCAATGCCATTTTTGCAGAACTGTTGCCTCTCACAAGTCAGGAGAGCCACTGGGCCCAGGTTCTTCCACCACCCTTCGGTAGCACTGAGAGTTTGGGCAGGATTCATTCAAATCTTTCTATTCCCAAGAGGCAGGCTCTTCTCACCAATCCTTCCTCAATCCAGATATCTCTCTACACATCACTTCCTATCACAGGGCCTTCTTCTCACCTGAAATAATGGAATTCCCACCCAGAAGTCCCTCTGACTCCACAGCACTCTCCCTCCTAGCAGATTAGGATGGAGCTGACAGAGAAATGATGCACATGTAGTGTGACAGACCCACTAAGATGTCCTGGCTGTGGATAAACATCCCTGACTTCATGCAGGGGCTCTTTGGTGGGAAGAGCCAGTTTTGTGAGGGCATCAATCCCTCCTTTGATGCCAGGGCAGAAGCACTATCTTGAAAATCCTTTTGCAGAGCTCGGAGACAACTTAAGAACTGATGTGCACATGCCAAGGACAAATGGCAGCACCTGATTCCATTCCCCTCACCTTTGAATACAAGGAAGTTAAGTGCCCTGCTCCTTGCACACTCACTGCTTGGCTGGCAAATGCAGGCACCTCTGGGGTAACTGCAAGTGAGCTTCTCTCTAATTCCTTCAGGACAAGCCCCAAAGGATGATTGTGGTGATAGACTGTCCTAGTAGCATTCTTGTCTGCAATTTACATCACATAAACATTATTTAGACACCCATAAGTACCCATCCTGGTATGGAGTAGAAGAGCTGGTAGTTAAGCAGGAGTTTCAGGGGGGGAAATGTAAGAAATTTTAATTACATAAAGTTTTCACTTACTTAAGTATTAATATCACTAGATAAAACACATCCCTGCAATCTGGAACAAGGGTTTACTTCATAAGCTATAAAAGCTTCTTACTATCATATTGGAACACATGTGGGTCTTGATCAGGTTGTATCTTGAGTTACTTAAAAAGAAGGAAAATAATGCAATTTTAGCAATAGCTAAAATGAGGAAAAGATCTCAGCCTGTCCAACCTAAACAATGACCTGATGCAGGACTCAAGTCTACCAGGTAATGCTCAAGGGAACATTTTAAATAAGGAAAAAAGAGTGGAAGTGGGAAAAAAAAATCATCATTGTATTCTTATGTTGTAATGTTCCTTCACTAGCATTAACAGCTTATCTCATCATCTAAGCACTTCTCGATAACAGACTGGATTTTATGTTGAGTACAGGCTGTACCAAGTCACTAAAACCTTTCTATTGTTAAAGATTATGTAAAATGGTCAATCAAAGTGTCACTTCTTCCTGCCCGTCCCCCAGGCTGCTGTGTTGCAATAGTTCCTTATAAAAACCAAGTGTGATGGGGTAGCAAAACACCAAGAGGTAGAAAATGGCCCATTGCAGAGCCTGCAGGTGCATGGGACAATCCACCACCACAGAGGGTTGTACCACAACATCACCTAAGCAAAGAGAGAAAAATATCCAAATAAAACTTGTTCAGTGAATTTGTCCATGAAAAAAGCCATTTGTGTTTAGAAGCTTGTGCACCTGCAGGGTCGCTGCCTTAGCCAGTACAAGTCCAGCACAGCAGATGTGAAAGATGAAGCCAGAATAGGCTCAGGAGAAGTCCACTTTTCTAGCCTTTCAAATGAGATTTCTAGATACCCATGCTATATCCATGGCTCAGAAATAAGCTGTGTCTGATCAAAACAATGAAAAAACAGGGATTTGGTAACCAAATTTAAAAAGCTGCTTGTTTTGTTGGTGGTGATGGGATGGTTTTTTCCACCAAGAAGGTTTTCGTACCTCTTTTAGTGCTGTTTTGAAGATGCTTTCTGAGAAGGCCTAAACTGGTAAAATGTGACAGGTTGGAGCTCAGTGACCAGTGTTCGTGTGTGATGGAAACAGCTCCTCTAAGCTTGAGCAATTCCACAGGCACGATGAGCAGCAGGGCTTTGGGGAAAAACTCCTCCTCCACAAGAGTGCAAAGTGATCACCTCAGCCATGGAAATTTCCACAGACCTCAGAACAACTTTGACTGAGGGAAGAATGCTCAGAAGACGTGTGTGTGCCAGGCCTCAGAGAAGTGGGAATTCTAGGTAAAGAGGACTTCAAAGTCAGTATGTTGGAACTCTTCTTTTTTTTTTTCCTTTACTTCCAGGAAGATGTCCATTCCCCTTCATTAGCCAGCTCAAGCAAAGTGTTGGGCCAGTCATGGATTAAATACTAGGATTAAACACAGACAGGCATTGATACATGCCTTGGAGGACCCAGTGCTCCTGAAGTCCATCCAGAAGAATGGTGGGGTTAGATGAATGTCATGGATGAAGCTCCATTTTAGCCAATGAAACCAGATGACACAGCACAGACACCTCACCCAAGAGGAGATCCACGATTTGGGGTTGATGAGGCAGATAAGAACAGCTGTACTGGGTCAGACCAGCACTGCCCAGCTTTCAGTGGGCATTTGCCTCAGCCAATGGCAGCTTCTGTGCATTTAGCAACCTTGACAGCTTTCCCCTCCTTCGATTTGTGGTATCTCCCTTTCAATCTGTGCATGCTTTCAGCCTCTCCAGCATCCCATAGTACAGAGCTGCATAAGGTTTTTCTTCTGTTTCCTCTGAACTTGCCTCTTGTTGGCTTTGTTGGATGCCCCTATTCCTTGCACTGGAAGAATAATCAATCCCTAGCATAAAATAATGCTAAAGACCTCTATCACACCTGCCCTCAGTCATCTCTGTTTCTCAGCATGAGAAGGACACAAAGCAGTTGCACCTCACCCTTCATGCTCATATTCCTGGGAAAACTGAGTGGGCAGGAGAACCACATTCATTTGTGCAGGCTTGAAGTAAGCCTTTCTTAAGTATTTGCTTAACATACAAATGCCTTTCACATTTCAAGATAGACAAATCAAGTCTATGTTCTAATTAAGGAAGGGATCAGATTATGTCCTCCCTCCAGCAGAGATTTTCCAAAATTTTTGCCTGGTTTCAGCTGTGTATTCTAAGCACATGGATTGACAGGGAGGGGAGATGGGTAACAGAGAGCTTGTGCTATTTGTGATTTGTGCTACAAAGAACATTAAGAAAAGGAACTAGAAAAATAATTCCCACTTCTCAAATGTTCCAGAGCTGATCAAGACTAAATACAGTTTGTAACAACAAGAGCAGCAAACCACTAGCATTTTCATTTTCATTTGCTACACAGGGGTCCGACATGACAGCTTTACAGGAAATCTCTGTATCATTGCACCAGGATACATGTCCTCTTGTATACAGTATGCACATGCACACAGACATAGCTCCATCATGTGCTGGCAAGTAATGGGAGAAGTTTAGCAAACATACCTGAAATAGTTCACATACTTAGAGATGCCAAAGAGGCTCATTACACCACTTCCAAAGGGGCTTCTTCCCCAGCTCTCTGCATCCCCTAGCCATTCAAGAGACAGTTGTTCATGTGGGCTTGCTCTCTCACGCAGTCATCAATTACAAGGTGACGACTTGAAGAATTATCATTTGTCATTGCAAGCCAAAACAAGCAGCCCTGCTTCTTCTTGCCCAGTTCTGATGGGGAGCTTCCCCAAGTCTGGGCTTGCTCCAGGGCTGTGTGTGCTCTTGTCCCGCTGTCTAGTCCTCTTGCCTCCCTCCCTTCTTTCCTTCTAGACTGGTCTCCCAGGCTTTTGTGGGGAGCAAAGCTTCCTCTTTTCTGCCTCTCCGCTTGCCCCAGCTGTTGGCCACTCACTCTCCCAGGTGCTCACGGCACTGTGAGGAGCAGCTATAAACACCCAAATACAACATGACCACTGTGTGTTGGCAGCCTAATCCTGCTACTGCCCCCAGTGCAAAAGCACCCAAAACTGAAAGCTAGTGCACTCACAAAGAGTTGGTCAATCAACAAAGGAGACTGAAGACTGCTTTGCAGAAGAATCAGAAAGGTCTAGGGAGTAGAGAAAGTACCCAAGCAATGCAGAGAGGGTGCCTGAGCAATGCTAGGGGGTGTCCCAGTTAAGAATGGGGAAGATACACGGTGTCTGAGCAATGCTAGGGGGTGTCCCAGTTAAGAATGGGGAAGATACACTGGAAATGGCAAAGGAAATGGAAAAGAGAAACTAGGCTGCCCATGAAGAAGCTTCATAGTGAAGATACCAAAGAGACAAGATGGGGAGTGGATGCTCCTTTGCTTTAGATGTTTAAAATGGGGCTGAAGGTCATGCCAGATGCTGCATTGCAGGGTGTTGGGGAGGCTCTGGGAGATGGTTCCCTCAGGTAATGTGGAGCTGGTGTCCTGGTCCCCTGCAGTGGGATTTGTGCCAGGTAACTTATGCTCCACACAGAGTGCCTTGCCTGCCACCGGGGCAGCCATCACAAACCTCTCCAGAGACAATCAGACTCTGAAGTCACTGCGTTTCCCTGGGACAGAGTCTTCCCTGTGCAGCCTGAGGACTACAGCATATGGGAAAAATTTGGCCTTGCAGTTCAGTTAAATAAAAAAAAAAGAAATTTAAAATGTCAGGTCCTCTCAAGGGTGAGGATGTGGAGGGGAACAGTCTCCCCAGTAGCTGCCTAATCGCTCACAGGGATAAGGCCCCACTCCTGTCAGCACAAACTAGCAATTACGATTAATGGGCTGTGGCAATCAGATCCCAACACGAACGGAGACAGCAGGTCCCACTATTTGCATGCAGTAAATTATTCAGGCTGTCAGCTGTTCGGATGTGGGCCGGTAATGTTGCGGTTAAACGCTGGCCACATGGCTAATTTGAGGTGTTACCATCAGCCCCTGCCTGGGAGAACAGGCTCTGTGCTGGGCCAGGCAGGACAGCTGTGCCACCGGCACAGCCCCTCAAGCCCCACGCTGCTCCTGCCAGACCCCGGCTGTCACAGCACACGCATGGCTAATGGTGTGTTCTTCTGAGAGTAAAAGGCACCAGGAAAAGCTCAACAGTGTCTCATTTAGCTCAAGTTTCAAGGGGCTGTGAACCTGGGAATATAGGGAGAGTTGGATGCCAGCAAGCCAGCTTCAGTGACCAAACCTACCTGAGCCTCCAGGAATCAAATGCACAGCTGGATTCAAAATTGCAGGATTCCTATTCTGAAAATACAGCATCATATAATAAATTCAGGACTTTCCAGTTAAACCTGATTTTTACAGAGCCAAAGGTACGTGCTCCAGAAGGACCTCAATTCAGCTGAGCACCCAGTAAGTACCCAGCATGAGCACCCACAGACCATGCCAGATGAACCAGATGTGCACTCCCAACATCCCCTTCTGCCTACCTGTCTGTGAGAGGTGTGTTTTAATGTACTCACCATCATGCAGAAAGTAATTCATTCAGAATAACTCTTCAGGGTGGAAAGACTGAACACTTCTGAGCTCAAGCACTTTTCTAGAGCACAGCATGAAAAATAGCAAGCATGGGAAGGAAAAGTTATTTGGAAAGTAATATGAAAAAAATCATCCCAGGAATCAATGCAGTTCTTCATTCCTCTTTTCCGTGAAGAGAAGGGATGCCAAGGGACCTGCCAACAAACAATACAAACTCAGAAAGAGCAGGTAGTTTCTTCACTAGCACCTCAGTGTGGACAACTGTAGCAAAGTCCTGTCATTTGCATTCAAATCAGACCTGCTTTACACGGGAGTCTGCCCTTTTTCACTGGTGGGCAGTCTGAGAGGGACTGTGTTTCAGGTTGGGAGCTTGAAACAGTTTAGAGTTGTCCCATATGGCTCTGTACCTCAGAAGCTCCTGTACCCTTGCTAAGCACCATCCCACCAGCAAACATGATGGGCTGCAGTACTGGCAGCTCTCTCGGGAGTACTTGGCTTTCTCAAACATGCAGGTCTTTTAGTAGAAAGGAAACATTTGATTAACAAATATAAATAGTAACAGGCATTATTCTAAGGAAAAGAAAAAAAATACAAAACACCACAAATCAATTCTCAGACTTTTAGAGTTTGAAATTAAAAAATTAAGAGAAATAAAAGTGGAATGGCAAATGGTAATACTCTGTGTAAGCGCAGTAGCATGAATTCATAGGACAGGCATGATAATGGACGGCAAAACTGAAGTTTAAGAACACAAGGTCACTTTGCTAAGTAAGTACCTGCCTCTGAAGATACAGACAGATCAAGGTACCTGTGTTGGCCCAACCTCTTCAGCACTGAGTTCACATCTATTTGAAAATGTCTGGGCACATCCCATTAAATCTGACTGTATTTAGGACAAGTAATCAAGAAAGTGTGATTGTCAGAATGTCAAGCTGTTTCAGATCTACAAAGACTTAAAATCCATTCAAGTGCTCAAATGTATGCACTAAGTAGTCCTATGGTGACCAAAAGGCCATGTTAGCAGCATGAAAATTTAGGCAGCAGTATGAGTTTTCACACATCAGAGCCATATTTTTATCCTCATTGAAGCCCAAAGTACTTATGCATCTATACACTAGCAGTAAAACAACAGAGTGATCCTTTATGACAATATGACTATAATCTAACTTGACAAATGCAGTTGTCAGCATCCCTTAAAGTAAATTATAACTGCGCCCCCTTGGCTAAATCCTGAGCCCTTTCAAATAACAAAACAAAGAGCTCTCTCCCAAGGGTTGTGTTCTCTGCATTGTATTTTCTGACATGCTTTCCCACCATCAACCTTTCATCCTGTTGAACTAATTTCCATTGTAAGCAGCGGAAGGCAGGGAGGATAACTCCCGTTAACTTTGCGCTGGTGAAGTGCCTGCCTAGAGGAAAGGCAGCAGAGGGGGCACATCCCTGGCAAACAGACCACCAAGTCCCATGTCGTGTAGCTCAAACAGGGCAACGTTTATGTACAACCATGCTTTTCTGTAAAGAGCAGGTAAGTTGGGACTAAGCACTGGGAAAAGGTCCTCCCCAGCTGCCCATCTTCAGAGCTCACAAAGTGCTACTGTGGTTTGCATCAAGATGCCTGTTTGCAGCTCTTCCAGCCTGCTGCCCTCACTGCTACCAGCAAACAAGGCATCCAAAGTAAGATCAGAGACATTGCAGTTGACCCTTTTATAGGAGAGACTCACCTGAGCTCTGGATCTTACTATGATGTTGAAGGGAGACACAGTGAGATCCTTACCAGAGACACTGCTGCAGAGGCACCAGTAGCATACTTGTCTTTCTGCATGAAGGAAAGATATAAGCCTTTTACAGCCTATTTTCTCCACCCAGTACCCATGCACATTTGCACTCCTTACTATACACTATATACCTCTCCAGCCTGCACAAACAACTGTCCTCCTGTTTGGCCCAGGCTCATGCACCTCAGACACAATCATGCTCCAGGAAGATCTCCTACCCTTTCAAAACGTCTTAATAAATGTGGAACAGTAAGAGCACTTCTACCTCATGAAGACCAGACCCCTTGCTCTGTGTATCCCATATGGGCCTGGCTTTGCCCTCCAACAGGAATGAAATGGTAGGGCTGCTCTCAGGGACCTGTGGGTGCTTTATCCCTGAGACCTCCCATGCAATGCTATACTCCTACGGGGAACGTGGATAGAGCCCAAGATGAGCAGAATTTTTGTTTGCTTTGATTTCACTTTGCATTTTTTTATCCTAATGTTTTGGTTTTCACCCACAGAAATTCATTAGGTGAACTCTGCTTTCTGCATCAGCATTGATCTCAGACCCAGCCTGTGTGTGATTACAGTTTTAGGGGAAGACAAAACTGGGGTCCTGCTCACATGCCTGGCTTGCTTCACCAAGTGAAGGGCTGAATCTGCCAAACCCTGATCCTGGGGTTGCATCCAGCCCCTAGGCTGCCCTGGTCATCTCACTCATGGGCATTCTTTCACCCAGTGTTCAGCAGTGCTCCTCTCCTGAAGACAGAAAGGAAATTGCCTCAGCTCAAGCCAGATGCCTGCCTTCCCTCCTTCCCTCCCTCCTTTTTCTCACTCCTGTCCCTATAAGCACACTTTCCATAACAGACAACAATAATGATGAACTGGCCTTAAATTGTACAAACAGCAGGATCAAAGTTGTTTGGAAATTCACCCAGGAATGAGTTTCTTGGGTGGGAAGTAGCAGAGCAGCTGTGAAAGAGCAGCAGTCTCACCAAATGGCTTAGCAGGACCCAAGGAGAGTATGTCCCTGGCCTTAGCATACTGTGTCTATCTTAAGATACCCAATGTTGACCTTGAATATCATCTTAGGTAGGGGCCTCTCTTGTTCCTATGCTTCCTGTGTGCAGCTTTCAGCAACAGGATGAAAAACCAGAGGACTAACAGGTTTATCAAGTCATGCTTTAGTCCCTGCTGTACATGTCAGCCTCTCCTATTGCTGCCAAGAGACACGCTGAGAGGTTTTGTCAGCCTATCCAGCTTCCAACACGGCCACTGCTTGTGCGTGTGGCAGGAGCAACAAAAGAGCTCTGCTGTGCTGCCTCCATGCACCCCTGCCCAGCTGGCAGCGGAGCACTGCTCCCATCCACAGGGGACAAGAATTCAGCTGAAATCCTTCTTCTTTATCCTAACAGCTGAAGATAAACAAGACAGCCTGGTGTGCATGATCACCCCTGCCTTTATCCCATCAGAGGTCTCAGACAGACAGTATCCAGACTCTGAGAGGAGATCTTCACTATGTCATCTAAACACATTTCAAGGTGGAGATCTCAAAGGCAGAAACCACAGCCAACTGGATGTGACTGTTTGCAAGGCTGAGCAAGCCCTGACCAAAGTCAGGAAGGATTCAACCAACCAGCCTGATCCCACGCACTGTCTCAGGTATCCTTAGGTGACTTGGGAAATGCAGTGTCCCCAGACAGAAGACCCTGCAGGGAAAACGTTTACAGCTGCATGCTGCAGCTTCTGCTCACTTCTGCTTTCAGAGCCTCAGCAGATAGAAAATAGCAGGTGTGTTATGCTCCTAAATACGATTATAACATGCTGTAAATTGAAGTATGATCAGCTCTTTGCATACAGTCAAACAAGGAATGATGCATGGAAAACAACAGGGGCCCACATTCATCTCCAAATGATCATTCACAGGATGCACCACAATACAATTTCACACACAGAAATTAGAGAATGTCTCTGAAATGAAAGATCTGCTCTTCCTGGGTGTCATTTTTTTCTGTCTCACTAAAGATTTCCAATGTACTGAAACCATTTATAATACTAACTGCGCACGGGGAGGTGGGGGGTGGGGGGGCCCTCTGGGAAATTATTGGCATGAACTTTTAGGTCTTTAAATGAAGGCCAGCCTAATTTTCCAATTAGGCAGCTTGATAGGCAAGATGACATGTGCAGAGGAGAAGGGCAGGCTCTAAACGGCATTTTTATGAACATTTCTCATGCCTGCAGCAGCCTTTCTATACCCAACAGCTGAGGAGTGCACTTTCCCATGCCGTCAGGGGTGAGGAGGTTACGACTCCGCATTGTGCCGCTTGTTTCTCACACAGGCACCCGGCGCGCCGCACTTCGCTCCAAAGGGCGTAGCGCCCGGAGAGGGGCCCGCGCCACCAGCGCGCGCCGCCCGCGCCGCCTAACCCACGCCGGGGCGGGCGCGCGGCAGCGCTAATTGCGAGGGGGGACTTTTGTCGGAGCCGCTCGGTCGGTAAATGAAACTCCTGCTCCGCGGGGATCCCGCGTGTGCAAAGATGCCGCAGCCCGAGGGTCAAAGGGCATGGCAGGAAGATTTTGAGCTGACGCTGCTCTTTCACGGCTCGACGTGTCCGGCAGCTCCTGCCTCTGCTCCCGCTCCCTGCTGCTCACCCGGCAGAGGGGAACCACCAGCACCAGTGTCCTGCCTACACTTACTGTAGACCTTGTCACCCCAAATGGCATGGTGAATGTAGCAGTGGTCTTCTAAGGGCAAAGAGGAATCCAAATCAGCGCGTGAGTCCCTCAGTCACAGCAAAAGTCTGCCCCTCAAGAGGCAATGAAATCACACGCCAACACCTGCGTAGCACTTAGGTGATCCTGAGCAAACCATGCCAGGCCCATTTAAATGTCCTTCTTCGAGTCAAGCAATTTAACAGCTAGACCCACGCTAGCTGGCCACAAGCCAAGGTAGTAAGGGCTTTGGTGGATGGGGAAGGCAGAAGGACTACCAGGAGAGGACATTGTAAACATAGTAGTCCATGGATCACCACCACCACCCTGAAAACCATCCTGGAAGAACAGCTGTGCCAGCTGCCAGATGCTTACAGCAGCCACACTGACAACACTGCCCTTTAACTCAGTGTGGCTCACACCACACTCTGGGCCGGGATGGATGCCCTTACCACACTGTACAGAAGCCCAGGCCTAAGGAAATCTTTCACTGAACTTATTCTCAGTTTGCCCATACGTACAGTAGGAATAAAGCAGGAGGAACAATACCTTTGCTGGAAGTGGGAGAGGGCAGTAGCCACATGCAGCAGCCACTGTCTCCCTTAGACTGCAGGGAAGACCACACCAAACACAGCAAACCAGCCTCAAGGGTACCTCCTCAAGCCACAGGAGGTATTGATTTCCACCTCTGCCACTTTTGGAGAACTCCGATATCCTGCAGGGTTATCATTTGTGAGGCAGGTCAGGACATACCTTGAACTCTCTTCTCTGATGTGTCTGTTTTGGTAATGGGACATCAGATTGTGGCCTTCAGCTTCAGTTAGTCCTGGGTTTTATTTATATTCAATTGAGTCATTTCAACGAGAACTGAACAACTCCTCTCTCTGGGAAGAGAAGACACAAACCAGGTTTGAGGAAGAGAAGATGTGCTAAGATTCAACCAGCCAAGCTGCTCTTGTGTGACAGTAAGACCTGGTATTTCAGGAATTCTTTGATTTCTCATAAAGGGCAGAAGAAAAAAGACCCTTCCTACTACTTTAAATGTCAACATTTTATAACAATTTAAAAATAAGTCACCACTTTCAGAAGCTAACCCAAAACTGCAGAGTGACTACAGTATCTGTTTAGATGATTAACCCAGCTGGGAGATGGACTTGACACCCAGCCTGCTGCAGACAGGCTACCTCGTTAACAAATGGCTGATTTCTTCATTAGAGCCACCATGCAGTGAGTGCATCAGGCTCCTTTACTCTGACTGAATGAGGCACAAACTTGAAGGCAACAAGAACGCTTTAAGGTATTTAAGATCTTACCAACATTAGTCTAATGCAGTCATACCAGGGGTAATATTTATTTTGAGTTATGGCCAGATGACAGGGTAATAGCCTAATCTGGTTAGTCTAGACCCTCCATATGCTATAAACACTTCTCCAGAATATATAATTTACTAAAGAGCACATGTAGAGTGCATGCCTGTATCTAGCAGAAATGGTCTCTAGCCAAAACAGAAGATTGGAAAAGCTTTCCCAACATATGAGAATAATGCTGGGGAGGTGGGGGGGAAACAAACAAAAAAACCCTTGAACAATAATTTGCCTGATTTATAAATGTGACAGTATTAAGAAATGAGGAGGAACCCGAACTTTCCAGAATGCCCTGAAGTAAAACGTTAAGTATTCTTTTCTTTAGAAACTAGCTCAGTGCCAAAGCTTTGGTTGCAAGATGCTAATTTGCTCCCAATATACAGACCTGATTTCTTCAGTGTTTCCCTTTTTCCCCATCTGACCACCTAAAGGCCTGGAATATGAAAGGGCAGACAGCTCCATGGGGATTTACCACGTCTTGTTGTAGCACATCAGTCATCAAAAGAACATTGAACTATTCTTATTTTTCTTCCAGTTCCACATCATGATAAATCTATTTTGCTTTCCAAGTATGTATAAAATGTTTAATGTACTGTTCATAGAATAAAAGGTAGGACTTTAGCAAAACTTATTAAAGCTTTCAAAACAGGACATGAATAAACACAAAAGGTGACGTATTGCTTCAGCTGAAACCCAGACCACCTTTGATTTCAGTTTTTATCAAAGCTAGCTTTGCTTATAAGCACATCTGTAAACCCAGAGAGTACTATGGAGATTCAGGTATATTTGAGTGGAATAAGAAGCAGATGTGGGACAGGATGAAGTTCACAGGCATTGCAATTACAGGCCTAGAAACCGTTAAGTGTCCTTCTAGCAGAATGTGTGTAAATATTTCTTGCTTGTGTAGAAGGGAAGATTTGAGCCTGCCCACAGCACTTGCTACAGAATCACCCATACACAGACATCAAGTGCAGACTGGGAGGCTGGGATGGCAACCAGGCTCCTCCTCCTTCTGCTGAGGATGCACCTTGCACACTTTTCTGAGCACTCAGCATTACACTTCCAAGTGTAAATTTTACACCATACCAAGCCTGAATTACAACTACCTGCAGTGAATCTGTCATGCTCATCCAAATTTAAGTGAGAAATTTGTCAACTAAGAGATGTGGGCAGCATGAATAATTGAGTTATCTGCTAATCAAGTTGTTACCTGAAGAATTTAAGAGCAAAAAAACCTTTCAACATTTTCAAAACTCAAGACTGATATAAGGAGAAAAAAAAATTGGAAAAACAGATGAAGAAACAAAGAGATCTGCTAACACTAAACATCTTCTTAGCTGTATAGTCAAAAAAATTAATTGCATGAGAATAAATCCCTACAATTTTAGTAATGATTTTTGCTGATCTGGTCTGTGCTTCAGAGTAAGACAAAAATCACAAAATTTAGAAGAAAACACAGCATGGCATATAGAGAAATTCCTGATTTCGGCAGTCAGATGAACATGGTTGCAAAATTATACATTTATACTTACAGCTACAGTCTCACTATGGATCAGTAGCATTCCTTTGGTTAATATTAGTAATACATGTAGTGTACTTAGTGATAAGAGTATTCCAGGCAGTGGTCTGGGCAAGACACAGTGCCACGGGAGCTGTTGGGCTGGCTTTACCTTTTTTTCATGTTAGCAGAAACTACTATCCTCATACCTCAAACAACAAAACAAAAAACCAGATTGATAGCACTGCCCAAACCAAGACACATGCAAGGTCATTCAGGGATCTGAACCATGTGGACAAGGAGACTTCACTGTGCATTGCTCTTGTACATACACTTGCGCATGTTCAGCACAGAAATGCAAAAGAGGAGTAAAAGGGCATGTGGCCGTGAAGAAAGGGAGAACTACTGGGGATAGGGGGCAACCAACAGAAAAGTTAACAAACAGAAAAATAACTTCATTTGTTATTTTTCTGTATGGACAGCTCTAGAAATACCTGTATGCATTATCAATTTCTACTCTGGTAAAGACTGGAGTAAAATACACTAATGGTCTTATAGAACAGACCATGCAAATGGTGCCATTGTGGCTATTCAGTAATGGATATCAGTGGTTCCTTATGTTGTGTTAAGGACATGCAGTCTACACATGTTCTTGGTATATGCAGGTATTACAGATATGAAATGCAATCCCAACTACCCACCACAAAGGTATTTCAGAATTCCCTGCTCTGCCATTGTAATTCTGCATTTGGGAGTTGTACAGAATGGAGGCCATGAGTGATGGGCATAGGCTACCCCTAACAGTGACTCCTACATGGTGCAACTCTGGGATGAGTTTGGATGTCCACTAAATAACTGAAGGTCACTGAAGATGAGCTGGGACAACAACTAGTTTGCCATAGGCCACAAAGGCTAGCAGCAGCCTAAAGCCATTGACAGTTCAACCCTGCAATTTGTAAAACTGACTCAGTCTATGCAAACCTCTAGGTTTCAAATAAAACACTAAGCTGTATTTGAAATAGTGACCACTACAGACTCCAAAAGCTACTTCTCTAAAAGTTACCCACAGGAAGGTTTGATAAAATAACTACTTGAAACCTTATTATGAATTAACTCTTATCCTGCCCCAAAATGTTAACGCCATGTATTTCCACACAAATCAGTCTTATTCAAGGTTGATCAAGCACATAGGATGAGTTACATTCAACAGAAAGAATTTCTCTTTAATATTTTAAATCCCTTCTGGCTTCTTAAAAAGGCGTTCTTTTCCTACTCTAGTGCTAGGATAACTCTTTACCTAGAGGCTAACACTCACTGAAATTCATGTTCAAAATCCCCTAATAAAGATCACTGAGATGAATTAAAGCAACAAAAATAAGCTCACATGGCTAATTTCCTCTCTCTTGCTTGGCTCTTTACTGATTTCAGAAACAAAACTTCAGTTTGCAAAACTATAAAAAGATCTGCTAAAACATGCCCATTCCTTCAGGACAGCTATACATTTTCCATATGATTCCTCCTAGTATTTAGGCAAATAAATACCTTATATTAAAAATACTCTCCTTGACAAATCATGCATGAGATCTATTTGTAAACTATCCATAGCAGGTGATGTCAGGCATTGAAACAAGCTGCCCAGGGAAATGGTGGAATCACTACCTCTGGAAGTGTTCAGAAAACTTGGACATGTGGCACTTACGGACATGGGTTAGTGGTGAAGATGGCAGTGTTGGGTTAACAGTTGGACTCAGTGATCTTTAGAGGTCTTTTCCAACCTTAATGACTCTATGATTCTGTCTGCACTATACCTCTTCTTTCAGAGTTTCAAAAGGGCAAAGGTAAGAAATTAGTTTTGTTTATTTGGTCAAAGTTTTTCTTTTAGCCAGAGGAGTAAGAAAGAATCGAACCTCTGTATCATAGGGGCTGTGTTTCCAGGTAAAAAAGCACTTCAGCTTTCCTTTCACTTTTTCTATTTTTTCAAACAAATACAGAAAAGACAAAAACCTTTAAAACAGAAATGACAATGTTTTTGGAAAAGACATATAAACAGATTAAAGCTTTTGTATCCTGTTCTAAACTAATTTCATTGGACCCTATGAAGACCTGCAGAGTTTGGGTGGCAACAGGCTAGCTGTGATCTAACAGATCTGCTCACAGTTTCTGCCCTCTGATGCCATCTTATCCAAGTACCTCTCAGATGAAGGCAAGAAAAGGGATGTGGGAGCTGTGGCAGCCTGGAGCTGGCTCCCTGGTACCCTGCTTCCCTCAGGTGACTCAGATATCTGTATCCTCAGTCATGCGGGGCAGAAGGAGCTACACTATCCTTCAATGGCTCCATTACTGCTCACTCAGCCTGCTCCAATAGAAAGATGAGGTGCCTGTGGATTTCAGTAATATATGCTTAAGCCAGTGTGCATTTTTTGCTGAATTTTATGCAATTTGCTGAATAAAGTCTATATAACAAGGAACACATTGTGACTGGACAGTCACAGCAGACAAACAAGGCATACCACCTTAACAAATCTCATTTCATTACAACATTTGGGAAAAATATTTTAAGATTAAACAGATTTTCTTTTGCAATTCAGTGGTATGAATAGCAAATTTCACATGCCCTCAGCACACCTGCTAGGTACTACACAGACTATGCAGAATTCAGACTTGGATATAACAGAAATCAAAAGTTCTCTGATAACAAATGCTGCAAAAAGATACTGGAAACACAATAGCAGGATTCTTTGGTTTTGCATTCAAACACCCATTATAGTTATCTTTAATATACTTACAGAAACCTAAGACCTACACTTGGCCTACTACATTGAAACAGTTTCTTTTAATTTCTATTTACAACTACAGAAAAATTACTAACATACTTTGGAAAAGAGAGCTCTGATTAAAGCAAGGAATTGTTTCTAGTTCCTCAGGCTGATGGAGATAAAAGCATGATGTATTATAATGGATACAAACCCCAACATCTGTAGCAAACAATCTGCACTGCAACTTGGAAATCAGAAATCCCTTATGCTGTTATGTATAAAACACTGCACTGGAATGAGCACCACAGTAAGAAGTTTTGGACTTCTTCCATGGAAATACAATGTCTTCAGATCAACATTCCTTTGGGACAGTATGATGAATTCTGGAATTCTTTACACAAGAATTACAAGAATATGCAAATATTCAATTTAATGTTACCTACAGAAGCTCAGTTTTATTTTTAAATCTAAAAGCAAAGAACTAGAAAGACAAGTCAATAAAAATGGAACAAGAATCAGGTGTGATGTATTTATTGTCTTTTTTTGATCTCATTTACTTAACTAAGTGGACAGAAAATTTTCATTTATTTCATGAGGAAACATTTCATTTGGGTCATTTGCTATAGACCACAAAGTTTATTTCTTTGCAGGAAATTTAATCCTTTTGCTTTGTTTGCTTGCTTTCTGCAAGCCCTAAAAGCACTGCATCAGCTTCCAGCAAGGTTGTATCAGTTGTTGCCCCCAAGAACCTGGACGTGAGTTCAAGATCCAGCAGTTTCAGGCGTACCCGGGTCCCTCTCTGATATTTTCTGTGAAGAAAAGGGGAAAGGGGAAAGATAGTAAGTTGTTTTAAGTCACAGTGCCTGCAGACCCAAAGTAGCAGCCTCATAGAAAACAACGTGCTGCAACAGAAGTCTAACATTGTTGTAATGCACCAGTGGGGACACACATTGTGTACCACTACAGAGCCAGTCTCTGCTGATACAATTCTGCCCATGGGAGAGCAGACACCACCAGCTCCCATTGTGGGAATGCAGGCTTGACAAAAAAGCAGTTCATTATATGGAAAACAGTTTGTGTCGTTCATAAAAATATTTTACTGTATTATCTGCTGTCGTGCAAACAATTATCTGCAGGATAACATATCATCAAAGGGGAGGACAAGTCATCATTAGATCACTGGTGACATTGCTATTACCAAAAAGTATAATGTCAGCTAACTATAGTTTATATTTCCAACCCTGGGCCTCAGGCAAGGGAACTTTTCTGTCTTATCCCCTCACCCAAAGAATGGGCATCATCTGCAAGTTTTTACTACATATAATTAAAAAAAAACCTCACAACTATTGTAATGAAACATTCTGCCTACAGGTTTGGTCATTTATTGTTTTATGCTTTTTTTTCCCCGTCTTTTTCCTTGCAAGTCAAAAGATATGAGCATTCAACATGTTTTTAAAACAGCCCCTGTGTTAAGATGGCCATGCCAAATTAGTGAAGATTTTTAAAACACTAGCATCTTTTATAATGTACCTGCAGAGCTACTGATCAAAGTCCAGCAAAAAAACTGAGAATTATTCTTCTTCTGAAAGCTCAAGTCATACTTTTTTATATTCCCTAGTCAACGCATAAAGAGCTGAAGATGCATCAAGCTTGACCACCTTGAGCAAAAACAAGTCAAAGTTTGAAACATTCTCCAGTTACTGACTGGAGAAAAGGGAACAGGGGAGTCTGGTTGCACTCATTTCCACCTTGCTCATTCTCACCTCCTGCTTGGGCAGACAATCTTCCCTGTCTGCAACTGTTTGCTAGCATGGAGGAAAATGGAATCAAGTTTCAACTTTCTTCAGCTCATCAAACCAAGATTCATTTGGAAAACGAAACACCTTGAGAGAAGATGCTGGACTCACATTCATGGTGGGGGTTTTTTCTGTTTTTTTTTCATTTTCTGTCAACGTTATCTTACATTCATTTCCCATGTCTCCTGGTTAATCCTGAGTAATATACTTGGTTATGGTCCAAACAACAAAGGAAGATCATTTGATACCTCCACTCTGAGGAGGTATCTGGGGTACATAGGTTACTTTGGTCTGCAAGGGTTCTGCCAACACTCCCAATGAATCCTGTGATGACCTGCATGAGTCCAGTGGAAATAACACACATTTTCTTAAAAAATAAAAGTGAAGGCCAAAATGCAAGTAACCACTGTTGCAGTGAAGAGTTCAGCACAGCTACAAAGACAGAGCACAGCTTATGTTTGGTTGTCACCTGAATGGCTGTGAAAGATCAATTCTGTCCCTTTCTCTGTGAAATATTTGCATCTCAAAACAGAACAGTTTCACAACTGGTGAGAACTACTCCTGCAACATTTCAGTGGAGTAAGACAAGAGCTAAACAAAATCAAAAGACAATGTGTAAGACCTTAAAATTGGATGGTATCTTGCAGGATTTGTTAGGCTTATTGAGAAGAGAGTTCCCTAAAGAAGTCAGGATGTTTGGGGGATAAGGAGGAAAAGGATGAGTAAAAGATCCTCACTGAAGAACCTTAAATGAAGATACCAGCAGACTAGAGATTTTAGCCATGTGGGTATAGGGAAAAAAAAATCTCAAAAGAAGTCTCTATAATGAACCAGACCTTCACCTTACTGACAGCTGCCGGCTAGATGGGTCGCCTTTGCATCCAAACATGAAGTTATACTGATCCCTAATAGTATTTTTGGCATAAATTATCATAATTTTCTGCCTTTATCAATAAGGGGGCAGTGGGAATAAGTTTCAAGAGAAGACAAAATAAGGAGAGAGGGAATCTGAGAGAAATGGTCTGTGGAAATGGAGAAGAGGGAGCAGAGACCTTGCAGTGAGAAAAAAGGCCTGGGAAGATAGGAAAGAAGGGATACATGGTAAAATGTGAAAAAAAGCACTGAAAAAACTGCAGGCAAATTGTGCAGAAATTTAGGAAACTATAGAGAGTAGAGTCATAGAAGAGGAAAAAAGTCTGTGAAGTAAGGACTGCATAAAACTATTACTGCCTGACTAACTAACTCAGATCTTTGAACTACAACATTCTGTGTTGCTTTAAAAAAGATTAACATGCTTTTAACCTAAAAAACCTTAAAACTAACACTAGTGATTCTGTAACAAATTTTAAAGATGAGCCATATCTACCTTTTACCTCTTTCCTTCCTTATACAGGAAAAGCAGCTCACCAATAACGTAAAGCAGAACAGGAAAACTGGTTTCAGTGTCAATCTTCTTCTACAGAAGATTGAACTGAATGAGGTTTAAACTGAATTAGAAGTTCTCTCTCTATCTGACAGCAGAGAGTGGGATAGACACTGAGGTCCATCTTTGTAACTCAAATACAAAGTATTACTTTCATCATGCATCAGTTCATATGGGGCTGGTTGCTAGACTACAGTGGTGTTTTGCAAGCGAATACATAAAACAAATTTTTTTCTAATCAAACCTTTAGAAGTGCTAGTTAAAAGCAGGAAACTCCATGAGGAAAATCTATACTTCTCATGATTAATGCATCTAATTTTATAACTAATAAATAAACTTAAGCATGACTCTCCCCATTTTAGCATTGCTCACTGTACAGTTTAAAGATAACTTTGCTCAAATTTCCAAACATGGGTTTATTATATATTTGCAATGTGAAATTCAAGCAATAGTATTTTCATGAAAAGAATCACAATCTTCAATGGTGCTTCTGTAACTCAAAACATATTCCAGATACTTTAATTGTACTTAATTAATAAAGAAGGTTTTCCAGTCACAGCACTTCTGCTTACAAAGAGATCCCAAAGAACATTTCCTCTTTGAGGAGTTGACACAATTGTCAATTTGTATGAATATAAACATTCAGGTTTGTGACAGATGTTCCCTACAGCTAAAACACTTTAGACTATGTGGATGATGTAGAAAAAGTAGAAACATGAACACACCATGCAGTTGTGGTCTATCCACCACATTTAGAGCAAGAGGAAATAATGGGTCGCTCTATGCATAATAATCATATTCTATCCATGAAGGTATTTATCCTTAAAACAGATAAAACTATACTATGGCTAAAGTAGAAGCTTGAAGCAGGACCCAGAAACAAAGCAGGCATTTTATTATTTTCCAGAATGGTGGCCTAGGAGACACAGGACACCAGTGTAAAAGGAAAGAAACCATCTACCTTCTCCATTTTGCAAAAGAATTTGCTTTATTTTTGACTAACAAGGCTGGTATTCAAGATCATCCTATCCAATCACCATCAGCAGGAACCATTAATCTTCACCCACACCCAAGCACTGTGTTTCTCAAGGATTCACATGTTTTCCTACCACTTCCTATTGTCAGGTAAGAGTATTAAATTCACAGAGACTTAGACAAAGGTGTTTAGTTGCATACATAAGTGGCAGGAAGAGTTTTATAGAACTTAAAAAAATATTTTGCAAAGAAGAATCAAAGTTTCAATCACATACATTGAATTTATTTACAATAGCTATGAATTTTACCCCTTTGGAAACACCAACTTTGAATGGAAGGACTCTGCCTAACATCCAGCTTCAGAGGTCAGAGCCCACCGGCTGCTGCTGCTGCTGAGCCATGAACCCTTTTCAGGCAAGTGCCAGTGAAGCACCCACTGAGGCACCCCTGGAAACCTTTGTTTGAACTTCGACCAAGGCTCAGTGGGCTCCAAAAAGCTTTCTCTAGTTTGAATGTGTGCATGCAAGCTTCTTTCCAACTCTTTTGGACTGGACAAAGCACTAGATACAAGGTATACCTTTCCTCAAACACCCACTTTCAGCAGATGACATTAAAATGGAGGCAACCCAAATAATTGCTTTAGTGCTCTTTGTAATTTTTGACCTGTCACGAAAAAGAATTAGTAAAGAAGCAAGATGAAAACCCTTCTTAATATTTTAACCATAAGTCTGTGCAACTGCACATCACCAATGTAGCACAGTATGGAGGAGAACAGAGTAAGCACACAGTACAGCCTTGCTAATGCTGCTAAAGAAATTTTAAAAGCAAATACAAAAATTACAGTTTATGTCCTCTTATTACGTTGAAAATAGGACCTTTTATCATTGCATGCAAATATCAAACTAATGAGTCTTAACTTACACAAAGCAGGCTTTGCTGAACACATGAGCAGCACAGCATGCACTTCCAAACTGAAGTAATTTGGAAGCTTCCTTGTGACTCAGTACGTCCCTTTTATTGCACTTTGGTCCTTATGCTAATCCTTTCACTTTTGCATTGAAGCTTTAAATCTTAATGGTAAATTAAAGGGTTCAGTGAAAAAACCCCAAAGTCTTCAGTCAAGATTTTACACTTGTCATTCTAAAAAAGTAAGTAATTTTACTATGTTCTCTTAAAATATATGAAGAAACAAAAATATTTTTACATAATAAAATTGGAGGGGAAGGATATGGAATTTTGTATTTCAGATCTTGGTAACTTTCAAGAATACTGGGGGGGAAATGTACTTAAGTCATTCCAGTTACAGAGAAAGGTTTACAGAGTTAACATGGAAAGTGATGAGCACGTAAAAACAGAGAGATTATAACTAAAAGTGGGAATCCCAATTATACCATTTTCTACCAAGAAAATGGGATTTTGTAGTTTTACAGGTGTGCAATTTCACATGCAAAGGAAGCATCCTTATTACTACATGGTGTTAAGAACTTTATTCAAACTCTAAATTACAGGTGTAGACATTAAAACATCCATTATTTTAAAATGCTTGTGATCACAAATTAGCAGCAGTCCTTTTTCTATTAAAACTACTCAAGTTACTAGTTTAAAATTGAAAGCAACAAAGCTTCTATTCTTGGAAACCATGCTACAAAAATAACAACACAATTACAGAAGTTGTTGAGTCTCACCAGGTCTTGGCTTGTACTTCCCACTCACTTCAAAAATGCATTCACAGATACCCTCTATTCTGTACTATAAAAATACATGACTGATATTTTAAGAGAAGTGGAATATTTTGTCTCTTATTCCCTCTACTTTGTTACTGGTTTTGAGTCTTCATTGCCTCCTTTTGGAATGATAACGTGTGCAATACAATGATGAATGAACTAGCTATAGCTATGGCTGGCTACAACTACTGTCACCCACTGTCAATTATTCTGTCCCATCTGTCCCACCCTCATAAGCATGCATTTATGAAGGCAGTAGGAAGGCAACTATTAATTTTTTTTTATTCCTATGCTGAGGGTGTCTTTCAGAGAATTTAATTTTAATTTTTTACATCTGTTTGCATCATTATTTTTTAATATCTCCCAAGACATTGTAAGTGATGGCTTTCAAAAACTGCAGTGGGAGGAACACCTGGATTATCTCCCACACAAAACTGATTAATATAAACCACTGCAAAGACAGGGTTAGAGTTGAGCAAATGCCATGAGAAGTCTTGGTATCTTTCATTTTTTCACTGTGAGAATTTCAAAGTGTATTTTTCAGATCTATTATTCAAGAGGCTTTGTTTCAGTGTCTTAACACAGTATAGAACAGTTTAAAAAAATCTTAGCTGTTTCATTTTCTTTCTTTTTTTTTTTAATTATGTGAAAGACATGACATTATCAACCGCAGAAAAAATACAACAGCAGCAAAGGTAGTGAAACAAACTGACCCACACTTTTTCTCCAGATTTTTTGTTCACCATTCTTACCACCATTCAAATCCACTCAAAATCACCCTGTGGCTCCTCATTAGTAGTACTGAAACCATGATGCATCCCAAGAAGCAAGCCCACCTCTAAATGACCCCAGCCAGTAGCGAAGCACTGCTGGGGTGGAATGGAGCTCTATGAAGAACAATTCAACTTGTTTCTCAAAAATGTGTTGAAGCATTCACAGATGCTGCCTGAGCCCACATTGGTCTCACCTTTAACAGCAAAGGGAGGCCCTATAGCTGTCTTAAGGAGCTACCCTGGCACAGATCTCTAAGATTTTTGTACAGGTCACCCTCTGATGTCCTACAGGGAAGGAGCTCCGCAAAAGCAACCACTTTCCAGAAACCCCTCATGGATTGCCAGTATACACAAAGTTCTTATTCAGCGGAAATATGGATGAAATTAGCAGATTGTTGTCAAGCTGAAGGCAGCGTAGGTCCACACAAATACCTGCATCTTGCTGAACTGGCTTTTCCAGTGAGGTGCACATTGCACATCTAGTGATGGGGGAATGACAATCCTGCAACCAGCAGCTCCAGACAGCACTCATAACACACACACACCCTCAGCATAAGGTCTTAGGCAATGCTGGGGCAAAAAGGCCAAATCCTTTTATGTTAGAGTGAGATGGCAGAAAGTGGTAACAGAAAGTTGGTGTGGATTCTGCACACAGCAGAACATTGGATGGTAAGAAAGACACTGGAAAAAGTGTTTTAGTGTAGTCTGCATTTCTTTAAAGGCTAGTAAAGAGGGGACAAAGAACACACATAAAATCAAATAACCATGTAGAGATCTGGATCTGTTATTAAAAAGACTAAGCTGTCTATAGAGAAAGAAAATACTTAGCAATTGAAAGGTGCTTAAATCTACTTGGGAAAAGCATGTAAGGTCAGGAAAACAAAGACCAACAAATGCAGATGAAAATGAAAATTTGTAAATAATACTGATGAACCACTATGAAAAAACTCCAAGCACCAAGACCTTTCAGCCATAGACAGCTTCAGCTGAAGAGATGTCAAAACAGATGTGCTAGTTCAGCTCAGGATAACCTGCTGAAATGTCATGTCTCATGATACACTGAAGTCCTGAGAGATGACCTGAAGGTCTCTTTTGGCTTAAATTTTATTCATCCATTATTTATTACCACAACATCCAGCCAATCAAATCAGGAAGGGATGCTCAAAATAGGATTTTTAAAACATCTCTGTTCTCTGCAATCAAACACGTCACAAAAAGTGCTCCAAGGTTGCTGGCTAGATACATTCTATTAGAAAATGCAATCTCACTTCTTGTGACTCATTAATCCATTGCCACTTCAGCTGTATCTGTTTCCTACTCAATTTGTTTTCCTCCTTCCTTGAACTAAGCAAGCAAACATGCTCTCATTTCTTCTGAGCATTCACCAGTTGTGACACCTGCTTAATAACTTTTCAGAATACTTTTGCTTCTTGCACTAAATCTATACTTTTACAAGAAAAAAGGCTAGACTGCCAGATAGAAGCACAGATCCAGGTACTCTGCTAGAGTAAAGCCTCTTCCAAGCTTCTTGGAAGCATTTAGCAGAATGCTGTAACACTGTGTGAAACCATCAGCTTAAACAACAGTCATTGTTATTTTGTGTTTTGGATCAACAGTGCATAAGCAGATCCTTTGGCAAACATCCTTAAAACCAACAGGTGCTTCATGCACTTGAGGAAGTCCAAAGCCAACCCCCACTTTGCACTGACCACAATCGAAAGTAGAAATTTGAAATGAATACCACAAAGAGTTTGGGGATATTAGCTAGATGCTGATGTGAAAAACAACTTGAAGCACTTGAATATTCCCCTGGCTAACTGGAGCTTACCTATGGACACTACGGGGAAAATAACTACTGAACAGACTGGTCTGAGCAGCAGAGCTGGGGGTCACCCATTGTTACAGGGTAAAATATCATCTCCATTTATGTTTATGGAGCTGTCCAAACCCATAACTTCTTGGTCAAGCCCTGTCAGCTTCATTCTGCAGGACCCAAGTGCAGGGACATTGTCACCCCATCCTATATGTCCACTGATGGCTATTGAAACAACTGGCAGCTGACGCAAAGTGGCACAGGTGTAGGTGAATGAGACATGTAAGTTTTCATTCATACAGCTAAGAGAAGGTAAATGCAAAGTCTGACAAGAATTGTTTTATAATTGTCACGGAAAAGCATCAAACAAACCATTGTGAAGTCACGTCAAGCTCTGCTATCACAATGATATCAATAATCAATGGCTTTTGGGTCTATGACAGAAAACCATACAGTCAAAGGTGCCAAATATTTAAATCTAATTCTGTTTCAGTATGGACACTTAAAGCCTCAGTAGAATGTCTTAGTTGTAAAAAGCTTCTAAAAAATAACACATCTACCTCAATTTTAACAAAACCCAAAATACCCAATATTTAATTCCTAGAACAGACAAAAATATCTTGCTGTAATTTTTGCTACAGTCTCTGCAATAATCAATTTGCATTCATTAAAACTTTTGGGACAGGATCATTTCCTTTTTAGAGAAGGAATACATAGAATAATCTATATTTTAAAATGAACTCCATATCACATCCAAGATGAATGCTGTAACCTTTTCTTCATGGCATAGTGAGGTAAGCTTTGACAAATGAAACTTGCAAGAGGTGGCTCCTGTCATCCAAGAACTTGTATCAGATATAGTTATGTCATCATACAATAATTTATGCCAGTTGCTTTCTCAGTCTATAATGTAAAGCATATCCTTTAAGAGGAAAATAAAAGAAATATGTGTCTTTAGTTCAAACTGTTATATTTTTTCCACTGTTTCTAACCACACAATGAACTCATTTGATTAAAATATTGCTTTGTAACTTATAAAATGCTAAAAAAATGAAGACTATATACTTAAAAATGTATTAAAAATTAGCCAATTATTTCACACAACACAAAAAAACCCCCACAGCCCTTCAGGATTATGGGCACCAGAAGCCAGGCAAACTGCTTAAAAGATAAAGGTGGCCAAGAGGAAAATAAAGAAAAAAGCAAATGCACATGAAGTATGCTCCAGCTCACACTCTTCTGTCCTTCTTTCCACAATTAATCACTATTGCAGTTACTATCCCTTCCCTTTCCCATGCTGTGACCTTGTCTCAGTCAGATACTTTTCATGCATATAGTCCTAAACCTTCAGCCCTCCACATTTCAAATGCCCTTTGCACAACACTGTTGTAGCTTTTTTCTTAATAGATGAGGTCTCAGCCTTACTCTCCTTCTATGCTTACTCTATCTTCCCTAATCATAACTCCGTTGATCTCTGTGTCTCCCTGGGATCTCTGAGCAGGCATTTCCAGTTTTCTGGTCCAAAACCACAAAAAAAACCTATTAGACATTTTTCTTGTTCTCTCTTACTTACTGCCTTCTCATTCATTCTAGTCATAGCCCATTCATCCATCCAATCTCATTCTCCTTTCAGTTTCTTACCCCATCGTAGTTTTCTCTTTCACTAGTACCAACTAAGTTCAATTGTCTTCTTTTTCTTGCCGTGCTTCCCAGTTTTCTCACTCAGCTGATTCCAGTATCCTTGCACCAGCCATTCTGGCAGGTCTCTTATAAGGAATTATAAATAGTAGGTTTTGATTAGAACGCTTTAATAATCCAGACATGCTTCTTAGCAAAATTCAAATCAGACTGCCCCTTACTGTCTGGGTAATGACATTAGCTATGGGAACAATGATAATGAATTTAAAAGCCTACCCATCTTTGGTGCTCAACTCTCAAGGCTGGTACAGCTTGGAGAAGCTGTCACACAGGAAAAACTTCAGCAAACCAGGATAATTCATGTACTGTCGTCAGGTTTTTGCAAACACATCTTCTAACCCTGCTCTGATGCTCCCATCCAGACTGATGGTAAGTACTGTCCCTGTCCTTTCTTTGTCTTTTAACTTCATCATAGCTATAAATTGGATTTATTCTTCTCTTGGGAGAGCTGGATGCAGAAGATGTGTGGGAAGGATAGAACGGCTATTCCAGTGGCAGTGAGCCATGATAACCATGCTAATGGAAGGACTGGCATATACAGGCAGACAGAAAATGGAGTTGTTGAACAGATGAAGCAGATACTTGAATTCTCAGTTGCACTGGAATCCAACAGCAGAGATGGGAAAGGTGCTAAAGATGGGGGAAGGTGGGGCACTAATGGTTTGGGGGCTCAGGGAGACCCCAACCATAGGAGTAGGCAGCGGGGTCTGAAGGACATACAGGTTGAGGAATACAACTTTGCAGAATGTGGGTGAGGTCTGTGGAGAATATTTTGTTGGTGAGAGTTGGTGATCTTGAATGAAAAGGAGGAAGAACTGCATGGGACTCGGACAAGAGGAGTTGGAGGTACCATATGGTTCCCCTTCCCAAAGGGCTTCTGAAGAGCACAAGACTCTTCCCTTAACTCCCTATTTCCATGTCTTTCCCCAACTCTCCTTTTGGCTGTTGGTGCCTACAAAAGCACTGCCCGTCACATCTGCCCTCTGGCTTGCTCAGTCACTCTCACTGTTTAACTGTAGCAAAAGTCAAGTCAAATTTACGTAACAGTTGGTCTGTAAGATCCAGCATTGCTCAGACAACTGCAAGGCACTCAGCTAAACATGTTAGCTAAAAATGTCTGACAGTACCAACACTACGGTCTGAAAAAGCTTAAAGAGGATAAAACGGGATCTGGCAGGGGAAAAGTCCCCCTTTAACAACAGATTATAAATCTAACTATTTCCAGTGCATACAATTCATCTTGAAGCATCAGTGAGTGTGCCATACCACAGAACCTTACCCAATATTTTAAGGTATGCCAAATAATACTTCTTGAAGTTTCAATTTCTTGTTAGTGCCCATTTATCTGAATGCCTCAAGAATAATATCAGCTACTTGCATTATGAATGAACAATATGGACAAATACTGAACAGACTTTTTGAAGAAAAGAGTTCATGGTGCTCCTGTAACAGGGACATTTTCAGATTTGGTCAGGAACAATTCTTTGTAAGCTAACACTTGCACTATTCATTCCAATGGCTTTTTGCATTTAATAAAAGTCTATTCAGAGACAACACAAAAATCTTACAGGCGAGAGGCGCCTTAAAAATGCAACTGGTTTGACACTGTCAGTTTGATTTTCAAGAACTGGCAAGGAAGAGTGTGAAGCATGAGGAAGCCTCATTTCTCTGCAGAATCCCATGCACCTGCCTTTGAGAAAACCAAATATTCGATGGTTTCACTTTCTCCTAAAAAACTCTAATATTAATAAATCTTAACCAGAGTCAGAAAAGGAACAGTTTTCAGATGCATTTCAGGTGTGTTTCATGAAACATATGAAACAGATGAGGAAAACATATAAAGAATATCCATGAAAACATGGTGGGTTTAGGCAAGGAGGAACCAGTGAGACAGGTCACTTAGCAAGTCTGGTAACCTGTTGCACACAGTGCTGTCAGGAGCAAGCTCAGATTGCTAAAGGCAAGTTTAAGAAATACTAAATGTAGGGGAAAACCATCTAAAAGAGCACGAAACAAGGTATTAACAGATACTACTAAGATATTAGAAATTACAAAGTCAACCTAATGCTGTAATGCTTGAAGTTAAGGAAATACGGACTATCACTGAATAGAACTATCAAAAGGAACTTAGAAGGAATTAAGAAAATTTAGTTTTGGAGGCAATAAAGAAGAAACAAACAGTTGGTCTTGAAAGAGACAGGAAGGAGAAATGGCAGTTGCAGGTTGGAAGTAGACAAGGAGGGGCCTCCAGGGAAAGCTGAGAAAGAGACCGTGCTGCTAGATACTGCAGCAGAATGTCCTGGGTCCCTAAAACCAAAGGCAGCAGGAGGGTAGAAAGCATTTCCAAAGGGAATTCTGTTTAGGGGACATGCTCACAATTTTAAAAGGGTGAATGAAAGAAGAGGGAACAGATTACTATCTATGCGATTCAGTGAAATCAGAAAGACAAAAAAGAAACAGGTCTCAGGGAAGAAAAACACTTATTTAAGAATAGTAAAAAATAGGTGTATTCATGATAGCAGATCTGCATCCAGTATGTGGAGTACACCTGGAAATGAACTAGCAGCAACTGTCCTGACATTGTACAAGGAGAAGAGGCACCTTCCTGACCTATTTGTTTGGCTTATGCCTTCTATAACCACTTTATTCTCTTGTGGTCAATACAGAATAGAGAATTAAACACAACACATAAATACGGACAGAAAAAAATGTATCAAATAAGGCTGTGGTACTTTTTTTTCCTAGATGTGGAATGATGAAAGCTCTACAGAAAATTAAATCATTACATCTTTCTCCACAGTGAAGAAACTAGAGATAGATAAAAATACCTGGGGAAAGAAAGAATAGAGTTTCTGTCATCACAGGAAAAAACTGAGAAATAAAATATTTAATGGTTATTATACAGTCAGTTAAGTTTCCCATCTACAGTCTCACTTCCGAATTCTCCCCAGAAGCAGCTTCTTCAAGGAATTTTTCATCTATAAACTCTTTCTTGAGCCATTTTGAAATGTAGCCATATCCCACTTTCTCTAGCTTAAACCGTGCAGTCTTTCAACTGATCTATATAGGCAGACCTTTCATATAAGAACATATTACAGGGGTATCAAACTGCCAGCCATAAGAGCTAAAATCATGATAAAATCCCTGCGTATTTCAAGAATAGAGATAAAAAATAATGTGATATGAACAAAAGAAACTTAATCTAGACCATCAGCTTCCAAATCTTTCTCTTGCTTGGTACCATCAACAACAGAAAAGCCGGATTTAGAGCTTTAGATTGGCAACATCTTCAACTGTGCCCAAAGAAGAACCATGTTCTCTGGCAGGCTGTAGCGAAAGAAACTATTTGAATGGGTTACAGTCTTTCCTGTGTAAAAGTTCAGTCAAACACTTCATGCTACTGGTTTCTAATATTAAATAGAAGTTAATTTTAAAATTTTAAGCTGTTTTCATAGATATTTTATAAAGAAAAGCCAGAACAGATGTCCTAAAAGTAATTTAGAAGGCACGTATCACACCAAATCTTTGTAACACTAATAAATGAAGAACTGAAAGTACAACAGCTCCATCTTCACAGCCAGACCACTTTCATTAGTGCACCACATGCAGCTGTAAGGCTTGTCCTCAATGCAGCAGAACTGCTGCAGATGTCTGGGACAAGTCCCATGACCATCCAAACTATGCCAATCATACCTTGTGTGACTGCTTGCCAAGGAAAGGGTGTTATTAGCCAGGCTTGGCTCAAACAATTCACTGCCCACAAAGCTACTTTAATGTACTGTCTCTACTGGGGAAAAAACACAGTAATCCAACAATACATTACGATACTTTCCCATCACTGCAGCAATTCCCACCACAGGCAACACTTTGTCTCCAACAAAGAAGCCTCACATTCTGAGCCTGCAAAAAAACCTATCCATACTGTAGGGATGCCAAGAGGAACATCTGTGTGCTCAGAAGGACAGAAAACTGGCTTTTTGTGTGTGTGTGTGCGTGTGTGTGTGCGTGTGTGTGCCTGGGTGAAAGAGACGGGGGTGGGGAGCTCACAGACAATAGCTTGTGTGACTGCCTGGTAAGGAAATGTTCTTTCATTCCCTTCCTCCTTCCTTTAATTTATTTTTTAATCTGAACAAGGGAGTCAAACAGCCACAGCAGCTATCAACTACTTCCCCAAGCCCCATGAAAAGGGTTAAATTTCTCCCACATCACTAGTTTTAGCCTGGATTTATTTTTATTAAAAGCAATTTCTTTAGGCATTAAAAACATACATCTACTTTTCATTAAATTGTATGAGGATTCTGGGTCTACTTGTCCACTTATCACAAATTATTATAACTAATAATGAAGTTCATCAAATGCTGAACTACAGACAGTAACATGTCTCCTACAAGATGGATACATTCATGGGCTTTGATTTTGAACCAAGTAAAGTTTAAAAATGAGGAAAACATAATCAGATAAAAAAGTACAAATATTGCTGCCTTTCTGAATTGTTGGGTCAGTCACTTGGAGAGCAGCATCAAAAATGTGAACCACGAACTTGCACTACCATAAAATTAATGCTGTAAAGCAATGAAAACCAGTCTAATAAAGGCAAATTGTTACAGAAAGCCCCTCTACAGAGGGCTTACCAATAAGCATTTATATTTTGTTTTTATAGGACCTACTTAATCTGCTATTCAAATAATCCAGTAATTCTTTAGTGATGGATTGGTGGCACTGTCCTGGCCCAGTCATGCTTAAATACGGTCAAGTTCCTGGCTATATGTAAAAGTCAGAAGAAACTGTACTGTTTTGCTCCTGGAGCTATGTCTACTAATGCCACAGTCTCCTTTCTTCCTGCCCATTCTCCAGCTGCTCCATCCCACCACGTGTGGTGCCATCTAATCACCTGACAGAGACCTTTAACTCGAACTTCCTCATTCCTCATCTTTAATGCCAGCACCTCCAAAACTGGGAACAAGTGGCCACAGAATCAATTAGCAGCAACCTATCTGTTTTCCCAAATATTTCTAACTCTTTCACCAATGGTCTGAAATTACATTCCCTTCATTCTGGGGAAAACGGAGCCAGGAGATACAAATCTGGAATAAAACTAAGCCTTTCAATCCTCCTCTCAAAATCCTTCCTTGCTGGGAATACGCTTCAGCCAAACACGCAGGTTTTAACATAGCTGTTGCACTTGAGACAAAGAATATTACATTTTCTGCTCACAGTATGGAGTGTTATCTTAGTCTGCCTCCTCCAGAGAGGAAATTGAGTTACAGGAGCTCCTACAGCTCCTGCCCACAAGGAAAGGGAATAAAACAGCTCTGTCATCTGGGAGAGATGTCCACAGCATTTTACTCTGGATTTGGAAATATCAGTCCAGCACTTACACTTTAGAAGACTCAGTTCAGAGAGGAATGAGCTCAGGTGTGCAGGGTTCAGGTCTGGAAGGGCTCCCTGGGTGTGGAAGCAGTCCAAGCACCTCTGCTGGGCAGATCTTCACTACCAAACCATGCAGATCTAAACTGCTTCTTTATGAATGTACCACATTCCCATTTTACTCTTCCTATTTTCCTCCAAACCTTAGGCACTTAATTGGAATTCCCCATGTAACTTCCTTCACTACCTGCTGCCCTTCTCCTTATCACCATTTGAATTTTCTCTAGCCTGTGTCACAAGATACATTCAGAGAGAACATTTCTCCTAGGCAATACTCACATCAACTCCTAGAACACCTTGGCCTTTATCCAGCATTCCTGACCTGAAGGAGAGAAGCTATTAAGACACTCTCTCCTTTTCTCTCTGTTGCCTACCACTGCTGTATGTTCTACACCCAAGCCTTGACAATATGCAAAAAACATTCAAACTCTGTATCACGATGTCCTTAATTCATCACTGCCGTTCCTTTGTAGTGCCTCCAAGTCCTGATCTTCAAGTCCTGCTGCTATATTGCTCACTGTTACATTGCTCACTACTTAAGAAAATAAAAGCCCCCATCTCCTTTGTGTGCAGTAATTCTGCAAGGGTCTTCACTTGTTCAATCAGAATTTACTTCACTGTAGTTCTGAAAATTTTTCCCCAAATTATGTGCAAAATCACAGGAACAGACATCAAGTCCCCTTCCAGTTTTTCTTTTATGTGTAAAAGATTCTACTAAACATTAATGTTTATATTTTTAAAAATCACTGAAAAGATATTTCAAGATTCCAAAGATTTCAAAAACTTGCAAGATGCACTATGCCTTTTTATAGACACAGGAAACCATTCTACAGCAAACTGTAATCAGGTGTCTGGTATGTTCACCTTTAGTTTCTGACAAGTAAGAATGAGTTTTGTATTTTAATAGGTTTGGAAGCTGTTCTGGAATAGTAAACTAAATACATTCTGCCAGTGAATTACTGCAGGCTTAGAGTGGTGGCACACATGAATGAAACAGACTGGTTTTGGAAATATTTGCAAAGAAGCCTAGCACATCAATACATCACCCTTCTATACAATTCTCCAATCACACACCTTTTTGTTTTCCACTTTTAACCTTTTACTCTGTTTTTCTTTTCCCAAACTGCCTTGAAAAATCTCATGGCTTAATTTACCAAGCCCTATCTCCTAAGAACTGTGCTGTAGAGCTGTGGTGGAGACTGTGCAGGCACTGCCCTTTTTGCAGTAAATTATCTCAACAGAGCTGAACAAGAAAGTTGCACCCATTTGCCATTTTAATTTTGTTCGGCCCTGTATGTAAAGGGATGTCGGAGTCTGTGAAGCTGGGACTGCCTGGTTATACTCACCCAGCACAAACCCGACCTGCCGAAAAGGCAGCCTGGGCCTTCTCCCTTCAACCCCACCTTACCACTCCCGATGCTCTCCTCATGACAGGGCAAGCTCTGGCTGCCAACCTGATGGGGAAGTGGACCCATCTGAAGACTAATAAATTTTAAAAAAACCCAAACCATGCAGTTTTCTTATGTATCAGCTCCCTGACCCAGCTCTAAACAGAGCTGCACAAGGAAGATGGCCAGTGCAAGAGGCTGAGGATAACACCACCACAGACTGCCTGCTTCTGCTCACAGCAGAAGACGAGGCAATAAAACACATTTGGGACCCCTCCATTCCTCTATCCACTGCTAACTGAGATCAAAGAGAACTAGTAAGATGAAGAATAGGACAACAGACAACAAGCTTTGCCAACATTGGAGGGATGTCATTAAAGCAAAGGAAAGGCAATGGACTACTCACAGTTTATAAGCCTGGAATAAAATGGGCACCCAAAACATTAGAAACTAGTCCTGCAGTAAAGGTAGTCTTCAGTTTAAATGGCAACTTTATACTAAAGATTCAGTAAAATTAATAATACAAAGAACAGTTTTGTCTTAATCAATCTTCAAATAACCTTTGGCACTGAAAATGAACCTGGTCATCACTTCCATCTGTCTCAGAAGCTGGAGATTGTGGTTATATTTGTTAGCAAAAGCAAGAGAGATCTCAAGACTGTTTTCATACTTTTCACTTGTTAGTCTTTCTGTTTATCATCCAAGAATTCCAGCACCTGCTATTGCTTACCTACTGGTGGAGCACAGTAAGACCCAATTAATCATGGTAACAAAATCCTACTCTCGTTTGTGAGTAAAACTAATTGTAGTACACTATTTCTTTTCCATCACCTTAGAAGGTGCCTTGCAGCTTTCCCACAGTATCAAGTTCCCCATACATGCGCGCACACAGAGCAGCTAGGTGATGACTCATTCCAGCTTAACCTACCTTTTCAAACAAACTCCTCCAAACAATGTATTATCTGCATTTTAAATGGGGGGTGAAATTCTACCACTCTCACTATAAAAGGGACAGGGAGGTTTATTGTACTCCACAACAGATTTAAGGAAAGTATTGACAGTCAAAGCAATCTGTAATACTCCTGGGGCGGAAACAATCATTCTGAAAGTTCTCCCACATAGGGAAAAGGAAAAACTACACATAAACGATTTTGCTTATTAATGTGTCAATTCCATTAAAATGTTATCAACTCTGAAAGGATTTCCTTGTGCATTTTAAAATACTATGTCTGCAGTAAATCACTTTTGAAGCCTATGGTGTTAGTTATAATATTAATGACTACACAAGGCAAACCAGGCATTTTCATACAGGTCAAATTCAGTTTCTCTTATACCCAGGGACAAGCTCAGATTCCATGGGTGATAAAACACCCACAGAGCCCAGAGTATGGCTGAGCACCAAGAGGCAGGTACGGGTTTATGTTGCTACGGGACTGAACATCAGTACCTGCTCACCTGCAGAAATGTAACCTGTAGCCAGGACACACCATGTCAGTCCTTCCACAGAGAGAGTCACCTCCAGCACTGTTAATCCCCACCACACTGCAATGCTTATGGACCCAAACCTTAAACTGAATGCCAGCAAGGCTGACAGTACTTCAGATTCTTGTTTATCTAACAAGTTCTTACAGCAAGTTGCACTTTCACCCTTTCAGGCCCTGTCTTGGCCACATCTCACACCGTCCCATGTCTGCATTAGCTCTGACTACAAAGTGAACTATCAGAAACTTAGAAGAAAGTGTGATGGTTAAAGTGAAGTTATTCAACCCCTGTGCTGATGGGTGCACAACAACTAACACACAAGAAAAATATGACAGTCAAGAAGTCACTATTTATTCTGCATGGTGGGGATGGTCCCGTTGTGTAAAGGAGAGCACTCTGGACTGTGAATCCCAAGGACCTGAGTTCGAGTCTCAGTGGGACCATCCCCTGGCAGTTGAATGCCTCCCTGCCATCCCATCCCATCAGATCTCGGATGCTCAGCAGGGTCAGCCACGGCTAGTACTGGGTGCTGTGACAGTCCCGAGGACTTCCCTGTCACTGTCCAAGCTCGCTCGGCCGTGGCAGATGGACCTCAGGACCTAAACGGTGGGGCCAGTTCTGCGCACGCTGTGCCTCACCTAAAACATCCACTGTGCAGGTTGCACACCCATGTGGGGAGAGCCCTGCCCAAATCTGCGTTCATGAAGTCTGGCCATACACACATACATACATTCCGCATGGTAAATAAAAAGTCTTAAATGGAAATGCTTAAATATTTGATTTAACCTTCCTTTTACAATACCTGATAAATTGTTTAGTCTCTCATCAATGGGCAGAACAGTTTCGATCAAATCAAATCAACCCAGTAATATGGCATGACAAAACAGGAATAATTAATTAAACCTTAAAATACCACTTTTTGCATAGGAATAATTTTAATATATTAAATGTACTTAACACCCAATAAAACAGCAAGTAAATGCAAAATTGATGTCTTTGCTTCATCAACTGCAGCGAAAATCAGAAAGCAGATGCAGAAATTTTACAATTCAGCTAGCACTGCAATTACTGTCAGTCAGGATTTGGAAATCCCTGTCAGGAGATTTAGATATGTCTGTGCATGGGATTTCTCTGCCCCAAGACCAATTTTTGTGGCCAAGAGATGCAGCAGCATCATTTCTGAATGGCAGTAGGGGACCAGCCACTGCAGAGCTGAGGTAATGGCAGGACAGCAACTGCTGCAAACTCACTGCTGCAACAGCGACAACAAAGTGGCTCTGGAAAGTCCAAAGGTTCCCTTTTGCTACGTGACCCGTTCATTCCTCACACTCCTGTTCTGTAATGGTATAGAGAACAGATTTAGCTCCAAATAATTATTTCAGTGATTTTCTTCCAGCTTTATCAGGCACAATTCCAAAGTTTCAGCCTTACTTAAGAAACCAAATTAGTTTTGCTGGACGGACTGAAGAACAGATGGAGGAAGTGTATACTGAATGTCCCTGGAATACTATCATCGTAGTCTGCATGTCAAATACATGCTCATCCATCTTTGTGATGTAAAAAGAACAGTTCATAACACTTCTGTCATTTGACATTGCAGTACAAGCACCACTCTGACTACAGTGTACATTTTATGTTCATACATAACAATTGTGGAGGTAACAATGAACTAAAAATTTCTGGTATTTTGTAGATTTTTGTATAAAGTATCAAATAAAAACCCAACAAAAAATTGAGGACTAACTAAATTAAAGAATTTAATATTCAAACATCTGGGGTTTATCCTTGGTTCATGCTGGGGATGTTCCAAAATATAAGTTTCACAGCAAACTGCTTTGCACAGTAATTGTGTTGGTTGTGCAGTAACATACAGATTAGCAGTTTGAGATCAAACACGAGGATCTAAACTGCATTCTCAAAAACACTGCAAATATTTAGATTTTTCAGAGTAGCAGTGTATTAGTCAGCGTGCTAGTCTTAAAAATGCCATCCTCCAACATATGGAAGTGTACTGTAACTCAAGAGTGTATCATTGTAAGTGATAGGAAAAAAATAACTAAGCTAGTACCTCTTCAGCACTTTCAACACTAATTTCTTGATTTTTATATCTAAAGAGGTTCTATGAAATGACTAATTGATACATCTGATGATAACAAGATACCTTCTTAAAGAGTTTCCCTTTCAGGCATCAACTGGTTTGTGCATGTGTGCACATGCAAGTATTCAAGGAATGACAGATTTTAATTAAACCATAGGATGTATGTGTAGGCTGGTACCAGATACTGCTCTGTGACCGTGATATTGGCTGCTCACGCGTTTTTCATTTTTCTCCCTAACATTTTCTAGCTCGAACAGAAAATAATCTAGGTACAAAGCTGTAAGTAGTATTCATTCTTCAACAAGAAACACTTTTCTTCATGGTACAAATGAGAAAAAATAGGAAATTGGAGGGCCAGAAGTGGAGAAGCCACAACAACGGTTTATTTGTTGCTAAATAGTGGAAGCCCTTGGTGAGCCAGACCATACATATTTACTCAAGTTACAAAGCCTGATAATAAATCAATTTACAGAGAAGGTCTTATGATTGACCACCTCAGCTTCTTCCAGCAATTATCAAGCACATGGAAACAAATGAGAGCTGACTGAAATTAGCTGACAAAATCAAACTGAGGTGGCAAAATCAATCCTGGGTAATAGTTGTATTAGTAATTCAGCCAAATGCTTCTCTGTCTCACTCCTAATTATTTCATGGTCATTTACAAAAGAAGTTGAGCAGATTACTTTGAGATTGTATTGATGAGGATTTCTCCTTCATTAGGGTCACTTAAAGGGCAACATTGAATCTTGGAAAACAGACAGTATTTTACATGTAGCACACATAAATATTTATTTCAGGAATTTTGAAGTGCTTACTGCAACTACTGTTTTGAAATACTGGATTTTCTACTGTACTTGCCTTGAAGTGTCTCAAAAGCAAGTCTTCTTTAATGACCAGCTACTTTCTAAATACTTGACCAAAATCAGTGAAATTAAAGATGAGAGGAGACATCAAGTCTTACCTTTTGCACTAAAGGATGCTAGCCCTGACAAAAACTTGTCTAACTTGTTTTTAAGAAACTTCTATGAAGAAAAGTTTCCTAAAACAGGCCCTAGATAAACTGTCTGACAGTTTCACCACCCTAACAGCTGAACTTGTTTACCAAATATATAAGCTAATTGTCTAAGTTAATTGTCTAAACCCAGCCAACTTTTCATTGTTCTTCCTCCAGCAAAGATCAAAAGATACAATGAATCACTTTCTATACTAGAAATAGGATTTGAATACATGCACTAATTATGTTCATATTGAAATGATTAAAAAAGAAATTATGAAATAAAATTCCTTTAATACTTTGTTAGTTCTGGTATTTATGACATGAAGGAAAGCTGTAAGAAAGTTAAGGTGGCAAAAAAGCTTTCAAAATCTAAGATGAAAATGAAGTTTCTCCAACATTCACAATTCAGTCCCTTAGGTAAACATTACAGTTTTATTCAGCATCACTGATTTTACTGATATAGGGAGCATAGCACAGAACAGAAAGAGGAGCCTAACTTTTCTAAATCCCAGTCAGTTTTCTCTGCCTCCTCTGAGAATCATAGAATCGATTGGGTTGGAAGAGACCTCTGAGATCATCAAGTCCAACCCTTGGTCCAACTCCAGTCCATTTACCAGATCATGGCACTCAGTGCCACATCCAATCTCAGTTTAAAAACCTCCAGGGATGGTGAATCCACCACCTCTCTGGGCAGCCCATTCCAATGCCTGATTACTCTCTCAATAAAGAATTTTTTTCTGATATCCAACTTAAATTTCCCCTGGCAGAGCTTAAGCCCGTGCCCCCTTGTCCTATTGCTGAGTGCCTGGGAGAAGAGACCAACGCCCACCTGGCTAGAACTTCCCTTCAGGTAGTTATAGACAGTGATGAGGTCATCATCAGCATTAGTACTAGTTGTTACTCTTAGCACCTGCAGAAATCACCTAACCAAGCTATTATCCAACACAAAAAATGACACTTGATTCTCTAATCATACAACCGACATAGTGATCAAGGGACTGTGAAACACAAATCACTCTTTTTCTATCCAGGAGAAATAAAACAAGATGAAGTCTAGAAATCACCATTTCTCCCTGGCTACTATCCACCTCCCTCACTGAGCTGTAGGACACTCAGTTGCTTGTAGTTTGGGAGAAGAACCAGCAGACACTGAAAATAACTGAGCTGTCCGTAGATGACCATTGCTCGGAGAAGGTGATGCACTCAAAAGATCCTCACCAGTAGTGCTTATGAAATCTGTGCGCGTGTGTGTGTGTGAACACCTACTACCTTAGCTCAGTCTCTACTGATTATCCAGCAAGTAGCATGAGGCACCTCTGCAATGAAGGTCACCCCTGTCAAATTTCAAGGTTTTGCCCAGAAGAAGGGCAGGATAACACTTCATAAAAAAACACAATGTACTTCCAGAAATGCTTGACATATTTCTGTAGCACAGGAAGTAAAATAAACATCCAACACACTTAAGGAAAAATAATGATGGATAATTTAATTCCAATTATTCAAAATCTGGCAGTATTCAGCATGACAAGTAACAGGAGATATAAATCACAGTGGTGCATGAGGCAAGCTCACTTAGGTAGCACCACAATCACTTTTGCCTACACAGTACAAACACATGTATACATTTAACAATTGCTTGCTAATAACAAACTGCCTTAAAGATTTGCTTTGCTATGGGAACAACCACTCCACATAAAAAGAACCTCATTTGTATATCAAAGGAGAAATTACACTCCATAATAATGTTTCTTTGAATTGGCACCTTAAAAAAGTATTGGACAAACATAGCTTTTGGTCTGAAGACTTTTGAAGGGAGAATTGATTTTCACTATAGCCAAATAACCAAAACAAAACAAAACCACTTGCACTGTACATACTGCAAATATCATAGGAAAGAACTGAAACTAATTTTAAGCATGTGGTGTGAGGTGGTGGGTGTGAAAAACAGGAAGACTACTACTTACACGTACTCCAAAACCTCTTAGCAACATCAAAGGAAAAGCATGCCACATTCTCCAAAGAGGTGTTTGTTTACACTCCAAGTGCAGCTCATGGTGCGCAGGACTCCCAATTCCATGGAGCAACGCACTTCTGTCAATGCCAAGATCCTCTCACACTTTCCTATTTACTCCTCAAACACGTCCTTTATTTCCCTAGCCCCATATGAAAGCTTGCTAGAGCCTGGAGAGGTGCACAGTACTGTGCCATTGATGCCTGCTTTGCCCACTCAACAGAATATTAAATATCCTCTTGCTTGCTTTCTCTGTGTTGCTTTCCTCTTTCAAGAAACACTTTGGTGCTCTCTGCAGAATTCTGCTACTTCATTCAACACTGCCCACAAAGTCTGAAGTACCTTAGTGGTGGGCTTTAAGTCATTTACCGATGATGGCAGGGCTTTATGGCACACACAGCACTTTCAGGCTTTTCACTAATCCCCATTCTTCTTTTCTTCTAAGCCTTATGTTACTTGAGAATTTGACAGGAGGAAGTTTCATATAGACAAGGCCTTCTAAAACCAAGCTGCCACTGGCTGTTGATGCCCAGATGAAATACAGCAGAGCAGAGCTTTCATCTGTCAAAGGCTGCACAAACCATAATGCAAGCTCTCAGGCTTTTTCTTTAAATAAGGGCAGAAGTAAGAGCTCAAGGTTCAAGCTCATTTGAGTCTTCAAACCCCACAGAAGTACCCTGAACAAAAAGCAAAGTCCTACAAGCAAGGATGGACATGTGCTACTTCCCATGTTATCTCTTGGTGTATGAAAATCACAAAAAAAAGTTAAGACTTCTGTGAAAACATTCTAATATTAATTCTACAATTAAAATAGATAGTGCAAGAAGTTTGTAAATGCAATGCAAAATTTTAACTCAACTGAATAAATTTAAGCAATAATAACTTTTCTGCTCAAAAAAAAATCAAGTCACATGGTGACTTTGTCACCAGTCTAGACCCATAAAATGGAGAAGAAAAAAATGGTAACTTCAATGTACTCAATTGCTTCCATTAATTGTTTACCACTTCCTAATGAAATCACAGTTTCACAGCCCTAAGCAATATAGCTTAGAGATGAAAAGGCAGGCCATACCCTCCTTGTTTTGAATTCTCTCCACTCTTATGAGCTGTTCCTAGTAGGCAACACCCTTTCTCCAGCTGTAAGGACAGCCTAGCAGCTGCTTTAATAACCAATGCCAACTCCGCATATTAATACATGAAAGCACCTGCCTGCCTGCCTGCCTGCCTGTGCAGCTGAAGGAAAAGTGCTGGAGGCACAGGCCAGTATCTAATACTGCCTCTGATTGCAAAGGCAGCTGCTCAGTTCATACAGCTGCAGGAAGAGCACTAGGTATCAAAGTAAGAGGAGAAATAGAAGATGAAATGGTTCAAGCTGTGTAATCGTAACTCCCACAATTTATAAGATACTTGCATTCTTAATCTCTGATCCTTAGCTGCCCACTTGTGAACTGGGGTAAATATGGGATAAGTATGTTTCTCTGCTCATTGGATCCTGAAAAATTAAATTCATTTCTGACTGTGAACCGCATTAATAAAGTGATATCCTACCGATGCCAAGAAGAAATAGGGAATTCTATCTTCTTTGTGAACTATTCAAAGCATGGCAGAGCTGTCCATTACATAAATACCATTCCTTCTATGCATTAACCAATATTAGGGACTTAGAAAAATTTAAGATGAAAATGAACCACTCAGTTCCCAAGTGCTGGCCAGATTTTGAAAGCAGCTATAAGGATCTTTTTAGTGGCTTGTCAAGCATGTTTGTGCATGAGAAAGAAGTGCACAACACATACAAATTAAATATGCCCTGCCTGCCTGCTCTGACTCAGTGGGCACATGTAGCAGTCTGTATTCTCTGCATAAAATAAATACTGTATGCAGCTTACACTGCTTCATGAAAAAGCAATCTCCATCAATATTCTGCAGGTGACGACAAACACTGAACAAGCTGTATTCTCAGACTGGTACAGATATTGTATGTGATTTTAGCCTAAGGGGTTTTCTGATCCCCTTCCTTGTTGAAAGGGCAACTACAGTGCCAGCAGAACTGGCCAGACCCTTTGAGTTGGAAACAGGGAAGAAAGGGCACAGAACTGGAAAATAGGTGGAGGTGTCTCAGAAGGACAGGATCTACGCTGAAGTTGACCTCAATATATGAGGCACAAGGGTGGGAGCAAACACAGGACAAGAATCAGAAATGGAGGGAAATCTGAGGGCACAAGAAGGGATAAGGAGCTTAGTACAGCACAGGTTCTTCCTTTTGTGCCATCTCTTAACTTCAAGCCTCATTTCCAGAGTGAAACCAAGGGGATGCTCCTGGGTTAGAAAGCTCTGATTCAGCAACAGAGAACGTCCAGTAATTCTGTTAGAACAAGCACAGGGCTGGCACAACTGGTAGGTTTCTGTGTGGTCAGGTACTTCTGACCAGGTCCACAGTGTAAGCCATGGGTACCAACACCATGTCTATCCCTGGTCACCAGAACATCTCAGACTTCATTTAGCTTAAGGTGAGATGATCCACCTTCCTGTCATTTTTGCTTCATTTCTCAAAAAATGTCCAGGAAACCACTTGGAAATTGCCATCGTCAGCTAGTCATATACAATTACTGGCTGGGTAATGGTTTAAATGCAACTTAGCAGTTACTAGGGCTGTTTGCAGAATACCGTAACAGCCAATACTTGTACACTGACTTATTAGACCGTGTCTTTCCAAGGTTCCCCTAAAAGATACCTGATACACAGTGGAAATTGTCTACCTTCAAATCATCACAAATAAATCACATCTCCTTGGTTATACCACACAGTACTATTAAGAAAATGAATAATTTGATCAAGAGGCTTTTTAGATGAAGAAGTCCTATGCTTTTCTTCACATTATTAAAGATGACAAACAGAAAAAAAATATAAAGGAAATGAAACCTCATAGTATTACTAACTACCTCTCCTCAATTTTTCTAGGGCTTTGGTGAAGTTTAAAGATCATATACTGAAAATGACACACTAAAAAAATGAAAAAAGCTTCTTTATACTTTGTGTCCCAGCCTTGATCACCTGTAAAACACTATTCCTCAGTTTTACTGGAAAGTCACTATGAATGAGTGAGCATCGTAGGCTGCTGCTACAGCAACCCATGGCTGCATGATGATCCACCATCTACCTCAAGTCCTCTTGTTCATCTGCTTAAAGGAATCTCCACAGGTCAAGTCCCACGAGGGGATTGATTTCTCCCCAGTGCTGACAGCACAGTGTAATACCTCAGTCCTTGCTGAAAGATGTCACATTTCATAGGAAACATTCATATTCACTTGCCTACATCCCAATGAAGAACATTGTTACTGCAGAAAACCTGGTACTAACATAAACATTAACATCTGTACACAGGATGTTAGTGAGAAGATGACCATGTTTGTGAGTAATAATTGTCCAAATACAGTGCAATTCACTCCACTGAAAAGCTCTCCCCACCAAAGTCTCATGAGGAATAGAGATCAGGGAGAACTATAACATGGTATAACCAGCACATGGCATAACCAAAGAAGCTCAGATGTGCTTTTGTGGTTTCAATATCCTCCATCCATATTTTGTCTTTCCCATAAATTCAAGATATAATTATATATATTGAAAAAAACGTACATTTAAATTATTGGTACCTTTATGCATGCCTGCAATACCAAATAAATTTTGGTATCAACATTGGTATCAAATTGAGTGAGGTTATGAGGACAGCTCTTCGTTGTGCTGCTGGCTATGATTTTATGTTTCAGAACTGAAGCACACAGTAAACAAACCACTCACACTTCATACTATAAGTCTAATTGTATATAAACTGAGGTTGATAATTAGTGCTTCCTACCCAATTCCCTGCCATTTGCACAACACATCTAATGAAAGGGAAGGCATCAGTATGTGACATGTCACGTTTTCATCAATACCCTACATACAAAGGTAAAATTAATTCACTACCAATAATGTTATATTCCACTGCTCTATTAGTAAAGAACTCCTTTGCCCCCCCTCTCTTGCAAATGAAAGATTCTTCTAATTTCTCCCCCAAATGGGAATGACGTTTCCCTCTTTCTGGGATAAATCTGTTGCATTGAATGCTAAAGTACACTGAAATAAAAGCTGAGGAAATCAAGCAAAACCTTTCAAAGTATCTCCAAAGCTAAATATTAAAAGCTGAAAAGGAATGGCAAAACTGCACAAGCTAAAAGATAATATTAACAGCAGCAGCAGGTTGAGAGAGGTGATTCTGCCCCTCCACTCCACTTTGCTGAGACCTCACCTGGAATGCTGCATCCAGTTCTGAGGTCCCCAGCACAGTCAGACCAGGTCCAGGGAAGGACCAGAGGGCTGGAACACTTCTCCTACAAAGAAAGGCTCTGAAAGTTCAGGCTGTTCAGCCTGGAGTAGAGAAGGCTCTGAGAGAGACCTCATTTCAGCTTTCAACATACAAGCAGGGCTTACTGGGAAGATGAGGACAGACTTTTACCAAAGCCTGTAGTGACAAGAAAAGGGCCAAAGGTTTTAAACCAAAATAGAGTAGGTTTAGGTTGAACATAAGGAAGAAATTTTTTAAGATAAGGGTGGTGAAACACTGGAACAGGTTGTCCAGAAAAGTTGTGGATCAAAAGGCAGGTTGGATGGGGCTTTGAGCAACCTGGTCTAGTGGAAGGTGTCCCGGCACATGGCAGAGGAGTTGGAACCAGAATATCTTTAATGTCTCTTCCAATCCAAACCATTCTTTGATTCTATGATTCTCCTAACTGAAGACCAGATTCCTAATATGACAGTCAACACACACCAGTTCTACGAAAAAGACAATTTCTCTCAATCACCCAAAACACTGGTGAAGGATATGGAGATTTTTAGCATATGTTAAGAGTTTTCTCTAGTTCAACCAGGTTTAGAGAAATAAGGGCTCGAATATCATGCCGTTAGGTACTTTGCTGCTCTCCTAAAGACTCTCCATTTAACTACCATCAGACAGGTAGCAGAGTACCGTTTCTACAGTAAGAGGGGCACAAAAGGAAAAGTGGCTGATGTAGAACTGGAGGATGTACAGGATAGGGAAGAAATAATAACAAAACTCTTCCACCACCTATCTCTGAGACGACAGATGTCAGCAGAATACGCAGCCCTGGGTAGCAAAATCTCACATAAATACTCCCAGATGCACTGCAGAGATGGGCAAATTCCCAACAGCCAAGTACACAAGCAATAAGCACTCTGTGGAGAAGATAACAGTCTTAAGCTGCTACTCCTCTATTGACAGCATAATTACTATGCTGCTATTCATACAAGCTGTTTTCATTGCAGTCTACAAGTGGCAACTCCAGTCTGTACACAGGTTGGGAGGACAATTTCTCAAAAGGCGTTCAATACTCTTATTTAGCTTTTACTTTTCTGAAATGAAACATTTAATAGGAACCTTTCCCTATGAACAAGCCTTAAATATAAAAAGCCCACTAAACAATTGCAATAGATAGTGGACAATAACTACTGTGTTTATAGCAAAATCTGTATTTTTTTTTAAAGACATTCAATTCTCCATACATTTGTATCCAAAACGTAAGAAACCACCTGTGTACAGGACCATATGCAGGATTTCTATCTTAGCATTCAGAAATACTTGTTGCATTTTTAGAAACATTGGGCAATGTTTAACTCTTCCTGGCTGAGGAAGACAATGATATAATTACATACTACTACGTAATATGTTACACGTATTAAAGTATTAACCCTCCCAGCTTATTCTTAGAAATCTTAAGTAAGGAAAAAAGCATTTAAACACTAAGGAAGAAGGCAGTGTTGAGTTCTTTTCACTGTAAAGCAGAGGAGAATCCTGCTGACACCCTCCATTACATCACAGTTCTGCAAATTGGCACAGGCAGAGGTAGGTGCTTCACTAGCTGCAAGCTGCTCTGCAGTCTGACTGCCAGAAAACAGATGCTGAGAAGCCATAGCAACATTTATGCCATTTATCAGAAGAGTCTTGTGCAATTATAAAATTTCAGCCAGGAATAATGATGTTTTCTGGTTAAAACACAGAAATTATAAATTCAGTTACTTCCTACTTCTGCCAAAAAAAGCCTGTGTTCATGAGCATCTTACAATTTCCATGTTGTAACTTTTTTTTCATTAACTGAGAATAATAGTTTATTATAGCAGGGAATGTTGAAAAACATGTTTCCTTAATATTTACAACATTCTTCTTAAGCATTCCAAAGTCAGTGACAGAAATTAGTAATTTGATATGACAATTTGTACAGAGACACATCTTACTGACAGTTATTCATACAAACTAGGATATGCTGTTTCCTCTACAGTGTCATCAACCCTTCAGATGAGCCTAAGATCATAAATTAGAGCAGGTATTTTATTCTGGGGATGCACAAAACAGGCAAGGTGACATAATTCCTACTCTAAAAAGTCTACAAACTTATTTTTAATGAAAAATTGAGCTTAAAACAGCAGGAGGGAAGGACAAGTAAAGACGAAAACCAGACCAGGATGTTACTCAGGACATATTTCAAAAAGTACAGATCATGTTAACTCAGAAAAATTTTAAACTAAATAAATGTGGACTGAGGTTCAGAGGCATTACCCATGCCATGAAGAAGTTAGAATTAAAATAGTAGCAAAAAAAATTCTAAGACCAGACAATAAAAGAAAGGAACAAAAAAGTAAAAGACAAGGGTAGAAAAAACTCCTCAGTTTGTTCTGCAGTCAGGGTACCTGGGCATATGTCTTTGGGTTCCTATGAATGTGTATCCATGTGTTTCTGTACTGCAGTCTCTGCTGGTCTAATTCAACCTAAACATTCAACAATTCACCCCACAGGCCAGTGAGCTCTCCCTACCCCACTCTCCTTAGCTTTCTTCCTGGTGGAAAAATACCCTTGGACAGGAGTACTACTCTCAGGGGGTTTGGCCAAGTGGAAGCAGTGACTGTAGGTTGTATCTTGTACCTGGCTGTGAAACTTAGTGGGTGCTGCCACGTTTCATTTCCTGGATCCCTCTCTCAGTGCAAGCCAAGCAGCTAAACGTTTAAGCAAGTGAAAAGGCTTTTAACCTTCAAATGCAGTTTGCTTTCTTAAAGAAAGCTTACAAAGGAGGGAATGCTGATCCAGTTCATGCAGTTTTAAAAGCTATTTGGAAAATAGTTGGATTTTCAGGAAACATTTCAGGGCGCGATGGAGTCACGATTTACAGTGAGACACTGCCAGTCCCAGGGGAAAGCAGGAGGGATCCAATGCTTTTATCTACAACAAACTTGCTCAATTTGGCTTGTGCTCAGTGTGCTGGCGAGGCAGGCTGGCTCTCCTCGCACAACGGCACTTGTGTCTTCCCAAGGCTCCTCAAGTTCCCACCAAGCTCTTACTCCACGGGAGAGAACAGCAGTGTACTTGTTTGCTTCAACATACTTTTTCATTAGAGAAGAAATGTTGGTTTCAGGGGACATTTCAAAAAATAATTATGTACAACAAAAGAATCCCTTCAGTCTGGGATTACTACCTATGAAAACTTTAAATTTTACTTCCACATGCCAAAACACAGACCATGCAGAATATGGTAATACCAGATACAACACTTAGATTACAAATCAAAATCCAAAATCAAAACTATGTCTGTGAAAAAAGCACCGCTTCCCCTTTCATCCTGAATAAGTTGAAATCTAATAAATAAAGTACTAAAACACACAAATGCAAAATCAGAATCAAAATGTTAGAGACTATATAAAAAATTGTTCATAGTATTTTGGATGCCATCCTTCACCAGCCCCCCTACTATATCTTCTTCAATTCCAACATATGTTTGTGTCTCTGCTTGAGATAATTTTTCATAGCAGGCAAACTAATTAAACATTCTTTAAAAGCCACAGGGCTGAAGTCACTGTGCAGTGACTAAACACTGCAGCTGTCAGGAGAGGCAAAGTGGGTTCCCATCCTAATCCTGCGCTGACCTCGGAGCCGAGCCTGAGAACCTGTCAGAAAGGTGCTCTCACAGCACAAGACAGCAAACAGCAGCTGCTTATGCTCAGCAGGCTGCAGCCAGTCCTTTTTTTCTCCTTTTTTTTAATTTTTTTTCTCCCTTTTAGTTTTTTACTGTCACTCTGGATACACACTCCACAGCACTCATGTATGCACATCCTCACTCCTGGTGAGAAAGAGCTGCTTGTGAGCTCAGTTTTTGACATGCTCAAGCCCAGATTGAGATGAAACCCAATGTCCTCTAGTCAAACTGCAGGCAGAAAACCTGCACCCACTTTGTGCGTGGGGCAAGAAGCACGAAAGATATATTTAAAGGTATTTCCAAATCCAATTAAATGCAGGTATTTGAAAATGTTAATTCTTTTATGCAATTAACAATACCATTAGGTTTTTTCCCTTGAAAGTAGAGAAAATTAATTTGAAAAATATATCAATAATACAAGCAAAAGGAAAACAAGAGCTTCTTTAATAATACTAAATTAGTTGCTAAAGGATAAACATGTGGCAGAGTATCTAACATATCTTTAATTTGAAGGTGTGATTTTTTTTAAAATGCAAGGTAGAAGGCAGAGAGAAAACAAATGTTTTCAAATATTTTAACTGAGATGCAGTGCAGATATATTATTAACTCACAGTGAAAAACCTGAAAAACAACAGACCCAAAAGAGATGAAAAACCTGAATAATGCCTTTGAATTAGACATTCATTCAGACAAACAAACCTCAGTGATTCAACCTGGTATGGTCTGTCCACAAAGGCTTAAATTACTAAGCTGACTTGAGGACAGCTGTGTTCTCCCTGAAGATTAGGGAGGTGGCTTGTCAGTGGTGACAATATTCTTGTCACCATGCATTTATTCCAGTTTGCTCTTCATGGCACCTTAGAGCAATCTAAGTTTCTAAGATAAACAAGAACGCAAAAGTGATGACTGTTTATGAAAAGCTAATTCTGAAAGCAAGAGACCAAAAAAGGATGCTTTTTTTTCAGGAGTTACTAAACTACACTTTAAATAATTACTCACCATCTCAGCATTACTCAGCACAGCCTCATCAATTTTGCTCCCATTGCAGGGTCTAGTTCTTGTCACAGGTATCCAAAATCTTCCTTTGGTACCATAAGCCCATCTTTCCACCTAACTAAACAACTCAACAAGTTTCCTCCAGTTCAATCACAGAATCATAAATGGCTTGGGTTGGAAGTAACCTGAAAGGTCATCTAGTTCTAACCTTTCTGCCATGGGCAGGGACACCTCCCACCAGAGCAGGTTGCTCAAAGCCCCATCCAGCCTGGCCTTGAACACATCCAGGGATAGGGCACCACAACCTCTCTGGAAAAGTTGTTCCAGTGCCTCACCACGCTCATAGGAAAGAATTTCTTCCAATATCCAATGAAATCTACTATCCTTGAGCTTAAAGCCATTCCCCCTGGTCCTATCAATCCTCTTGTAAAAAGTCCCTCTACAGCCTTCTTTTAGCCCCCTTTAAGTATTGGAAGGTTCTATAAGGTCTCTTTGGGGCATTCTCTTCTCCAGGCTGAACAACCTCAACTCTCTCAGTTTGTCTTCACAGGAGAAGTGCTGGAGTCCTTTGATCATATTTATGGCCTTCCTCTGGACCTGCTCCAACAGGTCCAGAAAACCTTGAATGCATAAGGAAACAATGAACAAGTCTAAAGGTTTTTCAATCCAACTTTTGCAAATTTGACCCATGTATTTCCTAGTTTTGTACCAGTGGGGCATTTTGTGATTGGAAGACTAAATATTGGTTTCAGTGAAGAAAAACTTAATTACAGATAGCAAAGTTCCAATTGCACTGAAGTCTCACCAAAACCTTAAAACTTGTAATATCTAAGACCAAGATACTGAAAAAAATGCCATGTCATGATTGATACTGGTCTGAGCTCAGAAACAAATACATCTTATCTTACACTAGCCAAGCAGGGTTACTGACTTCTTCTGAACTCATTTTCAGACACTCTGCTTTCTTACTGTTTTTCAAAGGTATATGACAAATGTAACTTAGATGACAGAACAGTTAGACCACCTCTAAGTGCTGGGAATGGAGGAGAATGCTTGAATTTCACCAACTCCTGTAAAAAGCATTGTCTTGCTAATTTCTGGGACTTCGACAGGCCACCCAAAGACTCAGTTTCCCAACTGTCAGGAGAATAGGAGAGAGGTGAGTAACAGGCACTTGGCAACAGGACCATCACTCCTCCAGGCATCAAACCACCCTTCAGAAAACAACAGTTAAAAGTTCCTTGGCAAAACAGGTTACCAGGAACTCACCAAATCTCTCCTTTGGTCAGCACACTGATTTATGAAACACACCGTTGTATTAGAAGATATTCATCCCTCGGACTTAAGAGGTACTTCAAGATATAGGGCTTTATTACACGTATGAGAGATCTTCTAGTGGCCAGAATTCAGCTATTTAAAGGTATTCTTGACACTGAAGCACATGGAGTTATTTATTCTCAAATCAAAACTTAAGTCTTCAAGACACAGGCTCTGCAAAGAGTGCCTGACTACATGGGAACCACCCCATGGCACACCTCTGTGTTTCAATGCAAGCTGCATTCCTTCAGCTGGGGCTCCTTCTAGGAAGCAAACTTAACAAATGAGATATAAATTAAACTCTGTAAAAAACAAAATTCCATATGAAATTTTACCCCTGGGAAAAAGAAAGAGAAACAAGTGGAGTGCATGTGACAGGTGTTAGCCATGCCTCTTGTGGCATTACTGGAATGTGCACGCATACGCGGCAAAGGATGCAGGAGAGGGGACCAAATAAAGTCAAACTCCATCAACCCTAACCTAAAGAAGGGTGTGGGCAAAACGTTGCTTTTAAACTTTGAAGAGCAGTTGGTATCATTATTCCATCATACTTAACTAATACTCAAAGTGCCCAAAACCTTAAGGGAATAGGTTTATGAACTATGAGCAGCTGAGCTGGGATGCACTGACTATACAACATAAGGCGCACAATTATAAACAGCCTGCAAAATACCTAATAAAACTCTGTGTGAGAAGTTTTAGGCTTCATAACATGAGTGTGCACAGATGAGCTCTTTTAAATAAAAAGTTTTTCTTGCCCCAAGTGAGAATCTTGAGTCAGTACACAGTTTGTTTCCAACCAGAGATTTTTAACAGCCTCATTATTAGCTGAATTAAAGAATGCTTTTCTCATGAATCAAAATTTTTACTGCAAAAATGTATCTTTTTATTTTCTTAGTTGTTACCTGGTTTATTAAAAAGAATATTGCAGAAAAATTTTATCAGTACACATCATAAAGTTCACTATATAATTAAAACGTTCTACAATTATTAAAGTCGGCTATAAAGCAACCTTCTGCAAAATGCCTAAAAGTTGTACTTTCAAATCAAGAAAAGAGGAGTACCAGAATAGGAGATAATGCTGTTAGGGAAATAACTGATTGATAAAATGGGATATTTGCCATATTGCAAACAGCACCAGGTATTTGCCTTCTGAGACAGGCTGTACCACTCCTCACAGAACTACAATCATGTGCCAGTGTCCACCAGACAGGTGCAAACTTCACACACAGGTAAAACAAAAGCATCCTTATGAGCAGCACTTCTGCGACCATATCCTTCTATCAGCTGCAGGATGCAAGAAGCTAAAATAAACTACTCATGAAGAAGCAGCCACGCTGCTACATTGCATGTTACTCGCATTAACTGTCAATTTGTCCAGTCAGAAAGTTTTGAGTACACTTAATATTTTAAGGGGGAAGATAACTGGCTTGGGGGGATACAAGCAGTATCTGGGGCGCATCTTTGCAGAATTAAACCTTCTCAAACTTCATTTTCTATTCATGGTATTGAACGGTTAATTACATTTTAACTGTCTTCCTCATCAAACAATAGGAACTCCTTATTTCATATTCACATAGAAACAGGGCACTGTTCTTACCCTCCATCTGCTGGCTCTGCAGCAGCACCTGACCATGACTTCCAGAATACTCTCACTGCAGATAAGCCAGCAAGGAAGAGCAAGGAACAAGACACAAAGGCTTTATCCTACACCCCTTAATATTAATATTTGATGAAGTTGTGTCTGTAATGGAATGAAAGCAGACATAACAGAACCAGAAATAATCCTGGAACTAATCAGACAGAAAATATAAGGTGATGACCTGGGCTTTATGACTTCAAAGAATTCATTGCTTTATTCGTACTCATTTCTTCTGAGTAAATTTACTCCAGACTGTATATCTGTTAAGAATGTTAATTAATTTACTAAATCATAACTCTTATTCTCCTTGATTTATATTGCTGATAACATTACTGACCTCACAGCTTATGATGTGCCATATTCCAGAGTCCTTCTACTTGATCCAAGTGTTAACAATTACCTTCAAAATAATCCCACCCAGGGAGCCCACCACAAGAGCTGGTATCCAATCTCTTACTGACAGTTTCTAATAACCAGTACACGAAGTTCTTCTAAAAGCTAGTAACAAATTAAACACTCTTGCACGCCTGTGAGAGACAGACATACTCCAGCACACAGGCTACTGCAGAGCAAAGCTTTAGAAGATGGATTGATGGACATGCTGGGCTTAAGTTGCAGTCAGTGGATAAACAATGCGATTTCACTTATCCAACAACCTCTGAAGTATTGTATGATCAAATATCCAGCAGAGACAACAGGACAACTCCAAAGAAACTGCTTCTCTGGCTTCCCTATCCCCATATCACACAACACTGCTCAAACTGCAAGCAAGAATGAATGGCCCAGGTGCAAGAAAAAGGTTACTTTTAAAACACACTGGCAATGTCTGCCAGCATTTATGTTCTTTTAAGTTTTCACATATCTCATTTTCCATTCACTGGATTTGCCTCAAATTTCATTTTCCTCTTTCCCTAGCCCAGGGCACTGGTTACCCTTTAATACCAGCACAGTCTGTCCAGATGGTGTCCAAGATCCACTCCAGCTTCTACATGGGAGGGAGAGGCAGTCGTTAGATTCCTTCCTGCCTGTCTTTTCAGAAGAAAAACTAAGAGACTGTGTAACTGGGATTACGTGGTTTGGTGCAAGGCTGAAACAACAGATCTGCATGACTTCAAAACAGTTTAGTTGAAATTGCAGAGGTTTTTAGAGGGTCTCCTCCAAGGAGATCATAAAAAACCCCACTGCACACAGAACACCACAACAACCTGTCATGGAACAAGATAACCATCACATCAACAAATAGGAAAAACATAAATAAAACCAGGAAAAAAGTGGTTCATTTTCTTAATAAAGGGAAATCATCAGTCAAGTGCCACCTGAATGTAATACTTCAATCTGTACACAAACTGCCTCTACTTAAAATCTGTAAGAAGGTTATATTATTTACATTAATAAAAATAATGCTAGTCACAAAGAGCTATATCAGCACCTCACAGAGTAGCGGCAGTGGGATATAAACTGATAAATGAAGTTCACCACAGGTAAGTGAAGCAGTGCACATTGAGGGAAAAATATCCAGATTTCATGTGCACACTCAAGTACTTCCTATTGCTCAGGAAGAAGATTGTGGGCTTACAAGACATGATTTTAAAGAAAACATCTGTCTCAGACTCTGCTGCACTCAAAAAACAAATCGAGCATTTGCCTTTACCTAAGAAAAAGAAAACTAAACCAAAAATATTTTATGCTGCTGCACAAAATAATGGCCTTAAAAACTGTCTTCTTATACTCTCTGCTGCAAAAAGAATATAGTTAAATTTCCAAGTGTGTAGAGAACAGTGGGAAAAACATCTGGGACTGTTCAGCCTCAAAAAGAAAGGACTGAACGGTATGACCAGTCCGCCCTGACCCTGACCCCTGGTAAACCTCAAGTTTGTGTGACAAACAGGAATGCACTGAGTCTTGAGTCACAGAAAGCACCAAGTGAGTAAAATGGCTCATTGTTGCTTCTAATGCAGGAATAAGTGGGCATTAAATAAAAGTGGAATGGTAAGCTAAGAAAAAAATAACTTCATTTATCACACAGGCTGTGATTCTCTGTCACAAGTTATTGCAGGTGCTGAAACAGTTGACAAAAGTTCAAGGAGTATTTACTGGGGCAAGGGAGACCAGTGAAGGGCTATTAATCACAAGGACACTATCTCTTGCTCTGGAAGCCCCTCCAGCCACAGCAGATGGAAGCTGAACAAAAGCACCAGTCTGTTATTGCCGTGTCCATAAACCTACCCCAGGCACTGGCTACTGCTGGAGACTGGATACTGCAAGAGATACTGCTCTCTTACCCAAAACAGCTATTTTCAAATTCTTGTTTCTGCCACAAGAAGCCACAGGCACCTCAAATGAGAGGCACTTAGGGTAGGCAATCAGCTCCTAGGCAAGCTGGAGAGAGGCAGATGTGACAGCTCAGTTGGGAAGTCCTTCATTTCCTCTCAATCCTGTGTTCTGCATCCATTCAAAACACCTCAAAAACCTTAATTATTTTCAAATAAACTCAGACACAAGTGACATAGCTGTGATTAAAGGGAAGCAAAGTCTTTAGAAGTTACCCTTTTACTTCAACCAACACATTCAAAGACCAGGAATCTCATCACTTACCTGGAAAAAAAACAGTCATTGTAAAATGAAAACGCAGATGCCCTGGAAACTTTCCATTGTTCAAACAAAAATGAAAAGGTTCTAAAAATCACTCGTATAAAAATAGTGATGTAAAAATTAAGTCTGAATCTAAATTGAAGGTAATTCAGCAAAAAGTTGTTCTTTCTTCTCACCAGGAATGCAACTTTGCTTTAAGTGGTTTAATTCTTTTTAAACTATTTAAATTTTTTATACTTGTACAGCCTTTTTCATTGGAAGTAATAAAAACCTAAAGAAGTGACTGAAAAATGCATGCTGAACAGACTTATTCTTTTCATGTATTCATACCTATTAAAATGCATGCAACTGACTCAGCATTTGTTTTAACATTATTTAATCAAAACCAAGAGATCCCACATTGAAAATGTACATTTTCTGTGGCTGTATAGGTGTAGATAAGAGTTTTTCCACAGTTAACCCTTTTCTCTGAGAGAAACCCTCGACAACATACTTTATTCACCAAAAACGCGTTCCTGACATTCATCTGACAAGGCAGAAGGTCACACACAGTATCAGTGCTCCAATAAACTAAAACCATCCTCACAGAGCAGCCTGAAAGGCCATAAGTGTCTTTTGAGCAGTGACTGTCTGTCCAATGGCAGGATATCACAGATACACCATGACAGTGGTGGCTATGGGGCTCTTCCCAACAAAATGAAGGCAGGCCAAAGCCACCTTCCCAACTCAACCCATTTTACAACACTTGAGATTTGTTCCTAGGAAATCCTCTTGACAAAAGGACAGACTCACTGGTTTCTCAGACAACCAGAGATGGAGAGGAAGGATGGAGAAGTGAGCTGTATGGATCACCAACATGGGAAGGGTGGAAAAAGTCATCATGGATCAAAATAAAAACATTGATCAAAACTGCCCCTTTATATTTACCTAGAAAAGTTAATCCTTATTACTTTTTTGGGGTGGGACAAGTGGACACAGATGGTTTTCTTTCTTCACACATAGCTCCATAACTACAGTAACATCAAGGTTTTACTCTGCAGAATCACTGCTTACCATTTGATCCCCACCTCTGCGTATGTCCCATACTTTGTAACTGTACCTTCTGATTGCCAATATTTTTTTAGGCCCCTTCTCCAACTTGTCAACTTAATTTTGAAACCTAAAGTGGTATTACAGTTTAAAGGAACCTGAAACTGGATTAGCAGCCTCTCTCAGCTGGGCATCACCTACACATTTAATGAGCAAACTCAGTATTCCATCACCCTGACCGATCATGAAAATACTGGTAGCTACCATTAAACCAAGGCAGTGTCCTGTGGAAGCAAACTCAATGAATCTTTTCATTCAGACCATGAACTATCTATTGACTACAATGCCCGATGGTTTTTAAATGAGTTTTGCATGTATTGTATAGCTCCTGCCCTCCTAATTTGCTATCAGAAGGCCACTGTGGTGGCACAAAAACACTTGATGTCAAGCTTTTGACATGCACTGTTTCCCTTCTGGCTGCAAAACATGTTGACACTCAACATTGAAAATAGAGTGAAAATGTGTACTATATACTTAATTCTCAAATAATTTAACTATGGAATTTTTCACTGTAAATATTCATTATATGTTCCAATACATATTTTCTCATGATAAATCTTTACCACACAGTTCTCTCATAAAACAACTGGTCTCAGACAACTGGGTCAAACAGTTATTTTTACAAGTGTCTAAATACAAATTTACATAGACCTGCTACATTCCTTAGAATAAACAAACACACATGCAAACAGTTTACAGAAATATAATTTAAATATGGACTTTTCTATTTCTATCTAAAACAATTGCACAAACATTGGGAAAAGCAGACCAGATCATTGACTATCCAAATATTTCTCCTAGAAAACATATGCAGAAAATGTAAACACACAACTTGTGCAGTAAAATTAACTTGGAAGTAGCTGCATGTACCAAGACCAATCTGGTCAGAGGAAAACACATCCATGGCCAAGGACACTGTCAGAAGGAAATAACTCAGGTCTTCACTAGGCAAGGAAGCGACACTTCAATTATCCATGGCATACAACTCAGTGCCCACACAAGATGTGTTGGCTGTCTCAGAGACATAATACAGACTGATAAATCCAAGAAGCTCAATTCTTTAAACTCCAATTAGGTGCACATACTAGGAAATCTTCCATAGGACCCAGAATTCTTTAATGTCTGTGCTTACTATGAATTAAGGGAGATCACCTTTTTCAAGCAGGTGACCCTTCTTCATGCAGTAAGACCTGAACAGGTGATGTTCCCCACAAAGAAAGTCCTCATGTGAAGCAGCCAGGGTTGTTACTGAATGCTATGGGAACAGCTCCTTTTTTTTTTTGCTTTGCAGGGTGGACAATCACTGCTAGAAGATTCTGATGGGTTCCTCTGAAGTCCTGCCTAATCCCAGGCAAAAAGTCAAACTTGTGAGCAGAAACCACAGAACAGGAGACGGTCCTTTACAGGACCATTACCATCTTACTCCAAGTGGGTTTTTACCAGAACAAGCTGCAGATTGTAATTCACAGCTGTTTTTTTAGATTTATCTCTATATAACAAAACCTTTCTAATACAGGTCCATAATGGTACCCACGAGCCAGACACACACATAGCCAGCACAAGCCTTGCCACTCTGCTGTCACTCAGTAGGCAAGGGTAGAGTTAGAAAGTACAAAAAAGCTCCAGTGAGATGTTAAAGTAACAGATTATTGTTATGCATACAACTGGTATGGATTAAGTGATCATTTGGTGACTAACTAATTAGCAGGACTTGCACTCTGCTGTGACCTGCAAGCCTCCTCTGATGTGATGTACTATGTAACACAGAGTCCCAGTGAAATCAATAGCGGCTACCAAGAGATTTAAAGATATAGCCAAATGTGGTTTTGATTCAATCTTGTTATTTATTATTAAATATTAATACCAGTACAGGCTATTTTTGGTATTGTGGTTTTGTGTAGTTAGACTGCAATGCATTATTGATGTTGTTGTACCTAAAAGGAGATCACTTTCAGACCTTCTCAGACTGAATTTAGGTGTTTCATTTCCACTGAAATTCCATGACAGACAGAAGAGCTCAACTACCGTTGGTGCCTCTGGAAATGCCCTCAAACTTACAACACATTTTTCTTTTCTTCAAATACAGGTATGGGACATTTCAACATTAGCAAAGACCCCAGGATGCAGTCTTACAAAGTCTGGGTTTTAAGTTGTAGAAATTGTACAGACACCAGCTGGAGAAGTACCTCTCTGAATATGTGCCTCTACAGACACAATGTTGTCAGCACAATTTTATCCCAAGTCTGTATCTCTGTATATCTCTGTATTGTAAGACACAGCAACCTAGTCCTGAAATTATAAGTAGTTTCATTATTTCATTGTTTTACATTTAATCTGTATCATCCATCCTATGACAATACAGGATTAATTGGGCAACTTGATATTTTATTTTTCCCACCAGGACTGCAAATAGGCCATAACCTTGGGAAAGAAGTATCCATTAATAATTCTTAAAAGCTAACTATCCTCATTCTTCAAAAACATGCAGTAATTCCCGATTTGAAAAGCATTACTAGAGGTCATAAATGTTTTAAAATCTTCTCAGCCTGAAACTTCAAATTCTCCCATCTTCCTATTTTAAGGCATTGTCCTCATTTTCTGCAGTGTGTAAAACTAGATTTGCTCTGCAGTTTTAACTCACCCAAACGCCAACTGCAGGCCACTCTGTGCAGCAAGTCACTGAAAAGCTACTTTTACTGACAGGTATCTCCCCCCTTGTGACATCCCCACATCCTTTCTTTTAAAGTCTACAATGGTGAAGCTGGATGGGAAAATGCTTGGCTGCTTTGTTTCAGGTCTGAGCAGCATCTTGCATTCCCCCAACAGGTAGGCACAGGCAGAGAATGCTGCTGAATGCGGGAGACCTCGCCAGAGGATCAAACCGCTAGTTACTGCTGCTGTCTCAGGCACTGTGTATTTTCTACTGACCATGGCTATTTGCCAAGCTCTAATTAAGATACTTCAGTGTGTCAGGGAGTTAACCCTCTGCTGCACATACCTTCTCCAGAAGCACTAAGGTATAAGCATATTCTTTCTAAAAGTACTAGAGCCGCTTTCCCGACACTTGTCCTGAATGATTTTCAAGTCCTTCATGTTTTTACCTCGCCAATTCTATAAATGAAGATGAAATAAAGAGGTAGTTGGCATTATAAATTTTAGAAGCATTTCTAAAAGTGAATAAGCATTCCTTCTGCATGAATTTGGTGTGTATTGCCATGTCTATTTTCTTTCAAAGAAAATATCTCAATTTGTCAAAGAGCAGAAATTCCTTTAAAAAAATAAAGGAAGAAGAGGCTGTTGAAAATCCTTTACAAACAGTTCTTTGTTTTATTCTTGAAGGCTGTAGAGCAAAAATTTTATAAGGGAAAAAAGGAATTCTGAAGAATCCAGAGCTCCATTTTTATTTCACAGGACATAAATGCAACATTTGCTGACCTATCAATACTATCTATTGGTCTCATGCAAAGAACGACCACCACTGAACTGAATGAGGGGAAGCTGTGACAATAGTCAGAGCGGGTAAAAGGAAGTCCATGTTGAGGCTGTTTGCATCGATTGTAAGCTGTATTTTCTTGTTCAAAAACCCTGTTTAGCCACTGCATCCTGTCTGTGCACGGAAATCTTCCCTAATGAAAAGCAATACAGGTCACAATGGGACTGAGAGACAAACTAAGTTAATTTCATTCTAGTAATCGGGGAGGAAAATAACTTAAATATGAGAAATGTCTTCATGCAATAAAACCAATAAGAAAAAGCAAACTTTTAAAGAGTTAAAAAACCAGAAAATGTAGCTGACCAGCCAGTTGCCCTTATATTGCAGAGTAAAACAAGCCATTTGTAATGGAGCCCTTGATTACTTCAGGGCAACAAAAATATGGATTTTACAGAGTCTCAACGAAGAAATTTGTAAGCCAGTTCTACTCTTTTGCTCTCACTGTGCATTATCCCTGGTGGTCTGAAAACCAGAGCTGTCTTCCAAAGCCATTACTGATCTGATCTTGGTTGAAGGGAAATTGTCCTTTTTTGAAAGTAAATTCTTTAGACAATATGTTAACAACTAAAATATCCGATTGTCCCTCTAGCTGTGTTTCTGTAAAGCAACACTTGAGTTCTTCATTTTGACACATCCAGAAACCTCTATGTTACACGAACATGCTCTTAATGTTGTCTCAGTATTAGATGATACTGCACATTTTTAAACTGAAATAAATGAGCTGCTTCATGGGCTTAAGAATTTATATTTTCAATTTAGTAAGAATAATTTCAAATGTTTTGTGCTATTCCAGTTCTCTGATGAAATAAATGCACTTTTTACAAACACTAAGAAAATTATTGTAAGGAAAAATGTTAACCTTCAGCTGGAAAGATAGTTCACAGAACCACAATGTCTTTTCCATAGGCTGTACAGAGACAAATCTCAAAGGAACAGTGGTGACAGGTAAGCCTTCATCTACAGGTATTGCCCATTCCTATGCTTCACTGCCATATTTTCTTTATCACTGCAATCCACAAACTCTATGTATTGGAAAAGGGCTGTTCCATTTGGTGCTACTGGAACATCATTTCCAGGACTCAAAGGATATATCCTCAAATATATTTTTAGAAAGGTTATTTAAGTTTCCACAGAATGCTTTTGAACTTGCAAGGGCAATGTGTGCCAAGGATGTTGTTGTTTTTACACATAGGTTATGATATCCTGGGGCCCTTTGTTGAAACAAGCCAAACAATTTCTCTTAGAAACCTGTTTTCTTTTTGACTCACACTTCATTCTCCTTCTAAGAAAGGCGCATGAATTAAGCCCATTTACATTATTGCTACATATGCATCATATATAATCTGCACATATTTGCACCGTATTTAGGGCTGACTTTACCAGTAAGTCTATCAGCTTCAGAAAGAATACTATTGATTTCCATTTCAAATGCATAGATACCAATGGATGGATAGTACTGTTGCATTGTGAATAGTCTCACAAAATCTAACACATATCAAACTAAAATAGAAAAAGAAATGTTTCATCTAATAACCTAATTCTTCACAAAAACAAGTCTATTTAAAAAAATCAAGCAGAAACCTTTGCAAAAGGTATAATAAATTACTGTAAGTTTTTCAGGCAATGCAATATGCTACTGTGAACGATAAGTGCTGGGTCCTGCACTTTGGCCACAACAACCCCATGCAGCGCTACAGGCTGGGGACAGAGTGGCTGGAGAGCAGCCAGGCAGAAAGGGACCTGGGGCTTCAACTGATAGGAAGCCATACATGAGCTAGCAGTGTGCCCAGGTGGCCAAGAAGGTCAATGGCATCCTGGCCTGTATCAGGAATAATGTGACCAGCAGGACCAGGAAAGCGATCCTTCCCCTGTACTCAGCAATGCTGAGGCCACATCTCGAGTCCTGTGTCCAGTTCAGGGCCCCTCAGTTCAGGAAGGACATTGAGAGATGACAGAGCAGGTCCAGACAAGGGCAATGGAGCTGGTGAAGGGACTGGAGCACAAGTCCCAGAAGGTGAGGCTGAGGGAGCTGGGGTTGTTCAGCCTGGAGAAGAGGAGGCTCAGAGGAGACCTTATTGCTCTCTACAACTACCTGAAAGGATGTTGTAGCCAAGTGAGGGTTGGTCTCTTCTCTCAGGCAACCTGTAGTAGGACAAGAGGGCACGGACTTAAGCTGTGCCAGCGGCAGTTTAGGGTGGATATTAGGAAGAAATTCTTTACAGAGAGAGTAACCAGGAACTGGAATAGGCTGCCCATCATCCCTAGAGGTTTTTAAGGCAAGACTGGATGAGGCATTTAGTGCCATAGTCTAGTAAGCACGATGGTTGGATCAAAGGTTGGACTTGAAGATCCTGGAGGTCTTTTCCAACCTGATTGATTCTATGATTCTATGATAAAGAAAAAGCTGTTAGGCATTGATCAGAGACATCCTGGATTCCATTTAATAGTAAACATTTCAAGTACTACCATCTTCAGAAAAAAGAAAAAGAAAACCCCTCATGACTAATTTCAACTGGAATTATTTACGGTTATTTGCCTTTCACTTCTGCAAGCTACTACTGCTTCAAGGAAATTATTCAGACCACCCATGTCATTAATAATTTTTCATTCTGGGAGAACCTCATGAGCCCACACTGAAGTTACTCTCTGCCACGTGCAGGCCAGGATACTAGGTACACAGATTGCACTTTTTTACCCTTGCTTCTTGCATAGGAAAGTCAGTCTGGTCCCTAAAGGCTTGTAAGGAGTAGAAAAAGGTAGAAATCAAGTAAAAAAAAGAACAAGCCACAGAAAAAAAGCTGATTACATAACAGATGCTTGTACAAGGCAGTTTTAGAGATCCACAATACAAGAAGGTTCCCTTGAGTCTGAGCAGACTATCTTTTCTCCCTCCTGCACCATGAATGAAGAATCAGCTCTGCTTTGTAACAGTGGACGTGCCTTTGAAGAAGAATATTTCACTCTTTTGGCAACTGCAGTTCTCCCATAAATATGGAACATTATATATATATAATATATATACTTGCCATAACATGTAGCACCTACTCTTCCTGTTGCATGACACTGCACATTGCAACAGCACTTCAGAGTAATTGACTCCTAAGGAGCAGCACTGGGATGCAAATGGAAGGAGAAGCAGCTAACCATTAATTCCTGCATGAGATCCCTCACATCGGGGATTTATCAGCTGGCTGCATTCCCTCCTGCCCTGAAGCCACGGCTGCCCAGTACTGAGTGTGCTCACAGCTTTGATGTGCTGCTATAAAAGTCACCCAGGGCCCTGTAACCCTCTCTCCTAATTTCTTTGGTGGTTGGTGTCTATCCCACCACTGAAAGTTGCACAGGACAGAAAAGCAGACTGTTTTAATAATTTTGTATGTTATGTAGAGATCCCCTCCCTCCCAGCAGAAGGGAGGAGAGCTGAGGGGGATGAGAAAGAGGATGTGTCAGACTAATTCACATGCAAATACTATGACTCAGTTCCAAAGTACATTAAAAGAAAAAGCAGTTCCCTAAATAATTTATGTCCAGGAATGTTTTATTACCCTTGTACACTTACCACTAAGTTTTGAAATGCTGGAATATTGATTATGAAGGTTTGTTATCTGGAAACCCTGGCAACTCTTCCTCTGTGGACCAGAACCATTGTAAGCAGCTCGGTTTAGAAAAAAAAAATTAGTTAATGTGGTGGCTGTTTGAAGAATTGTTCTGCACGACAGAAGTATTTCGCAGCTTCTCCTGATCTAAAACTGCTAAATAATAACTGGATGTAGAGCTCAGCCAAGCCTGCAACTATGGGAAAGATCTGATGCATAAGGTAGAAAAAATACCCAAGCAACTGCACTCGGACTTACTTCTGCCTACGTGGATAAAGTATCCACCTTGTTGACCTGTCAGTCTCGCTAATCCACCCTCTATTTTCAGTTAATATCATTAGAGTTCAGCGCTTGAGAGCCTGGAAGGAGAGGCGAGCACCCCATCCCCTTTTTCCACGGGGCGGTAACCAGATGTCAATGGCCGCAGCTGTGACTACATAATTACCTGTTTGCATGAACGCGGACCGCAGTTTAGATTTAATAGGTCAGACGACAATGCAGCGAAACGCATTTAGCCTACGATTACCCCTTTTCAAACATTCTCTCGCTCGCAACTTCGACCCTGGGAACATTGCGGGCACAGACTCGGGTCAATAAGAAACATTGGCCTGCACAATGGGGCTGGCCTCAAACAGCGCTGTTGACAGACACCGGCACAAAGGCGGTGAATAGAGTCCCCCTCAGTTCTCACACAGAGCGAAGAATGAGTCAGTGTACTGCCGCTTTAGTGCTCTGTTTGTACAGTGTATACAGCTTTTGTCCCCCGCCACTGTTCGACGCTCAATGGGGGCTAAAGAGCCGAGGAAGTGAAGGCGGAAGAATGGCTCCGGCTCACCCTGGCAGCCAACGGTGGATGCCCCGCGCTGGATGCGCTGGAGATGCTGCTCGGCAGCGCACATCGTGCTGCTGACCTCGGGCGAAGTGCGATGTCGCTGCTGCAGTCACAGCTTGGTAGTTTTAAGGACCATATTTTATTTCCTTCAAAAACTGTAATATCTCCTCCCGCCCTTCCCTCCCACTATGACACAATTCACGGCTGCCACTTCAACCAAGAAATAAAACTGAGCATGGGAATTATAGTAGCTCTATGTCCCTTCAAAAAGTACATCAAAGACAATAACAACATAGTTGTAATTTTAAATCCCCGCTTCAAAGGCTTAAGGAACTGAGAAGAGTAACAAAAGACAACCAAAGCTGTACATCTGTATTTCACACACAAATTTGGATTGTGCAAATAAAGTGTCAGGGAAAACTTATCACATACATGATATTGCACATGCATCTCTATATTAGTTATCATTAGTAGAGAAAAAAAAAATCCCACTTCATATAGATTGTTGCTACTCTTCAAATAATGATTTTTGTCAACTTTTCCTTTAAGCAAACGGCACTTCCGTTACTTAAATAGCCATCCTTATAAGCACAGTTAAGAAACCAAAGTAGTCCTCTAGCACAACCTCAGAGGTGTTATATTCACCTCCTTTATATCCCAGAATCATTGGATGGCCTGGGCTGGAAGGGACCTTAAAAATCATCAAGTTCCCATTCCCCTGCCATGGGCAAGGACACCTTTCACTAGATCGTATGCAAAGTATGCAGACTTTATTTTCTAAGGAGTGAAATCTTTGCTTACAAAGAGTATTTGGATTTTTGAATGACTGGCATGAAGCTAATAAAAGAGATAACAATTGTGCTTTAACTCGTGCAGAGTATACTACAGAGAAAGTTTATACATTATAAATCAGAGGGAAAGAACTGCTTAATATGTTGCAAGACTGTGAACTAGTAAAAAAAAAAGCAAAAAAGAAGGAAGAAGAAGAAAATTACATTTTAGAATAAACAAATTCATGGATTTCCATGAATGGAACACAAAGATCATTGTTCCTTTTATCACCAATAGCAAAGGAAGTACCAAGCATGCTAATACTGATCTAATACTAATCTTTCCATTTTAATTTTTAAGCTCAAAATACTGGAATGTTACCACACTAACTACAGAAGAAGGCTCCAGATTGCTAAAAATCCAATGTGTCTAATGCCAGAAAAAAAATTAAATGCAAAAATTTAAAGTTTCTATATGCGTGAGCTAGTCAGAAAGATTTTGAGTCTAGAAGTCGTGACTTTCACTCTTGGCAAAGGAATTGAAAGTGAGTAACCTGAAAGATATGTGAAGACCATTACCTTATTCTCATATACTTCATTTTAAAACAGCACAAAAATTTCTGTTGTTTATAAATATATACAGCCTTACTTACATAAGGCAGGCCTACCCACTCTGCACACTACTTGTAAGACATATGACTGCACTCAAATATGCTGGCACTGACTTGGTAAAGTAGGCAAACATTTGTACAGATGCCAAAGTACGCCTGCAAGCTTACCAAGGATCTGATCAATAATGTTCCTGAATGAAGTTTTTACTTCACTTCAAAGGAGGAAAATGCTCACCTTTCAATTACAATTAGGCTTCTTACGTACCCTGACTCACAAATACTCATGGATCTAAAGGCTGAAAGAATTAACATCTGCCACAATTTTTTATTATGAATGGGAGAAAGACCTTCCAAGTTTGGACTATGATGGGAAGAAGAAAATGGAAACGAACCCTGCTCTACTAATTCTAAATGGGGAGGGATGAGAAACAGACCAAGAACTTATGGGTCAGGATTAAAGGGAGGGTAAGGACAGATGACATTATAGTGAGGGTCGACTAGAGGTCACCTGACCAGAAGGACCAACCAGATGAAACCCTCTACAGACAGACAGGAACAGTCTCACATTCACAATCCCTGGTCCTCATGGATACCACCTCAATAGCTGCTGGAGGGACAGAACAGCAGGGTATAAACAATCCAGGAGATTCCCGGAATGCATTGGTGATAACTTTCTTCTCCAAGTGACAGAGAAACAAACCAATGAGGAGAAGTGCTGTGCTGGACCTTGTTCTCACCAACAAGGAGAGGTAATGTGAAGCTTAAGGGCAGCCTGAGCTGTAGTGACCATGAAATAGTGGAGTTCAAGATCCTTAGGGCAGCAAGAAGGGCACACAGCAAGCTCACTATCCTGGACTCCTCAGGGATCTGCTTGGAGAGGACCATGGGATAAGGCCCTGGGGGCAAGAGGGGCCCAAGAAAGCTGGTTACTTCTCAAGAATCACCAGTAAAGAGGATGCATCTAAACCAAAAGAAATTCAGACAAAAACACCATGAATCCTGGGTACATGACCAAGGAACTCCTGGACTCCCTGCATACAGGGAGTGGAAGCAAGGACAGGTGGCTTGGGAGGAACACAGAAAAACTGTCCAAAGAGCCAGAGATCAGGTTAGGAAAGCTGAAGTCTTGACAGAATTAAATCTGGTCAGAAAATGTCACAGACAACAAGAAAAGCTTCTACAGGTGTGATAAGACTAGGGAAAATATGGGCCTTTTTCAGATGGGAACAGGAGACTTGGTTACCTGGGTTATGGAGTAGGCTGAGTATTCAATTTACTTTGCCTCAGTCTTCACCAGTAACTTCTCCAGCCACAACACTGAAGTCAAAGAAGGCAAAGCCAGTGACTGGGAGAATGAAGAACCACCCGCTCTAAGAGAAGACCAGGTTCAAGACCATTTTACGAACATGAAGGTGCACAAGTCCATGGCACTTCACGAGATAAATTCATGGGTCCTGAGAGAGAACTGGTGGATTAAGAGGCTACACCACTATCCATCACATTTGAGAAGTTGTGGCATAGCAGTGAAGTCCCCACTGATTGGATGGGAAACATAACACCCATTTTTTAAAAAGAAAAAACAGAAGACTCAGGGAACTACAGTCCAATCAGTCTCACCTAAGTGCCCTGCAAGATCACAGAGCAACTCCTTCTGGAAACTATGCTAAGGCATGTGGAAAATGAGTGATAGTCAAGATGACTTCACTCAGTGCACATTGTGCCTGACAAATCTGGTGACCTTCTACAAGGTTACAGTGTTAGTGGATAAGGGCAAAACAAATTATATCATCTACCTGGAATTGTGCAAACATTTCACACTGTCCCGCACAACATCCTTGTCTATAAACTGGAGAGGCATGGATTTGACAAATGTACCACTCAGTGGATAAAGAATTGTCTGGATGGTCACACTCAGAGAGTTCCAGTCAACAGCTTAATGTCCAAGTGGAGAAAAGTGGTGTTCCTAAGGGGTCAGTATGGTGACCAGCACTGTTTAACATCTTTGTTGGTGACATGGACAGTAGACTGAGTGCACGCACAGCAAGTCTGCCAACAAGACCAAGCCCTGTGGTGCAGTCAAAGCACCAGAGGGAGGGGATACCATCCAGAGGGACCTTCACAGGCTGGAGAGATGTGCCCATGTGAATCTCACAAAGGCCAACAAGGACAAGTACAAAGTCCTGCACATGGGTCAGGCAATTCCAAGCACAAGAACAGGCTGGGAGATAATGGATTGAGAGCAGTCCTGAGGAGAAGTACTTGGGGGTACTGGTGGACAAGAAGTTCAACATGACCCAGCAATGTGCTTGCAGTCCAGAAAGCCAACTGTGTTCTGGAAAGCATCAAAAGAAGTGTGACCAGCAGGTCGAGGGAGGTGATACTTCCCCTCTATTCTGAGACCTCACAAGACCCTCAACATGGAGCAGTGAACCCACCTCTTGGGCTGCCAACATAAGAAGAACACAGACCTATTGAGTCCAGAGAAGGTCATGGAAATAATCAGGACAGAGGTACTGGACCAGGTTGCCCAGAGAAGCTATGGATGCCCCATCCCTGGACATGTTCAAGGCCCATCTGGATGGAGCTCTGAGCAACCTGGTCCTGCGGAAGGTGTCCCTGCCCATGGTGGGGGCGGGGGTTGAAACTAAAGGATCTTTAATGTTCCTTCCAACCCAAACCATTCTATGACAAATCATTTCAAACCTCCTTTTTTATTTTTTAAACTTAAATCACTGCTTAGCAAGTAAAACTTAGCCTAACCTACTCCACACGTTATTCCTTTCCACTCACTATAATTTGATTTTAGCTAAGTCTACACCAGGCCAAAGCTTAGCATACTCTTAATACATCTTGCAGAAGCAGGTAAATATTTCACAAACCCTCACATTAGAGCAATGTGTGATTCAAGTCACTTAAAGTCCCAGAAAGGGATATTTTATTTGCTGCCATGCATCACTGCTGTTCTGCATCCCCCTCCCAGGCTGGCAGCAGCAGCAGCTCTGCCTCCTGCCAAGCAGAGGATCACAGCTTGTTTACTGAGCTCTGTCTGGAGGAAGCAGAGCGCGTTTCAGTCTCGTCTCCAGCAGCCCTGTCAAGCCAGCTGCCAAGAACAGTCTTGAAAGGCTGCGGGGGGAGCAAAATCTAACTCTTAGGTAGTAATAGACCAGGGACCCAAAGACGAGTGAGGTGGTGCAGGCACTGCTCAATCTGAAAGACTAAAATGCTTTTAGGTATCTTCAAATGCATGAAGCCATAGCAAAAGAAGTAACTGAACTTGCCAGGTGAAAGGACAGATTAGCAATCAAACTTACAATTACCACTGAGATTAGGATCTCTATGTTAATACTAGAAGTTAATGAGTACAAATTGCAAATAAATTAAACTTGTATGCTACTTACATTTTCTTATGATGTATGGACAAGACCTGAAAAGTCTGATTGAGATTTCGTGTTGTAGAAGATTACAATTTTTTTAAATTTTAATATTTAAACTAACACCCTATTACTTCCTGAAGATATCAGACAGGTTAAATGTGTGTTGTACATTTCCATAAAGAAATGCTCCATATAGTTTTATAGGAACCATGAAACTTGTTCAATAAGATCTCACTGTCTTTTCAAGAGCCCGCCAGCTACTATGAAAATAAAGAACATGAGTTTTCACAGAGGACATGTACGCAATCCCTCATTCCTTCTAATAAGATCATTAATCAAAGAAAACGTGCTTAAGCCCTTTCCCTCTACCCTACTAACGAAAAGTCACCAAACACTAAGAAGTGATCAGCATTTTTCATTGTACCCAATAGTTATTTCTCTGCCTTTAGAATCGTATCGCAGTTTCTCGGTTAAGTGGGTACCTGCTCACACAGTGTGACCACATTATGTGCACTTTGCCATGTGATCAGAGCCTGCCAAGTCTCAAAGCAGATTATTTAAAATACGGCTTCAGTTTTTTTCAGAACAATCCCTTCAGGATTTGGAGAATGGGGAGGGGGGGGTGTTATTTCTCACTCAGGTTGGGTTGGCTGGATTTTAAGTTCTTTAGACAAAAAATAAATTGTTGTAAAATGCTAATACAGAAAAATAGAAAATTTGCCTCCTTTGACAGCTATTATAGAAGGAAAAAGAACTTTGGTTTTGTATGAAAATTACTCCATGATTGGCTATCATCATATTCATATTTCAGAGTCCATAAATCATGGCTATGCCTAGCAAGTTCACAAAGCAACAGACATCTGCATGCCTGCTTGGCTGTGATCATGTCTAAAATGCTGACAGAGCCATGGCAGCAGTGACCACACACAGACTCCAAAATCTATTAAGGCAAGTTTTAACAGCTACTGAATACTCTTAGAATAAAACTTCCCCCCCAACCTTTTTTTCTCTTAAAATGTACGAGTCTTTACATACACTGCAGTTCTTTCAGTACAACAGCAGTATCTGCCTAAAATTTTAAATTTAATCTTGAAAATTGAAGAAAAATCACCAAGCAAATACAATAGCAAGGGCTGTGTTACCAGATGCTCCTTACTCAGTAAGGGCAATTACATACAACCTAAGGGTTGCTTTAACTCTATTCTACTTCTTCCTGCAAAACATTTGATACACAGACATTATTCATTTGCCATTCCCATCCCAACTCCACACAAGCGCATATGAAGACAGGCAAGGCCTGTCAGTTTTGTTAGCATACTAGTGCGCTGAAAAGGAAAATAAAATAGTCTTAAATAATAGGTATGTAATGAAATGTTACTTATCTTTGCCTCTAAAGACCATGTGTTTTTTAATTGATTTGCTGAGCTGCCTAATAACACCAAAGCAGCTGAATCCCCTACACAGTTTGGCAACACTCAGCCTTAAAAGGGTTACCTTGCTTTGTAGGAATTTACCTGCTTTTGTGCCCTGGTTGAGTAACAGCATCTAAACGGGCTGACAAGTTACAGAAAGCATCAGAGGCAGAAAAGCATCTGTCAGGGCTTTGGCGTGTAGGAGTAACAGAATTAATTTTATCAGTCTTTTGGGCCTATTCCAAGTGGCAATCAACACCCACTCCTCCCTCTGACGAGCCATCCCTCTGTATCAAACAGTGACTTCAAATAAAAATGCATGACTCAATACATCAACAGCCACAAACAGCTTTTAACTATCTCTGAGGCTGGAGACGTCACAACCTCCCTGGGCAACCTGTGCCAGTGTTCAGTCATACTCACAGTGTAAAATTGTTTCCCGATATTCAGAGGGAACCTCCTGTATGTTGGTGTGTGCTCACTGCCCCTTGTGTGTCACTGGGCACTACTGATAAGAACCTGGCTCTGTACCCTTTGCTACCTCCCTTCAAGTATTTGTATACCTTGATGAGATCCCTTTTCCAGGATGAACAGCTTCAGCTCTCTCAGCCTTTCCTCACTGGAGAGATGCTCCATCTTAGGGCCCTTTACTAGACTTTCTCTTCAAATGGGGAGGCTAAAACTGGACACAGCACTCCATGTCCAGCCTCACCAGGGCTGAGTGGAAGAGAAGGATCACATCCCATCACCTGCTTGTCCAGGGCACTATTCAGCTTCTTTGCCACAAAAGCGCATTGCTGTTTCATGTCCAACAGTACCCCCTGGGCTTTTCCTGCTAAGCTGCTTTGCAGAGAGGTGGCCCCAGCACAAACTGGTGCCTGGGGCTCTACCTTCTCAGGGGAAAGACTTGGCTCTTCCCTTTGTTGAACTTCAGGAGGTTCCCATCAGACCATTTCTCCAGCCTGTCAAGGTCACTCTGAATAGCAGCATAACCACACTGTGTAACAACAACTCCTCTGAGTTTTGTACTCCAGGGTAACTTGCTGAAGGTACTCTCTGTTCCATCACTGAGGTCATTAATGAAGATGTTAAACAGGACTGGACCTGGTATTGACCCCTGGGGTACACAGTTAGCTACTGGCCTGCAGCTTCAGTAATCTTCCTATTATATAGCAGACTGAGAAGAACTATCAGTGAAATAGTTCTGTACAACATCTCTAGTTTTGCTAATACTAACAATTTTATCATCTTTCTGATATCTTACAGCCTTCCTTCTTGTATTTATATAGTTACACAGGAAGATCAATTGCCTTAAAAAAAAAAGTCAGTTTAATTAAAAATTCCTATTCTGCCAAGTTAAAAAAAAGGCAATATGAACCCAAAGACTAAATAACCCAAAAAGACATAAACCAAAAAATAAAATCAACTTTAAAATCATGATTTGTGGGAGGCCTGACTCATGCTTTCTGAAGAGCTCAAGGTTGATATATATTACCTACAGTATTTCCCTAGCTCGGTCAATTCCTTTCTCAGACTCACTTTATTGAAACTATTCCAGAGGGATGAATAATTACCACTCCATGGTTATACGATAGCATTAATTTTCCTGAGTAAGATCTGTTATATGAAGACTTACAATTCATATTTGGTACAAAACATCATTAATTCAGTTTCTCAACCTAGAAACTAAATAGCTTCTGTCTTTGGGCAAGTCTGCACCTCTCAGAGGATTGCCATGAAGAGTCCATGAACTAGTTTAGACTAAGCTGGCTCCCAAACTGAAATCAAAGGCCACACCAGCTCAGCACTGCAGCTCAACTCGTTATGCTAAGAAGAGGGTTTAGCGCACAGTTACACCCAACCCAATAAAAGCAATTACAGTGCTTTACTAACTTGGGCTGCTTTTCATCTAACCCTTACCTCTGATACAGGTTACAGGTCAAACTGACCAGACTTTAAGCCAGAAATATCTGCAACTCACCCTATGGTTTAGTAAAGTACAGTTCCCTGTATACCTGAAAAACACCACATGCCTGTATTATTGGCTCGATCCTACCTCATCCACTGGCACCCAGTGTCACTGATCTGCAAAACGTGTTGGGGACCACTGAAGTTTTCACTAAAATTCATAATCTTCTGTATCTGGAATGGCTGAGATTTCTTGGGCCTAGCTATTGAGTAAATTAATTACACTTTACTAGGAGTATTTAAGTGAGAGAGCTCCTCCCTGTGTGCTAACAGCAAGGCTTTCTCAAAGGTGTGGGGGAAATTTCCAAATATGCTGCACACAGAGATTCAAGTCATTTATTCTCATCAACTCAGAACTTTATTAATTTTTCTGCCAAGTCATGACTTCCTAATTCTGGGTTCTGCAGTTCTTGACAGCTAGGACCTGGATTAGGGGAAAAGAGAGAGTTAATCTACCTCATCTCCTATGGACAACATTCGAACATTACAATTCAGTAACAAGTTTCCAAGCATTTTTTTTCCTATCGTGTATGTCTGCACGTCCACATATGAGAAAAAGTGTGGCTTAAAGAGTATTTACAGACCTTGACATTGCCAAAAAAGCTCCAGGCCACCTATGGACTGCTCTGTTCTCCCAAGATGTTTTACACAGCATATTCCATGTCCCATTTATCATGATGCCCTGGGAAGACAGATCTGGCACAATGTTTTTATCCATAAATGCTACTAGTTTTGTGAGGCTTTTTCCTCCAAAGGTCATCAGATCTCGCAACTCCCTGCTACCTTAAACTAATGACAGAAGCAAAAACTAAGGTGAAAAATTGATTAGCAGGCTCATGTGCCCCGTATGGCCATGATCCTAGGTCTATGCTGTATAGTCTGTACCAAATGCTGCATAGGGTGCCTGATTAATATGGATTAGTTGTACTTTTGATAACAAACACCTGTCCCATGGTATCATTACTTTAACTAAACTCTAAAGTACCTAACTGGGATGAAAAACTTACAGTGTAGTCCAAAAAAATGTTTACAGACTCTGGGCTCCAGGAACTCTGGAAGCACAGTCTTGTGTATTACAGAACTACAAAAAGCAAACACCTCCATTTGTGGTTGAAAATAACCACTGACGAATGATATACAGTGGGTGGCAAAAACAGTCACAATTGTAAAGTAACCAAGTAAATAATAAGCTGTGTCCATAGGGAATAAAAATGCTATAATTTCCAAAATGCTATAAATAATTTAGAGGTTATTTGCTCTACACAGACCAAGTACACAGACCAAGTTTGCAATCACATGGCTATTCTTCATGTCTGTTTTAAAAAAAGCAGGCTGAAATTGTTCGACAGCAGACAGAGTGGCACCGTGTGCATTGTTTGGGCTCAGAGCAATGGTGAATTGCACTATATGGAAGCTTTGTAGAAAAGGGAGCTCCTGCCACCTCCTTGAATTTAGCCCTCTTGAATATAAACAACAAGGCTTCTTTTTTAAGTTGCAATGTTTGTATGTGGGGACAGGACAACATCATCTGTCCTGCTCACCACTTCTGCCTGGAATTTGGGCAAAGTTGGAGACCAAAAGCCGACCAGAATGCCAAAACCCAAGTTTGCTGATGACTAGTGCAAACCACCCTGGTCCTCAGAGAATTTCAACATGACATTCTTGTAATTTTAATCAGAGAAAGAGATTGGTTTTCACAGTGTGGAGACCAGCTGTCTGGTTATGTTTTCCATAAAAGATGCAAACTGGCAGAGATTCAGCAAAGTGTGTGTGCACACTCCATTTTGTACTTCAGCAAATTTGAGCAGGTCATAATTATTCAACAATTCAAAAACTATAATAAAGTCTTAGTTCACCTTTCAAAATGCAGGGGAATTTTGCCCTTCAATAAGCAGGTGCTTACCTGACAGGTAAGACAATTTGGAAGCTAAGGAGGGTGAGGAAGGAGCCAAGAAGTACGATGACTGCTTTGATTTCAGACAGTAACTTAGTATTACAGATGTCAGCAATATGGCACTGATCAATGTAAACCATTTGACATTACAGGTACAAGGAAATCACTCTCATATAAACTTACAAATTCTCTCAAGTTACTTACTTACATCACTACTTTTTTTTTTCACAGGCAAGAAACACTTTCCAAACCAACAAACAAAAAACCCAATCAAACAACAACAAAAATCAGAGCTGATGACAAAAGAATAGAGAAAATTTTGTGTGAAAGGCCAGGTAAGCATTCATGTTTATTAAATAAGGTTATATTAATAGGTATTTTAGTAAGTTTTGTAATTCTGCTTGCATTATGCATAAATGAGCAGAAGGGAAGCAGGAAACCACTGATCCAATGCCAATGAGCTACCAGCTACCAGCTCATGCCAGAGCTGCCAGCAACAAGTAGAACACACAGATAGAATGAAAAAATCTACTAGAACAGTCACTGTGTTCATGGGAATGAACTTACCGAAAGTGGGAGTTAAAAAAACATTCCTTGGTGGCCCTTGAGCCTTTCCCTAAGCAAGACTACACCACAAAAATCAAAAGTAATTTTGGACACCAATTCAGTATTGTGTGCAGCTTATCAGCAAATTCAAAATGCATTAATAGTTTTTTTAAAAAATCATAATGCTTCTATATGTTTCAGTCTCTTTCTTATGACCTATTTTTGTGCATCCGCACAAGTTTGAAAATTGTACTGGGAAAAGCATTGTATCACTTGTACTGCTGGTTAGTAATTACCTTCTTTCCCCTTGAGAATCACACATACAGATAAATGCTGTTTTGCTGGCAAGAAGGAAATAGACCAATGTAAAAACAAACATGTACCACTAAAACCAGTGTTACTGAAGCAAAATATGTTTCCTTTATATATCACATTACCACTTTTTTTTTTTAGCAGTAGTAGTTCAATCAACATCCAAAGCTTGTAGGATGTGCCAGGCTGCCAGGCCAGCACCTCTGCAGTCAGCAGCAGTACAGGACAGGGAAGAAATATATACTCTAAGGAAACCATCATTAAGCCTCTCCACTGCCACTGGATACTGCTACTCAGAGATTTCGCTCCCAGCTACTCACAGACACCAGGTTAAACATGAATTTGATGCCTGTGATTCCTCTGGCAAAGAAAGAGCAAAGGGCCTTGGCGATGGGACCTGGATGCTGGCTCTCTACATCAGCCCAGCTCTCTGACAGTTGTCTGGTTTTTATTTAATTTGGAAGAAAAGAGTTAAAAAAGGTTATTCAAAGGTCTTCAATATCATCTCTCTAAACCCTTCCATAGTAATCTTGCACCATTACATTGACAGTCAGGGAAACAAGGGTTCAGCCAGTGAAGATCAAATTTACCACACACTGACACCTTCCCCTGTGATGTATCTGTTCCGCACACTCAGACCGAGTTGTTCTGTGTGAGATAGCTCTGTCTGGTTGAGATGCACTCACTGGTCAAGAAGCATGTCCACTGGCATCAAAATGAAGTAGTTAACTCTAAACTCACCCTCCAGCTTAACACACAGTGACTCTGCTTACTACACAAATCTGAAACTAAACCAAACAGTGCCTTACTGAAATCCTTCCCCCTGCAGAGCACCTCTATCCATGGACCTCTATTTCTTTTCTTAGAAATTGATTTTTTTTAATCTTAGAAGTTCTTTTAAATAGTTTTCCCTATCACTATCAATTTAAATTTAAGATTGTCTTAATAAAATGAACATGGTAGAAATCAGCCAGCCTTATTCATAAAACGTAGTCTAAAAAGATACATCATTTTAAATTGGATTCCCTTCTGCTCTTATCTACAATATTATAAAAATAGAACAAAAAGAAGAATTTAAAATGTTTCCCACATAAAATTCACCCTGGCAGTCATTCAAAGAGAGTAAATATTTTGATACAATTTGCAGAAACAGCATTAGGTAGTATTTTATGATGCTCATTAAGCTGTCATGTTCTAAATCACAACCGGCATCAAATAATTTCTTCCCTTCTCCACTATTTAAGTTTGGCAATACACACTGTATAAAAGGTCTCAAGTAAAATTGCCACAGGATATACTGGAAATCCCTGCACCAGCTGCATAGTCAAGTATAAAGGAAATGTCTTTCTGATCCTACAGCCTGATAATACTGGAGTTGCTGGAGGGTTACAGAAGTCTTTGAAAATAAAGCTTCATTACACTGGCCTGGAGAGATGCAGTTTAATCCTCTTTGGAAGCTGGTCCTGCAATCCTACATTTTAGAAAATTGCTGAAAGCCATTGTGCTTTTGATGGGAATTGGTCATTAATAGTACAGGTGCAGACCATGCAAGAGGTAGTGTCAGCACAACCCCTTCCCATATTTGCTTCTTAGGAATTCCATCTGATAATGGCAGAAACAGGTCATAACAGCATCCTTTTGCCATGGATTAAGTGGCTGCTAATGTGGAGATGTAAGATAGATACTTTCTTCTTCAGGACTTCATTTCCTCTGCATGCTAAAAGAAAGAAAAAAAGATACCACCGTCTTCACATAGCTGAAAAGGAACTTTACTTTCCTATAGACCCTTTCTCATTTATATAAAATTTGGATACTTAACAGAATTGCTATGGTCTTGCTATAAAATGCAAATTTAATACAGCATTTAAGTCAAACTGTACCAAGAAACATGCTTTTATTAATTATAGTATATATTTAATAAATACAGCATACATTACATGAGATCTTGAAATTGTAATTGCAATAAATACTCTTGACACATTAAATGAATCCCAAATAACAAAATGCTGTTGCTATTTATAATCAAATACACCCTTGCCCGATCCCAGTGAAATTTTACCAACAGTGTATTTTGTCTCTAACTAAGCAGATGCATTCTTCCAATTGTAGTATCATCAATGCTGATAACAAAATACAATTTTTGCAGTTCTATGAAACAGCTTTGCCAAAGAAGGAAAACTATCAATGACCACCAAACACAAATGGCTAGCAGGTTCTTCGAATGCTTATTCAATTTAAATTTTGCATCATACTGTTATAGGGTTTATTTTACTTAAACTTTGTGGTGTTTTGGTTGGTTGGCTGTTGTTTCAAAGGTTGAAATTTCTTTTAGTAGAACTGATGGAAAAAATGCATTTATGTAGCTACTTCAAATTTTCCAAGTGAGGGACACCTTTCTTCATAGCTGTGTTTTTACCCAAGACAGTCTTTAGGGTGGAATCCTTTCCTACGGCCACACAGTGGTAGCACCAGAGAGTCCTTTACATGGACATTCCAAAAAATTACAACTGTTAGGAACCGGACTGAGAAGTTTAAGATAATAAGTTTTACAGACAAGAATCTCTTGCAGGATTTTTTTTCTTTTCAAGTAATCTGTAGCACTTTCAAAGAGCACAGGATATCGCATAAGAAAATTTTATTATAATATGAAAATAGTTGACTTCTGGTGAGAAGAAAGCCAAAGGGCCAAGGAAATGTTGAAAGCACATGTTCTCACAAGATACCTCCTTACATAAGTGGCAAGAGAGACTTCTTTCCTTTAAAGATGCTAAATTAATATTTTGGAGTTGTTGCCAAAAACCTGAAAAGATGGTACAGTAAAACCAAAGATCAGTATCAGAATACAGGTACTAGAATAGCCATGTTCAAGACTGACTTGATAAAAATAGTATAATGAATTTCTGTGTCTGAAGATTCAATTTGTTTTTTCTGTCCTGAACTGATGGCCCTCAAGAAATCATCTGTTATCTGTATATTAAAATGCCCACTCTTCTCCTTGGCATTAGCAAAAAATATTTTGCAAGCAAAACAGTAAACAGTTCTCCTGATTACACGCATGTGCAGTATGGTGATACAGTCACTTTTGTCAGCAAGTGAATTAACAGAAATAACAGTAACAAAAACCTTATTGCAGTCACCAATGTAAGCTGGTACAGATCTAAATACACTGCAAATTCAATCCAGTTAGTTTCAAGCTTTGGTAGGAGATAATCTCACACTAGTTGGACCCTTATGGTGGTGATCAAAAGCAGTCAGTGTGCACTGGCAGACTTAAGGTCTTCATACTTACAAAGAGGTCAGCGGATGAAAAAAACATATTTGTTCTGATAAGGCAAACTATAAATCAAGGAGCTGCTGCTTTACTGTGTGAGCACATCAGCTGATCAAGCAAAGGCAGGTCTTGCTACTACTTTTTAAAGTGCAGAGAGATCCAAACCCAGCAGCACCTGAATGCTACTGATGACATACAGAGCCAGCTAAGACAGCAGCTCTCCGTGTCTATTTTTGACTCCACAAGCAATTTGCCAATTTTGCTTTACAAATCCCAGTTAGAAAATAACTGGTACAACCAGGTTATATAACACAGCAAATTATGACAAGCTAAAAACTAAACAGAAGAACAAAAGACTGCTCATAACTGCAATTTTTTGTAAATTCAGATAAAATTTAGAAATTCCAAATCCAGAACCAAAATTAACTGGAAAAAGTTGGCAACATTTATTTAAATTATTTTTTTCTTATATAACTATTTAGAGGATTAGGGCCATATAGTATTAAAACACAATTAGTCAGAGACAAATTCAGGTTTCTGGTCAGAATCAAGGAGAAAGAAGATTTGAATCAGTCACCTACATCTGAAATGAATTAAATATGATTAACTATCGAGTACTTCCAGCACCACTATATTCTCCAATGTTGTCTGTATCATTTTGTGAACAAACTTAATTTCATTAAAAATGCCCAGGCTGTTAAACTCCAACTCCACTCCCACTCACAAGCAGTGAGAACAAAGTATAAGAAAGCTTTTTATGGATACACTTGTTTTTATAATTATAACAAGGTGCCAAAAATATAACTGGCCTAAATCTTCTCAGCCCCAGGTTTATGCTCCCAGCATTCAATGGACTCTGAAGGTTCTGCTCCAACAATAGTTTCCTTGGGCCTCATCTTCCCCCGTACCTCTAATGAGAGGTTACCAATGAGAGTTTAAACACTGAGGAAAGTGAGAAAGGCAAGTGGCAGAAAAGAGATCTGGGTTTCAAAACAGTACACTTTGGGTTATTCAGGGTAGAGAAGAAGCTCTCCAGAAGTGAAAAAGTGCCTAGAAGAGGTCACTGATCTATAAGGACAAACTCCTCAATGCTCTTGATGTACAGAAGTTAGGCAGGCCTGGCAGAAGGCTGTTGCAGCTGAACTGGGAGCTTCAGTCTGAACTCCACCACAAAACCAAAATGAATGGTCATAGATTGAGATTAATATAGGAACACTCCTCAGGCTGCAAGAATGGCCTTGGGATAGGCAAAGCTCATCTCAGTTTAGCATCAACAAGAGATGCAAAGAGCAATAAGGGTTTTATCACTACAGTACCAGCAAAGGATTAAGATGATCTTCACCTGCTGCAAAATGTGACAGGCACAAAGGACTCAGTTCATACTGGAATATCAATCACATTTGCTTTGAAAGTCATAGACCTGTCAAAGACAGGAAGTTGGATATAAAAATGTTCTGAAAGTACTATCACAGAGTTGTACACAAACGTGATTATTTCTGTTAAATTTCCTTTTGTTAAATCAACTATTTCAGAACTGATTATCAAAGGAATCCTATTTAATGTTTTAGAAACAGTGATGTAGCAGATCAACAAAGATGCTCCTCCTCTCTCAGGGTAAAAAGAGGGAAAAGAGATGGACTAAAATATTCTGATGCTATGAGTTCAAAAATATGGTATTTTGCCTACGTATTAAAAACTAAGTGTTAAAGAAACCTGGAGACTAAATAGACAAGATATCTTTGAATAATACATAATCATACGGTGCTAAAGACAGTTTAGAAAGTTTATCAATACTATTTCCACTTGAATTCATTGCTTCCTTATCTTTTAGCTCTCTAACTATTGTATTCCCAAGCAAAACTGTTCTAGTTCCAGCACAGTTGTTCTGTTTCAGGACACAGTGAAACTTTATGCCAAAATCTATATAAAAATCACCTGCTACAATATGGAATATTTGATCACATTAGCACTGATAATCTGCTATGAACTGTATTATCAGAAATAATGTGTAAACTCCCCAGTACATCACCCTGTGTATATATATTTAGCATAAATAGCTCCTGCCTAAGGAGCAATTTACATGGGATTAAAGTTCCACATTCACAAAACTCCCAAGTATTTCAATAAGCAGTGCTTGTTTTAACAATTCTGATGACAACCATTTCTCTTCAGTGACAAAACTCCCAGTAACTTCCTTTGCTCATTATAAGCTGGGATAAGGTAGATATCAATACAGCAAATGTGCAAAGGAAGGTGCATTCCAGACAATGATGCCTGAGCTACGCAGATCTGTTTGTGACCATACTTGCTTTCTGCAGAATATGTTACCTTCCACAGTTTACACCACAACATTCATACAAACTACCTAAGCTCAGTCAGAAGATGGTCAAGTACCTTTGGCCAAGCATTTCAGGATGTCATTCATGTTACTCACCTACCATAACTTTATTACTTACTTTCCATCAACTTCTGGTCTTTTGCACACACAGTGAAACTTGCCACCAAAATCTATGTAAAGATCATCTTCTACAAGGTGGAATATTTGACCAATGGCAATTTTATCTTTGGCAGGCCCCATCTGAATTAAAGGAGAGCGTCTCAACATGGATGCAAAGGATTCTGATTTCTGTGAAGTAACCTAGAGATGAATAATAAAAAAGAAAAAGCATTTCACAAAACACGCCATCTGAAGGAGGAATTAAATTAAACTTGTAACATACAAAAAGGCTTTATTCACTGAAGAACAAGTGAAGATTTTACGTGCTTGGCACATTTTTAGCAAGACTTCTAAGGAGGCATCTCGTACATTTCTCCAACTCCAAACATTTTACACGTTAAAAGTAAAGCTTTCATTAATTCAGTCATAGAAAACATTACATTTTGCATCTTCTGAAAACTTCTGACAGTTCTACTATTGGTTAGGCAAGTTAATTTAAAAATGCATTCCAAATGTAGGAGATACTCCTGAAAAGAACATCTGTCACCTCTTTGTTATCTCCTCAGTGAAAACCAACCAGAGTGAGCACCTTGCAGGTATTCGTGCAACTATATTTAATACTGAATAATACTTGTTTTAAAGAACAAAACCATTCTGACAAAGCACCAAAAGTAGAAAACGTGCCCAGGACTGATCTAATACTTGAAAAAAAAAATAAAAACTTGAACCATCCCTTCTTTCATCTCCACAAAATCAAAGTAGCTAAATAAAGAAAATGCCAGTTTCTTCTCATAGAGCTTTGGGGAAATGGGAGAAAATCAATCTTTCTGCTCTTCTTCCTGGCGAGAGACATCTCTGCTGTGTGACCTGACAAAGCTGACTGTCACAGGCTTCCCACCACATGCTGGGTGAAATATCCAACTATATCAAAGTAAGACTCAATCTCACACATGTTTTCCCTAATATGCTAAATTTGACCACTTTTTAAGATTACTGTGTTTGAAATGCAATTCGTAAGAAAAGCCGTCTTGCAAGTAACAAATGAAAAGGGAGAAGCATTTTGGAAGCAATACATACCTGAAGGTGAATCTAAGGGAATCACATTATAGATGGCTAAATAGATTTAAAAATTGAGAACCTATTAATGTTTTGCCACATTTAGCAGTAATTAACTGATAATAATTACTTTGTGCAAGATTTCAAACTATTTTGGAACCAGCAGAAGAACTAAACTGAACAAAATAATCAAGCAATTGAAGGTTTACAGATCTGCTGGCTTCAACAACGCACTTTTCCATTGACTGCTTCAAGTGGATGCTGAAAATCCATCTGTATTTTATATGAACAGAGAATAATGCCATCATTTTCCTTGTACATTTGGAAACCTTTTGGTTTTTGGGAAGTCAAAACACAAGACAGTTTTGAATTCCAGCTCTGCTGCAAGGCACAAACAGCACGCATTTTTCTGATGGGATACAGCCTCGGGAATTATAAGCCGGAGATGTGACACCTGGTAAATCTGCTGCTTCAGAAACAGGAGCTGTTAAATGTGGCATCCTAAGGACAAGGGCTGAACACGCAACACGTGCACACACAGGGTACAAAATGAAAGCATCTGGCAATGGTAAACCACAAACAGAGCAGTAGGACTTTGTACAGGAAAACTACTATCAGATAAGGTTCCCAACATAGGACTATTTGAATTTCACAATGCAGTCTGAATTCAAATATATGAAAATTAATTATAGAAGATGCATTTTTAAGTGCTCCAACAAAAAAATGCAACATAGAGGAAACAGTAAGAGGAAGTGTTGAAATGTGATTTACCACATTAATTAAGAGGGCAGCAGAAAACTTTAAACCAATGTATAAATTGTAAGCTAGAAGTAAACATTTCAAAATTAACATCTGTCTGGGCAGGAGATTATAAACCAATTGTCATATTGAAATACCAAAACCCGTTTCAAGGGAAACTAAGGTACAACAAAGTGCAAATTCAGTGGTCTTTGACTGAAGGGCAAAGCTTAGAACATGACAGCAACATATAAACTCAGGATGACAAGGAATACTATCATTCCATCCCAGAATATTTTCAGGTTTCCTTCACTGCAAGGCAAACTAATAAGCAAATTGGTCTAAAAACAAATCACACAAAAAACACAATCCACAAAAACCAACCAAACAAAAACACCCACAGGCAGATGTTATCATTTGTAGAGTAATGAACACCAAGTTGGGAGTGTCGACCTGCTGGAAGGCAGGAGGGCTCTGCAGAGGGATCTGGATAGACTTGAGAGATGGGCTGATTCCAATGGGATGAAGTTCAATAAGGCCAAGTGCCGGGTCCTGCACTTTGGCCACAACAACCCCATGCAGCCCTACAGGCTGGGCACAGAGTGGCTGGAGAGCAGCCAGGCAGAAAGGGACCTGGGGGTTTGGATTGTCAGGAGGCTGAACATGAGCCAGCAGTGTGCCCAGGTGGCCAAGAAGGCCAATGGGATTCTGGCCTGTATCAAGAATAGCGGGGCCAGCAGGACCAGGGAAGTGATCCTTCCCCTGTACTCTGCATTGGTGAGGTCACACCTTGAGTACTGTGTTCAGTTCTGGGCCCCTCAGTTCAGAAAGGATATTGAGGTGCTGGAGCGAGTCCAGAGAAGAGCAACAAGGCTGGTGAAGGGACTGGAGCACAAGCCCTATGGGGAGAGGCTGAGGGAGCTGGGGTTGTTCAGCCTGGAGAAGAGGAGGCTCAGGGGAGATCTTATCACTCTCTACAACTAAGTTCTAGCCAGGTGGGGGTTGGTCTCTTCTCTCAGGCAACCTGCAGTAGGACAAGAGGGCATGGGCTTAAGCTCTGCCAGGGGAGGTTTAGGTTGGATATCAGGAAGAAGTTCTTTACAGAGAGAGTGGTCAGGCATTGGAATGGCCTGCCCAGGGAGGTGGTGGATTCTCTGACCCTGGAGGTTTTAAGGTGAGACTGGACGTGGTACTGAGTGCCATGATCTGGTAATCAAAGTGGGGTTGGAATAAAGGTTGGAGTTGATGACCTCGGAGGTCTCTTCCAACCCAATTGATTCTATGATTCTATGAACACGTACTCCACAGCTAAGTTCAGATCTTGCATAAAGAACAACTTCGTTTTGATATTTCAACAGGAGATGAGGAGGTCCACCTATGGTTTGAACTAATTTAAAGAATGCTGCTGGAATCAGACACTACACTAGATGATCATCAACAAATGAACTGCCGTTTCTTACATGTAGTTCATCTAGAAAAAGCCTGAGTTAGTACAGAGGATCAAAAGAACTGAGTTTGGTTTGAAGGAAATTTTCCTAAGTTAGCTAAAAAAGATGGCATTAGTAATGGCCATTGAACAACACTGAGATTTCTTTGCTAAGCAATTAATACAATTCACTGCTAATTCCTTCATCTCTTGGCAATTACACCCATGAAATGGCATTCACCTCATTCATGTTGCCTTCATATGATGGCACACTCAGTAGGCTCTCTACACTAAAAAAATCTCACAAGCAGCAGGCTTTGATCTCCCTATCATGAATATGAGTACATCAATATCCTATGGGTTTCCTGTTTTCATCACCTAAAAAGGGTCCATTTTGGTTAATAACAGCCCTTTCCTTATTTCCCTGACAGGAAAAAATACAGATATTAAATTCTCCCATGTGCAGAATTGCCTGTGAAATAATCTCTGTACACAACACAGAAGTACCATCTTTACACACTGACAGATGTGCTTATTCCTTATTAGAACACAGATTTAACTAAAATACAGATGTTAATGTACAAAGAAATCCTTTGCCATTCTCCACTGGGGACAGTCTTCCAAGAAGCCACCAGGAATCAGTTTGAATTCTATTACAGGTCTACAAGTTTGCAGTGTTCTCTATTCTGAGTCCTGGAAAGGAACTTCTCAAGAGCACAAACAGCTCATTTACATATACAAGAACCCTCAAGAGACGCCATTAGTTACTGCCATCAAGGACTCTTTTGTGGAGAGTCTAGAAACAGAGTGAGATAAAATGCAGTTATTTTCTCCAGTTTTCTGCATAACCTAAAGCAGATCTCATTAAACAGTAATTTATCTCAAGCATTTAAAGAGATTTAAAGGCATTTTGAGTGCTTCCCTCTATGATTTCTAAATCTCCTTAACTGGATTCTCCACAGTAACATTATGGAAAAACAGGAAGACTGGATAATAAAAGGGCAACGTCCCTTACTAAGCACTCTCCTTCTCTGATTCTCAAGGAGTGTTGACCAGGCAGTTCTCATAGATAATACATCAATAACATGTCAAGTTGTAAAAACTGGAGAATATTTAAAAATTCAGGAGCACAAATGGCATGTTCTTTTCAAGTACCTGAAGTATAAAGGCTTTTGTCCTCTCCTCCTTCTTAAATGCCTAACCTGTTTGATTTTCGTTCTAATTTCTGGATTTCAAAGTTTTTCACAAATATTTAGATACCATTCACTTTCTGCATACACAGTTCAAAAAAAACCAACAGCTCTTTCAATAACAGCACTCCAAGACGATATATATTAACTGGAGAGTGGGAAAAGTCATAGATTTAAATCCCAGTAAGATACAAAAAAAAAGTAACACCAATGGAGGAATGTAAAATACAATTTCTGGAGCAAAGCCTCTGACTGTACAAGCAGGGAGGTCCTATCCCACCCACTGAGCAAAGTATCTGAAAATCCAGGCTACATGCCTTGTGTTTGCTTGCAAAGGCATGTTGGAATGTGAGATACATGGATGAGACAGAGAGAAGAGTTGGGAGATTGGTAATTTGATTGCTACAGTTAAGGGGTGAGTAACATATTAACATCAAGCAGCATGCAAAGAACACAACCCTCTCTAACTATTAAATTTTGTTTTCCTCAGCACTGTCACCCGTAGCTAGAAAGACTTTTCTCTCCCAAGTTAGACAAAACAGCAAACTGGTAAAAACTTTGCAGTAACCAGTTAGTACGATGCCACAATAGCTAAAGGCCCCAACAACTTAAGATACTCAAAACAGGACTGGAAAAGGCGCTGAGCAACCTGAACCAAACCTGAAGTTTTAGTAGGAAAGAAAAGTTTAGCAAAAAACATATTTTAAAAGTATAAGAGCTGATGTTAATTTTTATTACTTATTTACTCTAAAAATCTGGTCAACCTCTAGTAAGTGCCTGATCCACATTTCTTGAAAACCAACCTAATTGTGCATATTCAGGCTCACTCCACTATACAGCTATTGTCTTCCAAGACATTCCCACTAAACCTGCAGAGCCTTCTACATCTCCTTCAGTCACAGACTTTTTGTGTCCTCTTCCAAAGTTGTTCTGCCGGAGGGTAAAACACCCCATGCTGCTCACCTTGGATCTCTACCACTTGCACCTCTATCCAAGGGACAAGATGACACATAATCATTCTTTTCCTTCCTTCAAATATTGTCCTACAGTTTACACACATCCTGAGATGCAGAAAACACCATCAGTAATTGCCTAATTAACAGCACTAGCTACAGTATTAGATGGCCTACTCCTTCAAAGAAGGCTTGTGCCTACCATTACCTTCACTACCTGAAGGGAAGTTATAGCCAGGTGGGGGCTGGTCTCTTCTCCCAGGCACTCAGCAATAGGACAAGGGGGCACGGGCTCAAGCTCTGCCAGGGGAAATTTAGGTTGGATATCAGGAAAAAATTCTTTGCAGAGAGAGTAATCAGGCATTGGAATGGGCTGCCCAGAGAGGGGGTGGATTCACCATCCCTGGAGGTTTTTAAACTGAGATTGGATGTGGCACCGAGTACCATGATCTGGTAAATGGACTGGAGCTGGACCAAGGTTGGACTTGATAATCTTGGAGGTCTTTTCCAACCCAAGTGACTCTATGATTCTATGATTCTTTTTTCAAATAACACAAGCTACACAGCTCTGCAGGCCAGGGGTTCAGCTACTTCCTTATTATCAACAGATATGCAAACAATAAAGAGAGACACAATTTGATAAATACTTTTACTTACAATATACAGTATATGCTTGCTTATATTTTGAAGTACTAGGAGGAACAGATTGCCCAGAGCAGCTGTGGATGCCCCATCCCTGGAAGTGTTCCATGCCAGGCTAGATGGGGCTCTGAGCAACCTGGTTTAGCAGAAGGTGTCCCTGCCCATGGCTGAGGGGGTGGGTCTAGATTATCTTTAAGGTGCCTTCCAACACAGCCCATTCTATAATTCTGTGAAATCAGAAGTCTAAGGTGAGGAACATCCCTGAAACATGACTGAGGAACATCGCTTGGACTTCAATACAAACAGCAATGCAAAGACAGGAACCATCTCTTCTCCATCTCCATTCTACTATTTGACAAACATTTGTAAAAAGTACCAAATTACCTGTTACCCTCTTACTTGCCAACACCATTCATCACATGCAGTATTAAGGAGTACAATCTGCAAATTGCTAGCTAATATATGCCATTTACATATGGACTACACAAACTACAGATGTCAGAGGGAAGCTCCAGTGACTCAAAGATGTAGAAGGCTATTTTAGAATTTTTTGTGAAGGCTGATGTTTAATTCTGCAATACGTACCAAAGCAAATTTTAAAGTGCTGTAAATGATTTAAAAACTCCAAATGTTTATGGATAAAACAGACAGGTGAAACTATGAACATAGCAGAAAATGGGAAGATTGCATTAGGCAGAGCTGTATAAGAATAAACCAGGCCATGGGAGTAATAAACATAACTAAATACAACAGCCACAAAATTCACCTACTAGGGCTCATAAGTAACAGCAAAACATCATCCAACTTACACCACAGTTATAACCAAAGACAGCATGAACACAGAATTTGTTCTTTTTAAGTCCACTGTCTTGCATTTATTCCCCCCCCAGAACACAGCTCTTTTTTCTCCCGGATTAGTGGACTGGGTTTTGTCCCATTAAAAAAAAACATATATCAAACAACTGAAGTTTATGCTGCTACCTCACAGATTCGCTTTGCAACCCAAAGTGGACAACCACAGATACAAGGAAGATCTCTTCAGTTTCCTTTACACAAAAGACTTTTCTATTTTATTTCATACAAACCGATTAAGGTGAAGAACTGATTTAAACTTCTTGCTAACAAAGGGTTTTAAAGATTAAATGCTGAACAAAGCTGAAAGAAAAGCAAGAATGGTGATATTGAATAAAACTACTGAAGGGAAATAGTCCACACAGAAAGCATGAAACAAGGATTTATGATTCAAAGCAGTAACTTAGGGGCAAATATACGATTAATGACTGAAAAGTCAAAAAGAAGAACTCTGAAAGCAATCAAGGAGAAAACTGGAAGCTTACCTGCAAGTAAGCAAGAAGATATTTATCAAAAGCTTCATATGAATCACTCCCTATTGGAAGATTGTTACAAGGCCAAATTTCCACAAGGAAAGCACTTGCACACCAGCTTACACTCTGATGACCTGAATTCCATAAGTATTCTAATCCAATACTAATTAATATCCACAGACCAGTAAAAGAAGTATCAGTATAACTAAAAGTTCCAGCAGACACCATATTCCTCCATTTCTGCCCACTCTGAGTAGTGATTTGAATTCCACCCGCAATGGCAGCAAATTCCAAATTATATAGTTTGGGAATAAACCTAAAGAACATCTGTACCCATCTTCTTAGAGGTACGTTTTGAAGCAATTAGAAGAGAGAAGAAGAAAACAACCACTTTTTAATATAAAATGGTACTACAAAACTGGTATTCAAGAATCACAGAGTGAGTACTAAAAGTTTTTCCTTCCAAACTTAAATATTTGGAAGGGAAAAAGCCTCAGGTTTTATGACTGGAAGAAAACAAGGGACTGCTGCATACAGTGTGCTAGAGGTCCCAGTGTCCCAGCATACCTGGGAGCACACACTGAGCTCAAGTCTCTGGAGAAGAGCACCCTCTCCCCTGTAGAAAATCTGAGAGATCATCACGATCTACTCCTGTGCTGGTTTAAATGTATACCAGCAGGAGAAACAAACTCAACACAAAAGAAATTGTAAGTCAGAGCTACAATTTAATGACAGTATTACAATAAACGCAATGCCACAAAGAGAAATTGGTCTCAACCCACAAAATCCAGAAGTATAACCCAGCACCCTGGGGCACAAACACAAAGGGGTTTGTTAGCCCCTGTACTGAGACCCACGTGGTTCTCCCAAGTCCAAAGCAAAAGGAAGTAAAAAAACTTGTTGGTGCAGCTGACATGAGGGTTGTAGCCTGGTGAAGGTTGGTGGTCTCCTCCTGTCGAGGTTCTGCTCCTCCTCCAGATCCGACAAGCGGTTCCCTGAGGTCTTCAAACCCCCAAGATTATCTCCCCTCAGGTCCAGGTGGGAGCACTCAGTACCTCCCCCAGGGCAGGGAGTCACACAATGGATGATTAACTCTGTGAGTCATGGAGTATTTTGGAATCATTGATGGCCCATCAGCAGACATGTTCCCTCAGGCTGGGTGTGGAGGTGCTAACAACTCCCTGGAGGGGAGTTATCACAGCTCTTATCTCACAGGCTTCTTTCACACCCAGCTCCCACCCTGAGGGGTCTGGTGTGCCCTGGGCAACTGCTGCAAATGGGCCATTGGTAACAGTTCTTGGGAAATGAATAGAGGGTGTAGAATACACAGCTTTTGGTCACCCACACACAGTGATAAACTGCTGAACTAGGACAACTCCATAAACCTTCTCTGCAGCTTGGACAAAACAACCTGACAACATTTCAAACCTTAGTTTAAACTGGCTAACTTAAAGCTGCTCTTGCCAATCTATTTGAAATCAGCTAAGCTATAAATCCTGGAATATGAAGAATATCCTACTTTATTAATTTAATGCCAAGTACAGTACAATACTACTAAAAAAGCCTCTGGGAAATCCTACTTAGACAGTTACATGAAATGGATATCCAAGCTGCCCTCATAAGGCAGAAAACACCAAAAATAACACTAGAATAGAAACTCTGATGTTGCTTTCTGACACTCATGTATTATGAACGACGCTTTTTTCACAGAACAGTTTGTGTTGGAAGGGACCTTAAAGATCACGTAGTCCCAACCCCCACTGCCATGGGCAGGGACACCTTCTACCAGACCAGCTTCCTCAAAGCCCCATCCAGCCTGGCCTCAAGACACTTCCAGGGATGGGGCATCCACAGCTTCCTGTTCCACTGCCTCACCACCTTCATCATCCTTCCTTTTATCCAACTCAGACCTACCCTCTTGCAATTTAAAACCATTGCCCCTTGTCCCATCACTTCAGGCTCCAGCAATAAAGATTGAGAGAGACTTTTTACAAGCCCTCTAAATGTTGACAGAACACAATAAGGTCTTCCTGGAACCTTCTCTTCTCCAGGCTGAAGAACCCCACTTCTCTCAGCCTGCCTTCACAGGAGAGGTACTGCAGCCCTCTGATCGTGTTTGTATATATACTGTCCTCATAATAACAAACAACATAATACTGTGAACTAAGCATATTTTTAAAAGAGATGCAAATAACAATTAACCAAATACATACAGAACTTAACCAGTAAAATACTATGGTGAAAACAGTCTTTGCCTCTCATAATTAAACTTTTCAAGCAGGATCATGTAGATCTTAAAGGAGAAAACAGATCACACGAATCGGATTTGTACACTGTGTATAATATTCAGGTTTTCCTGAACTGTATTTTTAATACCAAAACATCTTTGTTGTCTGGAAATCTCTTTAGGTTGTTGTTAAGGCTACTTGTGGCTTTTCTCAATTTGAAGATGAGTATTTCTCAAACTTCTCATCAAGATGCAACACATAAACTGTTCTTCAAACTCCTGAAAGGGCATAATTATTCAGAATACTTTGTAAACATACTTATCAATGCCTTATTACAAGCTGCTAAATCAAATGGAGCAATGTATGTATGTATAGCCAGACTTTGTGAACGCAGATCTGGGAAGGGCTCTCACCACGTGGGTGTGCCCTTCCAGCCTGCACAGTGGGTTTTTTAGGTGAGGCACAGCGTGTGCAGAACTGGCCCCACCGTTTAAGTCCTGAGGTCCATCTGCCATGGCCGAGCGAGCTTGGACAGTGACAGTGAAGTCCTCGGGACTGTCACAGCACCCGGTACTAACTGGGGCTGACCCTGCTGAGCATCCGAGATCTGACGGGATGGGATGGCAGGGAGGCATTGAACTGCCAGGGGATGGTCCCCACTGAGCCTCGAACTCAGGACCTTGGGATTCAGAGTCCAGAGTGCTCTCCTTTACACCATGGGCCTGCCACACAAATGGAGCAATATTGTTCATAGAACAAGTCAGTTTTTTCAACTAACAAACTAATCTTATATGTTCTACAACAAACACTGCACTATCATAGTAAATCCAAAATAAGGTGAATTTTTGAGCCAAGTATACGTATCCCTGACCCTTATTAGAAGAGTCAAAGGTACATTCTATTTTGTTTGAGTTTGGGGTTTTTGGTATTACATACAGTGTCACGCGCGACTAAAATTTAAAACCATACTTTTATTTCCTCTGATTTTATGTAAGTGTGCTTATGTTTAGGAGGAACAGCATAAAACAGTACAGCACATCTGAGGGGACGGCCAGCACAGCTGTATCAAGTAAATTAATCATCTGCTGCTGCCAGACCCTTTTTTGAAACTTCATCAATGAACTGCCCATTTAAAACACCAGAAAGCAGCAGAGTCATGTTGCCAACACACTGTAATGCTCCCCAAACCACAGAGGCTTACCAACAAATCTTACAATGTTTAATCTGCTGCACCGGTTGACTAAATACCAACTTCTTTGTGTCTGTTGTAAAAGGAAGGTTTTCCTGTTATCTTCACATTTTCATAGAGTCATAGAATCGATTGGGTTGGAAAAGACCTCCGAGATCATCAACTCCAACCCTTGGTCCAACTCCAGTCCATTTACCAGATCATGGCACTCAGTGCCACGTCCAATCTCAGTTTGAAAACTTCCACCCCTCTCTGGGCAGCCCATTCCAATGCCTGATTACTCTCTCTGTAAAGAATTTTTTTCTGATCTCCAACTTAAATTTCCCCTGGCAGAGCTTAAGCCCGTGCTTAATACTGGATAGACAGGGCAGAAACTCATAAACAAGACTTTCATAAAAGATTTCAAATGCAGCTTTGAAAATAAGCTGTTGACTAGCCAGGTGGAACATTTACTATATAACACTGAGCTAAGACTTTATTTAACAACATAAAATAGCACATAATTTGGTCACAATAAATCTGCTTATTTTTCTTTAAATTAAATAACTTCTATATACCATTTAAAATATGAAGTATTTATCTATATATTTTTATCAAGGATTATCTTATGGCAAAAAAATAGAACATCAGCCTCTAAACCAGGGAAAGTGGGCGAACCTACTGCACGCATTATGTCAAACAGAAAATCAAATCAAATGAGCACACAGAGTCCTAAAAACAGATGATGTTTTGAGCCCGGAATCTGCCTGTGCAGCATGACTGCTAAGACAGAACTCTGCACCGCTTCTCTGAACATTTACATGTGTATCCTTGCATTTTAGGTTGCCATGCTGGAATTGGACACTGGTAATCCCACACAACAGCTTGGTATTTTCTCCATTTATCACTTTTTCCAGGTTCCTGGAGGACAGGATGCCATTTCAATAGTCCTAATATGAGAATAACTGTGATCTCCCACAGCAACATTGGATGTCAAATAACAATAACCACTCACAGATCTCCAGCAATGCCAAGGCAATCACTCCCCAACACAGAGCTATCTGAAGGAGGAAGCACCAGAAGACAACACCTCCAGAGCCGTGATCTTCCTCATGTCAGCCAAGGACACACCTGTGCAGAGTGCCCAGGGCCTTTCCATGTGAATTTGTGTTCCTGAGTGCACTGCTGTGATAAGTAGCGGTGACAACTTTACTGTACTATAATTGTCCTCCAAGGAGACAGCATGCATCGTTCCTCTGCTGTCCAACAACATTAAAAGCCCTGTCTGCTCCATCTCACAGTGTTGCTCCACCACCATGTCATGCTCGCATTCCTGTCATATGCAAAGCAGGTCTTTGACAGACCCAGCTGTGCTTACAGCTGAGAGAAACCCAACTCAGAAAAGAGAAGTTTTGGAGCCTCAGCCAGAGCGTTCACAAGGCAGAACTCCTCCTTCACAGAGGTCAAGAGAAGGGCAAACAGGTTCATTGCTACTTTAATGCAAACCAGTATTCGGAGCAGATCCAGCTGAGATGATGCTGAGAAGGCTGAGACACAGTCCCTATTTAGCACAAACCCAAAGGTACCAGGATATGTTCACAGCATAGCAGGAGCAGACATAACCCAAGTCTCTCAAATGTGGCATTGCAATCTGGCAAAGAAAGCCAAGAGAAACTTCTAGGGAAAGACAACCCATTCCAACTCCTGCAAATCCCACAACTGGCAAGTCCTGCTCAGTTGGTCAGCAGTTTTCAGCGCTTGAATGGCAGCCAGATGGTAATCCACCTAAAAAGAGTAAGCCCAGTGGCTTGGCACATTGGGTTTTATAGAATGCTGCTACATTTGCAATCAAACAAAAAATGTTTTTAAGTTCTTTATTAGCAATAGCAAAGCACCCACACAAAGATTACAGGTGTCCTCAGAAATCTTACTCTGTGAAAATTACAAGTGATAATTGCTCTAACTATAAATCAGTATTTTTACTTTCAAAGAACAGCTACTTCAGGGTAAGTATCTTCTAAATGTTAACTTAGGTGGGAGAAGAAATTAAGAGAAATCTTTCCCATCAATAGTTACATTAAAATAATTCTGATTTTTTTTCTCAATTCTTGATTTCAAAACATCAAGTGTTACACATTATTTTGAACTGAGGTTGTACAGGTACTGCACTGTCTGTAAGGATACCCACGTGGCTTTCAGAAATATAATAACATTCCTTTAAAATTCTCACTTGCATGTTTTAGTTCTTGATCTCTGCTCTGAAACATAAACAGGTAAGGCAATTCTTTATATGACATATTAAAAAATTCTTTCTTTCTTTATGAATATTAACATTTTATTTTTTAAATAGTGATGAGATACTTAAACACACAGACACCCTCCTCATATTTGTGAATCCCTTCAGCAATGGATTTCTGGCTAAGAAAAATTTAAAATATGTATGTATCTGGAAGATTAATTTCTAATCTTTCCTTTAGAAATTAGTTATTATGAGGTAGATACCAACACAGCCCCTTCCATCTGAATTTTAGACAAAATCAGTTACATTTCTTCTTAATAAATGTTTTGTCTTCAAACACGGTATTCAAGAAACTAAAAGGGAAATTTCTCAAACGTGCTGCTTCTCCTGCGGCATCTGAAAACAAGCGGTGCCCTCTGCTGTGCCGGGAGCGCAGGTTCACTTAAACCTCGGCACAGCATCCCTGCTCGGCTGAGACCAGCTCTGCTGCGCCACAAGGACAACTTTCTGTCCGTGTCACCTCGCCCTGACACGCACCTGATGGTTTGAACCGTCACTTTCACGTAAAAAGGTCCCAACAGAGCAGCTTTATCCCACTGTTCACAAATACTGCAGACTGACAGCAAAGCTACACAGTGGGTAACTCAATTCTACCTAAAAAGACACCTGACAAACTTCACCACTCATATTTTAAACATTTTTAGACTATTTAATGCACAAAAAAATGTGCATTTATCTTATCTAGTTACTTCATTCTTACATTTTCTTCCAACTTTGGCAACTGAGAGAAGAATGCAGCTCAAAAACCATTTCTCTACCTGTACCAACAAAAATCATTGCATCCTTTCTAAAAGGCACGGTTTCCTACTTTGCTAGGCAGGCAGCTTTAATCCGTGAATAAAGGTAACACCTAAAGCCTTTCTTGGCCTTCTAAAAGATTTTTTTAAGTATTTCTATGGAAAAGAACCTTAAATTTGTCTTTTGTTGTTGTTGAGTTTACAATGCAAAACTTACATATCATAGAAATGCAGAAGGAAAAAGCAGTAAGAAGTGAGCTGTCTGCTGTAGACAAAGTTAAACATGTGGGTTTATAATATTTTGTTTAGCAAGTTGCCACCTTTGTAACACTTTTAATCAACATTCACGTGCATGCTCTGTAGGTTTCACTATTTGCAAACCAGTAATAACAGAACTGTAAACTGAAGGTGAAAACTAAAACAAACCCCTTACAAATTACCAACACAGCAAGACACTACCAGGCAACTCTGCAGCAAGGTCAGCAGCCCACAGTGCTGCTGTGTCCAAAAAATTTAAAGAGCTACTTAGGAAAAATATCATAATGCTTTTTGAATCATCTGAAGACAAACACATGTCAACATGTCCTTTTATCAAGGTCACTTATATCTGCCTAAAATAAGCCACTGTTTCCAAAATGAAATAAAAATAGCTGACAGAGGAAACCTAAACAGCAACATTATCGAGGTTCTCCCCAAAAGAAAGAGAAACATTAAGGACCCAAACAACATCTCTGGCTCTTACAGGATGAAGCACAGCAATGGCCAGGCAGTGCTCTGGGCCTGTCCATTGGCCAGCTGAGGTGAGGCCGTGGCTCAGGTAAGGGATGAGGAACACCACACTCCTACTCCTTTGAAAGGGCAGATCCTGCTGGTGCAGAGCACCCCAGAAAGGGGCTGCAGCCAGAGCCACCTCACCCTTTTCTGAGGGGAGCCCCAGCAGCATCAGGGCTCCTCCCAGCTATGGGAAAGCTTATTTACCAAATAACACACTTCATAGCAAACAAAAATCAGTTGAAAGTGGTGAAAATGCGATTTAAAGAAAAGTACACAAAATGAACAGATTATATTGCACATCAGAACCCTTTCATTTTCCTCATTTCAATACATTACTTTCCACTGCTAACTCATCCTCACCAAAACTCACTCCCTCTTCTGCACACTCTCCAAAGAGCAAACAGTGAATAATCATCAATCACACTCAGGCTCACGGAGCACTAACTGGGCTAAGAACAGCATGGAAGTAGAGTCATGATAATCTTGCTCTCATTGTTATCCTTTGAACATCACTGGGATGTTGCAAAGCAAGTTACCTTTCTTCCTTGATGACAATTTATTTATAGATATAAAAAAGAAAAATGTTTCCACCTTCTTACTTCAACAGAAAATTAAAAAGAGGAAAAAATCAACTCTCTAACTCCCCAAGGTAGCATTCAGTATTTCCTACAGCTGGATCAAGTGATCCCATTCACTTAAACTCTTTCACGGACATCCCCCCAGACATCACCTGAGCCAGCATCCTGGGTTACAGACCTCTGATCTTTGCACAGCCGGTCTTGACAGCGTGCAGTTTCAGTGGAAACAGAATATTACAGATTATGCAGTAACCTGGGATATCAGGTCTTGGATACAGTGACAGGCGTTTCCCGTTCTACACTCCCAATACCACACCAGTCCTGCAATAATAATTCACACCATTAATCTCCACATCCTACCGGGTACACTCCCAGTAACTCCAGACAATGGCGTGGGCAAAGAGAACTAAAAAAAGTTACAAAAGGATGACTGTCAAGGATAAAGAGTAGCATGAAATCACTTCCACCTGAGGAATAATCAGAGGTAGGGTTTTTCAGCCTGGAAGGGGTTTTTGGTGATACATCAGTACACACACACAGACAGAGCTGCTCCTTGTTTCCCTACATGCCTGCTAACAGGCACAGTCACAACATGTGGGGAAAATCAGCATGACATGAACTCAGTGCACTGCTACAGAGAGTGATGGTTATTCACAAATCTTTAAATTCATTTTACCACTCACTCTTTCCCAATTTCCATTCACTCACATTCTTATACATCCAGACTCACAACAAGCATCTGGAGAAAGACCACTTGGGTACAGCACTTGAGGATGAAGGTTGTCAGCTATTGAAGCCTCACCACACTTCCAAGATTGATCCTGTTTGGCAATGGTGAACGAGGTTTTGGACAAATCTTTTACAGCCTTCAGGACTCAACAGTTGTTGTACAGGGTGGTCCTCTGCTCCAGAATTTCACTTAGTGCAGCCTCAATGAAGAGCAGACTCCTGCTCACTGCCTGTATCTCCATGACAGGACTCCATGTAGGACTAACAGGAAAACAAATGGCAGGTAAGATATCTGACACAACTTGTTGCCCTCCTCCTGTAGTTCAGAACCAGGGTCTGCTCCTTACAAATTATTCATGCTTCTGCTTATCAGAGTGCAAGATTTGCCAAGATCACCCTCAATTTTACTCCTAAGAACAGCTTCCCAGAGAACTGTGGTTTTTCAGATTAATATACAGCATCTTTTCAATCCCTGTCCCGCTGTTTCTTTTGCTGCCTTCACACACATACAATTCTACATATGAGCCTTTATATTTCCACTACAAGTCTCTGGAGCACTGGCCGAACAGGTCTTTGATCTGACCTGCTAAAATCATTAAAGATTTTCCACATCCTCCCTGCCAGCCTGTAACAGCCAGAATACAGCTTTGCCCATAGAGCTGTTACCTTGCATTCTACACAACCAAAACTACTTGCATGCTTTCTACATTAGCCTTTTGTAGGATTATGTTAAAAAGAAATATGAGCTGTCCAGGTTTCTGCAGGTTATTTACTATTCAGGGTGAAGAGGAGAGAAGAGAGAATCTCAGAATCATTCGGGTTGGAAAGGACCACTGGAGAGCATCTGGTCCAACCCCCTGCCAAGGCAGGGTCACCTGGAGCAGGTTATACAGGAATGTGTCCAGGTGGGTTTTGAATGTCTCCAGAGAGGGAGACTCCGCGACCTCCGTGGGCAGCCTGTTTCAGTGCTCTGCCACCCTCAATGTAAAGTTCTTTCTCATGCTGAGGTGAAACTAACTTCTTGTGGTTTAGTTTACAGACACTGCTTCTCGTCCTGTCCTTGAGCACCACTGCACAGGGTCTGGCACCATCTGCCTGGCAGCTGCCTTTGAGGTGTTTATATGTACTGATGAGATCCTCTCTCAGTAGTTCTTTTTCCAGACTAAACCGGCCCAGCTCCCACAGTCTCTCATCATAAGAGAGATACTCCAGGTCCCTCATCATCTTTTTGGTTTTCCACTGGACCCTCTCCAGCAGCTTGTCTTTCTTCAACTGTGGAGACCAAACGAGAACACAACACTTCACACGTGGCCTCACTAGGGCTGAGTAGAGGACGCTGCCTCAGCCCGACCCGCGCCGCGCCCTCACCTGCTGCGGGCCCGAGCCCGCGGCGCCGCTGCCCGGGCGCTGCTCCGTGCGGGGCGGGGCGCTCCCGGCGGCGCCCGGCGCGACCGCACTGCCCCAGCGGGCCGAGGGCAGCCCGGCCCGGCCCAGCCCCGGCGCGGCCGCGCTGCCCCAGCGGGCCGAGGACAGTCCGGCCCGGCCCGGCCCCGCCGCCACGCGCGCCCAGCTCCGCGCCGCCATCACTGCCGGGGGCGGTGGCGCCGCACGCAGCGCAAGCGCAGCGCGACGGGCTGAGGCGGGCGGCGCCATCTTGGGTGAGGGAGCAACGGCGGGACACAGCCGGGAGCTGCGCCAGGGGCAGCCGCGGCTGGAGACCGGGAGGAGTTTCTTCACGGAAACGGTGGCTAGACATTGGCATGGGCTGTCCGGGGAGGTGGTGGAGTCACCGTCCCTGGAGGCGTTTAAGGAAAGACGACGTGGCACTTCACAGAATACGCTGAGCTGGAAGGGACCTATACGGATTATCAAGTCTCACTCCGGGCCCTGCATCTGGGTGATGAGGGAGCCGCCAGGAAAGCTCACCAGGCCACTCTCTATCACGTATCAACAGTCCTGGCTCACCAGGCAGGTCCCAGACGATTGGAAGTTGACCAGTGTGATGCCCATCCACAAGAAGGGCCAGAAGGATGACCCGGGAAACTACAGACCTGTCAGCCTGACCTCAGTGCCTGGCAAGGTTATGGAGCAGTTCATCCTGAGTGCGATCAGATACCTACAGGATAGACAAGGGATCAGACCCAGCCAGCACGGGGTTGGGAGGGGCAGGTCCTGTTTGACCTACCTGATCGCCCTTTATGACCCGGTGACCTGCTGTGGATGTGCCTACCTGGACTTCAGCAAAGCCTTTGACACTGTCTCCCATAACACACTCTTGGAAAACCTGGCAGCCCACAGCTTGGACAGACGCACTCTGTGCTGGGTTAGGAGCGGGCTGGCTGGCCGGGCCCAGAGAGTGCTGGTGAATGGGGCTGCATCCAGCTGGCAGCCAGTCACTAGTGGTGTCCCCCAGGGGTCAGTGTTGGGCCCAGTTTTGTTTAACATCTTTATTAATGATCTGGAAGAGGGGACCGAGTCCACCATTAGCAATTTGCAGATGAAACCAAGTTGGAGGGAGTATCAGTCTAAAGGGTAGGAGGGTTCTGTAGATGGACCTGGACAGGCCGGACAGATGGGCTAATTCCAATGGTATGATGTTTAATAAGGGCAAGTGCTGGGTCTTGCACTTTGGCCACAACAACCCCATGCGGCACTACAGGCTGGGGACAAAGTTACTGGAGAGCAGCCAGGCAGAAAGGGACCTGGAGGCTGAACATGAGCCAGCAATGTGTCCAGGTGGCCAAGAAGGCCAGTGGCATCCTGGCCTATAGCAGGAATAGTGTGGCCAGCAGGTCCAGGGAAGTGATTCTTCCCCTGTACCTTCCCCTTGTACCTTAAGTGCTGTGCCCAGTTCTGGGCGCCTCAGTTTAGGAGAGATATTGAGGTGCTGAAGCAGGTCCAAAGAAGGGCAACAAGGCTGGTGAAGGGACTGGAGTACAAGCCCTATAAGGAGCAGCTGAGGGAGCTGGGGTTGTTCAGCCTGGAGAAGAGGCACAGGGGAGATCTTACTGCTCTCTACAACTACCTAAAAGGGGGTTGTAGCCAGGCAGGGGTTGGTCTCTTCTCCCAGGAAACCTCTAGTAGGACAAGAGTGCACAGTCTTAAGCTGTGCCAGGGCTGGCTTAGGTTAGACATTATGAGGAAATTCTTTACAGAGAGCATGATCAGACATTGGAATGGCCTGCCCAGGGAGGTGGTGGATTCACCATCCCTGGAGGTATTTAAGAAGAGACTAGATGTGGCACTTAGTGCCATGGTCTGGGTGACAAGGTGGTGTTGGGTCATAGGTTGGCCAGAGGTCTTTTCCAACGTAGATGATTCTGTGAACCTTCTCCAAACATCCAAGCTAAACCTCCCCTAAATGGCCGCTTCAGGCCATTCCCTTGGGTGCCCCAATTGGTGCCATGGTCTAGCTGACACACTGGTGATTGGTCACAAGGTCTTTTGCCACCTAACTGATCCTGTGATTAACATGCCACCCCTGAAGACAAGGCTTCAGCGGCCACAGCCCTTTCAAGGCTGTCTATGCTTAGGGGAGGGAGGGTGTGGGCAGAGGAAGACACAGCAGAAGCTCATGTGAGGCTGCAGCTGCAAAGCTTGAGTGTAATACTGTATTACAGTAAAATGATGCTGCCATTTGGCCGTGAAAAAAAAAAACAAAACAAACCTTCCTTCAGAACACAGTAAGCTTAAGTCTGGCTAGATGACCCTTCTCTTCCTCAGATAAATAAATAAAAACTCCATACAAGGATCATGTTCCAGGACCTGCCCTACACGGTACTGACCTCACAGAGGAAGAGCAGCACAATTTGTACCATTCAATTCTCTGTTCCTTTGCTCAGGTGGAGCTGTCAAAGGCTGAAGGTACATCACAATTCATTTTCTGAACTTCACAGTGTAATCAGGGCAGTTTAATTTTATGCAGTGTCAGAGCACTGGAACAGGCTGCTCAGGCAGGACACGGATTCTTCCTCTCTGGAGACATTCAAAACCTCCCTGGACACATTTCTGGGTAACTTGCTCCAGGTGACCCTGACAATTCTGAGATTCTGTAATTTTATGTAAGCCACTAGAAGGCAACCTAGGCTTAGTCTTCTCTAGAAATACCAAGCTCAGCCATGCAGATTTGCCCCAGTACAGTAGTATATATCAGCACTGCCTTGAAAGGACTTCCAGGACTCTTTCAATTAGATAGAAAATTTCCTTACTTATTTACATTATCCTTCATATTCATAGGACAGTACATTCCTCACATACAGGTTTTTATTAAGCTTCTCACATGTGATTAAACATATATTCTACATCTGACATGCTAGCAAGGTTGTCAGGAGCCAACTTTTTTTCATCCAGACATCTGTGGCAGTTGAAGTTTCATGGATTTCACACAAATGTTGCAAAACTTGTTTCCGGTTCTAAGCACAATGGTAAAAAGTTCTAACCATACTGATACTATGTGCCAGAAACATACAAAACACAAGAAATCTGAGGAGTACAGCAGATGAAACAACATGAGGGAGGACAGATCTTGTGAGAGAGCTATGCTGAGTGATGACACTGCACCTCTCAGATTTCTGGGGTCACAAACAGGGACAGGGGTGCTGCTAGAGGTACAGGCCTTTAACACATAAAAAGTAAGACAGTGTAGATGTTTTCAAGGGTCAGCCTACAAGGAAAACAATGTTAGAACTTAGGAGCAATTCTTTTAATGCCTCAAAAAGAACCACTTCCATGCTCAGGCTTATTCTTTCAGTCCAAGCTTTGTTAGTGTGAATGAGACACCACCACGTGTGAATGAAGAAGAATCTATTAATGACTGATCAAATGTTCAGAAGACTGTTATCATACCACACTGACATCCTGTGCAAAAAACAAGACTGAAAATGTTACTGGGACTGAATCAAATCAGCTTCTTGCTTCCATTTGCATTGGTCAGAAGTTTTCTACCTGGACAATGCACAGACAAATGGGTAAGTTCCCAATGTTTTGTATTACCCATCCACATCTGTTGTATGAAGGGCACGCTCACAAGACAGTACCTTCCTACCCATGTGTGATCCTGCTATAACTTCTGTAAAGCCTGCTAAAACAGAAGTACTTTCTTTATCTAGGATTGATCCTTTCTCCTAGTCCAGTGTCCCTTGCAGGCAACACTCAATGGAAAAAATCACAAGTGAGTGAAGTAAAACACTTCAGTTTGGCAGCAACAGTAGATTCATAATGATTAAGTTGAACAGTAGTTACAGATTGAAAAGAATTTATGTATCCACAGTATCTATACAGTATAATTAACTTCTCAAAAGAGTTTTTTTTCATTGCTATATTTTAAAGGTTGCCTTCAAATTACAGGTAAATCCTTTAAACTCTTGAAAGGCATAAAAATTCCCCTTCCCACACAAAACCCCAAACAATGTATTTTAGTTTCAAAAATATTTAGAACCCACAAACAAGCTTGGTATCAGTTAATCTGGTAAAACAGCTACGTGCTACATAAAAGCACATCTGGTGGAAAGAGCGCAGAGAATGTTACAAGTGTGCTTGGTTTTTGCTTGCAGCATCTGGCAGTGGGTAGCAGGACAGAGGCAGCAATCTCAGTGGGTTTCCTCCTCTGTCTGTTCTGCGATAGTTTCTGTGGCACTGGCATTGGCAGCAGAGTTGAGAACTTCTCCGAAGTCTCCCCCAGCAGGTTTGCTTCCTCCAACTTTAGACTAGATAGAGAGAGGCCCAACATAAAATAGGAGTTACTTGGCACACCAGAATACTTAACTGTACAAAACCTGTTACCTCTGCATAAGTTTAGTAATTCTCTTCAGCAGAGCAGCTTTTCCAGGACTGAGCGACCTCCACAATACTCTAAAGACAAGTCTTTACATACCCAGCAGGAAATGCTCACTAGCAAATTAACACAGCAGTCTCCCTTTGAGATACACAAAGCAGCCCTTATACACAAGGGCTGATTTCAGAGTCCAAAGGTTCACATGTCCTCAAGTTACAAATGGTACAGATATGCAGCCTTTTAAGCCATTTAGGTTTTGAGAGATTCAGAGTTAAAACTTGCTTCTATATTGCTCAAGAAAGAACTTTGAGCAATTTTGAGTTTCAACAGTAATTCCTTAGATCTTTAGTGGAGCAGAGCAACTATTTTACTTTCTCCAGGTAATGTGTTTGCCTTTTCACTTCCCTCCACAGCACACACAGTGTACAACTGCAGGGGTAGTAATGCCAGTTGCAAGGAAATGCCCAGTTCCCCATGCTATCACTTGCATGCTTCTCATCCAGCTGACTGTGCCCATGAGAACATGCAAATCTGGTTCCAGTTATATGTATTAAAGTGACTTTTTACCTAGAGAAGCAACTAATGGTTGTTTCTGGACCTTGAGGCTTTTGTAAGTTTTAAATTAAGGTACAGATGCCTTTTGTCTTTTATGCCAGAAATGAGAGAAGCTTCCCAAGCTACTCTTCTGCATAGGATACTAGTCCCTAGAAAGGCATCACATAAATGCCTAAACCATTCTGGATACCTTATACCACATATGTTATACTAGCTGTTTGTGCAGGTTATCTGGCTGTTAGTTTTCCTAGTTGAAGTGTCCTCCTGTAGGAGGTTCAGGAAGTCCATTTTTTAATTGGCAAATCATTAGGCAGGGAAATGATTTCCACTTAAAAAAGACTTAAAAATATGTCTATTTAAGAACTTCAGTCTTTTTTTTCCACATCCACAGCTCCACAATCACCAAGGTGTTTTAGTAATGCTTACCTTTAAGTTCTCAACTTTTTCCTCAAAGGACTTGAAAGTAGAAGAATTTCTAGGAAAACAAAATAAAGGAACCACTGAATTTATACCATATCTGATTTGTCTATAGATATCAGAAAACAGAGAATTGCTTTCTCCCAATGGCAACATAAGATTTGTTTGTCTGGGGCTCTTTCCTTGTTTTAAGGGTAGCCTACAAGTAGTTTAGATCTGGATCTCTCCAAGTACTACAAAATTAATATTCCAACATACTCAAGTTGCAGGCTCACTTTTAACTTTGGCAGAGAACACTGTCAGGCCCAGCTACAGGATCCTTCATATCAACATGGAAGGGAGAACTAGCAAGTATTTTAGGATTAGATTATTATTGCTAGTGATTTCAAACAGGTTTCTGGCTTAAAGGATTTCTGCAGAAAAGTTTAGTCATCACTTCTGGTTAGCCTAGTAGATTTTTCCAGTTTTTATAAGAAAACTAGTTCAGTTTAATTGGCTATGTGTTCAATGAATGAAACATAGTTCACAGTGGCATTTTCTGCCAAAATGTTAAATTTAAGGGAGACTCCCCCTTGCCTTCAAGTGCCAGAGGCAGCTGTTATGACAAATGGCAAGTTCTGCATAGGAAGAGCAGGGCAGCTTGGGATTTCCAATACCAAGGGCTGGTGCATTATCCATTAGGGTCAGAAGAGTGGCTAAATACTCCAACTAGCTGTCACTGCCATGTGCAAATTTGTGCAGAAGCTTGTACACTTTTTTCTGCTTTTATGCACAATGGAAAATGCTTGCCTTCAGTGGACCAGGGATATGGATTCATAACAGATTCAAAAATTTATTATATATATATTAAAGACAAGAGTGCTTTTCAAAAGAAGTCTGAAGCTTCCCTTCTCCCTTTGCTTGGTATTTGTGTAGGTCACCCACACTTAGCAGCACTCTCTCACTTGGGAAAGCACAAAGTGACACATATATCAAACCAGCCTCTCAGGAGATAGAGGGACACAGTGCTAAGCAAGAGGAGACAAAAGGCAAGCACCCCAAGTCACCAAGTGACTATTTGTGAAACCACAGTATTCTTGAACACTGAAAATGAGTTAAAATACATATGCCAAGCTACTGCCTTTTAAACTTGGAATCACTTAGTAGCATTATGTTTCTAAGGGGCAGCGCAAAGCTGTTATATTTTCCAAACAGCAGGGAAGTGCGTTTGGTCACATTCCATATGTTTGATAGCCACCACCATTAAGCAGAAATAAAACAAACTTTATCCTATATGTTAGCACAGGAAATCCATTACAAAGCTGGGTGGGTTTTTTTAGTTTTCTTTTAATCCCGTGTTAGTTGACTTAAATTCAATTTGACCCATGAAAATAAATAACCCCAACAGCTGGATTATGCATACATTACCTCATAATAGGCATACTAATTGAATGTTGTATGGAGCGTATACTAAGTGCCAGCATTAAGAAAAGAGAAAGCAAGAAGTTAGTTTAAGTATTACATTGAAAAGACATTGGCTTAGAGAGCTGACTACTGGATACCATCCTTGGTAAATCACCAGTCTTACACAGTCCTATACAGTAACTGCTTGGGTTTGCTTTTTCAGGCTGCTTAGCCATGCACACATCAGAGCAAAAGCTGCAACAACCTTTTTCCCTTCTAGAAAGATTCAAGTGCCATGCTTGTTAGTACTTATTCTGCTTAGGTGCAACAGTCTGTCTGCTCATTAAGTTTCTCAAGCAAGGAGAGTCATGCTGCATTTACAGTCTTAATGATATAAAGTAGAAAGTGAACACTCAAGAAGAGTTTTATCAACCAACTCACTTTCCTACCAAAAAGAATTATCCCTACATTCAGGAGGCTTCCATTTCAATTCAGTGTAAGATTTCCACACTCATCAATACAAATTATCTACTCATCAATACACATTATCTAGCAAGAGCAGTCACATCAATCTGTATGCAAGGTCACGTTTATGCTGGGGGCAGGGAGAAATCCTAGTTCTGTGTTCTGAAATTCATGGAGGATTTCTGTAACCTGCCAGTGTTGCTTTACAGTTACTGTTTGTTTAGTAAGAACATCACCTACTCATAGAAGGTGACCAGATATAGATTAAGGAGTTCCCAAATAACCTCAGGACCACCTGGAATCCTATTCCTATTTCTTAGCATCTAGAAAATTCCTGTTTACTGTTGATACAAAAAAGTCTTACATGTCAAATGTTTCCTACCAAATACCACAATAGTAGCTCGGACTTATTAAAACTGATTGATCACAAGTTTTCATAATTATATTTGGCATGTCAGATTTTGCCTGGGCTTTATGATGTCTTTTAAGAGAATACTTTCCAGGCAATTGGTGGGGGAGGAGGGGAGGGAAGGGAAATAACTCTCTCATATGATGTGCCTCTGAACTTTCAGCACAATGGAAGATACATTCACAGAAGCAAAAAAAATTTACGTTCATTGCTGAACGAGCTTTATGGGATTCTTTCTGGGGGCTCATCAGTAGAATACGGTGATACAGGAAAACTACACATGTGAAAAGTTACCTTAAGACTGGGATCCCTTAAGGCAGATGCACAACCATAGACTGATTTGTAGGTACAGTGTACCGGGAATCATATGGCCAAATGTTTTCCTGACACGTATGAGTAATGCATGGCCATGTTTCATCCATTTCGCCAACACCACTTATGCTGTGTTTCATTTTTATTACACAAAGACTGACTTCCACAAGCTTTTCCAGAACACAAAGAAGCTGGTTGTCTTCTGGTCTATAACACATTCCTCAATGTGATGTGGATTACTACAAGTTCTGGCCTTGCTACATGACAGGTTTTATTACAGAGGTACACTGACACTAACTAGTTCCAATCATGTTCAGCCACTTCTTCTCAACCTAAAAGAAGTGCCTTCATGCAAGAAGCTTAAGGCTAAAGAGGGTGAAATATGTATCTTTACAAACAATAGACCTGCTCACACTGAAAAAGAACAACCTATAGTGTACTGCAGAGCTTTTAAAAGGTGTCTACAAAAGCTTAATCACAAGAGATCATTTATCCTTTAACAGATGTCTATGGAAGTTTAGCTTAATCTCAGAGATTATAATTTATTACAGGAACTACATATATTCATGAAGGATTTACTTGCTGTTGTACAATACACTTACATATACACTCAGTATCCATTTTGTAAAGTGATACCATGAAATAGTTTAATCACAGTGATCTGGTTTGCAACAGAACTGGATTAGATAAATGCAGTTGATCTTTTTTTTAACATTACCTGTTCTTCAAGTAGTGCAAAGATGCACAATTAAGCCTTGAAAGGCTTTATAAAGAAGAGAACCTGTATTTTCCCCCACCCCAAATGACAGAATACCACATCAAAGCACTCACTCAACTAGACCAAGTTGGGCAGTTTGAAAAAGAGAAGCCCTTTTTACAATGCCCGCAAGCAAACCCCTAGCTTAAAAAAATATTAATAAAAAAAGGCACAGTTGAGTTCTTCTCCAGCCTTCCATGTATTTTGCATTGCATTAAAAGCTTTTTTATCATTTACATGACTATTTTATAAAGCTACTACATTGCCTGACATTTTGAAAAGGCACAAGAACTTATGTCAGAGTCCCTGCCTAGAAAGCACAGGCTGAAGAGTGAACATGCACTTCCTATTTGCTTTTGTTAATAGTTTCCAGCTGATATGCTGATAAATTAGGATATTTAGGAATCCATGATCATATATCAGACTTGCAAAGCAAGCAAAAAAAGTTATTCTGCAATCAGAACAAGGCAAAGAGGGACTTCTGCTCTATAACATGGATACAGTGCAGGAGGAACCAAGTGCAAAGTCACGATTGCTCAGACGTTTGCAGAGCACATCTCGATACTACTGTTATTTTGCACAAAATACTGATGTTGCCTACAAAAAGAAGGTTAGTTCATCACAACTTCAAGACATTCTTATAAAGGAAAATAAAGGTTATTAAGAGAAACCTAAGAAGCAACAAAGTTCATGTCAGCATAACAAAAAGCAGAGGAAACAAGCAAAAAAGGGAAGCAATCACGCACTGACAGTGCATTACCAGTCCTCCCTTCCTCTCCCTTTCAGTACTTTCCAAGTTCATAACCATCTGCCTCACTGCTTTTTCTAGGTCCCTACAAAATCACTTTGCAGTACAAGAATGAAGACCTGCATGTGATGTTTGCTGCATGAGACATGTAGAAATAGTCCAACACAGAAGAAATCACACTATTATATCTGAGAATTCCTCAACTAAAACAATACGAGGAAAGTAAAGTCACAATGAAGCTGCCACTTAAGAGTGTAAGAATAAAAATCACTTGCGTATGCAGTGTTAGTTCAAGTAATTATCAGGCCCATCAATTCTAAGAATTTAGACAGCTAAAACTTTCTAAAGTTCAGACTTGTGCAGTCTTAAAAGCAGGTATCACTTGAGCAGTTACATAATTCTGGGACCTGAATTCACGGGCTGAAACCCAGATGAATTTGGTTCCCATGAAAAAGAAAAAAACTCAAAGGTTTTTAATCTCTTGTTTAAACGCAACTAAGATCTTGAACAGTACTAATCCTTCACAATTTTGTATATTTTCTAAACCCCACTACTCCTGAATTTATTACAATACCTTGAATTTCCACTGCTGTCATTCTCCCCGAGAAGCACACCAGCAGAGTGGACTCCTCTGGCACTGTTATGTTCCCTCACAGTGGCCCAGTTTCTGATAAGGACTACTCAACACCCACATAGCTACTAACTAGAGTAATTAGGACACTCTTCTTTTCAGGTATTAAATTCCTGAAGACAGAAGACAGCTCTGAGTCTGTGCTTGTCCTTGTCCAATACAATAGTCTAATAGTAACTGGAGAACACCATAGCCTTAAGGAAGGTGAACAAACCCTGCTAAGTGAACAGCTGAGCTCTGCAGCCCAAGGTACAGAGACAGCTTCCAGGCTCCTGTTGCCTCACTGATGATAAAGGGGACAGACCAGGTGCTCTTCTTACACCTGAGATCACTTCAGAGTCCGGGTTCTGATGGCATCCTGTGCCACTGCCCATCTCCTCCCCAGGGGCTATAGGTCCTAGTTACTATTCTAGGAGCCAGATCCCTGCATCTTTATAGAGATCCTACTGCTGTCTTTAGCTACTTAGTAGGAGAGTACAGAAAAGATGAAGCCAGACTCAGGCGTGCATAGACAGGACAAGAGGTAATGAACAGAAGTTGCTACACAGGAATTTTAACTACTGAAAACACTGAATATTTGCTTACACTAGGCAGATAAAAGGCAATGCAGACAAGGTAACTAAAACAATGACACTGCTAAAATAATTAATTCAAGGACTGTTTCACTGGACAAACTAAGAACAGAGAATGTATAAACTATTTTACATTTAGACTCCAATAATTTCATTACAGTCACAGTGCTGAACAACCACTGTAATAGACACAAAAAGGGGGAAATGCCTACTTTGTCACATCACAAACAAGGTACAGACAAAGGATGATCCTGCATGCCATTGACCTCAACATCATATTCTGTCTCTTGACAAAAATAACCTCACAAAATCATTTTAACGGGTTCCTTTCTTACAAGATAAAGAAACTAACTGATTATTACGTGTACTCAAGAGTTCATGTTCCTGGGATAGTTACCAGGTGAACATGAACATACATCTTCTGTGATGCTAAAAGAGCTTCAGTTTGACATTAACTAACACTGGAGAAAAGAAGAAATTACCTTTTACAGACAAAACTTTTAATTAAAGATATTAATGGATACAGTCTGACTACATGCTTAGTTTTAGAAACAATTCTTGTGCCCACCTTACCTAAAGGAATGTGAAAATGCCTGTAGTCTGCACAATGCCAGAGTAAGCATTAAAGAGAGAAAGGAAGTTCTGATAAATCTGATGAAAAATATGCAACTGTTTAGCTGCACCCCAAAGTGTTTTCTCACTAGACTTCAAAAAGCAAGAGGTTAATGGCAGCACTTCAAAACAGATGGCTGATTTTATTACACTGCTTCCAGTGCAGCAATATTTTGATAGAATGTGTGAATTTTTATTTGCCCAGTAATTGAAAAACAAGTTTAACCCATTATTCACAACAAATTACATGCAAAGATGAATAATTGTCTAGCTCCAGTAGTAAAAACTGCATAATCAAAGATTGTCTTCTAAGCATGTGATTGTAGTGCACCCAGCAGGAGTTTTGCATACAACTCGCAACAGTGCTAAAAATGACCACCAGACTTACCTGATGTGCAGAAAGGGCTGTGTCATTTGACACAAAGTCAAAATAGGTTGTATGCCAACAATAGTTAAGAATTAAAGAGTGCCAACAGTCTCTTAAAAGTGTAATAAAATCAAGCCACTTCTATGAAGCAGAAAAGCTTACAAAGAAATAAAACACAACTGGAAGGAATACACACACAAGACAAAAAACCCCAAACCAAACACAAAAAAAAAGCCCCACCCAAACAACAAAACGCAAACCACCAAACCACAAACTGTTAAAGATATTAGTTGTTTAAATATAGTATTCCACAAGCTGAGAAAGCCAGAGAAGAGAAATGACAGTGCTATCTATGTGCACCACAGAGAGGCAGGCAGGGACACTGCCACCTGCAATCACACCGGCAAAGTGAGAGTAGCAGTGGAGGCTGTAGCATACATTGTTTCTCTCACATATATTCTTCTGCATCAATGAGGATGTACAAGCAGATTTTGCAGCAAGTCTCTCAGCTTTCCTAAAAGAGATGCTGAGGGCTCTTGATAGATTAACTTCCAGAAGTACTAGGTATGTTAACAGCATAAATTTATTTCTGTGATTACCTGCTTAAATAAAAAATGCAACTACTTGAGAAAATCTCAAGAAACCTACCTGACATCTTCAAACTTCTTGGTTATGACTGAACCAACAGAAGAAAAAGCAGCAGAAGCCTTCTGACCAGCCTGAGACAGTGTTTCTGACGTTCTCTTATACCTGTGTTCAATCAAAATTTAGTTCTTAGTTATTTTAATAGAATACATAAGGAGCCTTTTAATGTATGTACGTGTGTATCAAATGCAGAGGTATACTAATGGATAACCTACTTAAGAGGTTGCAGTCCCTTCTGGCTACAGCATCTCTGCTACCTCTGACTTCAGACCAGGTTCACCAATATGCACCTACCACCCTACCATCAGAAGTGATGTAATCTGCTGTTGTTGGACTTAACAAAAAAAACCAAAAAACAATCTCACTCATAAAAAAGCACCCCAACTAACAATAACAGAAAATATCTAAAAAAACAACAAAAAATACAAACACAACAAAAACCCTCAAGAAAACAACACTATGCGCACACACTGAAAATGGTCTATTTTTTGTGCCTAGTGTCTAAATTCTTGTACCAAACAGTTCTGTCAAGAAATTGCACCATAAAAACCTTGAGGTACATCCTGTTACATTATGTGTAGTCATTAATTCCAGAAGGCAGCTCACTCTACACTTTAAACTTTAAACTTTAAGTTGTGTTTGGCAAGAACAGTAACTGTGACAGTGTACTCTTCCTGCATGAGCTCAGTTTACAGCAATTTTTCAGGGTGGAAAAGCAGGGTATTCTGTTGGACTCAGTACACCTTGGCATCTCAATCATGGTATCTCTCATCTGTCAGACAAAAAAAGGCACACTAGAATAGCGCATAGTATGATCAATGATTTTTCTTCTGCATGAGATATGGCTAGCAGGGTCCTTCTTTAAAAAAAATCTATGTTGATTTATCAAGATAAGTTTTAGCGCAACTTAACTTTGTGTTATCTATGTTTGCCTCATTTCACAAGAACAAAGGATTTAGACATGGCACAAGAACTAAAGTTTTCACCTCAACAGCCTAGACAATCATCATGAACTGGTACATACGCTGTGGTTGATGTAACATCTTGCCAGCTTTTGGTAATGTTCTGCCTTAGTTCCTGTAGGGAGTTTATTCCCAGTTTTCTCTTGATTTCTGCTAGATGCTTCTCTTTGGCAGCCAGCACTTGTGAGAGCGTCTGGATTTCCTCTTCCACCTGTGACAGGAGAGTTGATGAGAGGTAAGCTAACAGAAAATATACCCAGCCATTTAACTAAGTATTTTTTAAAATATCTACTAGACATTAGTACTGGGAGGGCTAACAGGTTTTAAACATTGCCTCACAGTCATTTCTAAATACTAAAAGGGAAATCCAACATAGTCTGTAACAAAAACTAGTAAGAAAGTAATCTACCTACAGCTACCTGTTACTGCAATATGTACAAGGATGTTGGTAAATAAAAGACTGTATAGTTAGAAAACATTACCTATGGTATGTTAGTCTTGAAGATTAGTCAAACCTGGGACAATTGCCAAACCTGTATTCTACTTCCACGTCAGAAGAGATACCAATGTGTGAACAGTATCAGGAAGCTCAGAGTATGTCTGACCCATGCACAAGTTTTGTCTCCTTGCTTGAACAAAAAGGTTCTTTTGTGGCTTAAGCCTGTAACTGCAGACTGGATCCAGCCATGGGAGTTCCTTCCCCAGATCAGGGGTGGAAATGGTGGCAGATTGAGCAGCTAAAACTCACACAGCCACGCAACAACAAATACATCACAGCTGCTCTGCAACTTGAAAACTTGTATTCCTCCTTCTTTACTCAGATGGTCACTTACACCTCTCCCACAAGCACGATCAGATCACGACTAAGATGTCAAAAGAGTTTTACCATGTTATTCTGTGAGCTATATAGATGTGACAGAGGCACTAAGGCCTTATGTACAAAGGCAAGGTCATACCTCCAACCCTACTTCCTCATCCAGAGAGGATCACCCCACTTTAGTGTATGAGGCTGCCCACTCATTTAATCTCCGTTGAGGAAATACTACTACCTTCAATGTACCTTTGTTTTAGATATCTGTCTGAAGTCCAGCATGACATATCCTAGGAGGACCAGATTACTCTCACCATCTCTGGCATGAAATGATACTCAGGACTACCAAATACAAGACTGCATTAAATATGCTTATTTCACAGCTAACCTTCGTTTGCCAACCTTAGGTTTAAGTCACTGTCTTTTATAATGTCCTAAAGTCACACAGAGCTACTAACAAAAAATGACTGGCAGCCTAATGAAGCTGGACTTTGAAACTTTTGAAATGCATGTATCAAGCTCGAATACTTGACTGTCCTTCAGAGTGCTACTTTAACTTGCTCTTAAAAAATTCTGCTATGGACAATAGTAACATGGTTAGACATTAGCAAAACAGTGCTTATGCATCAAAGCATTCTTCACAAAAGAGACAGCTTTAATTACTCCACAACACTTGAGACAATACATGGGTTTTGGCTCCCAACCATGTTCCCTTTGACTGCTTATTTACCCACTTCTCACTTGAGGGAAACAAAGGGTTAGGTACTTAGGCATCTTGGTTTAAGATGTGTACACTAAGCACTTCCAGCTTAATTCCTTATCACTAGAACTGGTTGTTCCTTTCTCCCTGACACCTTCCGTTTCCCTCTGTACAATACAAACGAGTGCCATACAAGGCTTCAGACACTCACATGTAACTATGCAAAACATTAACTGTATGTTCAAAGACAGCATTATCCCAGATTTTCATCCTCAAAACAAGTTTAAGAGCTATTTGCAAAAGAATTACCTTGGCAAGCTCTTTTCTTAGCTCGTCCTGTTCTTCTTCTGAGAGTGTTTCTGCCATTCCTACTGTAGCAGCAGCATCCTCTCCAACCTCAGGTACAGAGTCACTTCTCAGCAGCCCTTAAGGTGAATAAAGCATTTAAAGTCAGATTACCACGTGTGCCAAACAGCAGCTAATGTCAGCATATAGCCTTTTGTACCTGTGAACAAAGAAAACTGGTAAGAGGACACCAAAGTCGGGCTCCTCAAGTGCTACAGCAGACAGGGAAACAAAGGCATTTTACATCTCATTCAATCAAGTTGTATTAAAGCTCAATATAATTGCAACCACTGCCATAATAGGAGACTGGTAACATGTTGACTGGTAACATGTTGACAACAACACATCCCCTACTTTGTGAAGAAACCAAGGTGCAGAACCCTACTTCCCAACCAATGTCTGCTACACAACCTCTGCCCAGGAGTCTGTGTGCACTCTGATCTCTCTCACTCATCTGGCACAGAAACTTTGGAAGCAGCAGAGGTGCTCAAGGCCAGTGCAGAGACTTCCTCCCTTACTGCTCTCTGGGTCAGATTTAAAAATATCCATTCTGAGCACATTTGGAGCAGCCACAGCAACAAGCAAGGTTCGCAAGAGTGAAGAAAAATAATGCACTGCAAGTACAAACCCTTCCTCTGTACCCTGCTCGACCTCTCCGTCCCTAGTAACTGGGACCACTGTTGGCAGAGAGCTGCAGATATCATGGAACTAGAAGTAAGCTGCTGATTTGCACCTGGGCATTAAGACAAATGAGAAGCCCAGAGACAGAGCTTGGAACAAAAGGCTGTCACTTCTGATGCCGGAGAGGTTTTTGATTTTCCAATTTTCATATTTTGTAGATTTTAGGAACACAGTAAATGTAACACTGTAGATTTCAGTGGGTTAATATTTAGCAGCTTATAGTATAAGGTCCTCCTATCTCTACCCCTGCTCCAGAACAGGCAGCTAAGACTTGCCAGCTATTTAGTCTCTTTCTCAAGGTACAAGATTGGAGGATATCAGAGGGAAACATAAACATAGAGCAGAGTGACCCGAAGCACTGGAGAGCGTCCAAAGGACCTTTGTGTACTGAGGAGGAGGAGGTGGATGAAGACAGAGGGTCCCGACGACCCCAGCCCCAATTCAACAGGGGGTGGGAACTGGGAGGGGACAGAGGTGGAACTGGACATGTGGACAGTAATGATTGGATAGATTATATTATAAAAGCTATAGAAATTAAAGCTTGCACATGCGCGCATCTATGTATTCCTGGATGAGCGGGGTTGCTCGTTAAAGTGACTGCCCTTTATCTTATCTCCCACAAAAACTTGGCTCCAAGTCTTTTTTACAGACTTTTACGGCAACACTTCAGACAAAGGAGTGTGCTGAGAAGGGACTGAAGAGGATGTGCATCTACTCACACTACTTCCCCTTACAAATCCAGAAACCAAAAGTCTGCAGAACTCCTGTATATATCACAAACATCCCCATGGTCTTCCTTAATTTTGCATTCACAGCTTCAGGGAAAGGAAGGAGGACAATATGATTTGTATTACTATGATGCATTCACTTGAAAGATTCATTTATTCTTAGTCGTTAAGTGTTTGCCGTAAGATCACTTTAGACACCTTTGAATGCAACAAACAAAATTTCCAACAAAATATTTCTCATTTTGAACCTTTGTAGTGGACACTTTAACATACAGCTTGCCAGAATTAAAGAATTCTGTTCTAACTGCAGAGACACCGGTTTGCAGGAAGACTGCATGCTGGAACAGCTGTGGATTCCCAGAAGTAATTTGCTGTTCAAGAGGTAAAGTAACTTTAATGATAATAAAAAAAGAAATTAAATAAAAATCTTAAAATACAAGAGAAAAAATAACAGGATTGTTTGTTAATAAGGAGAGAGGGTGACTGTGAGTGTATGTACATATATACATGTACACATGTATATAAATATATAATTCATCTAAGCTGAGGACATATTAAGTAATGTTTCCTATGTATTAAGTAATGTTTCCTATTAACCACTATAACAATTAACCATATAAAATTCCATCCTTATTTCAGCAGCTTCTGATGGCACTCCAAACCATCATTTGGTCTGGGAATCCAAAAACTCATTAATTTTCAATGAGATCACCTCTAGGATTTTGCTGTGAGGTTTGACATCACAATCAACTGACATGACAGGGGGGAAAAAAGATTCTGTGTGTCTGTAATTACTTATAGGTATTCTATGAAATATGCTCCTACTGGCTGTCAAGTCCAAGATAAGAAGCAGCCTTGTTTTTGGTCAAGTTATTGAACTCAGGTAAAGTTCAATTCCACAAATTCTTTCCAAAGCAATTAGGTTTTCTGCCTGTATTTGTGTCCAGAATACTCGCCCTCCAAAAGCACACTGCTGCATGGACAGAACACTTGTAAATGCTGGTACCACAGAATACACCAAGGAGAAAGCAAACAAAAACAAATTCTGCACTTATTCATGAGATCTATACCATGTTTTCTTATATGTGCCTTCTACACAAATATAATGCAGGTTCTGTGAGTTTCCAAGACACTATTTTCAGGCAGAAAGAACTTCAAGACTAATGCCCAAACCAAAGCACAGCACTACAGTACCTTAAAAAAAGTATTATGGCTCATATCTCACAATCAGGTAACTTTTTGTTTATACACCAACATATTTCCTTTCTTTAACTATTAAAAATGCCACACCTTTTTGTCAGCTTCCTATTTAAGCTATTAATTACACATGCCTATACCAAAGAAAAACTACCTATGTAAACTGCATTTTCCTCTGACACCCTACAACCTCCCACCCAGTATGTTCATCTGCAACTCCTGACCTTGTTCTCATCTGTGGGCCCTTCAGAGACCACAGAGCTTGCTGTTGCAAAAGCCATTTCTGAAAGTTTGCAAGTACCAGAGATCACGCTGACTTCAGGAGCATTAGCACATCCAGCTGAAAGCCCATTTAATCCGATTATGAAGAGTCATCTGGATTATATCACCAAAAATAGATCAAGTGAATCCACCAGTAGGAAAACATGCTGGCTTCTCCCCTGCAGTAATAGTTTCTGTGTTGGGAATGTACCTTCTCTTTGGAAAACTAGCATTTTAAGAAGGTTTGTCCTGCTTCTTGCCTACTACACTGAATTCAAGACATAATTCTAAAATGCAAGGGAATGATCTCTCCTCCCCTTACCATTTCTAGATCTTTTAGGAAGACAGGAAGTCACTGGGAGTCCTCATACCTGCACACCTGACCAAGCCTTCTCTCCTCTCTTTGCCTTCTGACCCTCTCCCACTTACTACTTTTTCTTGAGCTCCATATGAAGTATGCAAACCCCTTCCCATCAGTATTCATTCTGCCACCTCCCCTCTCATCCCCTGTCACTGTTCACCTCTCTGTTCACTTTGCTCCCATTCCTCAGTTCAATACTTGCAGGACACAGGGTTCATCCATGCTACGGGAATGCTGTGCTAAACCATCCCACCAAGGAGCAGCTGTCTACACAGGTAACAACCCACAGACCTCCACAGTGGTGTGGCTACAACCCAAATATAATCCATAAACGAGGGCTGAGAGCCAACGAGATCCTGGATTTGAGAAAGCTTCTAAGGAAAGCACACCTTAGATCTTTTTATGGGGTGTGGGGCAAAACCCCAAGCAATCAGCAGTCAGCCAACAAATGGAAATACTTCATTTCAAACTGTTATTATGAGAGCATTTCTCATTTGTGCTACCAACAGAACTGTTGCTATTGTTATTTTATATTGTTACGTGTAATTGTTATTATTATGGCTTTCAACTTGTTACCCTTTGTTATGTTAATTCTCTTACATCTTCATAGCTGCAAAGGACTTAAAGTTCAGTTATTTGGTATTCTGCTATAACCACGTTTAACTGAATATTTCACATCTCAAACTCCTGAACAGAGTAAAAGTTCAGTTTGGGGAGAAAAATTGGAAATATTTAAATAATACTGAGAAAACTTATCTAATTTAAAGGTCAGTTTTTAGGTCTATATTTCTAAGATTAAAATATTATTCCAGTAGTTTATTAGCTCTACTTAAATGAAGCAAATAAAGACATGAACAAGTTTATTGATTAGGACTCCACTGATCACATTTAGGGAAATGGCAGTTAAGACCGTATTATTCTGCCAGGGTAGGCAAAGCATTAGAGAAATTCAATTTTCACTCACTTTTTCTGATTTGAGAGGTTTGCTTTGGTCAGTTTCAATCAAAGTTCATGCTCTGTTTTGACTAGAAGTTTCTACCTCTTTCGGGCCTGAATTCAGAGATCAGCAACAACCAGGGGCAGTTTAAGGAAGCCCCCAGTGATTTTGGATGAGTAACCTTATGGTGGGGGCAGGGGAGCCTCCACAAAGCTCTCTCTTTAAATGACATATTCTGTGTCATGCACTCAGAGTGAGCACTTTGGCTGCTACTATACAGTTGGCAAAACTAAAGAAAAAACGTTGTTGTAGTTCAGGAGAACAAGCTGTTACATGATTTTAAGATCACTCCAATATTTGAGTAATGTGCAGTGCTACAGAGGATATTTATTTTTCAACATATAAGAAGAATCAAATTTAAGCACTTATCATTCATCTCGGTGAAAAAGCCAAAGTGAAACACATTTTCAGCTCAGATGAGAAAGTTCTTGGCCTTCTCCCAAACACTAATCATATATTCATTCAAAGTGAATGCAAAAAAAAAAGGCCAGCAAAGGCTGGTGGTTAAGGTGATGCATCACCACCTGATACAGAGGGCTGCTCTCCCACTCCTTTAGAAAAGGTGAGAGATGCACTAACTGTAAAAGTGAAAGCTGGCCACTGTTCCCAATAGCCCCAAGCTGCCCAGGTTCACCAAGGGGGTTGGTTTATTTCACACAGAAATTCCCCAAGGGATGCATGTTTCCTTAAGATTTTAAAGAACAAGTCCACCAAAAAAGCTTAACACCTTTGTAATTCTGCTTTGCCCCACCGGAAGTAGGTCTAAACTTTCTATATTTAGAATTACTTCAGAAGACTACATCTGGCAGTGAGAAATGGAAAGGAAAGACAATGAAACCAGATTAGGAAGTGTTGGGAGGCCCAGCTGCAGGTGTTCTGTAGAGGTAACCAGCTAGAAAATTGCAGGGTTAAGCGCTAGACAGATGCTGCTGCAGCACAGCACAGGGGAGCACAAGTGCAGTTAATATCTGCAGGTGTTAAGATTTATAGCATTTTAAATGCCAGGTGGAACAGAGTAAAAGAGGCCAACTTAATTTATCAGTGAGATTTTCAGTACTAAGGCAAAAGCAGATTTTAGACTATCCAGAACTCTGAAGCCCTGCTACAAATGCAATTCCTACCATCCACCCCCCCACCCACAAAGCCAATAATCACACTAGGCCAATTACTCCAATCTTGCAGAAGTTGCCTTTTGTTTCCTTTTTTTTTTTTGCTCACTTTGTCTTCCCTCAAAGTCCCTTTCTACTGAAGAAATAAATAAGGTAAAGCTTGTACATGCATAGCAAATGAGATATTACCTCCATGACACAATGAAGCTAGGAAACTATCAAGAGCAGGTCAACTTTTATAGATTTCTGATTTGAGAAGTTTATTTTTACAGATATTAATCACTAAGCTTTACTTGCAGAGATTTTGAAAAAGGAAGAGAAGGAAGTTACCAGACTTTGCCAGTGTAGGTGATCCAGGTGGAGACAGGTTTATGCTAGGCGACAAGTAAAGGTAGTTTCTATTCACCCCAGCATTGAAATCGAAGGGTGATTTGTAATCCTCACACAGATCCATGCCAGACAATTCAGAGTACATTCTCTTCTTCCACCAAAGCGTTCATCTTCGCTTCCTGGGATGACCCAGACAGCAGGATTCAGAAACTCCCCATTTCTTCACATGACACTCACTTTATCTCCTCATGAAATTCAGCTCTGTTACAGACGAGAGAGCTGTCCAGCAAGCGAATTCTTAGCCATCTTGTAGCTCCTGATGTTTACATGGCACAAAGTTAAGTTCCTGTAAATTTGTAACTGGGGCTGGACTTAAACAGACCGTTCCTTTGACAAACATTCACAGCACACCCACTCGTGGCTTCTGGAAGAGCCCTGGTCCTCTGCAGAACTGCTTCAAGAATTTTCAATCATTTAAATAAAAAAAGGTCAGCTGACTGCAGCTACACCAGGATAGCCTTAATCTTCTAGGACACAAAAGGATTACTAGCCGTAATCTATCCTATATACCATCTGTGTTGGACTTTTTTCCTCTGATTAATGGAAAATTTTGTGTGCATAACTATTTCTCCAGCTGCTTCCATCAGTGCAATAGCCAGTAGTGAGTCTCTGCTGCCCAGGTGTCATGCTGCAGTGCAAGGTCAGAATAGGAGAGAGCAGCACTCCTCTCTGAAGGCTGGGCTATAAACACTACCTAGGGTTTTTGATGAACATGCTAACGTGCATTATGATTTTTGCCCACGAGGCTAAACATATCTGGGTCTGAGGGTTTTTTGGAGTTTTCTTTGTTTGTGGTTGTTTGGGTTTTTTTAATAATTTATTGAAGTGCACTGCCCTATATCCTTGGTGCTTCAAGCAGCACAACTTAAAACAGTTATGCCAGGAACTGGTAACACTGAAATGCATTGCCTGATGAAATGTATTTATGTTTTGACATGTATACAATAAAGAAAGATCAACTTACGTAACCATCTATCTGACTTCATGCTGGGGGTTTAAGACTTAACCCTGGGAAGCAGAAATGCTTCTTACCTAAAAGAGGCACTCAGCACAGTTTTGCAGTGCTTCACCTTTTTTTTGTTTTTATTTTTCTTACAAGGTCAGGTTCTTTCACTGAAATCACAAGCTCACTAGCAATGTAGATCCCCTTTACAGCTAAGCAGTGATTTCCTCCCAACCCCATACCTTCACCTGGAATCTTCACTGCAGCCTGTACACAGAGGAGAATAATGAAATGGAAGTTAATCTTTTCCTTCACTGTAAGTGTGATGTATTCAGAGAGAGCTGATCAGAGACATTATTCCAGAGAAGTGAAAGAGCCCTGCAGCATACTGAAGTCAAGTCCGGGCAATGTATTCCCTGGACATACAGGAACAAAGCAATACCCTTTCTGAAGTTTTAACTTTCCATTTCCACTGCAGTCAGCAGGCACAGGAACAGACCTTCCAGCTAATTAAAGAACAGTTCCTTTAGGCTGCAGACCTACATTGGCTTCTGGTGCAGACTACCTGCAGGCTCATAACAATGAGAGTGCTGGAGCCTGAAACACAGGTCTCTGCTATTTTCCAAACCCAATGAAAAGAAAATATAAGGCCCTTCTATGTTTCTGACACGTGGCTGTGGCATCTGCCAGAAGCACTGCAAAGTTCTCCTGACAAAGGTCAAAGCTTTGGTCACAGATTCTGGTTAAAGCATCCAAAGGCAGCAGAGAACTGTAACAGGCTGCAATAATAATAATAATATACTCTATTAATCAAGCTAATAAAAATAGCTACCAATTCTGCTTGGAGCTTTCCCTCATACAACTCAGCAGTCAAGGACTGCCTTCTGTCCAAAAGGCTCAGGGAGTAGTTGCCTAACTGGGTTAGGCAAAATGACAAGTTATCAGATGTGGCACAAAGAGTGGGGTGTTTCTACCTTCACTCTCCCAACACAGAGAGAGAAGGTGAGGCTACCTCCTAGGACTTTTTCCCAATCCCAGAGAATCACTCAGTGTAACACCAGTCAATGCTAGCAGGTTATGGCAACAGCAAGTAGCTATTACAGGGGGGAAAAAACCCTTATGAAGATCTGTTGATCCCTGCTAACAATCAAGAATACCATTTCCTGGCCAAAGGCATTTACTGGAGCCAACATTTACATTCCTGTCTTTTCCAGGAAATCCCCTGCACTTACTTTTACTCCTTACCATTAAAAAAATCTGGTACTTTTCCTGCATCTTTATTGTGCAAAAGTTGGTTTCATAGAGACATCTGGATTGTCAGTCCCAGACCACTGACCTAGCCTGGCCTGGTCTGCTACTGCTACAGACATAAGCGTATATGGGCCAAACTCTCAAACACATCTTCAGTGCAGTCAAAGAGACATTCCCACCACTGGAATGTACATTTGTCAAACCTTTCTTCTAAGCCAAACTACAAATATGAGCTTCCATACGAGGCTGAATTCTGGTTTTGCCCTGACTTATATGGAGCCTGAACAAAAGCCCTGAAGTCACCCAAGAAATCTCTAGTTTTTAGAAACATCACTAAGATCATTGGCAAGAGAGGAACCATGCAAGCAACTTCTTACTTCGAATTACCGTCTTTGCTCAGACTAATCTTGCTTATAGTGGACATAGAGATGGGCTGCTGTAGCACCTCCCAAATTCATCAACTTAAAAACGTCAGAATCCTGCTCTTACGTGCACAAGTCAATGGGAATGTTGCTCCTCACTTGTTCTCCACTTGTTCTCAGCTACGAATCCTACCTGGTGATGAAGGAAGCTGTCTCACTGAACAAGCTTCTTCCTCATCACTTAGGGAAGTTTGATGGTCTTCACTCTGAAGTACAAGTCAGTCCAGCTGTAAGGAGAAAGAACTGCAATCCATCCTTCCAAAACTGCAGTAGGACAACTTCTAGGCTGTCATCTGTAACTCATCCACTTCAGGGAAGACAAGTACTCCTCTGCCAGGCATAACAGTTTATCTGCTTCTTCCCCAGTAGATCCTTAGCATACCCAGAGATTCAGGGCAGAACAAGGAGGTAGCACTCCCTCTATACTGGCTAAAGGCAGTCTGAAGACAGGTCCTGCCAGCTGTCAGCATGGTGCATTGGGAGGAGGAATAAATCTCTGAGAGACTTTCCAAATTAAAGTGATGGCCCAAGAAAACAAAGCAGGATGGGGGTGACAAACAGCAGCCACATGGAACAAGAAAGCAAGGTTTAGCTCTGCAGTGTGAAGCTTTCTGACCAGTTTAGCAGCTCTCAACAGTCTGAACATAGCCAGGCAATGACAGGATGGAGATTTCTCTACACTATGAAAATCGCTTCATTATGAGGCCTTTCTAAAGGGCCCTCCCATGACCAAAATATCCTGCTGGATATTCCTGGATCTTCCTCCTCACAGTAATTCAGAGCACATGCAGCTGACTGGAGGAACTGAGGCTGTACAGCTACACCCTGCTATGGGGACCCTGCCTACCCAGGGCAAGACACATTTCAGAGCTGAAACTGAAGTTTAGACTTCTGTTATATGGCTTAGAGTAGTTACTGTGCATGCTCAAGTATCTTTGTTCATTGCCCTGCACTGCACATTCAGTTTTACTGTGTACCTTGGTTGTTAATGCAGGTACCAGCTGCGAGCCAGTACCTGAAAAAATCCTGAAGCTTAAGGATGCACCTGCTCTAAAGGCAAGTAGCAGTGGGGTTTTACTTACTATGGAAGAGATTAAAACTCGAGAACCAGCATTCACATGCCCTTAATGCCTCGGGATAACTAAGAGGTTAGTACTTAAATCATCTATGCCATTTTAGAGGCCACTGTTTGAGAGACTGGCATGAAGGTAGATAACCTTCTGGCAAGGATGCTTGAACCAATTACTGACAAGTTCAACCGAATGTCAGGAAGGCTGGCAAACCTCAGCAAAGCATTACCATCACAATTCCTACCATTAATCATGCTGTAATCTCCCTGTTAGAGAGTGTGCTTAAAGCTTTCCCAGGTACTATTTCGCATAAACAGTCAGCACAGATTGTACACCTCAGGAATCATAACAGAGGGAACTCCTTCCATAGCTAGAAAAGATGTTAAATTTGAGCAAACACTTTACACCAGATATTTGCCTGCTTAGTCTCAGACATTTTCTTCCTTCAGATACCACCTGCTACACAGAGCTACAGCTTTCACCTTAGCCCGAGGCTCCAGCAACAATTTAAGCACAGCAATATAGTATTAAAGCACTTCTACTTTAATGGTAGCTAAGCAAGGATAAGATGTTTATGGTAGCCTTGCAGAGATGCTGGTTTCCCCACATTTAGGTCTAGGGGAACAATAGTTTGTTCATACATGCAAAAGTTGTATCCCTTTTTCCCTAGAGAAACCAAACCCTGCTCAAGTATGACTGAATACCATCGCTGGGGTTTGAAGAAACTGAGCTATGTTCTCAGTAGTGTTTCATACAAAGAGTTAAATTCAAAATGGAAAGGCTACCACTAGTTGTCTCAGGATTGGAGGAGTGCAAAGGCTACCCTAGGATATGATCCAAACAATACTTTAGACAAACCTACCCAAATAACCAAGCCACAAGGTCTGTACCTAATCTGAGTTATGCTGTTATGTAGGCACCTTCCCCATCTTGAACATCCTGTGTTTCTGTCCTGGTTATGCATGGATATGCCAAACTTGTGCCCCACAGCCCGTACTTTTGGCAAAGCTATCATGACTCCAGCACTTAATTCAGCAAACAAAAGAGAATGAGGCAAGATGAGGGGAAGAGTTTGCTGACAAACAGGGGGAAGAGGTGAAAGAGGTGCTTGCTCTTTGGAGAGCATGAGAAAAAGATTCAATGTCTTATTTCAAGATTGACTGTTAAGATTCAACTGCCTGCTCAGCCTATACTTGATTTTAATTTCACCTTCTGCAGTCTGATAATAGGCAAGACTGACTGGAAACCTTCCAGCAACTGTGGCTGGGGCAAATACTTCCAGTCAGGTCTTCCACCAGCCCCATCTTTCTTAGGTAGATCCCAATCAGGCAGCAACAGTCAGGCTTCTCTCCTCACTCTGAGCTTTCTTTATAAGGCATAAGCCATTTTAAGAACCACAAAGCTACTTAAGACCTTAAGCCAATCTAGGTTCTGTAGCATCAATTTGATCTTCTAAGTCTTACCAGTTTACAGACAAGTAAAGACTTTCAGCACCTGATGCAAGGCCTTAAAACTGCATTAAGAAAGATGCCATGAAGCAATAGGACAGAAGCCCAAACACCAAGCAATGCTGAAATTCGTATATTAATGCTCCCATTTCCACATTGTGCTCTCTCCCCTCCCTTTAACAGTAGACACCTCTTCAGCCCCCCCAAGATTGGTGCACGACACGAATGGAGCTGCACAGCTACAGCAGTTGCTGAACAGTGTGAGCACAGGCTTTTCCAGCCCTTGTTAGTAACGGTCAGGAGAACGCGACTTAAGGGGCCAGGCATTTGCTGTCTTCTATCAGAGTCCAATTCAACACCATGATATTAATCTCATTACTTCAGCCTCTCCCCACACGCTTTTTCTGGACAAACTCTCCCTGAGTCAACTACTTTGTCCAGTATGGTTCTTTGTACAGAAATATCTTCTCCAGCATGTTAAGCCTAAATGCTGCCTTCAGTTACTCTTAGTAAAACAAACAAAAACCCAAACAAAAAAACCATCACCAACAACCACCACCTCTTGTAATGATCAGAATTCTCCTTAGATGTATCTCCCTGCAAAACAAACATTTCTGAATATTAAAAGATAAGGATCATGAAGTTGCCAGTATTGCTCTTTTCTTAAACAAAACTCTTAGTCTACAGTATTTCAGACTGACACATCTTGGCAAAGACAGCAGTTCTCTCCTCCTCTCAATCCAATTATAAACTTAGACTAATTTCCTGAAATCTTGTGAGGGAGTAGATCCACACTTCAGCATATTTTGCCACAGACAAGCCAATGCCACAGTAAGACTCTTAACCCATTCATATCAGACAAAATTCTCTGTATTTGCACTCATTCTCCATTAACTTATGGATGTTCAAGCACTTTTAAGACTTTTGTTAGGCAGAAGTGCCTGATTTATGACAAAGATTTGTGTCTCAAACAGTGGTCAAGGCAATCACATTTGTCAGCTCCAGCAATAACAGGTCAAAAGTTACCCAGCCCATGGAAAGGTCCAGGCCAAAGGATACAGTAGCCAGCACACCAGAACCAGTGATCAGGTAGGGCACTGCATCAGCTTTGGAGAAGTCAGACCAAACTCTGCAAATATAGAGGAACATTTCCAAGTGAGATTAACAGAGTCAAAAAACACTGTCAGGTAGATTTTAGAGGATTTTATTTAGTTTTTTCACTTCAGCAACTTATCCAGTTATGCTGCCATTCTCTTGAGACTTGGATCCCTGGTAAGAGACTGAACCTGTCAAAAAAGCTGCAGAAATAGTGCTGAGCTGCAGTTAGATGACACTTGGAAAAGATTGGGAAGAAAAGGCTATGGTGCAGAAGGGGATTGTTTCAAACAAAGTTTTTGGTATGTAACCTTGCAATCTTATTAAAACTTTACTTGAATGAGTCAGATCGGAGCAACTCCCAGCCTCTCTCAAAAGACAAGTCTGCTCTTCTGCACTCTTAAAGAAAACCTCCCCCTTTAACATGGCATCCCAGAGCTTCCATTTCTGAAAAGCAGCTCCAGAAAAGTTCACCACCCCCACCGCACAGTATCAGGTCCCACCAGGAAAATGATACCAAGGTTTTAAGAACAAAGCACGTTTGATTACACATAAAGCTGAATCACACAGTGTGGTATCTAAAAGGATGATCACCAAGAAAAGCACCATCTGTAGTCTTAGCAGTAGCTTAATAATAACAGCAAACAACTCTTCAGCAAATAGGGTTGTGGCAGACAGTAGCTCCCACCCTGCAATTACAAAGTTTGTGCCTGGATTTAGTGTAGAACAAAAATTGCATCATTTACTATCAAGGGCAGAAGTACAGGTACAGAAGCAAATAAGCAACCCACAACTGGAAGCAAGCAATAGGGCCCAGGGCAAGTACTTCACAAAATATATCCTTAGAGATATTCAAAAGCCATCTGGACATGGTCCATGGACATGGATATTAAGAGACCACTGCTCTTTAATACCTTTATCAGCGATGTAGATAGTGTGATCGAGTGCAGCCTCAGCAAGTTTGCAGTGACATGAAACTGAGTGGTGTGGTTGACATAACAAAGGAAGGGATGCCATCCAAAGGGACCTGGACAAACTTGAGAAGTGGGCCCACAAGAACATCAAGAAGTTCAGCAAGTCCAAGTGCAAGGTGCTGCACCTGGGTCAGGGTAACCTCGCTTATGAGTACAGACCATGAGAAGAAGGACCTGAGGAGTGCTGGTGGACGAGAGGCTGGACATGAGCCACCAGTGTGTGCTCCTAGCCCAGAAAGCCAAACACATCCTGGGCTGCATCAAAAGGAGGGTGGCCAGCATGTCAAGAGAGGAGATTCTCCTCCTCTACTCTGTCCTCGCGAGATCCCCCTGGAGTACTGCACTCAGCTCTGGGATCCTCAGCAAAGAAAGATGTTGGCCTGTTAGAGCAGGTCCAGAGAAGGGCCCCAAAGATGATCAGAGGGCTGGAACACCTCTCCTATGAAGACAGGCTGAGAAAGATGAGGTTGTTCAGCCTGGAGCAGAGAAGGCTCTGGGGAGACCTCATTGCAGACCTCCAGCACCTAAAGAGGAAGATCAACTTTTTACACAGGTAGGTAGTAGTAGGACAAGAGGAAACAGTTTCAAACTAGAAGAGGAGAAATTTAGAGCAGACATTAGTAAGAATTTCTTTACTGTGAGGCACCGGAACAGCTTGCCCAGAAGTGCTGGATGCCCCATCCCTGAAGTGTTTGAGGTCAGGTTAGATGAGCCCTAAACAACATGATCTAGTGGGTGGCATCCCTGCCCATGGCTGAGGTGTTGGAACTAGTTGAGCTTTAAGGTCCCTTCCAATCCAAACTATTCTATGGTATGGTCCTGGGGAACCAGCTCCAGGTGGCCTTGCTTGAGCAGAGGGGTTGAACCACATGGTCTCCAGAGGTCACTACCTACCATAAATATCCTGTGATTAACACAATGGCCGTACAAAGTCATAGGCTGCTCATGCAGATGCTCCAAAGATCTTCCAAGGACCTCTCCTCTTCAGAAACACAAGGGGTCCTGGCACCCTGCCTCAAGGGAGGTTTGTGGCCAGCACTTCACTTTGTGAAGTAAGTTTGCAAATACCTACCTGCTGACAGAATTAAGTTCCATTTTCTCCCATGTTTCTAATCTGAGGTATGGACAAAGACTTCCCAGGAGACTTGCACTTCCACACATCTCCCCAGCCTATGGGAGTATTATGATGGCTGACAAGGAAAGCAAAAGCATTTGCTGCACTAAAGACTCTTTTGACTTCAGTTAGGAGTCTGCAAGAAAAAGGTTTCTAGATTCTGGGAGGAGAAAGAAGTCCATCATTTGCATAAGAAGGGCAAACTTACATTTTGCTCACAAAATGAATGAGCAAGCAACGTCCTGAGCCTGACATTGATTCCAGACACAGAAGAAGCTCTTGGCAAATATGAAAGCCATTCACTTCCCCCTGACCCCCTTTCCCCAGGAGGGAAGTGAATGTATGCTTCTGCAGCAGGAAGAGTTCACTCTTGTACACAAAGAAAAACTTTAAGTAGACAATTTAGCTATCAGTGTTACTATGTTAAAGCTGCCTGATAGCAGAAGCCTCTCCTCTTCTTACCCTTTATCAATTAAACAGAGCCCAAGGAAACCAGATCAAGTGAAGTCTTTGAATTCCCTTCTCAGACTCTTCAATTTATTCTGCATCCACTCCAGTGCAGTTTCCTTTCCTCCACCAACTTCCCCTAGCACTTGCTCTCAGGTTCCCCTAGCAAAACTCCTCAGTCCAGAAAAAAACTGACACAAAAGCTTCCAAACATGTCAGTTCATCTAGAGATGTCAGCTTACCCTTGAAAAGCACTGGGAGAGTCACTTCTGTGCTAAGGACACAGTAATTTTTAGCACAGTTGCATAGCTAGCTCCAAAATAGTCAGAGGACAGTAATCTCCAGGTGGGCTTCCACAAAGAATGAACATGTAACACCAACAGGAGTGACACTTCATAAATGCACTGCTAATTTTACCATCAGAAGACAAGTATGGAAAGCTCCATCTTGTCAAAACAGCCATCTCCAGTTGGCGTAATTCCCAATCTCCCTACCATAATGAAGGAAACAGCTACCTGCCTGCATTCTCATAGGATCCCAACCAATTTTCTAAATGCAGGCACTATTCAGATACTTCCACCCCTGACAGCCTCACTGCAGATTTGGTGAGACTTACTGGAAGCATAATTTTGACTTCTATTGTTACACATACACCCACTGGGAGTCACACTGCTCAGTGGCAGCCTTCACACAGAAACCTGTCAACTAACCTTTTGCCAGGTTCTTTGGACACTTAATCTTCTTTTTTTCCTGCCTAATCCCCTCATTGGGCTACCTTGCCCTTGTCTAGGCTCATGGCATCAGCTGGCTTGAAACATCTAAACAATTTATCAGAAGTCAAGGTACTTGGTACCACACTGGAGCCATTTCAAGTAAGCAATCACAGTGAAGACAACCTTGAGCTTCTAACTTACCCTTTTTGTCCTCAAACTCACCTTTAAGCTTACTGGAATTTGGACAAGAATTATGCCCTTCTGATAAATGTATATTAAAATCTGGAAATTTGTTTGAAAACTTACAGCTGAATGCATCCCTTATTGCACACACTCTTGCCAAACAGAAGTGGCCATGCTCAAGTTCCTAGGACACCAGTTACTTTTAAGTGGTGCCTCCCAAGAAGCACAAACTTTTCTAATTTCTCAAGTCTTACAGCTCCTTGCAGTCACATCACTTTCATGCAAACTGCAAATCTGTAAAAACATCCTTATTTTTTGCCAGAGCTTCCACACACAAGTTACTGGTTGCATGGCTTAACTGCACTCCTGCTCTGGCCTGGCACCTTATCAGCTAGCCAAGTCAAAGATGAGCTTTTCGCTCATCTGATGACATGATGACAGGCACCAGGTTGATACTGTTTTCCCATCTTGGGCCTTGACTAACTAAGTTTAAATTTAGACTGGTGCTGTCAAACAAGTGTAACTGCGTAACACCAATTTCCGGAACACAAGGAACTGCAAGAAGCAAGCTGTGTAGAAATCCTATTAACATTTTTGCTCTTGGCTTATCTGAGCATAGTGTGAAATGTCTGTGAAAGTGCACTTACACAACAAACATGCAGTCATATATATGCCTCAGAAATCTCTCAGGTCGTAAGAACACGCTCCTGATCCCTCTTCCTCCAGTAAAATCACACCTTTAGACTAGTAATAGTTTCTGCCACAAACCCTTCAAGAGAAACAGCCTGTACATGAGGTACCTAAAACAAGACAATAGACACTGAGCCAGTTACACAGCTTATCCAAGCAGATAAGCACATAATGAACACAAGCCCTTACTACTCATCTATATTTCTCACACTGCAGTTTTCATGAGCCCTTCTAAAGGTAAGAAAATAAGACCTAACAAAGGAGTACTAATGGCACATCACCAGATTGTTGGTACAAAGCATTTGTGCAGCAGTTCACTATTACTGGGTATCTCTCACTTGAAAACCCAGAATAAGTTGAGTTGTTTCCCCTGTAGCATCAAATGAGATACCTTACCTATTCCTTTACAGTCCAGCATTTCACCAGTCACCCATCCAACTGTATAGGGCTTGAAGTGTCCTATTCCAGATGCAGTTTGGCTGCTGCTTGCCCACACTGCCACACGGCATACCCAGCTGGGCACCACCCATTCCTGCACTGCTTCCAAACTGATCTGGAGCAATGGCTGTCACTAGTTAAGGGACCTTGGACTGCATTCTGCCAGGGCTGCATATTGAACAAACTCAGGACCAGGGCTTGAATATTTCTGCACTGCTCTTAATCCCATTAAAGAGATAAGGGAGAATCCTGCAACTTCTCATGCAACGACCAGCAGCAATTCACTAACAAACCAACTGCACTGACTAGCTTTCTTTTTTTGCTAATATAATGCAAATAATGCATCTACCTTTAGAGTATTATAACCACTGAAGTTGCCAGTATATTAATAAGTACACTGAGATTTTATCCAATTGATATGTCCTTGACTGACTTTTAATGCTGCTTGAGCTGATTAAATCCTGTTAAGAGACATTTGTCCCTACTCCAAGTCAGACTAGGACAGTAAATTAAATGAAACTGTTATCCTAGAGAGATACTGCTGTCACATAAATCAACAATCATAAAATACTAATTACTCCAACAGCTGAGGAAGGCACAGAAAAGGGTCAAGAATGGTTGTCCAGAGATGATTCCACACAAAGAAATAAAACTTACAAGGATTTCCAGGTGCTGGAAGACTTAAGCATACTCCCTTCCATCCGATCAGGCTTTGGACATGAGATGTCACTTTCTGCCTCTGTGTGACATTACAGGCACTCATATTTCCTTTTTTTACAACCTACACAGGTTCACATCATACTGAATCTCTCAAGATTTTGAACAGTATTCATATGTTTTTGCACAATCTAGTTGTGTCACAGTCATTCTACATAAAGGTAAGTTTTCCTAAATATGAGCATGCTTGGATAAGCTGATCTCCAGGCTCATTGTTTATATTTCACAGCAAAGTAGAGCAAGTTAAACTATTCATATTACTTAACTATATGAGAGTGGACAAAACTGGAAAGACCTGTCTAGATGAACATAAAGTGAGGCAGGCATTTTTCCTGATTCTGGTACAATTGACATGATGGAAACTATAGGGAGAGGGAAGAAGTGCAGTGTTTGAAGGACCAAAGTTCAAAGGCCATGTCTGGAAGAAAATTGAGCTCATCTCTAAGACTGGATGGGAAAAAAAAGAAGGGAAGGGGAGGGAGCTGTTTTTGTTGGGGCTTTATGGTTGTTGTTATGTGGGTTGAGTTTGGGGATTTTTGTTTGGGTTCATAGTTTGGGGGGGGGGGGTGTAGAGAAAGCAGGCCTCCACCAATTTTAGTGAGCAGCTGGTCCAGAACTGCACTGTTCTACAAGTTGCCTCCTCCCAGTATTTGACCTGGAACCAAACATCAGTGCAAACTCCAAGAATAAAGCTTTGCACTGCTAAGTGAAATCTAAGCTTAGCATCACTCCCTATTGCACAAGTTAATCCACCACACAGCCAGCCCATTTCACAACTGCAAATGTCAAACAAAAACCCACATATACTCATAGCCATTTTGAGCACAGGTCATGCTTTAGTCTGAGTTCATTATCCATTGTGTTTAACAGATTAGCCTGGTAAACTTTTCAAACTTTCTGCTCAAGCACTGCTCGAGCTGATACCCAGAAGGTTATTGTTACATCAGGTTTGGCAAATCATAGCTCAGTCACCAACACAAAAAAAACACTCAGAATATTTCAGAGCTTAAACAACCATTAATAATAGAATTCACAATCTTTCCTTCTGGTAAAAACTGGATCAGGATATTGAAGAGGGGAAAGTCCAAACACTGTCTTGCATACTGCTGTCAATCCCCAAGTGTGACCCTTACTATGGACCTGTAATATGACATTACTACTAAGCTTTCATATCCCTCAGAAATGCTGCTGGTGCTACCATGCATGAAGGGGAAACGAGACCTCTCCAGTAACATTACCTTGGAACAGCAGACTAGAGAAGTTTAGTTATTTTACTTGGCACTTGCTCTCTTCCCACTGTATCAGTTCTCTCTTCCAAAAATGTTAAGAGATCTTCTCAGCTCTTTTTGACAATATAGAGGTCTTCCTTTGACTTCTGTATCCCTCTTTCCATTCCATATTTTCACTTTCTCAACAGATGCTTCTTGGGTGGGAAAGTACTGTTCATTGGGGAATGGGATGGGAGTATGTTTCTGTGATTCACCAAGGTGAAGTTTGCTCTTGAATTGTAAATAAGAAGCAGAAACATATTAAAGACTTCACATATCAGTGTGTTAAAACAGAATTAAAAAGGACGGTACATCTGCCATTTTGCCATTTATCCCAAAACCACTCTCTCACCACTGCAGGAAGCACTCAACAGGGCACTCTGCTGATTCCACTGACACTCAAGTTGCCGTTCTTCTTATAAAAGCTCCAAAAATCTTCCATGCCAAAAAAACCTGAAAGTGACAGGCATGGAAGCCAATCGAAACCATTCCGCTTCAAAGGACCAGCTCCAACAGGTTTCACTTGCTAGTGTTTAGAAATATGCAGAAACTAATTCTCCCTGCTCACTGCTGCTCATCAACCATAGCACTCAGGTTCATCTGCAATTCACGCACAAAGGTAGCAAAGCAGGATGCCCCAAATAGCCTTTAAGGGTGGTGTAAGTTTCCCATTTAAAATTTTGGTCAGTATCTGTAATCTGCCATAGAATGGTTTGGGTTGGAAGGAAGCTCTAAAGGTCATCTAATTCCAGTTCCCCTGCAAGTAACATCTTCAACTAGATCAGGTTGCTCAGAGCCCCATCCAGTGTTTCCATTAGACCTTCCAATCGTCCAATGGACCATCTAAAACTTCCAATGTTTATTTCCAGGAATCAGGCATCCACCACCTCTCTGGGCAACCTGTTAATGTTTCAACCACCCTCATGGTAAAAAAATTCTTCTTTATACCTAGTCTGAATCTACTCTCCTTTACTTATACTATTGCAACAGGCTCTACTAAAAACTTGTTCCTCAATCCTTCTTCTAAGTTCCCTTTAGGTACCAAAGGCCACAGTAATGCTTCCAGGCTGAACAACCCCAACGCTCTCAGCCTTTCCTAGGATGGTGTTCCATCCTTCTAATCATCTTCATTGCCCTCCTCTGGACCCAATTCAACAGGTCCAAGTCCTTTCTGTGCTGAGGACCCCAGAGCTGGACATGCTACTCCACGCAGAATCTCATTAGAGCCAAAAAGAGGAGGAGAATCACCTACCTCAGCCTGCTGGCCACAGTTTTTTTGATGAAGCCCAGGATGATGTTGGCTTTCTGGGCTGCAAGTGCACACTGTTGGCTCATGTCCAGTTTTTCATCCACCAGCACCCCAAAATCCTCCTCTGCAGGGCTGCTCTCAATCCCTTCGCTCCCCAGCCTGCACTGATTTGGGGGTTTGCCCTGACACAGAATAACTAACAGGAACAAATTGTACATTTAACACTGTGAACACCTTTCAGCTCAGAAGTCGGTATTTTAAGCAATGTACCCAGAGGGGTGCATTGGGCAAAATGCTCACCTACCATCACAGCCATGCTCTCGGAGCACCAACCACGTTCCTCCAGGATTGCTGGACTGTTAAAAACAAGTCCTCAAAACCATGACTGAACAAGTACTCCCATATACAAAGAAGCAAAACCATGAAACTCCTCCTTCTTTACAGAAGTACTCTGTATTGTCCAGCCAAGACAACCAGGAGGCAGCTAGTGCAGCACTGCACACAGCGGCCAAGTCCTGCAATGCATACAGCAGCTCTCTAGCAGTTGTTTTGTGCCTGGTGAGCTGCTGGGTTTTATCTCCCTTGACAGGAAACATAATCTAACAAGTCTATATGGACCAGCAGCACTGGTTTCTGGAACTGAGTAATCAAAAATGCACTTGAAGTAGACTGATTTCTTTGGAAAAAAATCAACTCTTGGAGACAATGCAGTCCAAAACCCAATTCTGCTCCCAAGAATAAAGACAGATTCCTCCAGAAAACCAATAGCATAGTTGACTATTTAAAGATTAACATGAAGGGCAGGAAAGCAAGATCTGTTTGCATCTAAAAATTAAGACCTTATTCAAAAAGAGACATTTAGACACCAGAATTTACTTTTCCAAAGAAGTGTGCTACTACCTGCTTCGTGCCCACACTTGTTCTGATACGCTGAGCAAAGTGCTTACAAGATCAGTATACAAAACTCAAGTAGCAGTTCACAAAATACAGACAGGTCTCTCTGCTGTATCTCAGCATTTGATAGAAGCACAGTAAGCAATGCAAATGTATTTCAGGTAAGGCTAGCATTTAAGATTGATTGCTATAAACAGTTATTTAAAAGGTAGAAGAGACTGTTTATTCCTTCATCAGCCTTCAGATGAGGAGATTTAAATGGGTGTCTAGAACACATCTTTACTGTAGTTAAGGACTACTTCATTAGAGAAAATAACAGTAATGCTTCAGTCTTCCCCTCCTCCCAAAACATGGATCTTAGGTCATATGACAGTAGCAGCCAGCTAAAAGCTGCAGTGGAGTTTTCAGGAGTTAAGCTACACAAAAGACAACTTCTATGACAGGGGACACACACACATGCACACACACACCCCCATCCTTAACCTGGGTTTGGGATGTGTGTCCCCAGCCTAAGCTTGGGGCTGAGATCCCCATACATCCTGGAGAAGGAGCTGGCAGGGAGACAGGATGCAGGGATGCAAGCATGGTCTGAGAGCCAGGAGCAGAAAGATGAATCCACGATGTGCTCAGTCTTACTTAGTAAGAAGATCAGGGATGAACACCTGCTTGGCAAGCAGCAGCACAGCCCCAGCTTGACATTTCAGACAATAGCAAGCTGGGGTTGTGGCTTTCTTCAGCTGTACAGACAGTCCTCTTCAGGATCCTCTGCAGGAACTCGTTCTCCCTTGAGTGTCTCCAGCAGTGGTGATGGACCACATGGCAAAGCTCTGAATACAGCAGGTGGACTCATCCCTTGCTCAAGGGCCCATGCACCACCAACCTGGGATACCAGAGCAGCACAGCACCTGAAGAGTCTGGCCAGGCAGCAGACACAAAGGGTTGTCACAACCCAGAGCACAGGAAAGTAAAACAAATACTGCCAGGCAGGCACTGGAGCGGTCTTGAGAGAAAAGAAAGACAAGAAGTCATTACAGATCTATTCTTTCACTCATGAACAAACTCCCTGTAAAAAATAAATGTTTCAGCGCACAACACTGCAAGTGGCTTGACGAGGAGATGAAATACACAGTGTGAATGGTGCTTTTCAGAGCTCATGGCTCCAAGCTAAGCAGACTGCAGTAAAACAACTTGTTTTCCTTCTGCGAAGACAGCGACATCTGGCCACAGGAAAGTCAGTATTTCAGGCTCCATCCCCACCCCATGCCTAGACTGGTACTACTTCCAATGCTCCTCATCCCTGAATGCATGTCAGTTGCTCAGATAGCCCCTTCAGGGACTGCCTAGCACAGATGTGAGTGGTGCTATGGAAACAGCATGCAGCAGGCTGTGATCTGCTCACGCAGACTGAGGCCTGCCTGTGTTCAGGCACAAATCTGCCAACACTAATCAAAGTGCACCAAAGAGTCAGCAAGTTAAAAAGAGCAACTGATTTGGGGGCTTTGCTCTGCCTTCAGCCTGCTTCTCAAGACTCTTCAGCTATAGGCAAAACACTTTTGAACCATGCTGAAGGGATTTCTCTTCTACAGTGACTAGAAAGCAAAGGCACACTTCAGCCAGTGAGAGCTGTGCCCATTTCATATCCCTGACCCTTCTTTTGAGTTAGAACTGGTTCCTACTTACAGGACAGCTTCATTAAAGACACTTATAGGCAAGTCCTTGTACAGCCCCATTCCTGGGAGCCTGTGTGAGAAAAAGAAGTTGACATATCAGGACTTTGAGCTACTCTGCAGAAACTACCAGGTATAGAAGATGCAAGTTCAGTGAAATGGCCTTCTCCAAAGGCAGGCCCTCCAGCCAGCAGCTGCCCATTATTACCTAGGTATTCCCAGGGACTGGACTGCTGTAGAGCACTGCAATCAATGTCAGACACAGGTGCCTCAAGTGGAAGCATCAGGGGGTTCTTTTAAATTCTGCTACCCTGTTCAAGTTAATCAAGACTGTAATGTGACTATGTGATACACATTTAGGCTGAGAACAAAGAGCAATTAGTAAGATCCCTTCTTGCCCATCCTGGAACTCCTGCTAGTAGTTTAATTAAAGTACTTTAGAAAGAAGTAAACAAATCAAAACAGACAGGAGCAACGTTCCCAGTGCTCACAAAGGAAACATGCAGTTTGGCCAGGACATAAAACAGGTAAGAAGCATTACTTACAAAGCTTTGTTTTCAATCTTTCAGAGGTTTTTCTCATGAACTAAGATCGCTGCAAACCTTGGGACAAGAGAAGCACCTGACTGAGAATGCCACCTCCAGTCCACATTGCCTTCCGTGGCACATCTTTTCATCTCTATCCCGGGCTTAGGGGGCTCTGATGAAACTCCACTCCCCTCTAGCTGCTGGAGAAGGGAAAGCAAACCAGGAAAAATACCTGCTGTTCTGCATCTGCCAGCCTCACCCACTACCCCCAGCAAGCTGCAGGTGTTCACCAGCCTCTCCAAAGTTTGACATTGCCACTGCTAGTGACAGGCCATAAGCTTGGAATCGAGCAAGGCCTCAGGACTAGACATTTGTCAGGCTTGCTCTGTCTCAACCCTTCTTAATTTGTCTGCAGCTTTGTTTTACTTGGTATATCGCAGAAAGTAGAGACACGGGATGTGAGAGTACAGGTATGGAGGGCCACAGGGTTGACAGTGGAGATCCTACAGCTGTAAGAAAGTCATCAGTCGCCGATGGAGATCTGCAGTTGGACAAAACTATTTTAGATGTAAGAGAACAAAGAAATAATATCTAACATATATTAAAGGCATTTTATATAACAGATGTAACATGGAGCTTGCAAAGCAGTGAAAGAAACAACAAATGTGTTAAAAATAAGCATAACAGAAGGACCCCAGTGGATCCTACAGTGAGGAAGAAACCACCACCATCCTCTTCCTCCCAGCAAGGGATTCATCAGATGACAACTTGCTGCAATATCCCCACCAACACCACCAAACTGACACTACCAACCTCAGAAGCCAGGGAAAGGATGAGAATAACACCAAGAAAAGGTGTAGAAACCAAGTACATATGTCGCCTTTATTATTACCAAGACCTCACCTGCAAAAATAGTCTTTTTCTGTAGTAAGATCTGAACTAATTAGAATTCTTGAATTAGATTGTTAAAAATTCAATTGCACTGATAATACATTACTGGCTTTCTTTCTATATATACACACATACACACAGAGCATGCTTCCTCTCTGCCTAAAAAGTGTTTAAGCACAGTAGGCACTTATTGTGTTGCTGGGAGGCTACAGGAGAGGGGCAGTTCAGAAGCCTCACTCCAAACCACTTGTGGCACAGCACATTCCCATAGACCCGAGTTCAACAGAAAATGGAACATCCCAGGATTAGCCAAGGCACCATTTGCTGGGCCACTTCACTGCCAGTCAGCATCCAAGGCCTAATACTGCTCTGCTCTCACACTCTGGAACAGAGAAGTCAGTTTGCAAAACAGGAAAGTTGCCTCTTTCACTGACAGCATTCACACCACAATAGTAGCACTGGTCTCTCTAGATAGCATCAATCTACCCCTTTCTGCTCGGGAGCAAGTAACAGCACAATGAGCACTTTTCCACACTCTAGCATTTGCTGGCAGCCAGTGTACTCTGATGTGCTGCTCACCCCACCCCACAGGGGCTGCAGATTGATACAGACAATTTCCACCATTCGTAGCTGCGATAGCTGAAAATCCATAGTCATCTACACCTCTGCCAGAAATACATGTTTTCACAGCAGGGCAAGGATATTTCACCTCAGTTTCCCTAGCTCATGGTATCATCCTGCCAAAGTCAACACCCAGCCACACATTCTTTCAGCTCCCTTAACCACTGGCAGAGGAGAAGGAAGAGAAGCAAGAGGAAATGGCAGCAGTGACACTGAACCTGCAGAAGAGATCCAGATTAGAAAGGTCTGGGTAGCTGGGTAGCTAGCTTTCCTGTTACTGCAGCCCTTTTCAAAAGAAAAGGGTTGCAGTAGAAAGCCTGCCCTCCAATACCAGGTTTTTGAGTGAAGGCTCCCAATAACTCTGGCTAACACACACCCAAACATGAGGCATTTTGAAGACACCACCTTTAAGAGGAGAGAAAGCTGTCCCTCTCAAGTCTTAAACTGAAGCTGACACAGAGTGACAGAGGTGGCTGAACAAGAGCATTTCAATTTAGTGTTTAATCTTGCTTAATGCTTGCTTTTCCTTTCAGTCATCCTTTGTTTGACATTTTTGCGCTTACTCACTGCAAGATATTAAAAGAACAAGGGTAAACACCTCCCTTCCTCCAAAAGCATTGAGCAAATCTCAAATTAGAAGTGCCCATATTACAAACACTCCAGTGGAGTTGTCATCATCATCCTATATGGAAGCGAGTTTCTCTTAAAAACATGGAAAACCCCACACCTATCAGATGTCTGCTCCATAGAGCTCAACAATCACTGTTGTCTTTCCTATTAAATTAAGGGGGGAGGAATTTCAGTCATTTTCTTTTGGAAGTGGTCAAGACAACATTGGCTTTCACGAAGGCTCCCTGCACTTTATCTGCTGCCACAGAAACATGATTTTTTGAAGAGATACAGCAGATACCCTCCCTTACCTGCAGCAATGTCCAGCACCCTCAGGAATCAGGAATCCACAAACAGTTGACTGATTTTTACATGGCGAACTAATCCCTCAGCTTCCCATAAGACTTCTTCATATTGGCTGTTGGGACCCTAGACCATGAAAATTGCCAGGACCCTTTCTTATTGTGAAGGAAGAGGACAAAGTCTATCAGCACCCCAGACTTTACAACACTCGGGACAGCCAAAACAGTTTTTGGGGTGTCCTCACGCAGCAGGGTCAGTGCATAGCAGAAAGCACCAGAAGCCCTAACACCAACTTCCCTCATCAGCCAGCTCCTCTCAGGACTATACGAACATCTGGTTCACAAAGCAGAGGCTGTTAGTCAAAAGGCTGCTGTATTTAGCAGCTGCAGGAGACAAGGGGGGAAAAAAACCCCCAAGACAGACAGGAGCAAGAAAATTAATACGAATAACATTCACAAGGCAGAGTAGTGCAGTAAAAGGCTATTGACAGCCCCTGCAGATGGAAGGGGCTGTGCTCTGCAGCCTCCAGGCACAGCTGAGAGCAGCTCAATAGCACTGGTGCCCAGGCCAGGAGAGGTGTTAACATATGGCAGCCAATATCAGCCATGAAAACCAGCTGTTCCCACTTTACTCACAAAGCACCCAAATCAAGCAGAGCGAGGCACCTGCCCAGCCTGTGTCAGCACCTTCTGAAGTCAAAGCCAAGGTGCAGCACTTCACTTTAGGCTAGCAAAGTCAGCCTGAGCCTCCGAGGCCTCCCACTGCTTCAGTGGGCATTTGCAGTGGGGAAAAGCAAAAGTCGTGGAGTGCCTCAAAGTGTTGGAAACAGAAACAAACAGGACTTGCATCAGCTTCATGTCACTGTGATTTTAAAAGTCCTGAGCAGCTACAGCTTGGCCTCACTAGAGGATCAAAGGACACAGATCCTTAGCTAAGCTTTCCCTACACTAAAAGATCTGAGAGCAGACCTTACTCTAGCTGGGTGAAGGATTGTCTTGAGTGCATAGGACAGGGTGGGTTGTAGGGAACCAGGACAGAAGATCCATGCATACCACAAACAACAGATTCCTTCCACAGTTGGAGCACTGGGCTGGCCCCCTCCTCCATATCCCCCTGAAGTGGGTGCGAGTGTGAATGAAGAGTTCAAGTTACCCTTCAATGCTCAGGTGCTGGAGAAGACAGAACAGCTGGCACTGCTCCAGCCTCCAGCTGCCCACCCACCAACAGTTGTGCATCAGCTACTCCAGAGTCTCTCCAACACAGTACATTGATTCTCTGCATCCCAGTACCTCCATGCACTGACTGAGAGTGGAAGACAGCAATGCTATAAAAGAGCTCAGATCAAGTCAGGGCCCTCAGCCTGGGTCAGAACAAGATTTCCCCCACCAACACAAGTTTTTCAGGCAAGAGAAAAAAAAACTTGTTGCTGTTCAAGGAACCAACTCATGAAACTCTTCTGATATTTTTCCCTTTTCATCTTAAAGTGACTGCTTTAGATGCTCAGATCAGCAAAACCATTCTTCCTTTGCAGTTCCAGCAACAGCTGTCCACTTGTACTTAGAAATGTTTGATTTCACAATTGCATGCTAAGGGGAAAAATCTTATCTACTGCAAGTACCTAGCTATAACAAAACTAATAAAGCAGTAGGAAATGGTGCAGCTTTGTCCATTAGGACAGTGTGGGAAATCTTGTTCTACTGCCAGCAACAAGTTCTTTCTGCACAAAAAAGAACATTGAAGTCCTTTCTGTCAGTCTCAGAAGTACAAGTGAAGGCTCTAGGAAAAGAAAGGCTGACACAGTCTCTCAAGAAATCATGTGTAGTGTTTTGGGACTCCTTTTAAGTACCACAAAGCCTGAAGATTTTGAAAGACACCAGGTTACATAAGTGAGGAGCTGCGGAAGCATAAGAGGAACCCCTGAACACAACATCAGAGATGGAGCATTGCTAGATAATTGTGCTATGCTGCTTCAGCCTTATTTTTCCACTGGTGAACTGTACCAGCACCACCAGAAACAAGCCACAGAAAGACTCTTTCTGCAAGCAAAACCAGGTACAATTGCAGTTTAATTTTTTTCTGGCAGAGGAGGCATGGGGGGCAGCAGGGCAGAAAGTAAGGCAGAATCTTTTATGAAAACACAGCTACAGTTATTAGTCCATTCAGCAACTAAGTCCATGCAATGGATCAGATTTTTGTTCATGGCAAGTTAATGGAAAGCAACAGAACAAGGGACTCCTCATCTCAGGATAATATATTCATTTGGCTTAAGCTGACACTACTGCTTTGGTGTTTGTAATCACAGAGTAAGAGGCCCTGTGTGCTTGCAGTCCTCTTTCCAGAGCAGAGGGAGAGCACCAAGCACCATGTGCAGACATACAGCCAGTCCAAACATCCCTTTGCTGAAAACAAAAACACTCCAAGTGAAAAGTTGCTCCATGCTTTCCACACTGCTGTTGGTAGGCTAGCAACACCTGTTTAAGGACTGCTGCCAAACCTGACTGCTCCAGAGAGAGGGAAGACTTAAACACATTCTACACCTGGAGGGTTAGCCTTGTCTAGTTTGGCTGCAGCCTTAACTATAATACAGATTTTCTTCCCACATTCTAACTTTCACTAGCTGAGAAAGCTGTCATAACAAGAGACTGCAACCTCTGACTCGCACTTTTAAGCAAATTAATTTCTGGTTAGAGGAGGCCCCAGAGACAGGACCTGGCAGCCTGGACTTTAACCACGTATATGGCTTTAGTGAGTAATAATACTGTATCATCAAGCACATTTTCCAATGCAAGCACCCCAGTTTGACAGGAAAAATGGTCTTTGAAGGGTATTAAGTCATTAATTAACAGGCACAAGTCTGTTGGCTATTCTAGATTTTCCCACTGTACCTGAAGGTCTTCGCCTTACCATGAAGAGGAAACAGCATGATCACTCCAAAAAGAAGAGGAAGAAGGTGTTGCACCACATTTGCTCCATAACAGGCAGTTACATCACACTAGGTACACTATTCTGATATGCACCCTGAGGTGTGGTACCCTCTTTGTACGAAGCAGTATTTATAATAGAAATTAGTTCAATAGCAAAACAAGCCCCTAAAAAGTGTCACAGTGTCACCAAAGCTTTTCAAAAGATCATGGTCTTTTACTCTTCTATCCCATCAGGAGTTGTGCAAGATCCTGTAGCTGCAAAAAAGACATTTGTCTTTAATAGAATAGGCTCAAACATAAAGAAAGAACTTCGGGACAAATACCGAAATCAGTTTTAATGCTCCTGCAGTTGGAAATAAAATTCTGATGAAACTGACAGTTGTGCTATCTTCTGGCTGAATGATTGTTTGTTAGTCCTCAAGAACAGGCTTTGGGGGTTGTTTTCTTGCCTTTTGTTTTTTAATTTATATATGTTGAAGATAGAATACAGGACTTCAGAATGGTTGAAGGAACGACCCCGAGGATGTTCAACACCTCCCCAGATTATCTTCTGCTTAGGCAAAGATAACTTGCTCTTTTCTCTATGCCTCGACACACTTAACCAGCAGCAAACCAAGGCTGGTGCCTGATTCAGCCCACTTGGCAAAGCAGCGAGCTTGATTGCACAGTCAGGGGTTTAGTTCCCAGAACCTCATGTGCCTCCAACAACGCAGCCACCACAAGTGAATGTTTCCTGCCACCCCGGGCATGCTGAACAGGAAAACCCTGAATGCCATCAGCCCAAGGGCGCAGACAGTGAGCTGGGCGGAGCAGCCCTGCCAGCTCACTCGAGGTAGCTGGTGACCCCAGCCTGCCTTACTTCGTCTGCTGGAAAGCAGCTGGCGTGTAGTTCAGTGCCACACCATATAAAAGACTTCAACTGCTCCACGGATCAGTAGGATAAATATAACGCACCTCTGTGAAACCAGCTTTTACAGCAAGAGATCCTGTTTTGCCCACATTCAGGTTAGCTTTTATGAAGGCACCAACTACTCCCTCGAGCAAGTGGTCCCAAGGTTTTTTGTTTTAAATAAATCCTTAAATTTTAGGAAGAATGTTTCAGCCACGGCAACTGAACAACAGTCTTCCCGAAAAAACGCAACCCAGTGAAGCACCATCGACCTCTTCAACCCACGGAGGAGCCAGCGCTGCCACCTCTCCGGGGCCGAGGGGCACCTGCCCAGACAGAGCTGCCCGCTGCGGAGCAATCCGGGGACGGAGCGAATTACGTGGGAACAAACCCTGCGAACAGCTTTGGTCAATCCGAAGTTGCACACCCGCAAAATGGAAGCGTTCTGCTTTTACTTCGGGGTGAAAGCAGAAAGTTTATTCACCGCCCCAAGGCGGACGGGAAGGCCGGGATGCGGTGCCCGTGTATCTCGCTGTCCGGGGGTACCGGGGGACCACCCCGTGCTCCACGCCCGCCCCCGGTTCCGCATTTCCCAAGCCGACGGTCGGCGCAGCCTTGCCAAGGCCGGGGGAGCCCCTTCCGCACGGCCCCGGGCTGCGGCCGGCAGAGCTGGGCTGGTCCGGGCCGAGAAGCAAGGGGCTGCGAGAGCCACCGCTGTCCCCAGCGCCAGGCACCGCCACCCTCCCGAGGTGCAGCGGCGGCGCCCACCCCTGTCCTACCTGGGTCCCTCGGGGGCTCCATGGCTGCCCCGCGCCGTCTCGCGGCTAGGCTCGGCTCGGCTCGGCTCCGCTCGGCTCGACGCCGCCACCTCCCCCGCCGGCGCCGGCTGGCAGCGGAGGCACCGCCCGTGCCCGCGGGGCGGGACCGCCGCCCGTCACTCAGCGCCGCGACACGGCCCGCCCAGGTGAGCGCGGCACGGCACGGCCCGCCCAGGTGAGCAGCCCCTTTGCCTTCCGCTCGCTCAGCTCACGGACTGCATTCCTGGCTCCAGAGCCACGCTTGGTTCTGCAGTGCCCTGCCCCTCCGTGCTGGACGCTGGTGCTGCCATTTGCCCAGGCTGACACTGCCTGGCACCGACAGCGTGCAGAGAAGCAAGAGCAACCTGCTGCCCACAGTTGCTGCGATGGGCAAGAGGAGGATATCACTGAAGAGGTTCAGTTCACGGAATCACAGAATCAGTTAGGCTGGAAAAGACCTCTGAGATCGAGTCCAAGCTATGACCAAACACCACCATGTGAACTAGACTACGACACTAAGTGCCATATCCAGTCTTTCCTTGAACTCCAAAGACAGTGGCTGTGCCACCTCCCTGGGCAGCCCATTTCAGTATCTGATCGCCTTTTACAGGAATGAATTCCTCCTAAAGTCCAATCTAAACCTCTTCTGGCACAACTTAAGACTATATCCTCTTGTCCTATCACCAGTTGCCTGGGAGAAAAAACCAACCCCCACTTGTCTACAGCATCCTTCCAGGTAGTTGTATAGAGTGATAAGGTCACTTCTCAGCCTTCTCTTCTCCAGGTTAAACAACCCCAGCTCCCTCAGCCGCTCCTCATCAGATTTGTGTTCAAGACCCTTCACCAGTTTCCTTTCCCTTCTTTGAACACATTCCAGTACCTTTGTGCTGCTGTGGAATCTTCCTTCTGTTTGTTATGCTATCAAAATATATTTGCCCACACAAATTGCACCACATTACAGAAATGAAACTGTGATTTTATTTTCTCTTTGGAGATTCTCCTGCTAGATTCACTAACACACCAGCCAGGACAGTGTGTTGTGGCTGTGCTAAAGAGAATTCAACAGCTGAAAAGAAAACCAGCAACTGTCCTTGTGGCAATCTGAGCTTTTTCTATTAAAATATCATTAAGTGCAAAGAAGGTTTCATTACATACTTTGCTCATCAGGCTGCCTTACCAAGAACATGAAGCTATCAAATAGATCCTTTACTTCACTCTTTTCAAATGCTTAGCCTTGACATGTGTGGATTTGATTGTTCAAAAAGATCAATGTTTGTGCGGAACAAGCAGCAAGGCCTCCACAGCAGGGCTGTGTGAATAGCCAAATTGTCACCAGCATTCAGCATGCACGGTCACATGCTAAAGCAGAGCACAATGGAGAGTCAGAAGGTGCCAACTCAGGATGTCCTTGCTTTGGATAACAAACAGTAGCAGCAAATCCAGGTATTTTTCAATCTACAAGGCAGCTGAGGAATGTGAGCTTTTGCGAGGGTAAAGGAAAGCTTGATTGTATTCTAGGATCTGCATAGCTGCAGCAGGAAGTTGTTACACTGGTGCCATAAAATAGGATGTCAATCAGAATATTATCCCTGCATGTTTATACTTTTTTCATCTCATAGCACAAAAATTAATTTTTACAAATATATGATTCTCCACACAAACTCAACCCACATATCTCAGTTATGTTTTGTGACTATGTAAAAAATAAATTCAAACAGATATTTGAGGAGGTATATTTCCTTTAAGAAAAAAAAAAGAAATACTAATAGATTTTTTTCCCCACAGTACTCAACTTGAATTCTCAAGCTTTCCCAGTGAGCAGCTGATATGTGATATATTATCTGTAATCACAGTGAAAGAATATCAGTAGCATTAAAATTTGCCACCCTTTGCAGGTATTTTACACTAGCAGCAGCCCTGGCAGTGCTGAAATGCCTGCCAAGAACCAGCCTGCAGAGGAGTGAAGCTGTAAGCATCTCACTGCCTCCTTTAGGGACAGGGATACTTCACCAACACACCCAAAAAGCAAGAGCGAGTGATCAGGAAAGGACCATTACCCGGAAAGCTGATTCAGTATCCTCTGCTAGTGACATTCCCACCAGCCCATCAGAGTGCAGTGAACCGTTGCTGATTCACTCATCACCCACCCAACTGAGGAATGTCCTATCCAGTGCAGGTGTAGACTGAATGTACAAAATCTTGCTCCCATTCTACTGAATTCAGTGTCTAAGTTTAGAAATCTCCCCTTCCCCGTCCCTCTAGGATACTCTGCTGTTTAATTTCCCTAGCAGCTGTGGCCCACTCAAAGTGGGAATGGAGCTACTTTTGGGATTGAAGCTACTTGTGGTCCCCAGCTGTCCTGCTCAGAAAGATTTTAGATCCAAGAGAGGCACTCAAAACCCACCATCTCCAAATACAGTCATGCTTTGCCTTTTTACACATAGCCCTGGCGAGTGAGGAGATGGAATTGTTGTAATGAGCATTTGTTCCTCAAACCAAAGCCTATTAAAAGTTGTATGGATGTTGACTACAAGCTCCAATTATGATTACCGCATATAAACACATGAACTGAGAATAAAGGACTGGATCTCTCCTGAAGGTCTTGTTGTCTCTATGAAAAAAGGCAAAAGTGAAGGACAATGGGAACCAGGAGTGTACTGAGCTCAGTGTCCATAATTTCTTGTTTCCTCCAGTCGGTTACAACAATTAAACATGTACATGTATAGCAAACTGGTCTAGTGGAAGGTGTCTCTGCCTATGGCAAAGCACTGAAGCTAGATAATATTTAAGGTTCCTTCCAATCCAAGTCATTCTATGATTCTATAAAAGTCAAGCTTGAGGCTAACCACTGGAATAAAAATCTTGAAAATATTTTCTCCTAAGTGGGACTGGGCCTGTCCTGTGCAAGGGAAGTTTATTTTATGGGAATCCAAGTAGAGCAGCAAACACAGAAGCAGCCCACATTATGGCTGTATGTCACATTCATTGTCACACTCACAACACTGGAGCCTTCCCAGTGCTCTGCCATAAAGAAAAGTTTGGTCTCTCACTGTGCAGTCAGAACCCAGTTTTAAAATACATTCCCTCTAGATCAGCTGTTTATTGAAAATAACAGGCAAGTCAGTCAGAAGTTAATAAAAGCCAAGGTTTCAAAGAATTAATACTGCCAAGGTCACTGAACAATTTCCCAATACAGCAAGACAGCACCATCAGCTTGGCTTCTCTGAAAGCCTTGAAGGATTTTCTTATGCTAAACCTGTGTTCAGCTACCTCTTCTAGGCAGGAGATTAAGCTCTTACCTCCCATAAACCTCTCCCAGGCTCAAGGGGAAGCACTCTGCCATGGTTTAGGATGATGTTCAATCCCACTAATTAAAATAGTTCCACGGCATATAAAAAGGAGTTCACAGGACCAAAAAAGCATATCATTCCATTTTAGAGAGAAAAAAGCCTTGTTGCTCGTCCAGGTTCTGCTAAGGACATGAATAAATATTCAATGTGATGTAGCTAAACACAGAGGTTTTTTTCCCTCCTCACACAACATGCCTGATGGCAGGGATGTATTCACATCTCTCTCTGGCTCACCTCATACCCCCTTTCTCATAACCTCTAGAGCCCACTCTCCTGCAAAACACTCTCCTTTAGCAGAGAACATATATACATATTGAACCATCAGTATTACAGGTAAATAAAAACTGTAATGAACCTATATATACCATATCCCAGCTGGTATTATTAGAGGAAGAAAAACAGATAAGCAAGCACACTCCTTCCCTCTACATTTTTGCCTGATGCACCAAGAATAACCCTGAAAGCACTTAGTGGATCAAACCCCTGGTAGTCAAAGAGGGGCATAAATTGGATCAGAAATTCTGTGCAATATCGCCCACCTGAGGAAGCATTAGAAATCCCTAAAAGCAGACTTGCCTGTGCCCAATTAACTGTACCATCTAAAAGAGACACTGAACACATAAGGGCCTTTTTGAGACTGGGCATTAGCTGACTCACAAGTCAAAGACTTTACTGTTTTTACTCATATATTTCTTGCTAAAAGCCTTTTGTGGTAAATAAATCCCTATCACTTATTAGTGTCTACAGGTCAGGATCATACCTAGGTACCCACTGGGATAGATAAAGAGATGCCCAGCGGGATTCTAAAATCTCATAGACTCCCACCTCACCACAAGATAAGTGCAGTATGTTGCTGAAAATACCTCTGGATATCTTTCTACCTCTTTAAATGCCTGAGTGTCTCCAAGTCCAAGGCTACTTTTGCTACTAGTTCTGAACGGTTAAATGCTTTAGCAGAGTGTCCTAGTTCTGCAGCCAGGACCAGTTTATCACTGTATGGATGTGACCAAAGCTGTGTATTCTACACCCTCTATCATTTCTCATGCACTGTTAACAAGGGATCATTTGCAACAGCTGCCCAGGGCACGCCTGACACCTCAGGCTACAAGTTGAGTGTTAAAGACGCCTGTGAGATAAGAGCTGTGATCACTCCCTTCCTGGAAGTCGTTAGCACCTCCACACCCAGCCTGAGGGGTCATGCCTGCTAATGGGCCAGCAACAATTGCAAAAATACCCCATGACTTACAGAGTCAGATCACCCATTGTGGAACTCCCTGCCCTGGGGGAGGTACTGGGTATTCCCACTAGAACCTACGGTTTGGGGACTTTCGGTGCCACTTGTCAGATCAAGAGAAAAACCAGAACCTTGACAGGACTGTGACCACCACTCTTGACCAGACTGTGATCATCATCTGCACCAACAAGTTTTTCCCTTCCTTTTACTTTGGACCCAGAGGGACCACATGGGCTCAGCATAAGGACTAACAAACACCATTCTGTTCATGCCCCAGGGTGTTGGGTTATAATTCTGCTTTTTGTGGGTTAAAACCACTTTCTCTGTATCACTGCATTTATGGCAGTATTTTTATGAAATTGTAACTCTGACTTACAATCTCTTTGAGTTGGGTTCATTTTTCCTACCAGTTTACATTTAAACCAACACACAGAGGAACACCCTGCAGTTCTAGACATTTGAGTGTCAATACGTTTAGGTCAGGGCTGTTGCAGATGCTTCTAAAAGAACTTGGAGGTCTTTGGCTGAATAGTCCACCATAGAGAAGGCTCCATGAATATTGCACAGCCCTGCAAGTCTGTTTATCCCAGCTAACTGTGAGACTGTTATTTCTCTTGGGCCAAATCCTGGAATACTTACAGGAACTAGACAAAGGACTGGGTTTCACAACACCTGCCTACATAGGCTGGTTTCCTGTAACTAATTCAACTGGGTGCATGCAAAAGGCTCTTACCTGGGAGTTCATGCCTCCCATCTGTCACAGCTTTTGACACCCACTCTGTACAGTCACTGGCAAATGTGTTATAAATAGACCTTCAGGATGAGGTAAAAATAAACTAAAACAAAAAAAAAATCCAGCCTCGTGTTAAATCAGTTGCAGAGGCACTAGGGGGAGAGCTAGAGCACCTCATGGGTTTGGATTTTTTCCTGTGTCCTGGTTATTTCATCATCTCTCAATGAAGGACATTTATCTATGCGCTTATTTTAATCAAAATCCCAAAACTCATAACTATGCTTATTTTGCATGAGATACAAGAAATTGGGCATAGATGCACGCATAGATTCAGGAATGCTGTAAATGTATATGTTAGGAATACCTTGTATTTCTCTTCTCCCCCCCTCTCCCCTTCCCACCCCTGCTACTTTCACTCTGCTTTCACTTCTGAGCAGAAGAAATGTTTCTAACTTCTCATTAGCTACTTACTTTTGTGCCACTACTTCCTGTGCTAGTATTTGCTCAATTATGGCTCCAGGAATGATGTGATAAAATGTTCTCAAGACTTCGAGCTGTTTTCAGTTATGATATAAATATATTGATTAGGGAGCACAGTGCTTTCTTTTTCACAGGCGTCACTGTCTGCAGCAAGCACCTTTATTGCTGTAGCAGATATACTGTATAGAAAGCTTTAGCTAAATTAAATCTGTTTCAATTGATTGCTGCTAATTAGTCAGTCATAATTATTTTATTTCAGAAAATAGACTAAATGAAACATTTTCGTGTTCTAAAATTGATAGTGGGAATAAAATGAGGTCATGTCTTCAGTAACTCATTACTAAATTATTTTTAAGGCTTCAGTGGTGTACATTTACTGTGTGGTAATTAAGAATCAGAGGATCTAGGTTCAAATTGTAGTTAATTTTCAGTATGCTCTTGTGAGATGATTACATATTACCAGGTCCACTTTATTACTGGTAAATGAAAACACAAATATTATTTACAATTTGTTAGAAGCAGACAAAACAAGAAAACAAAGGCAGAACTGGGGCCAGAAGAAATATACAGGAGTCTGATTACAAGGCTAGAAGGGAGGAAAAAAAAGCAATGACCCAATTAAATGAAACTGCTGCAAATTGTTTATGTATTTTACATGCAGAAGACTAATGTGAAAGCCTGCTCACTTACATAACACCAGCCTTAGAACTCCAGCTTTTTGAGTTCCCTCGGTAGACATTTTTTTTCCTTCCCCATTTTACAAACAAAAAGTCAAGGTTTATAGTTCCTCGATAATGTAGCATTCTTGAAGAGAGTTATTCTGTGTTTCAAGCTTATCAGCATATAGCTGTTTTCATTGATAAGGCATTTCACTGAGCTAGACAATATAAAGTGAAAGTACGAGCAACAAACTAGACTATAAACATCAAGATTAATTTCATTCATCTCATTAATATTTTACTAGTAACAATGTCTACTCCCTGCTGCCATTACCCAACTAGTGGGCAGTTCCATCAAAATCTCACGTAGAAATGTTTCCAACATGAGATGCACAAATCAGATGCCTCATATTAGTTAGCCTTTCCTCCAGACTGTTATGTAGCAAACTACACTACATGTCTTAACCTAGTTTCTACCTGATCTTACAAAGCTCACTTTGAAAGTCCCTGCAAAGATCCTGTCTTGAAATTTACCCAAAGAGAGGCAGACCATACTTTCAATTTCAGCCACAACAAAACAGATAAAGCGGGTCTCCTCCCTTCTTTTTCCACCATATATCTATTTGTTTAAAAATAGAGTTTATCTGATTTCTCAATGAGCCTAAACCTCCACCAGAACTCAAAACTGGGGCAGCCACTTCCCTACTCATCTGGAGCAAGGATGCACAGGTGTGGTGCTGCAAAGTCAGACTCACCTGTCATCCCTCTCCCGAGGGGGGTTGGGTTTATTTTTTTCTTTCAAGGAGAAAACGCTGATACCTGTTTCATTTGCAAAAGCCCGTATGCTTTGTTCCTGAGTTATACATTGGTGCCTGTGCTAAATGCAAGCATGAGGCTGTTCTTATTTGCCCATGCATTCACTGAGGTCTGTGCATGGAAGCTGCAATAAAGTAGCACTTCTGGCTGATGGCAAACAATGCATGTGAAGTTACCTGTCTGATAACCTAAAGGAGAACTTATGCCTCTTAAAGGCATAAAGTCCTACAGCACTAGCTGGGCCACACATAGATATTTACAACTTCATTCCAAATTTGCATCTCTCAGCTCTTTCTTGCAGCTCAGGATGTGCTCAGTTGATGCTTCAAGAGCTCCAGTCTCAGTCCTCACTGCAGCAGCAGCAGCAGCAGCAGCAACTCTCCAGATCAATACATAAATGTGAACTGGGTGAATATCTGTGAAACTTCTGTGTCTGAAAAATTTCCCCTACTCTCCCAAAACCGTATTTTTGCATTGCACATTTCTCATTTCCATTACTTCACTAAATAAATAGTCTGAGTTTCTGGTATAAGACTAACAGATAAACTTGGTTTCAGTACAGATTTTCCTCCCTCCGTGGCAGCAGAGGCTGCCGAGTGTTCCTAGCATGCATTTAGCAAGGTGGTTTGCATTCTTTACTTTGGAGGAAAGTTGTTGCAGGCATGTTGATGTACAACACTGCAGGGCAGGACTCCACAATGCAAACCAGAACTTTGGTCACAGCCTTGTGCTTTTAAATGTCTCTCAAGTGGATACACTGGGCTCCTGGCTTGAAGCAGAGGCACACTACACTTAATGCCACTCACTTTGGATTGCAGTAAGAGGTCACTACGAAGGGCAAACATCTAATCCATTTTGTAAAGCCCTGGGAGCATGCAAAATGTTTCAGAAAGCAGCTGGTTGCCTGTTCATCCTTCGTCTGCTGAAAGGATTTGTATGTACTCCCTTCCTCTCAAATAGAAGAAGTCAATGCATGACATCCCCCTACACACAGAGAGATCTTGACCAAGGGTATAAAACTGTGTAAGTTCAGAAGCTGTAAGACAGCATGTCCCACAATTCACAGGTCTATGATAATTAATAATTTTATCAAGGTATTCACAGTAGCTTTACGAGCAGTATTTTGATTTGCTGTGAAGGGAAGAGGCATTTGAAGGGTTTAGATTCTCAGCCTCATGACAGACCTTGCTTACCTAGGTGAAGAACTAATATTTGTTGCTGTTTTCTCTGAACACTGAACTCTGTATTTTTATTTCTCATGTGATAATAGTGCATAATGATGTCTCCGGTGTGCCTTCCACTTTGTATTATCTACTACTGTCAACTCAAAACAGCCTAGGACAAAGCCCATAGTTTCTTTTGCAGCTCTTATATGGTTTATCCTCAGGGTTTATGAAGTAAATGAGTATGTGGTTCTGTGCCTCCAGCCAATTTCAGTGTTAACGGAAAATATCACAGATAGCACAGCTAATTCTTTCCTTCTGTGTACCAAGATACAGTCAAAGTCAACTCACTGCTGTGAAATTTTCAATGTTATCAAAACAGAAAAGGAGAGGGGAATAGAGCTACCCATATAGCATGCATCTTGGAGAAATTAAAGACATGCTGCACATTTTTTTTCTTTATTGAACAGAGCAGTCATAAAGAGGCTTATTTAATTGTGCAAAACCAGTTAACATTTGAAGATATATTCTGTTGCTGTGAGAAAGATTGATTTTGTGCAGTGTATTTCTTTCAAACTAGAGTCTCTAAGTGCCTTGCAGTATTAAATATGTCAGCCGAAGAACTAAATAATAAATAAGGGCAGGGGAAGACAGACCTTTTAGAAAAGCTTCCTCTGTCTCTAAGTGGTCATTTCTTTAATTTTTAAAGAGGGTGTAGACTCCTCCCTCCCTACCCCCTCAAGAAACCCTCTCCAATTGATGATAAATATTACACCTATTTACACAGTCCATCTCTCTGCACATAAGTGCACAGAATAAGAGGTGGTGTGTTGATGCCATGAGTGACCCTTCCCCCCAAAAACAGGACTCTGAGAACGTTAGTGTAGGGTAAGATAAAAAGTAAAGGTCCTTTAATAACACAGGGCCTACAGCCCACAGGAATACAGGATGACATGCATGTGCCCCAGTTCTTGTTTCCATGGCTTTTATAATAAGATCCCTCCAATCATTGCTTTACACATTTCTCAGTCCAGCCCCGGTCCCACCCCTGGTCCAACCCCCAGAATTGGGTCTGGGGTCGTCAAGACCCTCTGTCTTCATCAGCTCTTCTTCCTCGGGCACACAAAGGTCTCTTGGAGTTCATCCAGTTCTGGCTTTTGGGTCACTCTGACGTATGTTTATGTTTCATTCTGTAGGCCTTCTGATATCTTTCAGCTCTACTTTGGAAAGGAGTCTAAACAAGATTAATTAACTAAAGGAATTTGAGCTCCCTGTTCTGGGACAGGGGTAGTGATAGAAAGGCATTAAACTTAAACTGTTAGAAATATTAACTCTCTAAAAATCTACAACTACTGTGTTCCTAAAATCTACAAAATGTGAAAATCAGAACAAAAACTCCTTTGGCATCAGTGTGAATGTTTAGGAAGTCAGTTTACACATGGATGATTTCCTTGGCTTTTACTTGCCCTAACTGCATTACACTTCCAGTGACCTGTTTCCATAGCAATGGCCACCTCACTGCAATTATGCTGTCTCACTGTCATCAGACAATGTTCAGAAGGTGCACACATTTATCAAAGCAAGGAAAAATGCCAGTGACGTTTCCATAGGACGCTTGTGGTCCTCCCTCAGAGCACCTCCATCCTCAGAGTACATCTGGGCACTGAAATTCAGCAGCCTGGTCTGCTGACAGTGAATTCCCTTCTTGCTTCATCATGCATTGCTTGGAGACTTCCAGCCTCCAAACCCTATGGTGGTTTAGATTGGATATTCAGAAAAATTTCTTCACTGAAAGGGTTATGAAGCACTGCAACACGCTGTCCAGGGAAGTGGTTGATTCATTATCCATGAAGGTATTGAAAAAACATGTAGACATGGCATTAAGGGACAGGGTTTGGTGGTGAACTTAAAATGTTAGGTTAATGGTTGGACTCAACAACCCTGATGGTCTTTCCCAACCTAAATAATCCTGTGATTCTGTTCTATGATTCTGTGGGACTTTATTGCTGTCCATCACCCTGTTGCATCAAGGCAGGCAGAAGGACCTGCTGTGCTACATTGCTGCAGTGACTCTAGATCAGCTCTCCAGTAGCTGGCTCTGGGATTTTTCAGTTATGTAGCTGTAGAGCAAAGAATTGAATTGCAAGTTGTAAAGTCTACCCATGGAGTAGCACAAATATGGACTGCAGATGAGCCCTGGTCTTGCACAGCTACACACAGTCAGTACCTGAACTAGTCAGGGTGTACCTCTACAAGATGTGGCTTTTGTGGTGAGCCCAGTATGCAAAGAGGTATCTTTGCTTTACATGAGGTGCACACTGTAACAAGAGATGTCTAAATAATCCCCACATAGTCCATCACAACTGAGTTCAGGGCTAAGTTTTAAAACAGATCAATTTGAGAGCATTTATTCACATGAGAAATGGAGTGAAAATAGTAGTTCTAAATATCTGTTTAGTTTTTAAGATATCCATCTGGAAGGTAACACCTCTCTCACACAACTTGAGAATTCATCTGTCCTGCACCTTTACCCAGGAACACCCACAAACTGGGAGGGGTGGATTTGAGCTTCAGGGCCCCCATTCCCTTCCCATCACTGATGCGGTATCCTTACAGCAAAGGCAACAGTGGAAACAAGAGACCTTTTGGTTATATGACTCTACTTCACTAGAAACTCATGAGGATATTTACATGTGACATTGCATGACAGCTGATTAATGCTTTTAATAAAAACATAACTCAGTCAGTGTCTTCAGCCTGGTGACTCTTCTTTTCATAACATGCTTTATCAATGTCAGGAAGCTGTCAAAATCTATAAATAATGCTGAAGGAAAGTGCTAATATCATTTCCTCAAGTCTGTGATCTACAGAACAGGAAAATATTAACACAGAGATATTAAACACAAGGTATTTCTTGCTCTAAATGTGCTGAGTTCTTAACTCAGCTGAAATGTTTAGAAAATGAGGATAGATTTTTCAGCCAGCGTGAATCAGTACAGTTTATATTGACTTCAGCTTAAACAAGCTGACTTCTACATGTGGGGATGCAATATAAATATTGACAAATCTGCTATTACTCATTGGAAATAATGAACTGGCCAGAAACAGCTCAGCATGTGGCCACACAAGGCCAATTCAGTCTCACTTGGGTTTTGAATTGGAGGCAATATTAGAGAATGTGATTAAAATTGTTCTCTGGAAAGCCCTAAAGCAAGTCGGGGTGCTGTGAGGACCTCAGTGCTGGCCCATGGTAACATGGCCAGTGGAGCAGAGCCCTAACCAACAAGGGGGCAAGGATCCTGAGCGGTCAGGACAGGATCAGGTCCAGAACAGTAATTTGTATCAGACACAGCCAGGTGGTCACAAACCAAGTCCATAGCAGCAAGACACTTACAAGGCAAAGTCAGGAATCTGAGCCAGTGGAGCTGGATCAGGGCCAGAATCACAGCAGCAGGAGCCAGGGCACAGTCAGTATTGTCGCACAGCAGCAATGTAGCACAGCTGGGGCCAGGGGTAAAGCCACATTTAAAAAGCCACTCCCAGGCAGCAGGAGGAGTGGGCCCTTGTGGAGACAGGGACCTTGGTCATAGCCAGCTATGCTCCAGAAGGGTATTTGCCCAGGGTCCTGGCAAGGAGGTTCAGTTTTTCTGTCCTTGTTTAGAAATATCTCCACCTTCTCCTAATCTCCTTGGACAGATAGCAGTTAGAAGAGGACTGTATTTCATTACTAGGAATTAAAATTTTCACAGACCTTCAGGAGGCTTATTATTGAGAGACTTCACAATATAAGAAGAAAGCAAATGTACTTTAATTGTAAGAATACATCTGGGGGATTATAAAACAGGCTTAGATAGCAGAAGAGATTTGTAACATACTGCTTGCTTTTGCAGGGAGTATGAAAACCCAGGAGGTTATCAGTGTAGACAAAGTAATCCATTTAGAGGAACTGGTCCATCCTTGGTGAAAAATCTCACAAAATACATTATTGCTCCCACTGCTAAACATATGTGCAACTTTGGAGAGGCTGTGCTGTTAACATGGCTTTAATGCCAAGTAAGGACAGGTATCTTGGGTAGGCTTGAAGTGGATGGGCAGCCCAGCAGCTCCCTCACTCCTTTGAAGGCCCTGCACAGAGAAACCAAGGAACAGCTCTGCACAGCAGTGCTGAGTCTGAATCCAGCAGCACTGGATCAAAATGCCTATGAAGCAAACTTTCCTTCCTATTCTTCTATACAAATGGTGACACCTCTGAAAAGAGAAAAACCCTAATTAATGTGGTTGCTTTCATTTTATTAATTTTATGCTATGTACAGGCATAAATATATGTGGTAATAAGAAAGTAATGGAGAAGGCAGCAGGTACATTGACAGCCAGAGGGGAGACACACGGCTCATCATCATCATCATCATCATCATCATCATCATGGCTAGGCTTTGCAAATGAAGATTTGGGAAGGGCACTACCCCACTTGTTGCAAGCGTGCTGGTGGCTAAAAAGGCCTGTGTGGGATGGGTAAGTCTGGTCACAAAAGGCACAGCAAAAAGTCTCCTTAGGTGATATTGCCAAGGAATGGTTCTTTCTACATAGTCTTTTCTCCTCGAGACCGATTCTGCGTATGTTCTCAAAGGAAGCCGCAGCGTCGTGAATGATGTGTCTCCATGAATCCTGATTGGAGGCCAGAGTGGACCATTGATGGCAGTCAATATGGCCAAAGCTGAGGATGGAGGATCACTGCCCTCCTAAGGTTGTGCTCTATGGTGATCTCACCACTGGCTGCTGCAACACACAGCTCAATTTTAGTATTAAATAGACTGATTTTTCTGTGCTTACCATATTACTTAAATATCAGCAACTTGGAGGTGAGCAGTCACGTGTTGTAAATGAGATGGATCATAAGATAAGTTGGAAGAAAGGAAAAAGTAAGGAACATGCAGAATCATAAAGGGAAATCCTGACCCAGAGATTAATTCTGATGATTCATGAGACACCTCACTGATGGATTACCTTCCCAGTCTGTGCCTTGGGAAGAGGGAGCAACCTGACTGCTTGTGGAGGCCAGAGATTCCCTCCTGAACCACCAAGAATCTAATATCACTTATCTGCTTATGTGGATAGAAAGAAACATTTACAGGGACCTGATCCCACCAGAGAGCAGTTTTTCAGACATGATACCCTGGAAAGCTTCAGAGACTTCTTCAGGGGACAGCAGGTAGGCCCCTAAAGGTGTATGGAGCAGACTACCCAAGGCAATGTTTGAAGCAACCACTGTCAGAGAATTTGGACCCAAAATAATTGAATGTCCAGGGCTCTTCTTTTCTAGATGTAGAAGGGGACATATGGTTTGTGATGGAATAGGAGATTGGGAAAATTGGGGGCATTTTTCCTCCAACCTCATTCCATACATTGCTAAGATCTAACAGATGCCCCACACACAGCTCTTCCTCAGCAATAGCTCATAGAGCCTCAAGCCTGGACATTGCTGTTCAATCTGTGTAAGTCAAGGTCAGTATTTGGTACATGCTGGATTTTTACATGGTGTAGGAGATAACTGTGAAGTTTTAGCCATAAAGTAATACAGCTCAGGGATATTTCAGGAATATATGTTTGAAAAGTACATGAAATGATCAATGCAAGATTGTCCAACCATTTGGCTTTCAGACATTTACTGAGTATTTCTGTGTGCAGAGCTTAAAATCCTGACAATGTATATTTATTGTTCTAGCAGTTGGTAGATTGCTGTGGGAAATGAGCAGTTTGAGCTTTATTGAACTCTCACATATTCATTGCTTTAAGAAAGATTCAAGTATGGCAAAGAGGCTTGTCCCTGCTGCAGTCTCATGTACAGAATAGGTGAAGAAAAATGAGGCAAAAGTGTGTATGTGGAAGGAGTTTTTCACAATCAGGTAACCTCAAAAAAGACTGTGTTGGCACTGATTTTGCCAGAATGGAGGATCAAATGAGTTTAACAAAAAGCAAAAATTCACAATAATTGCCTTCCATCTTCTCCCAGAACAGAAGTTTTTCCAGCCCAGAGCAGCAAATAATGGTCCTGAAGAGAGAAGAAAAGGAGAGAGAAAAGCAAAGCTCTTGTAGATAAAGCTGTAGTAGATGCTGCTGGCCTGCAGTTGGACACCTCTGCAAAACCTTCAGAGGGAATCAGGCCAAGAGTTCACTTTGATTAACTCATGGGGAATTCCAAAGAAACCATTTTGAGATTAAATTCAGGGGAATTGGATAATCTGATGCTTTGAACTCAATCTGTTCTAGTCTGGGTATCCTGCTTGCCTTACTTTGGGTTACAAGAAGCTAAGGTTGCTTCTTTAAACTGTTGGAGAGAGAATTGACATGGGATGTAGGCAGATCATGGGGAAAAGACTCCAGAAACCAAATGTCAGGCCACTCAGCTCTTTATCGAAGAGAGCTAAAAGAAGGTGGCATCCTAGGCAAATAATTACTAAGCAGTAACAATATGCTCAAGCCATAGAAAGTGACTGCAGGGATCCCTTGCTTTACCTGACCTAAATACACATGTATTCCTTCTTTGAATATTTTATAGTGCTCTGGCTTGTAGCATGCATTCCACTTCCATGCCCTGGTTTGAATGTTGTTTCTTATGTTATTTAGAACAGTCTCAAGAAAGAAAAGATAAGAAAAATATTTTTAAAGGAAAGAAAAGTGAGCAAAATGGGCATTTCCATCCCTGGTATCTAGGGCAACAGATGGGGTGGTGAAAAATATGCCTGCAGGGCAAAGTTCTTTTCCAATCACTTTTGTGCCCACTGCAGACAGCTTTAATTTAAAGCACCGAGCATTATGTACTATGGTGCTACACTTTGTTAATTTATTATCCTTCATGTTAATCCAGTGTATAAATCATGACAGCAGGCAAGTCTGTAGCAAAAGGTGTAGACTGGTGTGACTTCATATGTCAGTTTAAAAATTCCTATCAGCCCACTAGCAGTCTTTCAGAGAAAAGGTAGAAAATACTGTATATAAAATGGAGAGAGGGAAATTTTAATAAATGAACTATATTCAGTATCTAGTCTCTAAGAATTTATTAGGAGGAGATAAAGAAAGTGATTCAGAATTTTTGGCTGGCCACTCAGTGATAACACTGAGTCAAAAAGGGAAAGCTTTTTTGTTGTTGATAACTCTATACTATGTTGGTAGGCACAGTGATGAAGCCTTCCCTTTCCCATGCAACACACAAATGGCCAGTAACCAGAATCTCCATCACGAGTTTCATTTCTTTCTGGTTTAAGTTTCTGAAATGTATCTGTTGGCTCACCCCTTTAGGAGCATTAATTATTTACATTAAGCAGCTAAAATAGGCAATGTGAATTCCCCTTGAGTAGTTCCCTTTTTGAGTACTGTCTATGAGCATTTATACTTTTCATGTCTTGAGCAGGAGTTTTACCTCTAATTTCAAGTCAGGTGTGTCTTCAAACATGGCAAACTGGCCCAGAGAGCCTGTGGAGATCTCAGAAGAGTGTGCAAACCTGTTCTCCTAGATGCCTACTTGCAGCTACTGGAATCATGGAATGATGAAATGATGTGTTACCAGATCTACCGATAAAATGATACTGTAAGAAAACATTGCTTTGATGGGGGAACAGCTCCTAGATGTTTCTTGCAATATGTGAGGAATCCAAAGGAAACATCAAGGACTGCAGAATCATCTTTGTGTACAACTGGTGTGCATCCACATGCAGCTGAATTTCTTTCAGCTTATATAGTGTTGGTTGTGCCCACCTATAGAAGGATGTATCATCCAACCATATGGTGTCACCTATGGGTGAAAAAATGATCACACATATTTAAATGGCTTTTCTCCTCATTTGAGGAAGATAAAAACCGGAGCTCCTTCAGCACTGTATGCACGAAGGAAGTATTTAACACAGGTACCAATCAATAAATGATTAATTGCTTTAGGCATACCTCATCTGTAGCAACTATGCTCATCTGTAGCTTCATATCAGTGAAAGCAGCATGTAGAAAGCGTGTGGGAGTCATACAGGAAGGCTGGGGGGGACTCTTGTAGTAGAGAGCATGGGAAGTGTTCAAGGATATTTGCATATGATTAAAATAATAATAATAATAAATGAACAAAAATTGAAAAGGTCCTCCTTACACAAAAGGCTAACCAACTGTTCTGGGGGAAGTGGGATAATGAGTAAAGTGTAGCACAAGTGGTCAAAGATATCTACAAAACATAGGTTATTTCTGGTCTTCAGGCACTACTGGTATAATACATATAAAACCATTTGATTGTCTTGCTAGAATTCCCATGCCTAATGGTTTGAAAAATCACTTGCTTCTTCATTACTAAAATCTCAGTCCATTACCATTACTTTAATCACCTGCTTGCATGTTGCCGGATGCAGACATTCCTTTATATCCAACAACTTTCTAACTATTTGTCTTCAGTTGGTGGGCAGGCAATAAATAGATCTACCCACAGGTCACTGACTGATTTAACTAGATTCTAGGTTAAAAAATAGAAGATTACATTGTCAGTAAGTCTTTATCCTGCATTCCCCTGAAGATGTTTGGAGCAAGAGTAACATCCAGTGGTCAAAATTTTAATTGCATTATATGAGGGTGCTGCATGCTGGCAGCATCTTAACAGCTGAGTTTTTCTTGCAACAAAAAAAGCAGGTGAGTGCAAGCCTTGAAAACTCAGGATCTTAAATTGCACAAAGTAAACTTACACAGAGTAATCAGTATTCCTGTAAGGTTGGTGTGTTTTTCCTGCTCATGCCACATGAGATGTACTGACCTTTTTTATAAATGCTAAGACTGAGGACTTTCTGGATGGATGAATGTCCCTCCACACAGATACCAAACACGGAGTCATGTTCTAAGAAAAGAGGGAGGAAGGTAAATGGGAGGAAGGTGCTGTGACCTTGGTCTGATGTCTGTGGAATGCAGTCCTGAGCACAGGACACTGCAGGGTAGAAGTGCTTGCAGTGCTTTAACTTGTCCCTGGCTCAGGGACCTGAGGCACAGCTGAAAACAGCAGAACTCTGTCCTAGAAATAGGAAGGCAACACTGCAGGGGGGCATAAGGTGGAATCTGTCTCTTACAGTCAGGGTGGTAGGGAAGGGTATGTCCTTAGAGGAGGCTGACACCTATCTGATTATTGGTGAAAGAATACAGTTTGAGCTGTGGGAGGTGGAATGTGCCTTCCTCCTTCCCAAATGCTCTTTATTGTCACCTGGCCTGAGCTGTGAGAAATAGGGTCAAAATAGTTCCACGCTGAGAGGACAAGCCTTGCTTGTGCTTTGTGTACTACAAGAAACAAGTGACCTCAGACAAAAACTCTGCATGTGCTCAAGGGCATGAAGAAAGGAGTTGAGTTTCTGCTCTCAGTCAGGAGAAGAAACTTCCTTACTCACACTGCAAGTTGCCTCCAGGTGTTCATGGGGGAAGTACTGGGTTTAATCTTTTCAGCAAGACAGATACCAACCAGAGAGCTGGGAGTACATTGTCCAGTGAGGAAAGCAAGACTGTGAAGACCAGGATATCAGAAATTTAGCAGGTGGTAACTAAATTTAAACATTTAGGGCTAATTTTTTGCTAGAACTGCAATAATAAAGGAAAAAATCTAAAAAAATTAAATAAATTTAGGATGTCTAACATTCATGTCCTTCTGCTGTGTCAGCCTCACAGATAAAGAATTTCAGGAGCAAACCTGGATGTAGCTTTGCAGCATTTAACTGTGCCTATAAATTCTGCCTTTTGTGAACAAGGTGCTCTGGTCTCCCCAGCACTCACAGACATTTTTTGCTTCACTCCTGTAGTCTTAGTGCACCATTTCTCTGTGACCTTGAGGCTGTAAAACTTGTCTGGGGCAGTTAATGATTCTCCATGCTCCCATGCAAACATTAGCCAAGGCAGAGGGGAACCAGCTGCAAAGTCAGTCTCACTTTCTGTTCCTTCCTCCTTTATTAACAGCAGAAATTTTGCAGCTGTCATGCAGAATCATGATTGCCCAAAGTGCTGGAAAGAGAAATTCTCCCTCACCATCTTTACTGTGGGGGACGTCACCCTGCAAAAATACTGTGAGAAAGTCAGATACTGAGACATACGCAGGGATAGTTTGTCCCAAGGGCAAGTATGTTATTTGGATTCCAGGCTGCCTCACATGCCTGTGTGAATGTACTTTCAAAATTATTTCCTTCAGGTTCATACTATTTGACATTAAATGGAGCAACTCCATGAACAAGTCTTTTACAAAGGAGCTTCTCACTCCTTCCCCAGGAATGCATTGGGGATTTTCCACCATGTATGTGCTCAGTGCAGTCATGCTCTGTTGTTATGCTGTGCTCTGTGTGCCACAGGATTGGTCCGCAAGACATGGCTTCACTCCAGGTTTTGGGACAAATTGAAGGGCTTTTCTTTCCCCACCCGACAGCTCAGGTAGGTTGTGACACTCAAACTGCCAGCAGACCACTATGGGTATTGCAGCTCTTCGTGTTGTGATGGCATTAAATGCCATTGCTTGTGTCTCCAGATCTCTCAGGTGTTTTCTCCAAGGGAGAAGGGAGAATGAAGGCCACAGAGCAGGTAGATGTACAGGATCATGTGAACCTCTGGCACATGGGCTAATCCTCACTGTGTGGGAGCCCAAAGTACTGTAACATCTTTTTCTGATGCATGTTTACAGAGCTGGCATTCCTGCTCTTATCCTGAGATAAGAGTAGCCCATCCTCCAGAAAGCAATGAAGCCTTCTACTGCCTCACAGAGCAAAACTTGTTTAACTCTCCTCTCTGAAGACAAGACTGAAAATGCCTGGGAAAATGAACTGTGCATAGCATGTATTAACTAGAAGTTTAAGGCAATAGCAGTACCTCTTTCAGATAATAATTGTGCAGTGTATCCTGCACAGCACATAGGAAAGCAAAGAAGAGAGCATTGCCATGGCTGGCACATGAAGGCTCAATGAGTTTCTAGAGGTTTTGATGTCCTTTCTTAAAACCTGACCACGTGGGATACATTATATGGAATGCATACATCCCATGGTGCACCACATTTGACTGAGGTGTGAACCAGCAGTTGTGCTTTTGGTGGCCAGTGAATATTGTAACATGGTTGGAATAATAACAAAGCCAAGGTACGTTCATAATCCATACAAAGGCTGTCCTGAAAATGCTTTTTGAATTCTCCATGAGAAACCCAAAGTGTTTGTAAAAATATTCCTATACAGAACTTCAATACCCCTAAAGCACACCTACTAAAAAAACAAAGAACAGCAAATGTGCAAACACTGATAGCATGTACACTGTGAAGACATTTAAATTAATTAATAAAATTGATTAACCCCGAGATGATGGAAGTTTGGAAGAGGGCTCAGAGCTGTATTGAGCATGTTTTCTCACAGCTCTGAGGTGTATCAAGCCAAGAAGTTGACTCGTGCCAGGTTGCTTACTTTCTGTGGTAACAATGTTAAAAATCACACCACATCCCATTCTGAAAAACCCTGTCCCAAGGACACTACACACATATGCAAGACCCTAGAGGCAGTGAGTCCTTTTCAGATATTCCTTTCAGGTTTGATGGTATGCTGATAGAGGAAAGCACCCCGGCATGAGGATCTGGTATCTAATGGGCTGCATACTGGCTGCCTGCTGCTTTGCATTTGATTGACTCTTGGCAGAGGCTGCACTGGTTCTGTGGCTACAGGACTAGACGTCTAATTAGCACCATAAGCAGGGGGCATCTAAGGCGTCATCTGGGTAAGAACGACTCATGAAGGCAGGCAATGGATTCTAGGTTTTTGAATTCTACAAGCTTCCTTGCCTGTTAGACACCACATTCTGAACACTGAAACAACCAGCACAGGAAGCACAGTGTGAACAGTCATCAGAACCAAGCACGGAACAGTGCCAGTGCTCATCACATCGCTGCCTCCTGCCGCTGTGCTCAGCCAAGGGCAGCGCCGGCATCTCTACCCACCTAGCAAAATGGCAGATCTGTCTAGCAATAACGAGAGCACCTCGCTAGACCCCTCTCCGAATCTGAAATCGATTTTATCTCCCTGTGGCCATGATTAGATTCCTTAGCCAGTCATCAGTCCTCTTTTGCAAGCAGTTCCAGAGTCAGAGGGGTGTGTGACTTTGCTTTGCAATGTGCTCCTCCTTTATACTTTGTTTGTTACCACAACAAGACCCACGGTAAATGTAATGCTACATAAGAAACGCTTTGCTATCTAAAGCTTCCTAGCACAATAATATTTTCACAGAAAGCAAAATAACTCGCTAAGATTTGTGAAGGTAATAAACTAACCAAGGCTTTCTATGCAGATTTCCTACAGTAATTCCCAGCACAGCCAAATAGCACAATTAACAGCTCTTTTGTCTGTAAACACATTTCAAGGCCACTTGAGTAGAAAGAAGCGTGGGTGTGCAGGCTGATTCGTTTAGTGTTTCCCAGCTGGTCCCATCCTCCTTTCTGTCCTTGAGCTTCTCAGCTATGTCTGAGATAAAGTCTGGTTTCACTCTGGGATCTCATGCCAAAGTCCTGCTGAGGGCCAGTTTTGTCTTACTACACTTCTGCAAGCCATTTTCCAGATTAGTCTTAGGCACCTGTAGATGTAACCAGAAAAACATAGGAGTGCAAAGTGATGCAGGAAACCACTTGTAGTCAAACAAAATATTGTGATTTACAGGTGCAAGGTAAGTGTTTTCACTTTCTCCAACGTAAAATTATTCTCAAAGCAAAGAGCAATAATATCTCTGGTCAGGTCTTCAGTTCCACTGATGTCAGACACTGTTTGTACATACCTTTGCCTCTGAAATGAAGAAGTCTTTGGCCCATACAAAGAGGGTTTAAACATAGGCTCCAGGCCTGTAGGTGGGGCATTAGAACCATTGCATAGTAGCACCAGGCCCTCCTAACATTTTCAAATTCCTGCATATCCTAAATACAGCTGCAAAGCACAGCCCCCACCTCTCCCCCCCTCTACTGGAGAGCCGCTGCAGTTTGTTGGGAAACACAATTAACACTAAAGAAAGACCTGAAGGAGAAACACTAGCTGCAAATATTAAATGTACTTTCCTGAAATAGATACTTTATCCAAAAATCTTGAAAGTCACATTTTATTTCTCCAAAGTTTAAATTTGTCACTGAAGTAGTCATGGGAATGCAGCATGAAAGTTCTGTTGCTGCTAAGTGATTCAAAACAATGTGTAGTTGTTAAAAATCTTTGAACCAGCCCAGGATTTATAATACTTGTAAAGCTGGTTTAACTAGACTGGCAGAAGGTCAAGGTCTCGCTTTTAGAACTCAAATTTGAGTGTTACCCTGCACAAAGATGTTCTTTTGAGAAAGCAGACTCTGTAGCTCAGACTAAGGCTGTTACTTTTCCTTTTACAAGAAGACACTTTGTGACTGTGTTCTGTTAAATGTACCTGAGAGGATTTCACACACTTGTATTTTCCAGGTCATCTCTTCCTCCGGGAAAAGAAATTAAGGGGGCAGGGGACTTACGGCAGAGACTAATAAAATCATGGTTGATGCAGAACATAAAAGCAGCTAACAACTTTCTTTTAGAGCACAAAAAATCACGAGGTATGAAAGAAAACAGTTAAAATAATGGAAAGTATTTCTTAGCTCCATACAGCATTAAGCTGCAAAGCTCCTTGTCACAGGACACCAGGAGTCTCTGAAGTTCTTGTAAGTTCAGAGAGTAACTGGGGAGAAAAAAAAAAAAAAGAAGAAGAAAAAGCCATCAAATAGTGTTTAGTATGAATCATCCCTTCTATCTAACGTGGTCCCAAGCTGCAAATGGCTGTAGACCAGAAAAGTGCTTTATATAGTATCTGTGGTTTATATTCTTCCTTTGGTACCTGCTGTTGTTCAATGTTTTGCCTTACATAAAGAAGGGATGGAGATGAGGATCAAACAATTAAACATTTAAAATTATAGAACTGCAGAGCTTGAACAGAACATCCTCAAGGATAGCTGTTGCTCCCTCTCAGTGAGCAACTGAGAACTACCCCCTGGTGTACTGGCCACTGCTGTCAGTTTGCCCTTCTAGCATGTCCAGCCCTAAAAACATTAAATGCCCTCTTTCCGTCTCATTTTGCTCCCCCCCCCCCCCAGGGAAATGCTGAATCATGGCAATGCATAGTAGATGTAAAACACTGGGAAATACTTTATTCCTTTCTCGTTTTTTATTTTTCTAAGTGACTAAAAAATTCCTAATTTCCTGAAATATGCAGCTATGACTCCCAATAATTGAAATTCTTTAATTGTGGTTTGGGCTTTTTTTGGAAAAGAGAATAAAGACTCATGCTAATTGTCTGTGCACTTCCCCAATCCCAGCCTCTCCCTTGTCACCATGTTCATGAAGACCTGGAGTTGAAAAGAAAGGTAAGTAGGGATGGGATGTTTTAATTGTCATATATACAAGGCATGTTGTCTGTATCATTAAAGAGGGAAATAACCACTCTAAGTGGCATTAAAATCTCAGAGATTTTATTACCCTTTGCTAACCTTATGCCATTTCCAAGACTAGTCCTTGTTTGTTTTGCAGAATAGCTCTGCTCAGGAGTAGTGGGAGCAGGAAGCTGGTGTGCTCCTCCCTGCAACACCAGCTCAATCACATCTGTCAGTGATGCAGAGGTATCCTGAGACCATGCAAGAAAGGATCCTTGCCATACATGATCTTGATCCCAAGACTAAATCACGTGACAACTGGTAGCCAAGTGTTTTAGGCCCTTGGTTCATATGAGTACCTCCAAGAGCAGAATTTAAGTATTTGAACCACCTATGGGACTGGTCACTGGAGAAGGGATTTGTGAACTTTCCACACTCAGTTCAAGATGACTGTGAAAAACCCACTGTGTATTTTATCAGACTGGTCATTTCAGCTGGTCTCGCTCAATCACTACAGGTGAGGTCACTCTCCCTGTTCTCCACAGCTCATTCACATCTGATTTGTCATGTGCCCAGGGAACCTCCCCACCACGGGGATGCCACATGTGAGAACATTACCCAGCTTCTCCCTCAGCGTGGACAGATACTGAAGCTGGCAGAAAAGCAGACCAAAGGCCAGTTTTTCTAACTATCGGAGAAAGGTTATATTTTCCCTCATATTCGTGCAGAGATGGAACACAGCCCCACCATAGCCTTGGTCATTTCTCAGGACCTGCTCCCTAGCACAGCTTTGGCAGTGCCTAAGCTCAAGGTAGAATTTGGCTCAGGATCTATTTTTAGCCCTGCTCCTTTTCAAGAATATAATCAGCTAAATTAAATCTAGCATTTTCTCCTAAATAAACTAACCACTACATTATTTCCTTTTGCTCCAAACATACCTTTTAGTTATAAGGGAAGAGGGCTTGTCAACTCCACCTAAAGATGTCCCCCTGAGCAGACAAACAAGCAAATAAATAAAAGAGCTCTTCAGAAGGTTATCTTTACAGAAAGGACTAATTTTAACCTAATTTTGAGATAAAGTTTTTGTATAAGGTACCAAAAAAGCAGAGCAGAGAATAATGACAATTCTGAGGCTAGCAATAGCACACTCAGAAATTAAAATTTGGAACAAAAATGCAGCAGGGGAGAAACTTTGAAGGATCTAATGAAGTCCACAATACAAGCCTCCAGTCTTTGAAATGCCACCAGACCAATAGCTGCATGAGAAGAACAACAGTGTTGTCTGACAATGCTGGGATTTTTCCAGGTCCACTCTTCTGTTTTTCCTTTCCCCCCAAAAAAACAGACATAAATATAGATATTTTTTGCTTTAAATAACTCTTACAAGACAATGAAATTTGCTTTGCTTTTTTTAAATTCTATAGAACATAGAATTTAAATGCCTAGTGTTTTCTTTAAAGCTTATAGTAATTATTTGGTTGTAAGGAATTTAAACTTTGCTTTACAAGAGCATTGAGAGAGAAAACCTCCTTCAAATTAGAGAAAGCCTGAAAATGGGAAGTCTCAGCCACTCAAGTTAAACATTTTAAATTCTTTAATCAGATAAAAACACAGTATCTCCTTTTATCTCTCAAAATATATGTGCTGATTTTAGGAGTAATGAGTATGGGGGTTCAGCCATATTTTATTTGAATTTAAAATGAGTTATTTACAAATTCTATTTGAAAATTACCCTTTTCCAACAAGGAATCTATTAAAAATAATAAAAATAAGAAGAATGTTTTGGGAAATAATGAAGGAAAACCTACAGTTTAAAGGTGTGCTGCAGGGTCTATGATATCATTCTTCCAATTGTATTTCTAAGTACTGAACGATTTTCAAAGGCAATAAAAACTTAATAGCTCTGCCATTAAAAGGAACAATATTTTCCTCTTTTAGGGAACAACATTCTCAGCTTTTTCATCAGACCTTTTGTTAAAGGTTAAGCAAAGGAAGGTGGTAGTGGGAGGAATCCTTCCTGTTTGCAAAGTCTTTTTAGCAGTTTAAGCTCAATCCTGCAAACTAGTGACTTGGCCAGTCTCAGTCCTTCTTGGAAAAATAAACCAAATCATCACTCCAGTTACCACCATTTCCCCAAAACACTTACTGGGGGGGGGAAAAAGTCTTAAAATTATGGCAGTGGATTGCAGTTAAGTTGTTATCATTTAATTTTTCAAATTAAATTATTTGTGTTGCATGGGTAAGTATTTTTGTTTTGTAAAAGACGTGAAAGCATCCAAATGGATAATTATGTGCTTCTGATAAGAGATGCAGCAGTAGCAAAGGAGGAAAGGAGAAAATTGTTTTGTAATGTTCTGAAATGCTAAGGCAGAATTGGTACAGTCAGCCACCTGATGAACCAAAACATAACACAAGCTATTTTACAGCTTAAAATAATCAGTCCTTTACAATGCTGGGCTTTATGTGAAGAGAAAAAAAGAGAAAACAGCACTGAAGCTCTTTTTGAAACACTCCCAGTAAAGATGACTCTCTAATTTTGCCTGTCAGAGATAAGAATTTAATGACTTAAATGAACTCGCCCTTCCCATGAAAACTATCACATTTTAAAATTTCCAGGGCTGCCTATGAAGTGTTCCCCAGGCCCCAGGAGTGGTGGCAGCTGGGCTGTGGAGCTCTGGGACCCCATCCAGCTCTGCCAGGCCAGGCAGGAGCAGGCAGCAAGAGGCAGCACAGGGGAGCGGGCAGGAAAGAGGAAGGAGAGCCCAGAGGGAGCAAGGGTGGCAGGGAGAAAGGAGGGGAAATGTATCAAGCTCAAATGCATAAATTGCATGGGCAGATATAAGGGAGGGAGTGCAGGCACCATGCTGCTGCTGATGTCACTCCAGTTTCTTGTTTACTCTTTCATTCACCTTAGAGCTGACAATATGCCATTGCTTTTATTACAGCACTTGAAATAACTGGAAAAATAAGGAACCTTGTGATTCAGAATAATTCCTCTCTCCCTCAAACATTATCCCTGTCATATTTCCACAGTACTAGAGTTTTGACACTGCTAGTGCTGGAACTCCATGTGCCAATATCTCCTCCATCATACATCCTCCCATCAGTCCTGATAACCCTCATGCCCTTCTTTTGAGGGGTCCCTCTGCCTCAGACCAAAGGTCTGCTGGCCCCACACCACTCCAGGAGTACCTGGAGCAAGAAAGAATAGGAAAGACCCAGTGGGAGCAAGTCAGACCCACTGTCTCCATCCCCGATCAGAGGGGCAAGGAATCACATGCCAATCTATGAGGCACTCAACAGGACTGGCAGAGAGGAGTGAAAAATTTCAAGATAAACAGGGAAAGAATTTAAAAATCCCAGAGAAGATGAATTGAAAAAAAGCATCAAAGCCCTGAGGACATCCACAACCCTGTCAGCCACACTGAGCTCCCCCCACATGCCCAGGGCCCAGGACCCACATCAGCCCCACTGGGGTGTGATCCACTGCCTGGCAGCCCTTCAGCTCCCCACAGCCTTGTCCTGTTTGGCCATGGGTCCTACCAAACCATGCCCATGTCCCAGCCTGTCCCCATTCCCAGGGAAGGGGACAGTTCCCAGTACCCACTGCCCAGGGCTGGGGCTGCCCTGGTGCCCCCAGCGCCCTGCTCCTGGCTGGGACAGTGGGATGGGCCCAGCCTAGCAAGTGGGTGGGCTGTGAAGTCACCCAGCAGGGTTGCAGGAGCTGACTGCCCTGCTCACCATTTTCCTCTGGGATGTGAAGAAACCTGCCATCCCAGGGGCACCAAGGTGGCTGAGTCAAAGGGTACCTTTAGCCCACCCTTCCTGGACAACCTGAAAACCAAGAGCTAAGCTCCTGCTTTACCTCTTCCCCACTTCCTGTTTTTCCCAGTGTTTTCCTTTCTCTCTTCCCTTCTCCCTTGTATCAAATATGTCCTCTGGTGAAAAGCTAAAATTCTGCCTCTTCTGGGTCTGTTTTTTTCACAGAAAGAGAACAGCACATTAGCTACAGTAGTGGAGCATTAGATGTTTTTTACTCTTTTCCTCCCTATGTAGCCTAAAGGAATATTTGTTCACATCATTAAACACCCTAAAGACCGTGCCAAAGGAGGTTTTAATATTCTTTGTGGTTTGGAAGAAATTATATGATATTTTGTTCAAATTAAAGTGCTAGTAAATACTTCAGATGATCCATTCTAGCTGTCTTTCCTATATTTACAGGCTTTTTAATAACAGATTGAAGGTGCTTAAGGACGGTTATCATCCCAGGAATAAGCAGGCTCTCCTCTCTGTATTCTCAACTCACTGTAAACACACTCAACTGTGGCAGGATCATGTTTCCACCCTGAATGCTGTGGCCCATTTATGCCATCAAATTTAGGCCAGCAGAGCATGCCTGTGAGATTTGGGGGGTACCATACTAAAGTCTGATAGAGGATGAAAGAGCAGAGATAGCTGAGAGAACACAGTCACCTTCCCGAGTGAGGGTCTGAACAACTCAGAAGAGATTACTCAAGGAACATAAAAGAACGATGCTGCTCCTTTCTGTCTCTTCCTTCTTGTTTGATTTGTTCCCATCTTTCATCAGCAGGATCTGTACTCCAAAAATTTTTCTTATTAACAACACCTTTTCCTTGGGCGTTTCTTCCCTAAAACCACAGTATTATTTCTTTGAGAACAAAAGTTCTTAACTTCTTTCGTCAGGATTAAGAAAGATGGAGCTTAAATTATCAAAAGTGCTATTTCATTTGTATGGCTGATACTAGTTTCCCTATTCAGCTATACAACAAGATAAGTTCCATTAGCCTTGTAAGTGCAGGCAATTTTTGCAGATGCAAGTATGTAAATTAATATGCAGTTTGGGTCTGTTCTTGTTTTACATTTTCAGCCATAGCTATGCTGACAGTACTGCTGATCAACTCATATTTCATATGTCATGTTTAGCAAGGCATTGCTACTCCATCTCATTAATTATTTCTTTTTAAAATTTCCTGTTTCCCAGGAGAACATGAAGCCTGGCTCTCTAGCCTTCCCTGCAGTGTAAAGTGAGGTCCTTCCCCTTCTATGTTCATGTGCTCTGAAGGTAAATTTTTGCAATATTTAAAGCAAAGGTCTCAGAGAACAGACCACAGCCTCCTCACCAGCTCTAATTAATTCCCAGAACAGATTACACTCTACAAAATTATGAGATGATACAACTGAAGACCACACCTGGTGTGTACAAAGGAGCCTCTCTTAAGAATGAAAAGGCAATGCAAAGGTGATACCTGTCTTTTATGTTATCCAGCCCTGGGGAGAATGTGGACATTTCTGTCAGCAGTTTTGCAGATGTACCTTTAGGACCAACTTAAATACTTTCCCTTTGTGTGCCTACAGATATTGCATCAGTTCCCTTTGAGGCTGAAGCTCTAAAGTGCTCCAATAACTCTACAGCAAACTGCAGGGTGTAGTAGAGACATAGTCTCACTCAGTGCCTGTTGCCAGCTTCCTCAGCAACTTGTTTGTATGTGGTTCATCCCCTCGATGGTGTCTCAACATAGCTAAAGCTTCATCTTAGGCAGCTTTGTTTCTAGCCCTACACGCTATCAAGGATGCTTCAATCTGCTTTTCTCTTCCTGGCTCATTGTGCTCCATTTCAAAGCTGATGTTTGTGGACAGAGAAGCCTTGAAAAAGATGATCCTAGAGCATGAGGTTCCCTACAGAAATCAGAGGCAAAGGTTAAAGAAAAGGTAAGATATAGTCCATAAATTGTTAAGCCATAGCGAATGCAGGTTTTTAAAAACTGGTTTTGATGAGGTCTGTAGTTTAAAGGTCTGCTATGCAGTTTAAAGGGCTTCCATGCAACAAGAGATGTAGTTGAACTTGAGCTGTACATGCCAAGGGAACCTCCCCACCACTTCTGATTTTCTGAAGCTAGATAAATCCTCTCAGAAGTCTGTGTTTGAAGAGGCTTTTGGCTTGGCACAATGATTTAACTGCACTTCAGAGATTTGACAAAATATTCTGAGTTGGAAGGGACCCACAAGGATCATCAAGTCTAACTCTTAAGTGAATGGCCCATACAGGGATTGAACCCACAACCTTGGTGTTATTAACACCATGCTCTAACCCACATTGTCCATGTAAAGTTTATCTTCCATTTGTTTGTACAATATTTTAATGGCTTTGACTGTGTGACTTTCAGGCACCTAACTTGCTGCAGCACATGGGAACAATAACATTTTTGGTTAGAAAGCCTTGCCAGTTTGGGGTTTGAGTTTTTATCGAACTTTTCCAGCTTCTGATTTGTGGTCCAGTGACTAAAATGTATGTCCAGTGCATTTTCTTACAGATTTTTTAATTTTCTTGAACGAAAACAAGAGAAAAAATCCCACACTTTTGGTTTGTGCTCAACTTGGGCCTTTGAGAGCTCACATACAACCATAATAACATCCCTTTAGAAACATAACTCCTGTGTAAGGGCATACTGAGTGGCCTTGAGTGTGCCTGCTTCATAAAGGACATGAACACCCAAGCTTTGCAATCTGCCCCTTTGCTTTCAGGTCCTTCTCACAATGAGTCTTGCCTTCTCAACAATATAAAGCTCCCCAGCTTTAGTCTTGAAGCCTGTAAAGTGGGTGCTGGAGCAGGGACTGTACAGTGACTTACAGCTTGAAGCTGTAGGTCAGGGTTTATGCATGTTTTCTCACTAGAAATACTCTTCTTAAGCAGAATCCCAGGCTGGTCTGACACCACAGTCCTCTGGCTGCCAGACAGTTTGAGCTAATGGAGGGGAACCCGGTGCTGGATGACTTCAGCTACCATTGTCTTCAGTTCTACCTCAGAGCTTCAAGGAGGTATCCTAAGCCTCCAGTTTTATTCCAGCCTCCCTCTGCCTTCTATATTTAAACAATCTTACTGAGCTAATGCTTTATATACAGTAGCAATACAGTATATACTTCATATATGGTAGCAAGTCCCTTTTCATGTAATTAAGGTATAATCGAGGAGTTACCCCATTAGCATAGCCTGCTACTAGTTGTCCAAAGAAAATGTCCAATCAAACTAATTGGTGCCAATCAAACTTTTGGGCTAATATAACCTCAAAAATTGCCACGTTCTCCAGCCTTACTACATTAATTGACTGTTGTTTGTTCACATGCCTACCAGTACCTTAGCAGTGATAAACATGATCATGGAGACCCAGACTTCAGTCAAGTCTTGTTCCATTTAGCAAAATGCCTGCAAATTATCTGCAGATTCTTCTCATTCATTATGGCAGATATTGTACTGAAGAGAGTAAATGCAATCTGGACAAGTACATTAAGATTCGTATCTTTGTGCTTAACCTGGGTACCATAAAGCATGCTTTCATTTTTTTTAAGCTGCTACCTAATACTTTCACACAAGTAGGTAACTTAGAAATTTTTCATGGGTAATAGTAATTCATGCTTCGCATTTATTGATTTTTTTTCCTTTTGACAGTTGTTCTATAGGAGATCATCTTTTAGCACAGGTTAACATTTCACAAATGTAGAAGTGAAGAGATTCCCCTCTAAAATTCTACATGAAAGAGAACAATTTAAAAATCATTCAACTGAAGACACTAGCAAGTCTAAGACTAAAGCTAAGGTAACAACTGGAAATAGATTAATCAACACGGTCAGCATACTTTTCAGCATTCTTGTACAAGTAACACAGTTGTAGTAAACCTGTCCCTGGCATTTGCCAGTGTTCTGGTTGCTTTGCCCCATATTCTGTGACAGTATTTGCTAGTAATGTATTAACAGAACTCACCTTCCCAAGGCATGGAAACACTTTTTTTAGCTCCTGATATTATAGATGTATCTTGAATCAACAGAGCTGGCCACTTACTGCGAGAATCGGAAATACCATGGAAGGTAATTGCTTCACAGCAAATGACTTCACATAATTTAATAATCACTAGGTCTCAGGCTATATTTCTGCTCTTAATCCATTGTGATTTATTGTTCATTTCTACTTCACTTATCATTACATTATTGTTCCAAGGTTTTTTGTGATCTCTGGTTCTCAGAGCCCAGCTGCACTTTTTATTGCTGACAGTTAAAAAAACCACAACAGAATAAACAGTTGAAATGCTGTGCCCAAGGAATATGTTTCATTTGTACTGTGTCTGGAGGGTGTCCTGGGCAGGCTGCAGTTATCCTTCCATTTTTCAGTCCTTGTGGTAAGTCAAAAGGAGTATGTCGATAAAACTCTGCTCTCTAAAGTAACAATGATTAGATTTTTCTTTACTTCTGAGTCTGACTACAAATACACAGCACTGTGCCTCCTCATTGTGCAGCTGACATTTATTGAGCATGTGTTGGAATGTTTCAAAAATTGTGTTTTCCATGCTTCTTGGTCTTTAAGGGTTGTCAGATTCAACCACTTTTGGACTGTAGATAAAGACAGTGCTGGCTGACCTGCATTTTCTTCCATTCTGTTTTAACAATTTAATTCTGTTAATATTTCTCTAAAACAACCCTGCTTGAGGGAGGCTGGACCAGATGACCCACTGTGGTCCCTTCCAGCCTTACTCATTATACGATTCTGTGATTCTCAAGTGAGAGTTACCCTTTGGAGATGCAGGTGAGAGCCCTCAGGTCCTGCTGCAGGTGAGAAGAAGGAAAAGTGGCCACAGAGCATGTTCCTACACAGTTTGTCCAGAGCTGCAGAGCTGTAAGTGGGCTCTACGTACACCCCTGGGGAGCAGACAGGACAGCCCCAAAATGATTCTTTGCTTGGAGCTTTCTCTCCAGAATTCCTGCACAATACTTTCACAATTGTCACCCCTGCGTGTGAAGGAAGATTTTGTGTAAGCAAGGAGGAGAGAGGGCTTCCCTGTGCCAAGGTGGCAAAAATCAACACTACAGCCTTGAATAATGGTCTTTTTTCATCCCAAAGTCTACAGTGCTTTTGTTGGATTGTTTTACAGGCACTAAGGCAGGAGGTGCAGATGACAGCTCAGAGCTAAGTAACCTCTGATAAGAGTCTTCCTGTTTGCCTCTAAATAAAACAAATATCTGGAGTTGAGCTTCATCAAGCCTCAGAACAGAAGGAGGCAGAATTTCCACTCAGTTGGACCAAATGACCCTCAAAACTGTAGGATGACACTCTCCATCACTACCAAAGCACAAGCAGAACTCCAGCATGTGAGTGACTTGAGTAGTGAAGATCATTCACCATCCCGATGGTGATGTCATATCTGGACTGCTTGTTGGGTTACTTAGTCAATGGATTACTTCTAAAGTTACAGGAGCAGAATGCATCTTCACTCTTGTGCCTGCAGAATTGCAGGAGGTTTTCCAGACTGGGCTTCATTTCCCTTTCTAGTGAATGCAGTTTTCCTTGTGCTGTACATAGGCCCCTGACCTATGTTTAGGAATCTGTAGCCATTAAAGATGCCCAGAAACACAGGTAAAACTGCAGGCGTTTGTTTTGAAAGAAATTTTTTCTGCCTATATAAGACCTTTGTTTCAGTTGAGAATTCAACAGAAGGCTTGCCTGTGCTTTACATGCTTGACACTTTTTGTGGCTAAAGCCCATTCTTCATGGCAGTAATGCATCATCAAGAGAGTACTGAGCTTTTTTCCTTGACCTTCTGTAGTTCCTGTTCCCATTTTTAGAAGTAATTTCAAATGTTGCTGTTGGTTATGTTCCATTTATGTTCAATCTGTTCCTCATATCACTGCTGTCACTCATACTAGCTAACTATGGAACTGAGAATCAAGATTTTTGTTTTCAATGAAAGTCCATTTTAAGTCTCTTCATCACGTATTAATTTCAGCATTACCTGAAATACAGTTTATTTTTCTGTCTTTATTCATTGCATAGTATATGGAAGTTGTAATCTACTGCTTAAAAAGGGATTTTCCTGCTGTGCAGCGAATTATAATTTGTAACGTCTGTGGATTTGGGGTAAAGCTCATATTTCTTTATGGTTAAACTGTGATGTAACAATCACCAACAGAGATGGAGTTGCATCCACAGCCTCAGATGTCCCTATGGCTTTGATTTCTATCCCTTTTTGAAGCAATTATGTCGCCATTATCACCATTGCAGCCATGATGTCACCATTTTCTGGTAGGATGGGCAGAATTTCCCTTCCCTTTCTCCCCTCATTCCTCAGCCAGAGATGTGAACATGCTTGAAGAAGTCTTTCTCTAGGCCTGCCTGCCAAGAGCTGCTCTTGTCACCACTTCTTGTCTGCAGGCTGGATACAACTGCTCATTTTCCTGAGGAATGAGGGTCTAGAGGTGACAGTTTCATCACACAGAGAACTCCAACTGACAAGCAAGTCTGTCACTAAATATAGCATTCTCTATCCTCTGCTACAGTCATTCTTTTTGCCAGAAATGTACCATTAATCAGGGTGTTAAAAACAGACTTCATTTGTGTTAAAAACAGGAGATTTATCCCTGCACATACCAGAGGTCTTTATGAAGCAGTGAACACTATTACTGTCCTTGTGGACACAACCTGAATGATCAACGGGTCTGCACAGAGGACCCTGTAGGAAACAGGACCTCCATCAACTATGCTCAAACAGATCTGTTTCCTCAGAGTTCATTTACAAGAAAGAGGAAGATCCTATTTAAATGTGTGTGTCCTTGCTCCTTCTCCAACCCCCAATTTATTTGTCCACTTTCCAGGTGGTGAGCAGGCTTGGACTATGTCATGCTGTTAGTAGAGCCCATCCCACTTCTAGCAGACATGAGTTTGCTACTAAGCACTTTTCTCTGCTGGACATACAAAGGGTGACTAAAGCACAAGGTTGAAAATCACTATGGCAAGAATTTGACCTAGCGGACTTTTAGGGCTCTAACTACGTGAATGCAGTTGCAGGAAAGAAACGTCCGGAAATAGCTGCATTGGAGACATCTATGGGAAAAGGAACATCTAGTCTTGAGATGGACTGCTGCCTGCAAGACCCAGGTAAAACTTCACAGGTCTGACCTCACAGAAAGTTATTATTTCACTTGGGCATGACACTGTGTTTTTTTGAAACAGCTGGGGTTTTCCCAAGATGACTTACTCATGGCCAAATGGCAAGGGTTATATTTAATATTATCCTAAAAGTGAACAGGCAGTGATATCCTTTAGAGCATGTTATATTATGACTGAATTATGTCAGTAAGAGTTTGATGAATCTGAAACTAAAATACATTTTGCTGGGGCTTTTCGAGAGAACTATTACCCAGCGTATGCTTTGCATGATCACCCTTGAAACAACTTGATCCAAGTGAATATTTAACTTTGGCCTGTATTTTTAAAAAAAGGTTCCATTTTCTTCATGTTTTCTGAGTGCCAAGATCTTGATGGTTGTGATCACTTGGCACACCAAATGAAAGTGCACCTAAGGAATCCTCTTTCTGATGACTAGTGCTGTGAGCAATCATGTCTTATCTATAGTGCTCTGGTGGGTCAAACCTGAGGGTAACACATGAAGAAGCATTGAACTTATGTACCTGCTGCAGATCCTGGACAAACCACATGCTCTTTAGCATGACATTGTTCTCTTAAGTCTTTGCAAGTTGCCCTTCAAGGCCCTTTTAGTAACATCTCCCCCACTGCTCTGACTTACTCATACTGTACACATGGAGTGACGCAAGGGTCGGCAATGTACCCCAAGTCCTGTAATACTGGGGATAAAGGTGCTCCCCCATACTGACAAGGAGCTCCCCCATACTGACAAGGAGATAGATGTCTGCAGTAGCAGCCTTCCACTGCAGTGACCCCAAAACCCAGATGCATTTGTGTTGACCTACATGTAAGCTAGAGAGGGCATCCACCTCAGAGGTTCAGCCTAAACTGGAGTCTGTACAGATTAGGTGGCTCCAGTTTTCCCATATGGACAAGATTTTATCTCAGGCATTCATAGGCATGTGATACAGGTATGAACAGGAAAAGATATGTTTGCAGTACAGCTTTGGTATGGCATAGTTCCCCTCACCACCTCCATTCTGGATAAATGCTCCCAGGGGTGCTCAAAGAGTTTGGGGTTTTTTTTTATTTTCTAAGCACAGAAGACTTTGGCCAAAGAGGTCACAGTGTGAGCATATTAGATAATTCCATGAAAAAGTGAGTGAATATGCAGCAAGAAGTGAGTGCCCTGTGGCAGTAACACTGGCTGGGCTGGCAACAACAGGGAGCTGGCAACAGGCTGGCAGGCACTGTGCCGCCTTCACAGGCCTGAGGACAACAGAGCAGGCAGAAAAACGTTCCATGAGGGCTGACCCAACCGGTCCCTTGATGCCTTGACCACTTGCTTGGCAGACTGTGCTCAAGCCACAGCCCCTGGAAATTCCATGGCAGCTCACCCAAAAGGGTGCAGTACCAACCTTGCTACCTGTTGTCAAAAGATGACTGCACCAAAAGAAGCCTCAGGGAACTGAGCCTTTGCAGGGTCTAAGGTTGAGAAGTAGCCAAAGATGGCCCCTGGTGGGTGGCAGGGACTGCTGAGTGGATGTGACATAGCTGGTCATGGACCCTGAAGTGTCCTTTGCTTTGTTTATCTCTGAGACTTGAACTGGTCATTCTCACACAACTGGCTCCAAAGTGTTTTTCTGATGTGTGCTCACAGCCCCACCTGGGAGTCACACGGCTCCACATGCATCCTGTGTAACTCATTCTCATCCAGCATCACAGCTTAGGGTTAGTGGGGATGGAGGACAGGACCACAGGCTAAACATGGACTGGAGCAGCAGGAATACCTAGGATCCACAGACCACAGCAAGTGCCCCTTTGCTGTTCCCTTTGCTTGTACACAGAGCACTTGTACACAGAGCTGTGCTGATGCCTGTACAAAAATAAGAAGAAAGCCAGGCCTGCCTGCTATGCTGGAGAGGAAATGGGAAGAGATAGTAAGGGGAACAGTTGAGCAGGCACAAGGCTCAGGATGTGTGGTAGATGCAGAGAAACCAAATGGTTTTAACTTATGTAAACACACGGTGCTCATCATCTAGGGGAACTATGTGGTTGGTGTCAACACCAAGCACTAACACAGTCCTTATCTGTCTAGCAGCTGTCAGGGAAATAAGATTTTGGAGCTCATTTATCAATGTTGGAGTTTTTAAGCAAGGAAAGACCTATAGTGTTTGATAGCCATAGAGGAGGCATGTGTTACACAGATTATAGGTGACACAGTGTGTTGCTCACTGGACAGTTTTCTGCTTCTTAGTGCACAGGACTGAAGTAAGTTTTGGGAGTGGCCACATCTTATAGCTGTTCCATGACGACTTTGGTGCGAGGTTCTCCTTCCATGCTCAGGAAACTCCCCTCAAGTCCCTACTGTTAGTGGATCCTGTTCTCATGAGGTAGCTAAGTTGTCAGTGTGAGAAACCAGCTTCCTGCCTGTACCATTGTGGGGTGATGAGCTGATAAGGCCTGATGGGTTGAGGGAGATGCCTCAGCCCCCTGGAGAGATGCTCCAAGCAGAGGACAAAGGGCTTTCAAACTGATAAAATTAACAAAGGACGGAGTGTTAAGACATAACACGGTCTTCTTTTGCGATATCTTCAAGGGCCCACCTCACCTCAGGGCATCCGCATCACGCCCCCACCCCCCCCACCCCCCAATAGATTGACTATTGGTCACACAAACACCTGGAGAAGAAAACAAGATAAAAAAGAAGTGCAGTTTAACTGCACTGGGGAGAAAAATTTTCCACCTCTGGGAGGGCAACCTGAGAGCTACCCTGTCTCCCCCATTCCATCAATATTGCAGGGGTAAGCAACAGAATTCTTACTTTATTTTTCTTATACCTTATTAGTTGTAATTTGCTATAGGCCACTGGGTGTATGTGTGTTAATGGGAAGTGGCTATATTTTTCCTGTTGCTTTTCTTTTGGGTTATTGAGTGTGTTTACTGGTGGTGTTGAACTGTTGTGTTTCTGTTTAGTAATCTTCTCTTAGTTAAGTTTGCTATGGGAGTGATATACTGCTGGGGTGGCTCTTGAAATGTGTGTTGTGCTGATGTCTTTGGGGAGGTATTTTGTACAATCCTGCAGCTAAATGTTATCACTGACTAAGTAACCCTATATAGTTATTGCCACATATTTGTATTAATAAATGTTATTTCGGGAGCTATCGTGAGAAAAGTTCTTTTCTCTTGTTGCTATTAAGTGTGGTCCTCATAGGGGAGTCAATTACTCCAAGGACGCTTATTGATAATAATTTTCTCCCTGGCTGAAGTGTGGCTTCATATCAGAGGTCAGAACCCCTTCCAACCTCTGTGCTGTCAGTTAAAAGACAGACAGTGTTGGGGTACATAAGGATTTGATTGTTTGGAAGCGCTTACAGCTAATAACCTTTAATTAATACAGTTAAGACTAGAAATCTTTTTATTTCTGTCTCACTCCTCCCTTTCACGTGACAGCCATGAAGAGCAATAGGGGTACTGTGGCCCTTGAAAATAGCAACCTACAAGTGATCTTAAGAGTCAAGATCATGTAAACTGCCAGAAAGCTTAGCCTCAAAGGCACTTCAGCAGGAGGATCATGGTGCTACTATAAACAGGCTGAGGTCAACCCTCTGCTATTACAGCAACCATGTCATCAAAGTCCCTGCACAAAATCAGCAAGATTACTCCTAAATTAGCTAGATTTCAGTTCCCACCCTTCTGTGGTAAAAGACTGTTATAAAATATCGTACATGCCATGCACCAAACAAATTCAACTTGCAACAGGAAATTCTGTGTATCTCCCATGATTTGCTGAAAATAATGTTTAAAAGACTACACTTCCAGTATCCTGCCTGCCCAGGGAAATATGTCATCTGCAAGGAGCTACAGGGAGGATCATTGTCACAGAAAGTTTCCCTGTTGGCTGTGTTCCAAGGCTTCAAAGCTGAGATCCTCATGTAGATCAATGACACCCTTTAGAAATACACACTTGGCTTCAGGAGAAGCACTGACAGGGTGCTCAGTTAGCTGACTCTGTAACCACAGTGAAGCTTCTCAGACCTTGCTGCTTTGCTGCTTCCTGCTCACTGAAGACAATTCTGGGCCTGGATATGCAATCAGAAACTAACAGTAACCAACCATGGGGGAATGGCTTCCCAGAGAACACTCCACACAGAGTATGGGGGTGAACCTAAAAAGCACTTTATTTTAATAAAGAGCTGACTCATAATGGGTCAGTTTGGGGAGGTGCTCGGAACAGGGTGGAAACTTAAAAGGGATTGGGTGAACAGTATCATAACCATAAAACAGCCAATAAGAACAGAGTTCTGGAAAGAAGAAGAAGGTCTGAGGAGAGGGCTTTGGAACTTGGACCTGACAGAAGCAAGGGGAGGGGCAGAATGGATAACTGACAACCCAAATAGCCAATGGGAAAACACCCATCAAGTGACAGGGGAATTGACCAACAGGGGCACCCCAGGAACGGCACCCCTGGGAGGGACTGCTCCAGCTTGGACCTGCCAGTGGGTCATGGACAACATAGCAGCAGCACCCAGAGCAGCGGCTGCATTGGCAGTGCACGGCAGGGACTGTGTCAGGGTGGGGATGGCCCAGCCCAGCCCAGGAGAATTGTCCCAGTGCCGTGGCACCATGGCTCATTAGGGAAAAGCCACAGGCAGAACACACAGGGTAGGGAATGAACATGGGGTGTAGAAACCCCCTGAACATGGGTCTAGGGGGAAACCCACATAGAATCTTCCAACATTCAAACTTCGGGAATTTCAGGTCCACTGTCTATTTCTATTCCCATAGGTTCTGCTTCTTCTCGGTCTTCTTCCATCCCATTGCTGGCAATATTGTTCCCATTCTTCATATGTTATTTGTCTCCCTGCAAGAAACCACCATTCCAGAGCTAAGATGCTAATTAGAGCCGGTTTGGTGACTTCCCCAGCAATGGGACCCTGTTCCACCTGCATTCTTGTGCATCAGGGGCCAGGTACAACAGAACAGCTGATGCAGCAGGAGCTGGCTGTCCAACATGCTCCTATTATACGACTATTTTGTTTCAGTCAGCCAATGCTCAATGGCACTGTGAGTTTATTTCTAGCAAGAGAAAGGAATCATTGTGTGAGCGAGGTTTTTCTTGGTTGTGCCGTCCTGTTTTTTTACAGGGAACTGTATACATGCCTATGTTCCCAGAACAACCTGGAAATGAACAGCACACAATTGTGTTGTTCATTCTTTTCAAGATGGCTTTTCCTCTCAGTTCTACTTGCTCCATTTTTCTGTCTTCAGGAGATGTGTCCCAGAGCAACTTTCTGCATTACATTTTCTTATTTTTCCTGGCTTTCAGCCTCTAATATGTTTCTAACAACCAACATGCTTTCCTCAGCATTTACAGTCATTCCATCAGGCCAGGGTTTAGTTGCTGATGCACTTTCATGCCATGTATTAGCTGACATGGCCTTCAGAGACTGCTTTGCTGTTTCCAGCTAACTTAGAGAAACCCTACACAGTTTATGTGCTGTTCTTAGTGAGGTCTCTGACTTTTGCCTATAGAAGGCTATTGAAATAGCCCCTACTAGAGTAGTAAGATACACTTTTAATCACTTATGTAAATGGTAATTAAAGATCCATCAGTACTCAGAGAAATTTTACAGTGGAAAAGTATTGTGAAATAAGCAGAACTTGGTATTGTTTCATGCCAATTATTCTGTATTTCCTCCTGTGTTGTTCTTAACATGCAGTGAGTTCAAAGGTGTTTCTGTTTGGAAACTTCAGGTGCCCTGAAATTGTGTTCATTGGAACCCACTCCACCTCCACAGCTCCAGCTAAGCAAGGAAATTCCTAATTTCAGAAGTAGCTTCCATTTTCTTTCCTATTTATTCTGTCACAAACTGTTGTTTCAGAGCATGCCATGGTGTAGCTGTGCCTTGAAGGTGGAGAGCAACTCAGCCTAACAACAAAGTGCCTGAGAGCGTGAAATCACACCCATCCTCACACAAGGGACACCATCTGCTCAGAGCACATCCACAGAATGGGCTCTGTACCGAGGCGTTACCACTCCATCTCTTCATGTGGAAAATGATAGCTGGGGCAGAGAGGGAAGGAGCTGCCAAACTGGGCTTTGGGAGTGCTTTGAGACACAAATTATCTACATATCCCTGATGCTTTGAGTTAGAGAGGCATTTGGTTTTGTAGTGTTTTGATACTGCTGAGAGTATACAGGTATCTAAGTTCGGTGCCTGATAAAGTTATGGAGAAGTATTGAAAAACACCTGAAAGACAATGTTGTCCTCAGTCACAGCCAGCACAGCTTCTTGAGAGGAAAGACTTGCTAATCAAATTTGATTTCCTTATATGACAAGATAACCCACCAAGTCGATAAAGGTTCTCTTCGGAACAACATGTCCTTGGCAAAGTTGAGGAATGTCAGAGAAAAGTGCTTAGTGATTTCTAAACACCACCTAAAATGTGGGCAATCCAGGAAAACCCATTCAACCTACATAATCCTTAAAAAAAATCTACAAAATACATACTAAAATCCTTAGGCATCAAAGGGAAGCCATTTGATGTAAATTTTGGATTTCAGTAAAGCTTTCAATACTGTCTCTCACAGGATCCTTCTGGATAAAGTGGTTCAGCACACAGGTGGATAAACACATCAAGCAGTGAGTGAGCAGGTGGCTCAGAGGTTGAGCACAGAAGGTAATAGTGAATGGGATGACATCAGAGTGGTGACCTGTCACTAGTGGGGCTCCACAGAGCTCCTTCTTAGGCCCTGTGCTTTTCAACATCTTCATAAATGACTAAACAACTTGGACACAGGACTGGAAGGGATACTAAGCAAGTTTGCAGATGACACAAAACTGGGAGGAGCTGTTGACTCCCTGGAAAGCAGGGAGGCCCTGGAGAGAGACCTCAATAAATTAGAGGATTGGGCAATTTCCAACCATACAAAGTTCAACAAGAGAAAGTGCCAGATTCTGCATCTGGGATGGGCAACGCTGGATGTCATACAGACTGAGGAATGAGATGCTGGAAAGCAGTGCCATAGAAAGGGACCTGGGGTTCCTGGTCAAAGGCAAGTTGAATATGAGTCAGCAGTGCCTTGGCAGCCAGGAGGGACAACTGTGTCCTGGGGGGCATCAAGCAAAGCATTGCCAGCCAGTCAAAAGAGGGGATTGTCCTGCTCTGCTCTTCACTGGGGCAGCCTCACCTTGAATATTGTGTGCATTTTGGGCACTGCAATATAAGAAAGATATTAACTTCTTAGAGAATGTCCAAAGGAAGACAACAAAGATGGTGAAGGGCCTTGAGGGGAAGCTGTATGAAGAGGAGCTGAGGCCACTTGGTCTGTTCAGCCTGGAGAAGAGGAGACTGAGGGGACACCTCATTGCAGTTACAACTTCCTTGTAAGAGGAATAGGAAGGACAGGCACTGATCTTTTCTCTGTGGTGACCAGTGACAGGACCTGAGGGAATGGCCTGAGGTTGTGTCAGGGGAGGTTTAGGCTGAATGTTAGAAAAAGGTTCTTTACCCAGAGAGCACTGAACAGGGTTCCCAGAGCAGTGGTCACAGCATCAAGCCTGCCAGGGTTCAAGAAACATTTGGACAATACTCTCAGGCAGATGGTGTGACTCTTGGGGCTGTCCTGTGCAGGGCCAGGAGTTGGACTCAATGATTCTTGTGGGCCCCTTCCAACTCAGCACTGCACTGATTCTGCACTGATGCAGGATAGTTGAGATTTGCCAGAAATCTGCTCTCCCATGTGCTCCTGTTTTACCAGGTTGTCGGGAATGTTCAAAGTGTATGTGATTATGCAGCTAAGGGTAAGCAAAACAGACACATATTGAACTTTTGAAGATGTTTTTCTTACAAATCAAGAAAGTGCTTGTTCTCAGTATTGTTTCCATAGTCAGGTGACTTGTTTTCACACCTATCAGCTGTCCACTAATATTTGATTTGCACTTTATGGAGATATATCTGGTTTTTTTAATAAGTTTTCTGAAGAGGCAGCTGAATGCTGATGAAGGTGAGAGCTAGATGTAGGCCAGTGGAAAAGGGGAAGCAGAAAAACATTTCAGTACAAGCAGCCTGCAGTGACCTCAGAAAAGGGCTCTGTCTCCATCGCAAGTAATGCAGCATTATAGAAGCGTTCAGCAGAGTGAAACAGCTCATGCTGAAAACCTGACATCTACATTAGGTACTTTTTAGGAGGGTTACTTTTGACAGATTCTTATTGGTCCAATGGACTGAACACACACTTGTGGTTTGCACACATCAGATGTGCTCCTGGAGCACATCACATGGTTTAATTTAACCTGAAAGGGTTCTTGTTTAGACTCCAAGCATTCTACCTACACCAGATGCAGTAAGTGGGGACAGCTCGATAATTTGTTTCAAAAGCAGACTCCTTAACAAAAACATTAATGTAGGCAAGGCAAAAGACTGATTGAAATAGATTAAACTTAGACTAAATTTAGCAAGGTTTTACCTGTGTGATGTGCAGGAACAAAGAAGCTGCAGGTTCACAATAAAGTGCAGCTGGCAAAAAAACCCCTCGAACAAATCAGTATGCAGTTTCTTCTTTCAGCACCCCTCTACTTCTTCCCTGGTACACCACAAAGGACGCTGGGGTGCTTAGCTCTGCATTCCGTATCTCACTAAAGAAGCCAGCCATCTATAAATTAGATATTACAGTACAACCTTACATGATCTAATAATAACCATTTTTAGTTTAAATTAAATATTACCCACCTCATGTTTTAAACAGGGGAGAGCCATATTTTGCTTTCAGTAGAATGCAAACTGGAGCGAGATTTATTCTATAAATATTTAAATTAACCATATACATTAAATTAGTTTTCCTCCCAGTCTTTATTTCTATTTGCTATCAAAAGTAGCATTGTGGTTTCAGCTCAGTTCTTCCCTGGAGATTGTAGCCACAATAATATTGTTTGATGTAAATAGGTTATGGTGACTGATTTTTTTTTTACTCCAGTAAGCATATTGCTTGGAACATGCTGCTCACTCCCATGGTCCAAAAAACTGTGATGAGGTGACTCATACCTAACAACTACTGATCTCATTTCCCTTACTCAAACTCCGCAGCTTATGTTCAGTTCTGTGTGTGAATGTTGTGTCCAGTCTTGCTTTATTCAGCCTTAGGAGCAAAGAAGGGACTTGCTTTCATTTCCGTTAGTGGATTGGTGCTTATCTCACTAATTTAATGTTCACATACAGGAACATAATGGAAGTTTTAACTTCAGTTTTTCCCACGGCAAATGCATGCAGTATTTTTAGAACTACTTTCTGAGTACTTTTAAGATAGATGGCCAGGTGAACTTGCACTATCCTAGACTCTGAGGAGCTATTTATATGTATGCATTACCCAATGTGAGCAGCTTGACTTTGTGCATGAAGATCTATGCATGTGACATACTTCGTTCCTGGAATGTAACTAGATTGCTGTTGTGGTCTTCCCCTGCTAAAATCAGCCATAAAGAGTTTATGCTGCAATAATCCTTCTCTGGTAATGTTTATTTTAGTGCCTTTCCAGCTGACATGTTGGCCTGTGTGCAGTGCTGCTCCGGGGTCACTGCGGTGGAAGTCACGAGATTGTGCCAGCATCAGCACAAATGCTGACACAAATGCAAGTGCACTCTCCTCCCTCACAGATAAGCACACTAGACCTCATCTTCTCCCTTGCCCTGTATATCTGCATTGTGTTTCCACCTGGAGCCACTTAGAGGGCCTCAAAAAAGGAGGTGATGCAGGGAGCTGCATGATCCCAACTATAGAAGCTGGTATTTTTCAGAGAAGCAGTAAAGAGACTGGCCAAGCAAGACTATAACTGGGCTCCCATGTGGTGCCTTAATAACCCCAGGCTACAAAAATGGCTCAGAAATCTGAAGGGAAGACTACTTATGTTTGAGCCTGTTTCATGCACTGGGCTGGATTTATTGACATAAGTTGCACACACTAATTGTGTGTGACTTCAAGGCTTTCACTTGGCACTGAACTTTTACTTTTCATTCTCCACTGTCATCCTATAGTTAAAAAGTTATTTTTTACCAAGATTTCAGTAGAATCTTTAGCAAAAGCTTTCCCCATCTAAGTTAAGAGAAGATAAACAGTGGACCCACTCCTCAAGCTGGTTCAGGTCTTCTGGATGCCATTCTGGCCTTCAGGTGAGTCAATTTATTTCATAACTCCCCATTAGAGTAGCTCCAAGAGTTGGTCTTCCCTTACAAGTTTATCAGGAGCAGCGGACATTTTCGCATTTCCACACAGCAGAGACCACACACTTCCGAGTATGGTATGTGCTGACGCTGTGGTATTCATGCAGGTTTGTGAAAAAATGGTGCTCTCCAGAAACTTCTCACCACACTTTTCTTCTACTTCAAGATTAACTTGGTAGTGAAGCATTCAGAAAGTTGTCAAAAATGGAACATGGAGGGAATATTCAGAAGAACAGGAAAATAGAAGGAGCCACACTGTACTCTGCTGTAGTACCAAGCTGGCATTTGAGTTCAAGTTTATCTTCTGTCCATGTTGATGGAGACAAAATTATTACTTACACAGAAGCTAACACAGGCCCAGTTCAGAGGCAAAAGGTAAGTGTATACCCATTTCAAGGGCATCCTAGGTTGGGAATGCTGCTTACAGTTGTACTAGTAAATTAGTAAACTATCTGTCCAGGACAAGTTACCTTCAGGCTATAAAAGTCTCTTATTCACATCTTATTCAGATCAGGGTAACCACGGGGAAGTCTGCTGGGCATTTGCACCAGCTCCTCGTCTGCTCCCAGGAACTCTTTGGGATAGCACAAACTGGCCTGGGCTAAACGATATGTGTACTGTGGCCCCAGTGTAATGGTGTAGACAGTAAAGCTCCAGGGCCTGTCAATTTTTCTCTTCATGATGTAGCTACTGTGTCCAACAAATTTCCCCCTCACCTGATCTTTTGCAATGCCATTTTGAGCCTGATACTGGTCAAGCAAGTTGTGAAGTCTCTTTTAGAACAGAGTTGGTGTTGTGTATCAGAAGAATGACCACGTGTGCAAGCAGCCCACAGCTGGATTGCCCTCATAAGTGGGGACCAAGACACAGATGTCTCATAGCAAGTGATGTGCCATGCGGGGCCCACAGCAGTGAGCTGGGCAAGTATTGGCAAGTATCAGCTTGCTCCTTCAGTGTGGTCCAGGAAATAAAGATTAGGCTGAGTGACAGTGGGTGAGGTCTTCTGAGAAAAAGGAAAAGAAAAGACAGTACTGGAAAAGAGAAACATGTGATGAATAAGAAGAAATGGAAGGGAAGGAAAAGAACCAGAAGCAAAAAAAAAAAAAAAAAAAAAAGAAGCAGCAGAATGAGAAGAAGTAGCAGAATGAGAAGAAGTAGCAGGAGTAGCAGCAAGAACAGCAGAAAAAGCAGAAGGAGAAACTGAAGAAGGAGAAGTAACAGAAGAAAAGGCAGAGAATGAATATGGAGAGGAAGCAGAAGCCAAACAAGAAGCAGAAGAACCAGAAGAAAGAGGAAAAGGAGCAGAAGAGAAGAAAATAAAGAAGCAGAAGAGAAGAAACAAAAGAAGAAGAAGCAGCAGAAGAGGAAGAAAAGAAGAAGAGAAAAACAAGAAGACAAAGAAGAAAAAAACAGAAAAAAAAAAGACAAAAGCAGAAAAAAATGAGTAGAAGCAAGAGAAAAAGGAAAAGAAGCAAAGCAGAAAATGGAGAGGAAGTAGAAAAAAAAGAAAGCAGAAGAATAAGCAGAACAATCAGAAGCAGTAGAAGAAGCACAAGCAAAACAGTCAGAGGAAGCAGGAGGATCAGAAGCAGCAGAAACAGAAAAAGAAGATTAAGAAGTCAATGACAAAGAAGATGAAAACTGTGATGCAGATGGAGAAGAGAAGAGGCAAAGAGGCAGTAAGGGGCAACCTAAAAAAGGTAGTGCACTGAAAACTGTGCTACAAACAATATTTGGAAGATTAAAGAAAACTGCCATGTAGTTCACGCTTTAGACGAATATCTGCAGAGGCTGAGAGCTCATTGCAGGAAATGGAGCAGGGGAAGCTACACTTTAAAGATACAAGATTCTATTAGAAAAGATTCCCCTGTCTCATGATGTTTATTAAAAAACAATTTTAGACTAGTGATAAGGTCAGACATTAATACTCAGCTCCTATGTTAATATTTAATACTTACTGACCCCCATTCTCATGTTTCAGGGAAACATGCTGCAAACTGTTGCAAAAATTACAGGGGTTGTGGTACATAATTAAAAGAAAAGACTGTAGCACTAATTTCTTGGTTGCCTGAAACTAGATTAATTTTACTTTTTCATCTGCAGTTTAGAAGGACCTATAGGGTATGGCAAATATTAATTCTCAGCGTAGCATTTTGCTGCACATACTGAAAGGTTGCGGCTGTTTCCCGATACTCTCTGGCTGCTGCATCCGTGGTGATGCCATTCAGTGCAGACAAAGAGGCGAGCAGGGGATCTTTCAATTTGGCCAACACCAGCACTTTACAGCATCAACTTTTTTTTCCTGAACTACAACCCCCCAGTGCAAACATGGATCTCATGATCTGCCTTTAAACTGTTCTATAGACAAAAAAGAGAATGTTACCTGGCAGCACAGCTTCAGTTACCTGTGAATGAATGAATACAGAATTACACATATATGATTGTTGGTAGATAAATGTGACAGTGACAATATGTTATATACATAATCTATTCCATGCTATTGCCATTTACTAAAGTTAGCTCCCAAATGTGGATACTAGATGACTGATTACTGCATCTCCTGGTGGTTAAAATCAAAACCTTTTGACAACTTGTAAAAAATAATTCAGTGCCTATATTTTAAGGGGAAGGGATAAGCATACCTGAAGATCATGCATACCAGCTGGGGAGAAGTGGACAGTCTGCCACCTGTGAAAAAGCCTATGAAGATGAGAGCTTCAAGACACTATCGAGAAGAGAAAAATAAATCATTACAGTATTCATGTATTTTTACAGATTCTGACCTCAGAAACACAGAGCAAGTAAGAATAAGTAGTGAGCTTCAGCATGACAAAATGAGCTTGGAGGTGCTACGTATGTTATCTGTGATCTGCAGTAGAAGGTTATTCACAACAGCTGAGGTGC